>NC_143388.1:31371481-31996481 GCF_980474605.1 Leiobunum rupestre
AAACTTATTTTATACAAGACGTTTCGAGCCGAGGCTCAAAACGGAATTTCAAAACATATTTGGTCTACGTTAAACCACTCTATTAAATGGGATGATTACAAAATTTTAAAACGGGAAACCAATTGGTACAAAAGAAAATTCTATGAAGGATTGTATATTCGTAAACTAGGTAATTTAAATTTAGATAAAGGATGTCAAGAAGTAACTAATTGGGGTAATATTGTGATTTAAAATTTTATTTTATTTTATATTTATATTTTAATAATTCACACTGACTTACATATACTTTGGATTTATCGGTTACATTGATTCTATTACACACGTAAATTGTTAAAATCAGTAAAACTTTTGTTTATTTTTTAACACGCTGACCTTCTGCTCGCGTGATATTAGAACTTGAATATGGCGCGTGGTAAAATTTTAAATCAAATTAAAACTAACGAACGACTGAAGAAGAGCCTCGGCTCGAAACGTCTTGTATAAAATAAGTTTTATCTTCTAATACCATGCCGTTTTCTCTGAATTAAACATAATTTCTACTAATATTCACCATGGTAAATAATAAGTTTAATTAAAATATTCATTCATTCGTTCCCTGAATAAAAGTCACGTGTTTATGTTAGTATATGGTTTTATTTGTAAGGCTAAAGTTGAAAATGCGAGCGCATTTTTTTTCTCAGGAGGCGCGTGCGAAATTGAACGAGCCCTTCTACATGGAGCTTTAAAATATAACGCTTTTACAAGTATGTCCTGGCTCTCTGTATTACTACTTTTATGGCAAATCGCTGAACAGGTTTTATTTAAGAGTATATTGGATATATAGTTATTAGCAATGCCGGACTTAGAGATCCTGGGCCCATAGGCAGATAAGGAGTCTGGGCCCCCTTTTCACGCGCTGCATTTACTCTTATCCCTGGAACTAGGCTGTGCCTGAATTTCCCTAATTCAGCGTAGAAGTCTGAGCTCTACGGTTATATTACTAAATAAAAGCTCTTAACAGGCGTCGACTAAATATGCGATAATTATGCAACATTGCGATTAAAGGCTGCGTCCGTAAACTGCCAGGCAGAAATTTTGCTAATTTTAAAACAAAATCTTCTACCTAGGAATTTCTCCAATATAAATGACGAGTGATATTCTAGATTTATGCCTTCGAATACAGTAATTACGGTCACTGAAGGGCCCCTAGGCCCCGGCCAAGGTTGGCCTAGGCGGAAATACGGCACTGGTTATTAGTTGAAAATCACCCGCCTCTTCAGTTTACAAGAATACTATAGGCGTCCCCAATGACATTACGAAAGAGGATATACAAGATGTCCTCCGAGAAAGCGAAATAACGGTTAATAGGCTTCGTGCGTAGTTTAAATTTTGGGTCATAAGTATCGCCGCCTACCGACCGAATTTTAAATGGAATACATGAAAGCTGTCTGCTCGTTCAAAATTATCTCTGCACAACAGCTGAAAGTTTCAACCGAAAAACAACGAAATTGAAAAGTAGTCTGCTATTTCTTCACATAATTAGTTGAGTGATATTAAGGCAGATGGCGTTATAATTCCTAGGCTCGAAGCCTATAGCTTCGGTCGTCTTATTATTATATTATTATAAATACGATATTTTATATAATATTAATATAAAGGATAATAATTACATTTCATTCGTATTATTATTTGTTTATTCGTGACCGAAAACTATCACTACGCCCCATTTGGTTCGCCGTTGAAACCTAGATATGTAGTGGCTAAAGCAGACGCTATTAGTTTTTCCTCTTCGTTATTCGTAAATTTGACTTTATAAATAATGATACTTGCATTTTAATATAATTTTTGCATCGTTTGCTTATATTTTGATAAATTTATTTAAGAAAAAACATTCTTATGACTTTTATATTTTTCAGTAGCAGACGCTAGATCATAGGGGAAACCTCGGAGTCGGGTAATCCACCTTGGATAATCTAGCGCCGTTACGTTTCATTCGCGAATCATTTATCATTATTAATAGAGCAATGGCACCTTGGATGAAAAATATATATATATATTTTTCATCCAAGATGGCACTGTGACGTCCATGCTCTTTCCTATAGATAAAAAATTTGCGACCAAAATGGCGGCCATGGCCAAAGCTACTTAGTGCTACTACTCTATAATATAAAAAGTGCTAAATTTAGATTGAAAATTCTAATTACAGTATTTTCTAAAAGTATTTTCAAATTAGATCTTGCCAAAGGATCTTCTCCCGCTTAGATCTACAATGATACTCACATCAATATCGCTTTTTAAATAGAATCTAGAACAGTTTTGAACCAAGGCCTAAAAGGGGTATACTTAAATAGAACAGTTTCGAACCAAGGCCTAAAAGGGGATTACACGATAGTGCATAAATACTCAATTACTTTCCAATTGAATTACAAATGAAAAATAAATTAAATCTTCCTATTGTAGAGGAAATTTTCCCATGATCTCTCGAAGCTAGCTAGCATCCTGGTTTGATCCTCGACAAATGTAGAAATAAAATTTGCCGATAAAACTAAATAGAATTGTCGAATGTGATAACACGTGACCGTGGCATTACCAGAATCACGGATGAGCGGCCCTGGATAAAGGGGGCGAGAGGGGGGGAACGCAGCGTCGTTTCAAATTCGTTCTAGCGGTGAGAATCTTCACTTGGCCGGAAAAACGGCCTCCAAGCGGGCTTTTTTTTTCGGATTTTGCGTGAGGGGGAGGAAAAGGCGGCGAGAGATGTCGCCACTGGGCCCCCGCTCGTCGATATTTACCTCCGCGAAACACGGAAGAGGAGAGCGCGCCAGACAGAGATGTATTTTGATAGACTCTGCATTATATAAGCGTTTAATTTCTACCCTGTTGATTCCATTGTGCAATCGGACAATTTTACAAGTACTGTGGGAATGTTTCCTGGTCCCTAACTTCTATATTTAATAGCGCACTACACTGTCCCACTTGACGCGCCACGAAATTGGTCAATGTTAGTATTTCATAACGCCACATGCTTTTTGACTTTCAATATCAACGCGTTTAGCTTTTATTGGCTTCAGCGGATGAATCTCGTGGGAAATTTAGCGAGTTTTAGAAATGCTATACTAACCTACTTTGCTAAAAGTAGGTTTACTAAATAGATCTACTAATAGAACTTTTCGTAATTTCAATACATTACTTTCCATTAGTGATGCCATAAGTAACAATATAACAAAGTATGACAATTAGTGATGCCATAAATAATATTATAACCAAGTATGACCATTTGTGATACCATAAGTAATATTGTAACAAAGTATAACCATTAGTGATGCCATAAGTAACATTATAACAAAGTATGACCATTAGTGATGCCATAAGTAACATTGTAACAAAGTATAACTATTAGTGATGCCATAAGTAACATTATAAAAAGTATGACCATTAGTGATACCATAAGTAACATTAAATCCAAGTATAACAATTTGTGATGCCATAAGTAACATTAAAACCAAGTATAACAATTTGTGATGCCATAAGTAACATTGTAACAAAGTATAACAATAAGTGATAAATATGAAAAATTCTCATTGAACTGTTATTCAGTAGTTGCGGCTTATTTCAGCACAGAGCCCCCTAGTGCAGGTCCAAGTCGAAAGTGTTATTGTCAAAATCAGGCTCAGTTAAAAAATTCACACTTAAAATATTTTACAAAACTTGAAAATATCTTATGGAACTTAACAATATTTTATGAGAGTTGAAAATATCTTACGAAACTTGAAAATAGCTTACGAAATTTGAAAATATTTTACGAAACTAGAAAATATTTTATAAACTTGGAAATATCTTATGAAACTTGAAAATATTTAGGTTTTTTCGGTTGAATAAAAAGTGTAGACCCTAATATTTATTAAGATTTGGTATCTGTTATTTCTGTCAAAATTATTAATTCTGCATTTCTGTTATATTTAATCTGTAAAACCTCAACCGTCTCAGAAAATATAATATAATAAAGTGTATAAATTAGGTAAAGAAATGTTTTTATATATTTATATATAACAAGTCCTCAACTCATATTGGGTACTTTCCCCCAAAAAATGTATATAAGCTTCTCAAACCTTTCTCCAAAATTCTCTTTTTGGACGTGCTGTAACCTACTTGACAAAACATTAGGAGCGTACCAAAAATACGCAATAGGGAAGTGGAGAAATGGTATTATTCGGTGCAGCCTGGTGTCCCCCTTTCACTTTCATATAACTTAATCCCCCCCCCCCAGCGCATAATTCTTGGAACAATAACTATTGAAAAGAAAAGTATTCACCCCCCGCCTGGACCGAGAACAAAAAGCAACCCCTAGATAAAGTGAAAATGAAAAAGAAATAGCCCCAAATGTGCATAAAAAGTGCCCCAACCCTTCAGGCTTACGCTTAAACAATATCAAAAAAACAACCCGGAGAAAAATGTAGTCTAATATACGCAAAATCTTCACTTTCTCCACCCTCCGTCGACACTATCTGATGGTTTTTCAGTCCATTTTTCTGTTTCCGCGCATCCCTCGCTTCCTATTGGTCCGTCGCTTCCGTCTGTCAGTTGGTAGGTAACGCCCTCTTCGGGAGCAGTGGAGAAGCGAGGCGCAGCATCTTCCGAACCTCCGCCTTCCATCCCCTCCTCCGATTCCCCCCCTCCCATCGCTCTCCGGATGTTCGGGCTGCGTTGGATTTCACCTATGATTTCACCATCCAACTCTCGACTCTCCGCTCCGGCTAACTTAGTCGGCCCATTTCGAAGCTTAGGCGACGAAAATCATGCCAGTTGTCGTCCGAATTTCTACCGTGGTTTTCGAACGTCGTTTCTAATTGTATTGATATTGCGAGTGAGGGGAAATACGGTGTTTTATCGCAACGTGATATATTTGGAGAAATAAAGGTTGGTTTGATTTTATTTACGTTTTTCTCTTATTAATTTACTGAACGATTCTTTGGTTAAAACAAAATAGTTGATCGAATTCTCTATAGCTTTATTAATTAATTAAACAATTGCTAGTCTTCTTACAAGTTAATTAAGTGTAGAAAGTTAAAAAACCAATTAATTCTACCTTAATTTAATTTTGGAAATTTAAATTTGGGAATGCTAGAAGCGGTTGGAATATATAAACAAATTAATTCTACCTTAATTTAATTTTTGAAATTGAAATTTGGGAATGCCAGAAGCGGTTGGAATATATAAATAAAATTAATTCTACCTTAATTTAATTTTTGAAATTGAAATTTGGGAATGCTAGAAGCGGTTGGAATATATAAAAAAATTAATTCTACCTTAATTTAATTTTTGAAATTGAAATTTGGGAATGCTAGAAGCGGTTGGAATATATAAACAAATTAATTCTACCTTTATTTAATTTTTCATATTGTAATTTGGGTATGCCTTCGATTCTTAAACTAAAGTTACATTTAAAACCAGAAGTATTTAGTATATAGGCCTAGATATATATATATATATATATATATATATATATATATATATATATATATATATATATATATATATATATATATATATATATATATGTATATATATATATCTTTAAGCGGCTCAACCGTGAAGCGGTGTAGCATCCGGAAATTCGCGTCCAACGGAATCCACGTCGAGCCTGCGAAGAAAACATATTCAACTGAACTAAGTCGCTTCTATAGGCACATTTGCCATCAATCTTTGGATAAATTAGCGCATATATCAATGAAAAAGTGGTACTAATGTCGGTGTTTTGGTCGTTTCGTAGATTGGAAGTCATCGTTGTTCGTGGTGCGGCGGTGGTAAAGGTCATTGTCGGTCGTCCGCGGGCGTCCATCAGCCGCCGTCATCGGAACTTTCGGAGTTTTGTCGTCCAGCGGGGGTGCGCCAGCCCCTCGATCGACGACAGCGCTGGCCGCCGGGAAGCCCAACTTGGAGAACCGGAGCCCCGGAGCTCAACTGCACCGCAGGGGAGTCGGACACCACACGCCCAACCACCTCGACCTCATGATCGAGCAATCACCTTCTGACCTTTGCAATGGTCAGTTCTCTTCCTCCTACGCGATATTTCTTATTATAATGAGTATGAACTAACCAAAAAAAAACGCCCGTTAACACGCGTTTAGACTTGGTTTTACACGTAACTAGCGCCAATGATCACTAACTTCTGTTAAACCTGGTGGCGGAAATCCTAAATTTCGTTGAACCGTACTCCCTTTAAGGGCTGGTTTTGATTAGATCAAAAACGCCATGGCAAAAATTTCCCGTTAGGCCTAATACAGTTTTTTGGCGCCGATTGTCACCGTCAAGGCGTTTTTGCTCAGGGTGATCTACTTTTTAAGTAGAATTCCGCGTTTCTTGTATCTTTAAAATTGCGCTTATCTATGAAAATTATGTTGTGATTTTAGCCGTGTGTCAACTACAAAATATTTACACCCAATAGACATTTGAGCTTTTGTAAATGCATTTCGGTGGCTTGTTGAAAATCTTCATAATATTTTTCCATATATATATATATATAAGAATTTTTGGGCATTTCGGTGGCTTGTTGAAAATCTCCATAAGATTTTACCATTTTATAAGAGTCTTTGGAGCAATTGGGTGGCTGGTTGAAAATCTCCATAAGCCTTTACCATTTTATAAGATTCTTTGGAGCTTTTGGGTGGCTGGTTGAAAATCTCCATAAGCCTTTACCATTTTATAAGATTCTTTGGAGCTTTTGGGTGGCTGGTTGAAAATCTCCATAAGCCTTTACCATTTTATAAGATTCTTTGGAGCTTTTGGGTGGCTGGTTGAAAATCTCCATAAGCCTTTACCATTTTATAAGATTCTTTGGAGCTTTTGGGTGGCTGGTTGAAAATCTCCATAAGCCTTTACCATTTTATAAGATTCTTTGGAGCTTTTGGGTGGCTGGTTGAAAATCTCCATAAGCCTTTACCATTTTATAAGATTCTTTGGAGCTTTTGGGTGGCTGGTTGAAAATCTCCATAAGCCTTTACCATTTTATAAGATTCTTTGGAGCTTTTGGGTGGCCTGTGGAAAATTTCCATAAGACCTTTCCATTTTATAAACGACTTTGGTAACCTACATTGACATTGGCTTTTCCAGGTAGAAAGCACTTGTTAAACTTGGGTTTCTTAAATATATTTTAATTTGTCAATCCTGGTGCTTTTTCTTTTAAAGTAGTTAATTACCTAGTTTAACTGTCGGAGCATTTTTGTCTAAATCAGGTAAACGCAACGCAAAGATTTGCGGAAAAAATATGAGTCCGCGGGATCTCCAAAATCGAGAGAAAAGCCGGGATTTTATGTAGTCAACTAATTCATACAACAAGGTTTTTAAATATTAAAGTCACATAAAATGAATAGCATATCGACTTTGTGATATTTAACCACATTTTGGATTCGACATTTGCAAGTTTTGCGTATGGGGTTTTAAATCTAAAAGCGATTTCAGAAATCAGAAACTGATTTTGAGATTTCAGAGTACGATTTTCGCGTTAATTTTAGGGATGCACCGATATGGGTACAGCCGATATTAACAAAGTTATCTATCATAACAGTAGTGTATATGATAAAATAATTGTAAAAGACAGTTAAGTGCACTGTCATACAATTTTATTCACATTTTTAATTAAAAAAAGTTTGCAAGAGCATATCCGAATATGTTTCTTTTCATTTGACTTGATAAATATTTTCTATCACAAATCGAATATTGTTGTTTTCTATTTGTTTACACTCGTAACCCCCTGTCTAAAAAGGTATGATCTATCTTCTGAAGTTTGGCTTAAGTGGCGCGGCCAATCAATTAAAATAATATAATTAGTTAGTTATTCCTTAAAATATTTTTCTAATACCGGTATCGGCCAATATCGTCCTCGTTTAAGCCGATATTGTCTCATACCGATATTAGAAATATAGGCCGATATATCGGTGCACCCCTAGTTTATTTATGATTTTTTATGCAGATTTAGAGATCTTCGGGATTTTCCAAGTTGATTCCCATATTTCTAAAATCATTTTTCTCTAGAGTGTTCGGGTTTTGTACGAATTTCAGAGCCCTCGCTATCTGTATACTAAAGTTAAGTTCTTCCTGCCTATTATGACGTCTCATTTAAATCTGTGGTTGAATAAAATAAGTAATATAGATTGGGACCGTCTTTAGTAGAATGGACAGATTGGGTTTTTAGGACAAAGACCACTATACCACAACCATTTTATATTGAAATTTTAATATCTCGAACCAGTATGCGCATTATATGATCTAAAAAATGTTATTTGTACAAGATTCGAATGGTGGTCCCCGGTACTTGACCTGGCTTCTACAACCCTCCTGGATTTACAGATAGGAACGCGTACACTCCAAATTTTTAAGAATGATTTGACGCTAGTGGCGTTCCCCCTCCAAAATATTATATTGTACAATTTTATAGAATCGACGCTTCGTTCGGGGGGATCGTGTGGACCTCAGGGGGGTTAATAATTCTCTCCGACACTCTTTAGCGAGCACACGCTTGGTCAGTCACACTGTAATATTTACCTTTATACTATACTTTTCATCAAAGCTACAATTTTACAATTTAATTTTATTCTGTAGCTACGTTTTGGGAAACGGAAATATTTGAGCAGTCAGATACAACTCTTCAAGATAAATTTTATTGTTTTGTAATCAGGTTTGATGGTTCGTATGCTGTCGGAATGTTGCAAAATCCCACGCTAAATCGTGTACAATATCCTAAAATAGAACTCGAAAAATCAGGTTTTTATCGCTATCTATTTATACGAAATCACGATATTGGACTTCATTTCATATCACGCGATCATCCTGTAATAAATCACGAAATCATGCTTGTTTTTACGCGATTTCTCTATACGGAATCATGAAATAAATAACTAAATTGGACTTCATTTCATATCACGTGGTCTTCCTGTAATAAATCACGAAATTATGCTTATTTTTACGCGATTTCTCTATATAGAATCATGAAATAAATCACGGAATTGGACTTCATTTCATATCACGTGGTCTTCCTGTAATAAATCACAAAAAAATCACGAAATTATGCTGGTTTTTACGCTATTTCTCTATACGGAATCATGAAATAAATAACTAAATTGGACTTCATTTCATATCACGCGATTTCTATGTAATAAATCACAAAATGTAATAATGAAATCAGGCTGATTTTCTCGCTATTTTCATTATATTAAATAATGAAATAACTGAATTGGACTTCATTTCATATTACTCGATATCTCTGTAATACATAATAAAACTAAATAACAAAATTATTATTGTTTTCGCGTGATTTCTCTATACGGAATCAAGAAATAAATAACTCAATAGGCGCTTAAATAAAACATCTTCACAGAAATCGCCAAGAAGTAATATTTCCGACAGCCAGGACTCATAAGTTACTATTTATATAGTGCTTGTTGAAATATTAGAAGCTGGAAACTTTTCTCGAAAATAACATCGGTTTTTTGCTAAGCCTTAACATGCCAAAAAAAGTTACCTGGTTAAAAGGAAACACTTGTTTCATACCGTAAGGAATTAAAGGCTTCAAAAGTCGCTTGATGACTTAGACCTAAGGTGGTGCCTTGGGTATTAGCCTAGCTGATTTTTTAGCTGATTAGTTTTCATCTTTTTCCGAACGATAATTTTATACGAAATGAATTAACTCTGCCTCCATGAGAAGCCTTAAAATTGCCCGGTAATATAATAATATAATTTTAATTATTTATACCATAAGAGGATGATAATAATAATAATATTATCTTCTTATACTTAATTTTAGTAACATTATATATTTTACCTTAAAATATTTTATCGAAAATTAACATTAGTATGTTCCTTAAACACGTGAGCCGACGCGTTTCTTATCTGACGCAAAATTCTCATGAGGGCAAAAACGCGTCTGCAATTGGCTTAAATATGACTTTTTGGCTAGCCATTCTAACCGTTTAACCAACCGACCGGAAATAGTTCCTTCCCAGATGAATTTGGAGAGGGGAGTAGAAACTGAGTATCTTTTATTGAAGCGTCCATTGTAACAAATCACAGAATGTAATCATGAAATCAGGCCTGTTTTAACGTGATTTCTCTACACGAAATCACGAAATTCATATTATGCAAGTTCTCTCTACTACATAACAAAACCTAAGTACAACCTTTGGTAATGCTAAAATTGTAATCAGTTATATAATCACTTTAGTATATAGTCAAAGCTACTGTCCTGTACACGGATTACTATCATACGAAACTAAGTACAACTTTTGGTAATACTACATCTGTAATTAAATCAGTTAGGTAAAGGTTTTAGTAAAGTCAAAGCTACAGACTTGTACACCGATTACGGGCATATGAGACGAAGTACTACCTTTAGTAATACTAAATCTGTATTTAGTTACGTCATCACTTAATTAAGTACAGTCAAAGCTTCAGACTTTTACACCGATTACTGGCCTATACTAACAAGGAGACGACCCGAGGTGTTACACACCGATTTTGTTCAAACTCGGTGGATTGGTAGAGCTTCATGTAACTTGAAAAATCCTAAAGGGAATTTATTCAATGGGCAACGGTTTTGCCATGGCAACGAAAAATGTTTTGACAACATGAAATGGAAATTTTCCCATTGAAAATAACATGGATTTTAGACCGATTCCAAGGGTCCCCCCCCCCCCCCCTGTGAAAGATTTTAAAAAATTGAAAAGTTTTAAAATACCAAAATTATAAAAAAATTGTTAAAAATTAACGAAGAAAATCAAAATTGATCACATTTTGATCAATTTGAACCAAATGGGTGAAAATGAACCGATATGGCATAAATAGGAAAAATTTCCATTTTATGTTGTCAAAAACATTTTTCGTTGCCATGGAAAAACCGTTGCCTACTGAATAAATTCCCTTTAGGATTTTTCAAGTTCCATGAAGGTCTACCAATCCCCCGAGTTTGAACAAAATCGGTGTGTAACACCTCGGGTCGTCTCCTTGTAAGTACAGCCTTTGGTGGTACTAAATCGGTAATCAGTTAAAAATATGAAACTGAGTACAGCTTTTTGTAATACTTAATCTGAAAACAGTGGTAATAACTATAGTCAGGAATCCATATTTCTACTTGGAATGCTTATCCTGGCGAATTGCGTATGGTAAGATCACTCTGACCGCTTGGGCCCCGCCTACGAGATAAAAAATCCCCTTTGCGCGCGCTCCCCTCTCACGTTGTTGTTGTTAAGTTAACATAGTGACGTCAAAAAAAAAACCGTCAGCCACATCGAGACGAAAATCTGCAGTGATAAGCATTCCAAGTAGAAGTATGGATTCCTGCTATAGTATATAATAAAAACTACAGAATTGGACACCGATTACGGGTATAGTGATCAGGCTTTCAGATATTCAATGGAATTCGTAGACAACCGGGCCAATTTCAAACCAAATCCGCACCCATATTCTTTAAGCGAAGAGTTATTCCCGAGCGTAAACCTCAATAGTGACCTCGAATATGAAATATATGAAATATATGGGATAGAATTTGGAGGTTTGCAGCTTCACAAAAGCAGGGGTGTAGAATTGTAAAAAAGAGTCCCTTGGAGGGGGTGCGAAGACCATTACCAGTTAACGGGGCGTAAAACCATTCTGTGTCGGGGGCTCCTACAATAACTCGATTCTGCTCGAATTTGCGGAGGCGCATTGGCAACCTTGTCGACACCGCCGACACCCCTAACCTGTTGACCTTTGACATATTTCAATCGCTATTTACGTCACAATACTAGTCTACAGACCCAATTGATGGACACCGACATTTCTCACGATTTTCACTGGAATATCGTAACAATGTTATGTATTTTTAAACGTTCCAAATTTTATTGTAGACGTGAGATTACTGTGGAAATTGTTATAAATTTATTTTAGGAACGTTTTACGTGAGGTTATCAAAAGGATGACCACATAGAAGCTCAAAAATCCTTTATAGGAAAAATTTGTAGTTGATTTATAGAATTTTATTTGAAAGTTTTTTTTTTGATAATTTCTATGGGCATTACACAAAAATATATGTTTCAAATACTTATGAAATTAAAACCTATGGTTTTGGGGCGGAATTAAGTTTAATAATATTATTATAATTTCTGTTGACTTTACACAAAAATATAGGATTCTAATTAGAGTTGTTAATTGTCCGGAAAAATTACATGCGGAAAAATTTATGAAAATCGTTAAAACAAAAATTGAAACATATATTTCTTTTTAATGGTTTTTATTCTAGACTAGTCTAGAGATTTAGTTTTACTTTTGGATTTGACCAAATGAGGCGAAATTTAAATTTGCGAACAATATTAGGATAATCATGGAATGAAAACCCTTTTTTTTTCTTTTTTTCGGAAAATTACGAAAGATTGTTCAGGGAAAATTTTCCGACTTACAACTCTTTTTGAAATACTTATGATGTTAAAATGTTTGGTTTTTAAAAGGAATTGGGTTTAATAATATGATGATAATAATAATAAACTGAAAAAACGTTGGTCTTCGGCCAAGATATTAGTGACTAGATAACTGACATAATTTGTACGAAATAATAATATATATATATATATATAATAATTAATCCAGAGTAGTTTAATAGGCTAAATGACAAAACACAAACTATAGGTTTTGTTAAAAGATTCCCAAGGCAATTTAATTATGTAAAATTAACTGTCGTAAATTAAATAATAAAGTCTTTTTGACGACGAGTGTAAACGCGAAGAAATTGCATTACGCCTTAGGGCATAAGTAAAATAATAATTAAGTATGACAATTAACAAACCTTATCAACGAGCTGATTTTCACAGTTATTGCGCAATCAAGGTTTAATTTGACCAAAGCCGAAATATTACTACTATTTACATAAAAATAGTGAAAATTTTATATAAACAATAAAAGTACATGACTACTACCATAAGTAACATAATAATAATTATAAGTTTATTATGTTACTTATGCTACTAACAAGGATGATTAAATACTATTCAGTTTGTTTGCCAAGTCCAAGACGGAACTGGACGAAAAAGTGTCAATGTTAAAAAAGGTTCGACAGTAAAATTAGCATTAGACCAAAATGAAGTGTCTTACTTATATTTATTACGTTACTTATGGTAATTTATATTTTAAAGGTTTAAAAGTGGCTTTTTGTTTGAGTGAAAATTAGCTTTCATAGTGATTTTATTTTAGCCTTTGCATCAATACAATATTTTTTCGCAGCTTGTAAAATTTCGTGGATAATTTTCATTATTTTTCGATTAACGTCGGGATTGGTGGGGTACATCCTCTGGTGTTTGTCCAACAGTTCCGCTCTTGGGGAGCAGGGGAGTACGGTCTACCTGCTTTAGGCAAATACACCCTTCGAATTTGTTCTTTTGTTTGCGGTTTTGTCAAACTATGGCCGGTCACTAGAGCTAGCCACTATGACGGGGCCGAGTCCAAATAAGCGGACCAGCTTCGTGAGAATATATCTCTCCTGGTTTCACTCTCTCCTTCAGTTGTCAGAGAGGACCCGAGCCAGCCGAGCTCGAAGGGGAAGCTCGCTTTCCCCTTTCGCTCTTTGGCAAACTGTCAAAGAGTGGCCACGAAGGGAGGGGCGGAAATCATGGCCAATCGAAGAAGAAGGTCCTCCTTGTCGCCTTTTTCCCTACTTGACCACCTTCCGACGACGTCCCCCCGCCCTTTGCCACCACTCTAGTCACTGCTAGATGGTGCTTGTACGGAACGGCGCTCGCCTGGAGTGTTATGACGGGGCGCCTAAATCTTGAGGACTCTTTCGCACCCCGATATTTTTTAATTATTGAACGAAAGGCAAAAAAATTGTTATTGGAAATGGGCCGGTTTCCCCGCGTGCCATGTTTTTGTTGGCCGCTTCGAGAGTGTTCGAGAAATTGGGGACACACTCGCGTTCGAGAAGGGGCTACTCGTAAGCGTTTAGGCTTAGAAAGTAATTTAGCCTCGATTAGGAGTTAAAATGGACACTTCAGTAAGTTCAATAGCAAGCCGATGACGGGTCAAATTTCTTTCTTTCCAAGTTCAAAGGGTTCGCAATGTCTTATTCATATTTTGTACCGTACCGGATTTACTGAAGGTGGGGCCCTAGGCAGATTTTGGTATGGCCTATGTAAGGAAACAGGAATCCATACCTCTACTCGGAATGCTTATTCTGGCGTATCGCGTAGGGTAAGATCACTCTGACGGCTTTGGTCCCGCCTTCGAGATAAAAAATCCCCTCTGCGCGCGCTCCTCTCTCATGTTGTTGTTTGTTAAGTTAACATAGTGACGTCAAAAAAACCGTCGGCCACATCGAGACGAAAATCTGCAGTGATAAGCATTCCAAGTAGAGGTATGGATTCCTGAAGGAAAGCGTAAAAACGCAAAATTTGCTGGTCCCGAAGCTTATGTCCCGAGAATAATGATTTTTCAAATAATAAAGCAACAAGCCTGATATGTTTTTCTCTTACACCGAATCAGTGAAAAATCCATTATTTCAACAGTGGTGGGGGCCCATAGGCCTGTGCCTAGTTATCTCCTCACTGGTTAGAGGGGTTTCCCCTTTTCCATAAAAACTTGTTTATGTTAACGTTAATAGTAAGTGTAGGGAGCTGTTGTCTCGCATGGCATCTAGGAGCAACAAACACAAGGAGTACGCAGCTAGCCTTTAAACACGCTAACGCAGTGTTGTGTACAAATTTCATTGGACGAGCCTTTTCGATGAACGTTTTACGGGCGGGGGGAAGACAATTTCCGAATTTTCCCTTTCCGACGGCAGGCGCTAAAGCGTCTAGCCAATGAAAAATGTACATAAGAAAATGCAAGACTATCGACGGGTTGCGTTCTCCTTGTGTGGGGTGCTGTAATTGTCTTCACAAGTAACTAATTGACTTAGGCCTGTGTGGTTCCTTGGGTATTAGCTTAAATTATTATTACTAACTTTGACAACACCTTTGACAGTATCATGAAAAACAGGTTGTACGTAAATTCGTGGTACCACAATTTCTATTAAAATGAGACATGTATCTTCGCCGACATGATGCAAATTACAATGGGTGCGAATTTCCCGCCAAACCGCGAATGCGTACACCTCACCACGCCTAACATTTACCTCCTGACAATATAAAACATAAAAATTACACTCCCTTGGAATAGCGGAAAATCCCTATATGATGGTCACTATATGATCACAGCTATTTGTTCTTCTGAAACGTATTTCGAAAAGTCATAAATATAACAGATTAATTCAGGAAATTATATGTATGCACTTGGAATGTCACCGTGCTTCGAAAGAGACTCGAGAAATGGGCGGGGCTTAAGACGTAGCGCCTTTTTTCAAATTGATTGGCTGGCTGCCGCGCCGTTGCTAAAGACCTTTTCACACGAGCCAACCTTTCAAATCAAAATGCTGAGTCAGTAAAATTTTTTCTCGCGTACTTTTTTGGTGGATCAACTCATCGAACTTTTATTCACACGAACCAACTAGTTGACTCAATTCAAGTTGACTCATCTAGTTGGATCAAAAGGTTGGCCTTAAGAAGATGCGCGAAGGAATGAAAATTAAGAACACTCACTCGGAAAATAGACCTTCCAGCAAATTGATTTAAGAAACCCTGATTAGTTACCACTTTGGAGATCTAGGTCGAGGTGGCGGAGTGGGTAGCCCTTTCGCCTCGCAGCAAGAGGAGTCGGGTTCGATCCCAGCTTGTGGCTCTGGGTGAAAGCTCGGACAACTCCTTCCGCGTTGAGTTTGCAAGCTCTCTCCCCACTGGTTTAAGGGATTTATAGGCCAGGTAACAGTTAGTGGCATAAAGGGCTTGCCACAACCCTCCTACGCATTATAACCGGCCACCTGAATTAATGGGTTTAAACGTCGTTTGATGACTTAGGCCTGAGGTGGTGCCAAGGGTATTAGCCTAGCTGATTATTTTTTGTCACTCTCTTCACGAAACTGATGTAGTTCCGCGTAAAATCACTTATTTAGATCTACTATAACGAGGTACAGAAAGATAAAAGCTACCTTAAATTTTGGATAAATATTTCTTTGCAAATGTTTTTGGCTGTAATTCTTGGGGCACCTCGAGACAATGTCTATTGGGTAATACGACACTGGCCCTCCTTAAACATTCCAAGTATATAATTTCCTAAATTAAATACTTCTAATTTAACTAAATTAATTATTTTTCCTTTGTTCTATTTGATTTCTCGGCGTCACTCTGTTTATAGCAGTCTCTCACGTGTCTTTTGTTTTATTGCACGCGTAATAGGTGGCTTGTTGATGGGCACCGGTTCCTACCGCAGCAAGACTGGCGTGCTTCCCCCGCTGAGCTGCAAGCAGCAAGCGTCTTCCTTGCAGGAGCTGTGCGTTGGCTGCCAGACGCCCATCGTGGACCGTTACATCATGCGAGTGATGGAGAATTCATGGCACGAGGACTGCCTTCAGTGCTCCGTCTGCCGACAGCACCTCTCCCAAAGCTGCTACTCCAGAGATCGGAAACTGTACTGCAAGGCCGACTACGACAGGTAGAGATACCACTATTCATTCCTCTACTCCTCCTTATCCGTTAATCGCGCGTTTGCTCCGAATGCAACGCGTGCCCTAACGTATTTGTATTATTCCTCTCGGGATTCCAACTATTACAAATTTCTCCCATTGCCAGAGAAATAGTTCGCCTATTCCGGAATTCTTCGTCTTACCTATTTGGTTGATTGACTGAAATATATGTCGCCGAAATTACAGTCTACGAACATGGACGAATTGTTGTTAATTCATCCACGCCACGAGCATTCTCCTGAGACAGCGAAATAAAACATTGCGTTTGTTCGCTTTACTTACGACAAGGCAGGCCAAGAATGCATTTATTCAAATAGGCGGAATTAATATGTTGGCGAATTATTACGTTACCATGTTGGAGAATTATTAACGATTGATAAGATAAGATGGGAAAAATATATCGTCATCTTTGGTTTTCCTAATCATTATATTCGCCAACGTGGCCAAACGTAAAAAACGAATTCACCAACGTGGATTTTGCCTCCAAATAAATTCGCCAACATGGTAACGTGATAATTCGCCAACATGGTCACGTAATAATTCGCCAACATGGTAACGTAATAATTCGCCAACATGGAGCGAAATATTTTATTCATACAGTTTTTTTCGGCATAATCGATTCGCTATTCTATTGAGAGTTTGACATGCTAAACCGAGGAGCTAACCACTTCCTTAAATTCTGTACACCGATTACAGCGAGTACAGCCTTTGGTAGTGCTAAATCTGTAATCGATTACGAAATCACTTAAGTACACTCAAAGCTACGGGCTTGTACACCGATTACGGATAGTGGTCAGCCCCTCGTGCAAAACTGTAGCCAAAGAAATATATAACATATAAACTAATCTTCAAGAGCTATAGCTAAGTGACGTAGACAAAACATTGTCACATGACCTCCCGTATTTTATAGAAACACACCTCTTACATCATTTTACGTAGTTTTATTTAAACTATAAATCGGGGAAGACAATTTCCGAATTTTCCCCTTCCGCCGGTGGCAGGCGCTAAAGCGTCTAACCAATGAAAACTGTACAAAAGAAAATGCACGACTTTTGACGGGTTGCGTTCTCTTTGTGTCGGTGGCTGTGTTTGTTGCTCCTAGCTTCTAAGCAATCGCTGAACAGGTTATATTTAAGCGTCTATTTAATTAATACCGGTAGACGAAAAAGGGGACTCCAATTTGGGCAAATAAAGATTCAATACATTCATTCGGGGCGTGTAGAATCGACAGTGGGCCAATATTTTCCGAATGCGCCACAATGAAATTTCCGCATTCCGAATGTCATCGTAGCGCGTCCGTAGAACGACTTTTTGATAAACAGTCCGTAGGACTTCAGGAATAATGCATAATCGAAAGGCAGCATTATGAATCACTCTTAAAGAGGGCGCACCTCCCCCGGCCGAAATGGATATCCGAAACACAGCGACGGAGTTCCTCGTCCGCCTCATCAGTATCTCGCAACCGGGTGTCACCTAATTCGAGTCAAAAATCGAGAAGGGAGACAGTTCTTTTTAAAGCCATTTTGGCAGCCTCCAATTTATGCCACCTTTTCGTGTAATATATTCTATTTAGGGCTTGATTCTATCCGAATCGAGTGGGGTTCGAACCCCCGGCCGCCTACGTTGGACGGGGAGGCGATCACTAATCGCTACGATATAGGCGTGAAAAGGGCAAGGGGTGCCACCCTCTCCGGGGGACTCGTCGGGGTGGGGTCTCCCTCCCAATAATCCCTCATTGTTTAATAGGTAAGTTAGTGACGCCAAACAGCACGTGCAAGCTGTTACGCACCCTCTCCCAGCTCGTTCTACGGCCAACCCCGATTTTCGGGATTCACGCATGGTGTAGTCGGCTTTTTCCCCGCTCCTCTCTCCGTCAAATGTTGGCTGAGACATCGGCCACCCCCGTTTAGCGACCAAATCACGCGAAATACTTCATAATGCGACTTATTCGCCGATACAAAGTCCGATGACAATCGCTTGATTGTAACACTCCATTGGATTGTAGGAAACTCAGCTGACTATTTTCCCAAATAAAATATTTTAAAGCTCTTGTAGAACTCGTGACGCGAAGAACGATAAATTGGCTAGACTATACTAATAAAACCGCTTGTTTTCCGTTAAAAACTTCCATATTTACGGTAGTTCATTTAATTATACGTTTTCACCAACAAGTTTAACGGCAGTTAGAGGTAGCTAACAAAATTACCTCGTTTAACCCTATGGAAAGTGGTTTTCATGGTTTACAAAATAATTATACCCGTAGGCCCGTAGCATTGAAAATGAAGCGACATCTATATTCTCAATATCGAATCATTTTTCCACTCTAATTTTGTTTGATTTTTCAGTTTAGTTCTTTAACGAACGTATAAACAAAATACCGAAGCAAAATTTCAGGGGTGCCAACTGACAATGGCGTAACTAGAACAATTGGGCCCCAATGCAAAATGGGACCCGCTATATTTACGCCAGTGACAGTTCACCCGTCGTGGTGGACGACTAAGTTTGCGGGCCCCTATAAATTAGACGGGGCCCGATGCGTCGCATTGGATGCATTGGCCTAGTTACGGTTGAATGTCTAAGCATACCCGCGCGCGTTGTATAATTTCGGAAAATACCTCTATTGCGTTATATTTTTTAATCAAATTAATTATTAAATTATTAAATTAATTAATTACTTAACGTAGATAATATTTCAAAACAATTGTAATAATTTATTTTTAGTGCTACAAGTGAGGCATACCTTAAAAAATCCATTTTGTGAGTCCAGGGTAAGTATAGAACGCGTAATGTCGAAATTATCACGTTTATGATTGCTTAGGAGCATAATGCAAAAATTACGCTATAATGAAGCTTAATAATAATAATCTATATTAAATATTTATTGATCACTTTGAAAATTACGCAATAGACATTTCTAATATGGATTAATATAACACGCGTAGGAATATTTAGGAATTCAACAGAAAATAGGCGAAATTCGAAATTCCCGCCGCCGATTAACCGGAAATTCGTGCTAGTATCTTTCCGCCAAATGTACTAGATATTTTGCCTTTCTTAACCCGCAACTGAATATATAAACTAAATCCACTCATGGACAGTAAATTAAGAGGACAGGTTTTCGATACCCATCCACAGTGCATTTGATTTCTCCCCGCGTATCTATCAGCTCGAGAGACTCCGATGCAGTCTTGCAAGGTCGTTTGTATCACGTGATCCGGCAATCTAATGCGGTTGATATTGTTACGTAATTTTTGCCGCTTTATATTTTAGTAATTATTAATTTTGGTTTTTTAATTCAATAAAAACTATCAACTGATATTTAGTATATCATATTTAATCTATAAAAACGTGAAACAATACCTTTTGACGTAAAAATGTACTTCATGTTTATCTTTTTTCTTTTTTCGAACAGTATCGTCCACTCTTACAAGGAGAGTACCCGAGGTGTTTATTGCCAATTTTGTTCAAAGTCGGGCGTAATGTAGACCTATATGAAATATGAAATTTCCCAAAAGGAGACGTTGCACTACCCATTCGATTTGCTATGGCAACCGAAAATGTTTTTGATCACTTAAAACAATAAAATCTCCATTTAAAAAAGCATGGGATTTTCTCGGTTTTACGAAAATTTTTAAAATCACGAAATGTGTAATTTGGACCACATTTAGGTAAATTTCATCAAGTTTGGGTAAATTGAAACATTTTTAGGGTAAATTTGTAACAAATTTTGGGTAAAATAAGGAAAAAATCTTATTTTGGTTGTAAGTGGTAAATGGAATGGGTAGTGCAACGTCTCCTTTTGGGAAATTTCATATCTCATATAGGTCTACATTACGGCCGACTTTGAACTAAATCGGCAATAAACACCTCGGGTACTCTCCTTGTTAGCGATACTTGTGTTTTTTTTTTTTCAAATAACCTTGGCCCATTCCCTTAGTGTGATTGGTTTACGGGGGCTAAAAACCAGGCTATTTACCGATCCTCTAAAATATACTATCCATGATCTAACGTCTAAGTTATATTATTAATGGATTCTTAGTAATACGACATTTGAAATTCATATTACACCGTTTTACACGCGTACAAACCCATTTATCGGTGTGCAAACTACAAACCACTGATTCCCATAAAATGTTTATAAATTCGGGTTTAAACCACGCCGGTAAAATGATTAATGACCATTTGAATCTTAAAAAAAAACTAAATTAAATTCAATAAAAATGGTTCAAAGCCTCAATTAGCGGTCGGCATCACTCTGTAAACACACAATGAATTCGATAGATGATAAGGAATAATGCTTCTCAAATGGAGGCCACCCGATCTACATAACCGAAGAAAGCGTGCCCTCCTGATCTTTATCACGAAACTGTTCTACACGTGCATCCAGTTTTTTACACGCTATAGGGAAAAAATGAATAATAAAGAAGCCAACAAAGTCGAGCTTGAATTATCGCAAACTGCACCCTTCGCCGTGTGTTTCTCCGCGCCACCAGGTGGCAATAGCGCGGTCCTTCGTGATTGAATATTCCCCGGTGTCCGTCGACGGTATTGTCCAGCGCGCCACGTGTTTCACGTTATCTCCCTCCATTCGTAAAAAGGGGGATCTAGTCGGAGGCAGGGGGCGCCACGATCGCGAGAGGGGGATTATAGAACTCGTGAAATTGATGCCACACGTTGCCGCCGTCAAATAGACCCCCTCCCGACGTATTCCAATTTTTCGGGGGATCAAACTTGGTTCCGACTTTTTATCGCGGTGATCCCCTTGTCGAATACAATTACGTCTTCCGGGATATATCTCAACCTACTCAAACAGTTTGATTTAAAATCAAATCAAATTTGTTATGATTAGATTTTATTTCACTTTGTCTTGTGTTATAAATATAGTTCGGTAACATTTAAAAAGCTTATTTTTCATTTTTTTAAATGTATTTTCGTAATTTATAAACGTGTCATGTCTCTTAATCTATTCGTATTATATATTCTAAAATATGCCATATCTCATATTATATATTATCCTTTCCTATATTCTGAAATATGTCACGTCTGCTTTCTTATATTCTAAAATGTGCCATATCTATTTGTCTATATTCTAGAATGTACATTGTCTTGTTTTCTATATTCTAGAATGTGCATTGTCTTGTTTTCTATATTCTAGAATGTATATTGTCTTGCTTGTTTTCTATATTATAAAATGTATCATGTCTCTTTATCTATAATCTAAAATGTGCCACGTCTCACGTCACTTTATCTATATTCTAAAATGTGCGACGTCTCTTTATCTATAATCTGAAATGTACCATGTTTGGTTTTCTATATTGCAAAATGTGTCATGTCTCTTTATCTATATTCTAAAATGTGTCATGTCTCTTTGATGTGTTATGTCTCTTTATCTATATTCTAAAATGTTTTATGCATCTTTATCTATATTTTAAAATGTGCCACGTCTCTTTATCTATATTCTAAAATGTGTCACGTCTCTTTATCTATATTATAAAATGTGTCATGTCTCTTTATCTATAATCTAAAATGTATTATGTTTGGTTTTCTACATTCTAAAATGTGCTATGTTAAATTTTCTATATTCTAATATGTTCCATGTTTGTTTATCTACATTCTCAAAACGTGCCTTGTCTCTTTATTTATAATCTAAAACGCGCCCTGTCTTTGTATCTACATTCTGAAATGTTCCACGCCTCTTTCCCTATCGAAAAATATGTCGAATCCAGTTTCCTATATCAAGAATTCATTATTTTTACATTTATGGATTCTTGTAAAGCATACAGTTGTGTTTATGGTTAATGAGAAATAATCAGTTTGCTATTTAGTTAATGGAAATATTTGTGCCGGTATGCAGGGCCCGCGACGTAACTACGGAAAAGTAATAACCCCCGAGAAGATAACCCATTTTGGTCCTCCCCAAAACGCGGAAAAAAAAGAATAAGAGACATGCGCCGTTAATTTTTTCGGAGTAAAAAACAAGCCAAAAATGCGCCGTTGAATTTAACGCGCGACGAAATCCAAATAATCAGGTGCGAAGCAGCCTTCACCTTACACTCGACTTTCGTTAGAATTGTCCGCTGACCTTTTCTGACAGACGGTAGGCGTTACCCGGCTATCATCCCGTTTCCATAGCAACCGGTAAACGTATTCTACGAGAGAGAATCTGGGGATTTCGGTTGCTAGGGGCGGACTGGCAGCACCTGCATCCTCGCGTGCAAAGAATTTATGGACAGAGAGGAGAGAACGAGCTTGAAGGATATTTTATATATATTCAAAAGTGTGGTCTATAAAGATCTCGAGGGAAAAAATGCCCCTGCTCGGCTTCCTTTGATTTATTAACGCTTGATAAACGAATCGTGAAATACTAAAGAACCGAGAGTCGGGGATAAATTGTATCGTTTTCCGTACAAAATATTAAACATTGGTTAAACGTTATTTTACACACAAAAAAGTCACACAAAAATATCGAAATATTTTTGTGTGACTTTTTTGGTTTTTTTGTAACTGGGTTTGTTTTTAAACTGAGGGCTTTTTTTAAAACCTTTTACAAAATTGTTCCGAGCAGTACGTTTGTACTTTTTTAATACGTTTTAAAATTTTTCGTACGAAAATACGTTTTGGATTTATTTAATCGTATTTTGTACGTATGGAAAAATTTATGATACGAAAATGCGTTTTGATATTTTTTGGCATACATTTAGTACGTTTGAACCTTTTGGAGTTCGTTGAATGTTTTTAAATAGTATGTGGTCTAATTTCACCACCAAAGCAGCTGGTTTTCTCCGAATTCCTCTTGTAATTGTTGGCAACAGTTACAATGCCGGATTCAAATTTAAAAAGCAGAAAATTTGCTTCATAGATGGCGCACTATGCGGAAAATCGAAAAGTACATTTTCCCCCAAAAAATGCTTCGAAAATACGTTCTGTGATTGGTGGAAGTACGTTCCTGAAATCACTCGGAACAGCGCTCCGACATACGTACAAATCCCGTTACACTCTAGAGAAAAACGATTTTGGAAATTTGGAAATTAATTTCTTGGCGGAAATTAGTTCTAAAATCTCAAAATCAGCTTAAAAAACCACAAATCAACTCGAAAATTATGCTCTGAAAGCTCGTCTGAAATCTCAAAATCAGTTTCTGATTTCTGAAATCACTTTGAGATTCAAAATTTGCAAATGTCGGAAATATAAAGCTTTCCCAAAATTCTAAGTTCAGTAAAAATATGATATCACCTAGAACAAATTCCTAAAGTTAAGATTTCATGTGTCTGGGCTGCCGACGCCATCTTGGAAAATGGCGACTCAAATCCGTAAAAACCGCTATAACATTTTTCGTATTTAAGGTACAATCTTCGGACTTGCTCCATTCGAGCAAACATAGGGAAAGTGTTTTAGAATATTTTACACTTGAAAACACTTTCCCTATGTTTGTGTAAAGAACTATTTAAGTATCTAGGATATTAATATTTTGCAGCCCTAGGACGAAAGTTCCAAAATCAATAATAATAAACTTTATTAATATGTTCTAGGCCATGTCCAATTTTTGGTTAAGTGACATAGTTTTGTTTTGGCGATTTTAGTGACTGTTAAATATTTAAAATTTAAAAATAATAATTTATAAATTAATAAAATTGAAATATATCTACACGTAAAAGATCGTCTATACACACTTGTCAGTTTAATGCCAGTTTAGAAGCCCAAATCTCGACCAAAAACTGTCCACATTTAAGTTGCTGTAGCTCATTTTTATATTAGCTTAATCTCTACAGCGTGTTTCATGAGATTATGCATAAATTTGAAGTAGTTGTAGGGGGTGAGTTGAGGAGTATGCCTGTTTTCCCCCATTTTCCTACTAGCCCCTGCAGTAAACTGCAGCAAGCGCCAAACCAAGCAGCAGGGACTTTAAATACTGTTTAAGTTTACTTTTTTACGCTGGTTACCTCGATTTGTTTACAAAGTCCTTTTTTAGCTATCACACGAACCCAAACCTTAATGTTCACGTTTCCCCGTGGCTCGGTTTTTCGGTTGTGGCAGCCTACTTCCAGGGGCTAGTAGGCCACACTTTGAAGCTCTCTGAAGCTCTTTTCACTCATCGTAGGAAAATGAGAAAAAACAGGCACACTTCTCAACTCACCCCATACAACTCCTTAAAATTTTTGCATATACTTTTAAAACACCCTGTATAACCCAAAAAATGCAATCCAATTTTAATTACATTGAACAAATTCAAACAGATGTTGAATAAAATATTCGTTAATATTCGTATTTATCACAAAAATTGGGATTATTTTCGTAAAAATCTGCCTAATATTACCAAAAAATAGGTCCTTCAAAATACGCGTTTCCCCTCCTTGAAAAAAAGCGTTAGATTTTTGACTAATCCGTGAAAGATTAACGCTCATAAAAGGTAGTCTCTCGACCTCTGACCTTCGCGTGGTCCTTATTGAATCTCGCTTCGAGAAGAGAGAGTATGCGGGAGTGAAAAAGGTTGTCGTCGAAGCCGAGATACGTACCACCAACTCGCTTCAAGAGGGACTTCTTGGCTCGAGTGGCCCAGTCGCCGCTTGAAGCGCACATTGGCAAGTGTGGGCAAACTCTCTCTCTCTCGTTCAGCCTGCAGGATTTCGGTACTAAGCCTCCTCGGATGATACAGAAATGAGAAGGGAGATTATTGCCAAGCTACCATTATTTGTCCACTGGATTTTTGCGCGCCACTTTCACTAGTATTGTGATCGCTAATACTCGCTCATGTTCGTATTTTTCGGATGGTATTCGCGATGTTCCGTTCAGACTATATAATTTTATTGGTGGAAAATTAGTTGTTCATATCCCATGTACCAAATAATTGGTACGCTGTTAATTAATTTTTGTGGGTCGCAACAGTGCGACAATTGTTTGGCTCCCTCCAATAGGTGGATACTAAGCCAGAAGTCTTTGCAAGGACAGTAGATACAGGGACGAGGAAGTGTATTGGCGGCCTCTGTTGGAATATATCACCTAAAACGACCTAAACGCGAGGAGAGTTAGTTGTAAACAAAAAAATGGCGGTCACCTAATTTTAGCGGTTCTTGACGAGGCTTAAGTGTTCAAAACCAATGGGCATTTTTTTATTTACGCTCGTAGTTTTATTTTTAATTTAACATCAAAATGGTAAAAACTAACTACAATAATACTGTCCATGGTGAACCACGTCTTAACAATGGCCGCGGTTTGTTTACATCTAACTCCCCGTGAATATGAAGACGTTTAAAACCGAATTTTTTTTCTCTGCTTTCTCGTCCCTGTATCTACTGTCCTTGGTCTTTGCGAATAGTTCAGGTTGGATTAAAAAACGGTCATTTAAAATGGTCCCCTCACTGGGCAGGTTTTGCCAGATTTTAACAAAATAATAAGATTACCAGATGACAAAAGCTAAAAAGTGTAGCCCCGATACTCTGACCTTGACAATAGTTCACGGTGTAGAATCATTATTTCCACCAGAACCAGCGAATAGTTTAATTTATAGTAAACGGTGTACTCCTTTTTTTACAGAACAGGCGAAAAGTCTCCACTTTAAGGGGGAAGACTACAGTGGTCATTGTCTACTTTCGCGCTATTTCAAGCTGAACTCTTTTAATTTTGTATTTTAACTTATAAAATTAATATTTACGTGTAAAACAGCCTCTTGTTTAGTGACTTAAATAATTTTAACCTACAATTTAACTACGCATATAGCACTGCTAACCTAACTATTAATTAATGTTAAATAATTTTGACAATTTTAAATTTAAAAGTAGTTAAGTTATTACGTTTTTATTCGGACCCGCAGAGCTAAACAAGTTGGGCAAGCGCCCAAACTACCCTTTAGTTAGGACTTTATATCTCGTTAACTATTAAATTATTAATATTATAATTATCAAAATTATTTTAAGCACTAGAGGAAGGTTCAGCCTATAGGAAAAAATATAATTAAATTATGTTATTGTTAAAACAGAAACGTTCAGCTTGAACGAAAAAGAGACTTTTACTGTATTCTTCCCCCTTAAGTGATTATTCGTATTATTTTTGTCCTCTGCTATCCTGTTTCTTGTATGAAATTTAGAAATTAGTTTTATCCTGTCAAAATTATTTGTGTCTGCTATTTCGATAATAGCAATATTATATAGAGTAATTTCGCCTCGTAGCTTTGGCTATGAACGCCATTTTGCGCGGGTTTTGGATAACGTCCTGTCACGTGAGACTGAAATCACTGAATAGTAAGCAGGCGACGGATCAAATGTTTCAAAGTTCCCACGTTAGTGACGTTACCTATAGCTTAATTTCATTGGTTGAATTTCAAATAGTTGTATATCTAAAACAAATTGAAAACCCAAAAATCGGTTACCTTATCGAAAACATTGCGTCAGGGACGTCATTTGGGTGGGGCAAGGGGGTCATTGACCCTTCCTTGAATTTATATGAGTTAAAAAGTTCACTAATAAATTTGCATTTAAAGGGAATATAACCTCAGGTATTTGGTGTGGAACACCAACGTTTGCAGCTCTGGCCGCTCTTGCCTTTGCCTTTAAAAATGTTTGCCGCCACTGTACAGGGAAATTTGAAAAATTGAAGGGGTCTTCCATAAAGATTGCTTTGCAGGTTATATTCCCTTTAATGGGAATATAATCTCAGGTATTTGGTGTGGAACACCAACGTTTGCAGCTCTGGCCGCTCTTGCCTTTGCCTTTAAAAATGTTTGGCGCCACTGTACAGGGAAATTCGAAAAATTGAAGGGGTCTTCCATAAAGGTTGCTTTGCAGGTTATATTCCCTTTAAAGGAAATATAACCTCAGGTATTTGGTGTGGAACACCAACGTTTGCAGCTCTGGCCGCTCTTGCCTTTGCCTTTAAAAATGTTTGGCGCCACTGTACAGGGAAATTTGAAAAATTGAAGGGGTCTTCCATAAAGATTGCTTTGCAGGTTATATTCCCTTTAATGGGAATATAATCTCAGGTATTTGGTGTGGAACACCAACGTTTGCAGCTCTGGCCGCTCTTGCCTTTGCCTTTAAAAATGTTTGGCGCCACTGTACAGGGAAATTTGAAAAATTGAAGGGGTCTTCCATAAAGATTGCTTTGCGGGTTATATTCCCTTTAACTGCATTAGAAAAGTAATGTTTTGTTCCGTCCTCAAATGACATTTCGTTTGCCGTTCACGCTGCTTCATTCACTGCCAATTAGTTGGTCAAGTTTTCTGGGAAATAACTCGCTGAAAATGTGTACACCCGATTACATATTTCAAGAGATTACTTAAAAAAATTACAGATTAGCAAAAATTACGCGGGATTACTTATTTCGAGTAATCCAAATAATATTATTAGATATTATTACTCAAGTTATTTCACCCTCGGTCTGAACTCAACTTTATTCACAAATTGCTGACAGAGAAACGCGCATTAATATCGAAGCCATTAGAGGTTTAAATTTTAATGCTTTTTATTTATTCTAGATGGCGCCTGTTTACATTTTTGGGGTAGATTAAGCTGTCTATTTGTAATAAATAAGTAAATATTAATTCCCTTCCTCAAAAATAACAACTTCTAACCCTATTTTAAATGATGTTTTGTGTAAAAGCTAGAAGAAAAAGATCAATCCAGGAAGAATTCAGCATTTTTAATTATTCAATTCTTCGTTTTATACCTGGTAAAAATAAGGGTATTTAAAAATCGTTACCCCTTGTAAAGTATCTTCTCCTTTATCAAATGTATAACGGTCTATTGTGAAATATGTTACCAGTGCCTCAAAATAATTATCCAGTGTATTTTTTATTGTATTATATTAAAGTGACTCTGCTTCTGCTTTAGTTACTTTTTGAGCTACAAGATGGCGCTTCCAATGTCGAAAATGGTTGACTAATTTAACTGGAATGGCCTAATTGAATGACTGGCAAATGTATCATAATAATCACACAAATCTACGATTGTGGACGCTAGACAGAGGATTTGACATGTCAATAGTATGCAGCAACATGGACTAAGAACTAGTGGGGATTCACTACTTTAGCTCAAAAAAACGAGGTGTATTTTAGTTGATTTCGCACAATCTTCAATCAACAAGTTGCAACCAATTTCTAATCATCTCGCGTTACGATAATTGAACCTAATTCTTAAAGTCTCCATGACAAAAATCAAGGAACAATGTTTGTCCTTAGGATGCTTGGTCCATGTTTTCATCATAGTTACTAAGGATATTTTGCTTAAAGGCCTAGGTTTTCTTCTGCGTGCGTTCCCTTAAGTCGAGGGGCTAACCACTCTTAGAAAATCTGTACACCGGATTACGCTTAGATTAGCACTGCCAAAGGCAGGGACTTCAAAGATTACGCGTAATCCCATTAGTACAGTCAAAGGTACGGCTCTGTACACCGATTACGCGGAGTGATCAGCCCCTCGCCTTAAGTTTACTTCCCGCCGCGCAAATATCCTGGTGGTATAAGCCAACCGCAGAACACGTTGGCCTACCACCAGGAGATTTGCGCGGCGAGAAGTAAACTTAAAGGAAAACAGGTAGAAGAAAACCTAGGCCTTTAAGAGTAGAGTATTCGCGACCGAAACGAGTCTAGGTGGCGTAACGGCGCTAGCTTCTCCGAGGTAGCGCCTATGATCTCGCATCTGCTACCGACCAATAAAAAGTCATAAGAACGTTTATTCCTAAATAAACTTATCCAAATATAAGCAAACGAAATATATTAAAATGCAAGTATCATTATTTATAAAGTCCAATTTAAGAAAAACGATGAGGAAAAACCACTAGTCTGCTTTAGCCTCTACCTATCTAGCTTTCAATGGCGAACCAAAGAGGGCGTAGCGATAGTATTCGGTCGTGAATCACAAATAAGTTCGACAACAGTGAACAACAACTTTTGATTTTTTGTCGCTAGGTGTTCGTTGACATGCTCCACAACCTTAGAAAATAGCAAATTACCACTTGCTCCATATCCCATATACGTACCCGCGCAGAATGTGATAAAATACCCGAAATTTAAGTAAAAAATGCCCTTATAGACATTCAATTTTATAATGCCAAAATCTTACGCGCGTTCTCTGATTCTAAAAAGTCCAAAAACATGATTTTTTTCCGAAGTACAACGAAGGGGTAGTACTGAAAAATGATATTCGGAGGAGGGAGGGACGAACTGTAGTTAAGGTTTTATACCCCCCGCGCACTCGCGATTACGTTAATTGAAATTGATGGAGTATTTCGTCTCGACCCCTGACTGTGGGCTGCGCTGACAATTTCAATAAGGAAACAAAATGGGGGCTCCGGTTCGACTCCCGACTTTTTGCCCCCACTCCACCCGGTGGGGGGGGGGGGGGGGATAGGCAACCATTCCCGACCCGCCCGGGTTTCGACTTTGAGCCCCCTCGCTACTAGCAGCAGCGGCGTAGAAGTAGTAGTAGTAGTAGGTTCTCTTTGCCGGGGCTAAGCCTCGGCTCGTCTTTTTGGAGCTCCGCGCGAGTATTTGGGCCCCGCTTAGCGCGGCCCGTAAAAAGAAGCCGTCGAGTTTGATATTGGATTTCCCAATCGTTATACTCAAACCCCAATATAGTCGGCCCCCTTTTTCATAGTCGACTGCGGAGCGCGGAGGGTTGGCAGGGAAGAGGCGACGCGGGCGCCCCCGCTGTTAGCAATATATTTCCTTTTGAAAAGACTGGAGAAAGTATCGCTGGAATGCCAACAATTCGGGCGCGTTGGATGGGGATTTAGTAGTGAAAGCGGCAGCCCCTCTCCAACGTCGGCGACGGCTTTACCTCCCGGCTCCGTCCGAGCGTGGCGCCATCCCCCGTCGAGTCTTAAAACCCCTCCGTTTCCCTTTTATATTCTCTTCTTTCTCTCTCTGGCGCTCGCTCCCGCCCTCTGACGGTAACCCTCCGCGAATGGCCTTTTCGTCGACCCCGGTTTTATCCCGGTCTTAACCCTAAAGATCGTCCCTAAGCTCCGTTCTCTAAGACCGGAGGCTTAACCCCTCTTTTTTACTCTTCCTTTGTGTATGGCCGGTATTTAAGCTCTCGTAAAACAAAAGCGTTGTTTATTCCCCCGGCAAGGAACGATTTTTTCCCTCCCTACCTTGTTTTACGAAGGCCAACGAGATTATCTAACCGAGGCTTAGCGGACCGTGTCCTTAAACCCTTTAAAAGGGGTAAAGTCAACGTTTTGCCTAGTTGGTTTTTAAGCCTTGGCTCGGCTCTACCGAGCTATAAAGATAAACGTCTTTGCGTCGTTTTCTTCCATCCCCATCTTCTTTAATGTTCGTCGCGTTAAAGTCATTACTACCGCGTTATTTTTTTTCTACCAAAAACTATTTTTCCCGCCATTCCGCCGAGATACTTAACGCGAAATGTTCCGGTTTCCCAAACTCTTAAGCCTCGGCTCGCATTTCGCCCCCGAGTTGCTACTTTCGCGTCTGCTTTGAAGATTTCTGTCGTTTAAGAGTTTTCGAGTCCTATATTTCAGGGCTTTAAACGCGTTTTGTTATTAAATTTAGTCAGTTTAACGGGTTTAACGAAAACATAATCAAACTCCTATCCTCAACTGTAATGAACTGTGGAGACTGTAAACGCTTTCTTCTCAGCAATTGAACGTAAACACGATTTTCAGCCAAACTATTACTTTTGGACAGACACATTTTTAGTCCAAAATTTAAAAACCTGCAGCTGCGGCCTGATTTGAATTTTACGCACCAATAGTGTTTGGTAGGCTTGTGAATCTAATATCAAATATAGTTTCTAGCTATTAAATACTTAAAACATATTTTTAGAATCAAATAGTAATTCTAATAACGGATAATAGGTGTTTCTATACAATACGGGAGGTCATGTGACAATGTTTTGTCTACGTCACTTAGCCGTAGCTCTTGAAGGTAGAGTGCACGCGCGGCAGTCGCGAGACTCTTCCAAATCTGAAACCCGCGTGCACATCTCTCGTGCAAGTAAAGCACTTAAATAACTGGCGCTCGTGGCGCAAATAAAAACATTTTACATTTAAAATTTGTATTGTTTTATTTTATAGAAACACCTATTGGCCAATTAGCTTAGGAATTTTTGCAATAAGAAAATTTAAGTATCTCACGTTATACCTGCAAATTGCAATGATTTAATTCATTTTCAATTAAATTATTTTTAGTAAATTTATTCAAACTTAAAAGTGCAAAATAAATAGAATAAAAAGTTAGTGTAATTAATAAATAATATCATGATTTAATCCAGATTTCAAATTAGCTGCCAACACTAGTTTAATATAAAATAAGTTACAACTGCCAAGTGTCCAGTTCGTTTTTATATTGTTAAAAAATGACTCTCAAATTGACGCACACTCACGAACCCAAAGTACGAAAATTATGTTGGATAATTATTTAAATTATTATAGACGTAAGCAAAGTAATTATACAAAATAAATTTAAAGGTGTAGTGTAAACGTGGACGATTAACTAAAGCTAAGAAAGAATTATTTGTACAATAGCATAAAAAATTGAAAACCAAATTTATTTTTAATAAATTTATTTTTTAATTTTTTTCTATGCTAATTTATTTTAAAATGTAAGCACTTTTTATTAAATTTATAAACACTTTTTATTAAATTTATAAGCCCTTTTTATTAAAATTATAAGCACTTTTTATTAAAATTATAAGCACTTTTTATTAAAATTATAAGCACTTTTTATTATAAGTAGATTTATTTTTTTTGTAAGCTATTTAATTTACCGCGGATTAATACAAAATACCAGCCTTAAGCAACAACTAGTATCCTTCAAGATGGTCTACATTTTCTAATTGCCTAAGCACGAGGTGATTTGGCTTAATAGTTAATTCAGCCCTGTATGTAACCGTGTCTCTTATGCATTGTATGCAAGGCCATGAAGAGACCTAAATTATGTCGTCGCCGGCCCTTCTAACAGAGGGTGAAGGGCAAGGCGATGGGCCCCTATAGTAAAAGGCCCTTGTCCATCGGGCCCTGGGGATTTAACCCGTTTGCATCCCCTCTGCAGTCCATATAACATTCTTCGTTATGGCTGTGAAGTTCAACAATTGATTGACCAGTTTGCAAACTATTTGAAAATGAATGTCTACATCCATTTTCGACTATTTGGTCATTAAAAACGAAAAATTTTCAAGCTCTATTCGATTTGGTATTCAATCGAATTATTTGGTGTCGTCAGATATTTCGCTCAACCCCAGTTTTAGGTTAATTTTTTAACTTCTCGAATATTTTTCCCATCTAATCGAATAATCGATTGAGTATTCGATCGAATTATTTTGTGTCGTTAAATATTTCGCGCATTCCCAGTTTTAGGTTTATTTTTTGACCTACTTGAAAGCGTTTTTCGTGAATATTTTTCCGTTCGAGTCGAATATTCGATTTAGTATTCGATCGATTATTTTGTGTCGTCAAATATTTGGCGCATTCCCAGTTTTTGTTCTATTTTTTATCTACTTGAAAGCGTTTCTAGTGAATATTTTCCCGTTTTCGGCGCGTGCTTGTATTGGAAGCTTACGTGGAGCGATTGTCTATCGCAAACACTGTTATCAGTAGTTTCAATTTGATAATATGGAAAAGGAGTCAGTGAGAACTGTAGTGGCTTTTGGGAGCTCTCGCCCGTTTTATGATCGCCGCCGCCGCCACTCTCTCACTCGTCAAAAGTTGTCGAAAACGAGATAGCCAACTTTGTTTAGCACTTCAAACTTCGGCTCATCCAAGCTATTCCATGGGAAAATGGACCTGTCGCGTGTAACTCCAAAATATTCCCCTTAGAACACCGCGCTCATTTTATGGTTGTACAAACCCATATGCAAATTTTACAAGGTGAAATTTACATGGAAATTTATACCCTAAAACCTAATCTATAGTTCTCTGGAAATTTATACCCTAAAATGTTCTCTGAAACATAATTCAATTTTTATTTACACTGAATATTTGTACATTTATTTCAGTATTAGATGGTTTCTTTTCGGCTGTTCTCGGACTAAAAGTGTACTCTTTTTACCTCAAAACGTTTTATTCGCCTGTTCTGGGGATGAGAATTACTCCGTCCCACAAACTATTCGCTTGTTCCGGAGTATTAGGGCTACTCTTTTTACTCCTTCTGAAAAGGAGGTGTAAAGGAGTAAATCAGATTTTGTCGTCTGCTAGCCAGAATTTATCTGCTAAAAACGAGGCTAAAAAGGCCACAGGGAGACATTTTGGAAGAACGTATTTACCTCGGCTCAAACTATTCGCCACCATAGAATCGGAGTAAAATTACTACTAATAATAATAATAATAATAATAATCAGCTAGACTAATACCCAAGGCACCACCTTAGGCCCAAGTCATCGAGCGACTTTTATGCCTTTAATTCAGGTGACCGGGTTACAATGCGTAGGAGGGTGGTGGCCAGCCCTTCATGCCACGCGAGCCAACAGCCCCCTAGCTCACTATTACCGTTAACCTCTCTTTTTACCCTACTCCGAAATCCCGGAACAAGCGAAAATAAACCACCTACAATCAGCAGCAAAGGCAGATAACTAATTCCACAACAGTCCAAAGCTAGACTGTTTAAATGAAGGGTTTTTACAATTCTTAGTTTTAGAGAAGTTAATCGAAAGCTTGTAAGACTTTAAAACTTTGAACGGGACCTTCGTAATCATTTGACCAAGCCGAATTTCGTTGTCCAGGTTATTCGCCGTGAAATGCACTGGTTGCACGAAGGCGATCGCCCCGTCGGAGCTGGTGATGCGAGCTCTGGACCACGTGTACCACTTGGCCTGCTTCGTCTGCGTCGATTGCGGGCGCCAGTTGCAGAAGGGAGACCAGTTCGTCATCCGAGCCGGACGCCTCTACTGCCGGCCCGACTACGAGAAAGAAATCTCCGTCCTGAGCCAACTGGCCGCTTCCAGAGGAGGCGCGGACACTCCCGTCGGCAACGGCAGCCAGCCCTCGACGCCCCTGACGCCCGGCGGTGGACAGAACGCCGTTCCTCCGAGGCAGGACGGACGAAGAGGACCCAAGAGACCCAGGACAATCTTGACCACCGCTCAGAGAAGGGCTTTCAAAGCCTCTTTCGAAATCAGCCAGAAACCCTGTAGAAAAGTAAGTGCTCTATTAACTTAACAAACAACAGGAATCCATACCTCTACTTGGAATGCTTATCGCGGCAGATTTTCTTCTCGATGTGGCTGACGGTTTTTGTGACGTCACTATGTTAACTTAACAAACAACAACGTGAAAGGGGAGTGCGCGCAAAGGGAATTTTTTCTCTTATTGGCGGGGCCAAAGCCGTCAGAGTTATCTTACCGTACGCGATACGCCAGGATAAGCCATTGAGTTGAGAATAATACATAGAGCTGGTTTTTTTCTATAGGCTTTAAGCTTACCATTAGTGACAACGGGACTGAAAATCAAGGAACTTTATCAAAGTACGCCTGGCGCCTTCTGTTGGCAATATTAAACAGCCTTTGACAGAGCATTAATGTCTCGTGGACTTGCACGCGCGCGCAGTCTGTCGCGAGACGGGAAAGCAATGTAGAAGGTATGATAAAGTTCCTTGATTTTCATTCCCGTTGCCACTAATGGTATGCAAAATCTGGCTCTATGAATTATTCTCAACTCAATGGTATAAGCATTCCACGTAGAGGTATGAATTCCCGCCGGAAGATTATTTTTTTTTTTAAACTTGAAATCTTGGTTTCAGGTTCGAGAATCTTTGGCGAAAGAGACGGGCTTAAGCGTTCGAATCGTGCAAGTGTGGTTTCAGAATCAGAGAGCCAAAGTAAGTATTCCCCAATAAGCCTTTCTATAAAGTTATTACGCTTGCCGAACTTGTTTTAATGTATCGGTTTCGTCACGAGATAGGTAGGAGTTCAGTTCAGTTTTGAAGCTTAGATCTTTATAAAAAGGGCGACTCGTAGAATTTTAATTCGTGTCTTGTTCAACTTGTTAAAATGTTCCACGCGCTCTTTAATATTTTATCTTAAAAGGCTCGCGCATTTTTTTTATTTCATGGAGCACGCGCGAAATCGCTCGAGCCAATTTACGTTAAAATATCAAGACGCGTGTGGAACTTTTTAACAAGTTGAATAAGACATAGAGTTTATGCTAGCGTCTATTGGCTATCATAGTGTAACGTCATTTCTACGTCACGAGTGACGCGCCCAATACATCTAAACAAGAAGGCCAATGTTACTTTATAGAAGGCCAATTACGCTCCGAAACAAAAATTGATGTTCTTTTAACCTCTGAATGTTCAGCTAAAGAAACTACAGCGCAAACAGCAACAGCAGCAATTGCAAGCGCAGCAACAGGGCGACGGTGGCGACATGGCCAAGGACGGCAAGAAGAGAGGCGGCAATCAATCCATGCACGGACATTCCGCCGAAACAAGTGAGTTTTTAACCCGTGCCTTCCCCCGATTGATTAAAACGCGGGCCCGTTCTCTATATTTACATCTATGGCCACTTGTTAAAGTCGCTCTTTAAAATCTCGTCCATCGCCATACGCGACTCACCGGTAATCTATCAGGCCATCTTGTCATTTTCGATTTTGGACGCTCGATGCCATCCCGTCTCGAAAGTATCCCGATTCTCGATCATCTTCTGATGGTCGTTGTCTCCTTTGTCTCCCGCAGATTCCCCTTATTCCCGGCTGGCGTCGGTGGGCGACCCCTCCTCGGATGGCACGCAGTTCCCCATGACCCCCGTCGGAGGCTACTCCACGCCCGGACCCGACGGTAAGTCCACGTGCTTTGACTCGCACCCGCGTTAAGCCTGGTTCACACGGGCAGTGTTTTCCTGGTTTTCTATATTTTCTAGTTTTACCGCCTTTTCCCGTGGTTCTGGTGCGCAGGAACACGACTGTACACACGGACAAAATTTGCCGGATTTTATCACAGCGAGCGCTGCCGGGGAACGAGGAAACGGATAACTTTTTTTTTGAGGGGCGTTGGGCTCGACCAGTCAGCGAGCGTTATGCCGTCACGTGGTAGACGCAAAAATTCTTAAGCCTACTTTTAAAGACTTTCAAAATCGCTCCTTATATCACGTGACAGCGAAACGCTCGCTGATTAGTCGAACTCAAAGAGCTTCAAAAACCGGGAAAATAAAGTAGAGATATTTCAACATTTTATTCTCCGTTTTCTCGTTTACTGGCAGCGCTGACGGCGGAAAAATCCGTTAAATTTTGTTCGTGTGTACAGTCGTTTTCCCGTGCGCCAGAGCAACGGGAAAAGGTGGTAACACGAGAAAATAGAGAAAATCAGGAAAACACTGCCCGTGTGAACCAGCCTTTATTCCTGTTACTTTAAACTTAGGTTTTTCACGAATGTACCTTTCTAAAGCCCCATTTTCACGCTCGCTAGTAGCGGATAGAAATAGTCAAAATTCGCTTACGCCAGTCGCAAACGTGAAAATAAAGCTAAAATGTCTGTTTGAAACAGATCGACGCGGAAAGTGAAAAAGTGTGTAGCTGAAGCGGATTTTGACGATTTTTACCCGCTACTAGCGAGCGTGAAAATGGGGCTTTAAAGCGTTGACAACAGGACCAACTTCTGGTTAAAGGGATTATGAACTTCCGTATTTATTGTAAATCAACGAATTTCACATTTTTGCCACTATGGTTAGCAGAAACAAGGTGTGATTGGCGCTAGTTACGATAAAAACGAGCCATAGCGCGTTATAGCAGCCCATTTTTCAATTTAGTTAACACTCCCTTTAACCCATACCTATACCGTTACCAATATTTCAGTTAAATCGATTATATCAGAAGAAAATAGGGGGAAGTACGCTTCTAGTCAGCTTTAGCAAGGCGTCACTTTTCACGAATTTTCGCGCCATAACGGTTTGCCGGGAAATCGCGGATGAATACATCGTTTAAAAAAACAATTTTTCTTAAATCGAACAATTGTAACATATTTTCCTTTTCATTTTCTGCTAAATGAGCTAAGGTGTCTTTGCTTTCGACGTTTATCGCCGTGTTGAAATAAAACCAAAGTGGAACTACTTTTTCAGTTTGGTTTATTTTGCGTTAAAAGGCGTTTTCGTGGGTCACACGACGACTTCTACGGCTCAAAGCTACAGATACGTACTTCCCCTATTTTCTTCTGATTATATCGATATTTGAAGATACAAATATTTCAGTTAAATCGATTATATCGATATTTAAAGATACAAATATTTCATTTAAATCGATTATATCGATATTTAAAGATACAAATATTTCAGTTAAATCGATTATATCGATATTTAAAGATACAAATATTTCATTTAAATCGATTATATCGATATTTGACGATACAAATATTTCATTTAAATCGATTATATCGATATTTGAAGATACAAATATTTTAGTTAAATCGATTATATCGATATTTGAAGATACAAATATTTCAGTTAAATCGATTATATCGATATTTAAAGATACAAATATTTCAGTTAAATCGATTATATCGATATTTAAAGATAGAAATATTTCAGTTAAATCGATTATATCGATATTTAAAGATACAAATATTTCATTTAAATCGATTATATCGATATTTAAATATACAAATATTTCAGTTAAATCGATTATATCGATATTTAAAGATACACATATTTCAGTTAAATCGATTATATCGATATTTAAAGATGCAAATATTTCAGTTAAATCGATTATATCGATATTTAAAGATACAAATATTTCAGTTAAATCGATTATATCGATATTTAAAGATACAAATATTTCAGTTAAATCAATTATATCGATATTTAAAGATACAAATATTTTAGTTAAATCGATTATATCGATATTTGAAGATACAAATATTTCAGTTAAATCGATTATATCGATATTTAAAGATACAAATATTTCAGTTAAATCGATTATATCGATATCTAAAGGTACAAATATTTAATTTAAATCGATTTTATCGATATCTAAAGGTACAAATATTTAATTTAAATCGATTTTATCGATATCTAAAGGTACAAATATTTAATTTAAATCGATTTTATCGATATTTAAAGGTACAAATATTTCATTTAAATCGATTTTATCGATATTTAAAGGTACAAATATTTCATTTAAATCGATTTTATCGATATTTAAAGGTACAAATATTTCGATTAATAGCAATTTATAACTAGAACGTATTTAGGTTTATTGAGGACGTACGAGATTACCTTCCAATCAAGGTAGTGTGATATAGGAACAACAAACACAAGGAGAACGCAGATAGCAGTGTTGTGTACAAATTTCATTGGATGAGCCTTTACGCTGAACGTTTTACGGAAAGGGGGAAGACAATTTCTGAATTTTCCCCTTCCGACAGCAGCAGGCGCTAAAGCGTCTAACCAATGAAAAATGTACGCGAGAAAATCCACGACTTTTGACGGGTTGCGTTAATTCTCCTTGTGTGGGGTGCTGTGTTTGTTGCTCCTAGGTGTGATCCACTACCACTAAGCAAACGATATTAGGCCTAATACCTTAGCTCGGAATCTAAAGTTTTTACCCACGTGCTAAATTGTATTTGGGTGGAAAAATTAGGCGATTCTTTCGGTATAGGGTTTTTGCCCGCGAAATGGGTCCTTATACATAGTTTGCATCCCTACGTCATCAATGACGCAGTTCCAAGTATAGATATAAGAACCAAGAATAAATATTTAATTTGAGCAAGAATGAACGGTTCTTTGCCGCCATTTTTCTGGTGTAGATTTCTTAGTAAAACGGGAGGGTTAACAGTTTCAATCGTCTGTTTGCGGATTTTAATTATTTTCACATGATTAAGAAATTATTTTCACGTTAAAAATGGTTATCTGCCTGGTTAAAAATTGTTCGAGTAGTTCAATTACCAAGGAAGAGCGAAAATTGTTTATTTTATTCGATAGCGAAGGTAATTGTAAAAAGGATGACCGCAAAGGCCTAACTTTGATAAGCTTTTTTAACTTCTTTTCGTAGATATTTATGTCGTAATTTGATATTTTATTTAAATAACCAGGCCTTAGAATCTTATCTGGCTTTGTTTAGGGCCCATTTAAAATTTTAAAGCATAAATCTAATACGTTTTGTAGCTTTGACGAGATTACCAACAAAATGGCTACCTATTTAGGAGCTACGCGCGAAATGGTTTGAATTTTTGATCGCCCTCCCAGTTTCCTTGGAGACCATAGGACCCTCCCTTCGGTGCAAACTATGTATAGTTTATTTGTCCAAGGTGACACTCGCACAACGTGAAAGCCTTAATATCGTTTATTAATTACGTTTATTTATGTGTGTAGTATTGTATTTTAAATTATACATTATACACATTATATATTTTAAATTATACATTATACTTATTATATATTTTAAATTATACATTATACATATTATATATTTTAAATTATACATTATACTTATTATATATTTTAAATTATACATTATACATATTATATATTTTAAATTATACATATTATATATTTTAAATTATACATATTATATATTTTAAATTATACATATTATATATTTTAAATTATACATTATACTTATTATATATTTTAAATTATACATTATACATATTATATATTTTAAATTATACATATTATATATTTTAAATTATACATTATACATATTATATATTTTAAATTATACATTATACATATTATATATTTTAAATTATACATTATACATATTATATATTTTAAATTATACATTATACATATTATATATTTTAAATTATACATTATACATATTATATATTTTAAATTATACATTATACATATTATATATTTTAAATTATACATTATACATATTATATATTTTAAATTATACATTATACATATTATATATTTTAAATTATACATTATACATATTATATATTTTAAATTATACATATTATATATTTTAAATTATGCATTATAGATATTATAAATTATGCATTATACATATTATAAATTATGCATTATACATATTATAAATTATACATTATACATATTATAAATTATACATATTACATATTTTAAATTATACATATTACATATTTTAAATTATACATATTACATATTATATATTTTAAATTATACATATTACATATTATATATTTTAAATTATACATATTACATATTATATATTTTAAATTATACATATTATATATTTTAAATTATACATTATACATATTATATATTTTAAATTATACGTATTATATATTTTAAATTATACGTATTATATATTTTAAATTATACGTATTATAAATTATGCATTATACATATTATAAATTATGCATTATACATATTATAAATTATGCATTATACATATTTTAAATTATACATATTACATATTTTAAATTATACATATTACATATTTTAAATTATACATATTACATATTTTAAATTATACATATTACATATTTTAAATTATACAATATACATATTATATATTTAAATTATACATTATACATATTATATATTTAAATTATACATTATACATATTATATATTTAAATTATACATTATACATATTATATATTTAAATTATACATACTATATAAATACATAGTACATATTATATATTTTAAACTATACATATTATACATATCATATATTTAAATATACATTAACGATAATCAAGGCGACTTAAGCGACATTTACAAAATATAATATAATTATAATGTATAATGTATTATGTATAATACATAATATATAATATACATACATTATACACAATACTCAGGCCTCTCAATTTCCGGTAGTGCCATGACTTAAGCCTCATTAGTAGCGTAGCCAGAAACTCGTCAGCCTTTGTGAAATTTCAAAGGGGATGAAAATTTAGTACAGCCATATCAGTCAACGCCAATGAGACTGCTATAATGAAATATATATTACACAGAAGTACCACATGTAAACATTTAGCTTTAAAACCCTGAAATATATTTTAAAGCAGCCCTTTATTTAAATTTAATAAATATTATTTTACGCCACCTATATTCAAATACATGTCAGATCAGCTCTACCCTCTCGCACGCCTATGACCGAGGGCTTATTTAAGGGGGTTTAGGGGAACCCCGAAATGGATCATTTTAAATAAGTAGGTCGAATTTAGGTCAAAAGGGGGCTGAAGGGTTTAAAACACACCCCAAATAAAATCCTTTTTCTACATTTTCTATTCTTTACTTTGCGATATTAATTTTATCTTTTATTTTCGGAATAAATATTTAAAATTAATCTTTTATATTTTATATTCTTTACTTAGTGAAATATATAATATACCTATAATTTGATCATTTATTTTCTAAATAAATATGATTAATTTAATCATTTATCTCTTTTATATTTTATATTCTTTACTTTAAAAATTTCTTTTTTAAATAAATATTTTTTGTTATCCGTGATTGATTCCCTTGATAAATAAACACTTTATTCTTTACTTTAAGAAACAAATAATATTAATTTCACAATTTATTTTTTAAATAAATAATAAGTTTTTTAATTTGGTTGTTATTCGTGGTTGATTCCCTTGAGAAATAAACACTATAAATATTATAATTTATTTTTGAAATAAATATGATTAATTTTATCATTTATCTCTTTTATATTTTATATTCTTTACTTTAAAAATTTATTTTTTAAATAAATATTTTTTTGTTATCCGTGATTGATTCCCTTGATAAATAAACCCTATTAATATTAAAATTTATTTTTTAAATAAATATTACTAATTTTATCATTGAAATAAATATTATTAATTTTATCATTGAAATAAATGATAAAGTAAATAATCTTTATTTGAAAAAATAATGATAAAATTAATAATATTTATTTCAAAAATAAATAAATGATAAAATTAATCATAATTATTTTTGAAATAAATATTATTAATTTTATCATTATTTGTTTCAAATAAATATTATTTATTTTATCAGTTATTTATTTTTGAAATAAATATTATTAATTTTATCATTATTTGTTTCAAATAAATATTATTTATTTTATCAGTTATTTATTTTTGAAATAAATATTATTAATTTTATCATTTATTTATTTTTGAAATAAATATTAATTTTATCAATAATTTTTGAAATAAATATTATTAATTTTATCATTTATTTATTTTTGAAATAAATATTAATTTTATCAATAATTTTTGAAATAAATATTATTAATTTTATCATTTATTTATTTTTGAAATAAATATTATTAATTTTATCATTTATTTTCGAAATAAATATTATTAATTTTATCATTTATTTTCGAAATAAATATTATTAATTTTATCATTTATTTTCGAAATAAATATTATTAATTTTATCATTTATTTTCGAAATAAATATTTAAAATTCATCTTTTTTATTTTATATTATTTCCTTTACGAAATAAATAATTTTATATAACAATTTAATTTTTTTAATTTGCTTGTTATCCGTGATTCACTCCCTTGAGAAATAAACGCTATTAATATGAAGTATTAATTTTGTTTTCCGTGTAGGTTATTACTCTCACTCCAACGGCGGCGCGAATTCGTACATCAAGAGCGAGCTGAGCCTGGAGAGCGACGGCAGCCTGGGCGGCCTGGAGGACGTGTTGATCGGGCACGGCGGAGGCGGCTCTTCGGCGGGAGGCACGCCGACCATGCACGGCGCCGACTCCGCCGGTGGCTTCTTTTCCTCCGCGGTCAATCCCATCGACAAACTGTATTCCATGCAGAACTCTTACTTCAGCGCCAACGACTGTGAGTGTTTGCAAGGACAAAACAGCTAAAAATATCTATATAAAAACCGAAACCCGCGCTATTAAAAATTCGTCGCGCGGAACAGAATATAGATTTGTATATTGTAAAGATAAAAAAAAAAATGGAGAAAAATATTCATATAGCTTTCTATGATGGTATTGAACTATCGGAAAACCTCGAGACAAACGGGGAAAAAATCGTATTGTACTAAACACACAAGTGCTTTGGCCTGCGTTGAAGTTTAACTTTGAACTGAGACCTCTACCCCCTCCCCTAACCCCCGCCCCTAATCAAACGGACTTGTATATGATCACCCCGAAACAGTATATAATACAGCAGCCTATTTTAATTTCTACCGATTGATATCATTCTATGAATTGAACATATAAAACAAAGGAGGAAATAAAAACGTTATGTTTTTGTCACGAACACCTCATATTTGCATTAAAACTTTGAAGTTTATTTTTTTCCGTACATTACCAATTTTAAACACTTATTGAGTCTGATCTCTCACTACAAAAAAATGCCCTTTTTTATGGTGTTACGAAATATTTGGTTTTATTAGAGATTAAGCACTTACAAAAAAACGCGTTATATAATAATAATTACAGATCATTTGAAAGAATTAATTCATAATATTAAAATCTAAATATCGAGAAATTAGGTACTCCCTTTACGTTTATTTTGTATGTGCTATTTTTGACCTACTGGCGCCTGTAGAAGTGTTCCACACGCACAATTCCGGTGCTCAGGGAGAAGTGACTATACAGGATAAGGCCTACTAACGCCATCTGTACAGGGCGACTGTACTAGAGTTTCACATAAAAATCTTTGATATTTAAAACGAAACTGATAAGTTACTTTAGATATTAATTGAAAAGACGATGGAAATATCAATTTCTCCAAATCTATTATATAAAGATGAGTGTTTGTATATATATATATATATATGTTTGTCCGCTATAGAAATCTACAGTTTTCAACTTAGGTCAACCACATTTGGTATACTATCTCATGGTACTCTGACTGTGGTTTTCGACGGTTACGGTCGGCAAGACAACTTTAATTAATTGAATTAATTTAATAATTAGGTATATCCGCTATATACAAGTACCACACTTTCATCTTAGCCAAAAGACTGAGTTTCTTAATTCTAATAATTATAATAATCAGCTAGGCATACACACGAAAAGAGCTTAAATTATTGCAATATTTTTTTAAAGCTTTCTTCTATAGACCGTATAATAAGAGGAAAATTATTATGTAATCAACGTATAATTGGTTAAAATTGTCAATAACCAGTTGGTTATATTGGGTACGGCGCTAGAGGTCGGTAACGGTTAATCATTATCCATGTTTAAATTGATTTTTTTCGGGAAAAAATGTAAACAAAGAAATTTACCGGTTAATATTTCGGAAAATGATTAAAAAACCTGAATTATTCGTAAAATGATTAAAAAACCTGAATTATTCGTAAAATTTGAGCTTTTTATCGAAAAAAACGTTGTTTTTCCGATTAATTTTACAAATTTATAAAAAAATTAATCGGATAATACAGAAATATAAATTACTTGAACAAAACGTTTTACGAATAATTTTGAGAGCTTTATCTATTGAATAAAAGTTAACCATCCCCGACCTCTATACGGCGCCATGCGTGGAGAGTGTTATTGTAGCGTTCTTTTTTCGAACTGAATCATGTGTCGAAGTTACATCATTGGCGGTATTTCTTAATGAATTAGTTAAATAATCATAGAAAAATTTGTTAACATTTTCATACGAAGAAATAGTACACCTTATAATATTAATAGGCATATTTCCCGGGAAATACCGGGTACCCCAGCTAGTTTATTAATAAAATGAATTTAAGAATTAGAAAATACATTTCATTACCACAGCACGTTAAAAAAAGCCCAGAGAATCGCAAAAAAATCGTTTAAACTGATTAACATTTCCTAAAAGGAGAAATACGCTTCAAAAATATCAATATTCGTAGATCCAAATGATATTTGAGACGCTTTTTCGGAAGACTGTCATTTATCGGGCTTGCTTCTTTCATCCCGAATCGCGTTTCCATGACGATTGCCTCCAAATTGCGCCAGTGATGGGGCTTCACCCGGCAACGGATGTCTGGTCTCCACGGCGAAAGGCGGGGACCAGTTCACCGTCGAAAGCGGACGTCCCTACTGTCACTTAACTGACGAGTGACTCGAGATTGAAGTTATATGGAGCGGACAACACGTGCGCTTTAGCTGGGCCCGAGGGGAACAATGGAGATTTTTACGCGCACGAATATATATGGCCGGGGCGGTAGATATACAGTATATAGGGATTTATTGCGGGCCATATCATTGATTCATACTTTATTTGCCGACATTGACGCGACAGGACGAACGGGGGAGCTGGAATATAAATATATTTACGCTTAATTTATGATTTAAAAATATTTTATTTTTTTTACATTTCACGTGAGGGTCAATTGCTATGAATATTTGGGTAACTCAAATAAATAAATCTAGCTGAATCGTAGTTAGGTTTATCATTTATCATATGGAAATACTAATTAGTTTGATTAAAACGCCATTCGAATCTAGTTAAATTCACTATACCATGGTTGGTTTGACTAAATTATGGTTAAAGTAATTAAGTCATTATTGAAATTATTATAACGTGGTTGAAATTGTTAAATCGTGGTTGAAATTTTTAAATCGTGGTTGAAATGGTTAAATCGTGTTTGAAATGATTAAATCACTATTAAATCTTGGAAGAAATGGTTAAATCATTAATAAATCACGGTTGAAATGGTGATATCATTATTAAATCATGGCATAAATAATGGTTAAATCTTGGTTGAAATTGTCAATCGTGGTTGAAATGATTAAAACGTGGTTGAAATTGTTAAATCGTGGTTGAAATTTTTAAATCGTGGTTGAAATGGTTAAATCGTGTTTGAAATGATTAAATCACTATTAAATCTTGGAAGAAATGGTTAAATCATTAATAAATCACGGTTGAAATGGTGATATCATTATTAAATCATGGCATAAATAATGGTTAAATCTTGGTTGAAATTGTCAATCGTGGTTGAAATGATTAAAACGTGGTTGAAATAATTAAATCACTATTAAGTCTTGGTATAAATGGTTAAATCATCGTTAAATTATGGTGGAAATGATTAAATCATTATTAAATCATGACTGAAATTATTAAATCAAGGTTAAAATGATTGAATCGTGATTAAAATTATTAAATCACAATTAAAATTACGAAAATCTAATTAGGTATTAATAGAACTGTTCGATCATTTCATCACTTTTCACCCACGACTATTGCGTTATTCTGTCTGTCGAATCAATTATTTTTTGCAGTACATGTGTATTTTCTGATGAAGAACGATGATCTTCAAATAGCTCTTTTCCATTATAATTTTTTTTTCAAATCCTCTAATCTTAGCAGGAAGATAATTTTGTTAATTTAACAAGCCCCTTATAATTCCATATCTTCAAAAAATGTCCGCTTGTAAAATACTTTTTTAAGCAACTATTGTTGGATAAGAATATTAGGCATTTAGAACTAAATGAATTTTTTTTATCCTTTTTGGGTGGCTGGTACGCTACAATGGTTCCTCCTAGTTAATCTATCCCTGGCTACTACTTTTACACTCGCCAAAGCTGTCGTTATTTTTAGTGGGCCAACTTCGCAGCCGCTCTACGTAAAAAAAAAATCTTTAAAAAATAACAGTACAGCTTATTTCTTCCAATATGTAGTCAACTTTTCCTGCCCAAAAGTTAAACCTAGTCGTACTGGACCGTACATTTTGAACTAGCGATTACGGTACAGTCTGCGGACGGGTTTGTCTATCAGACGTGGCGGCGTTATCCACCAATCAGAAGCCTTCTAGCTGACGTCCCAACTCCCACCCACCCTACCGTCCTTTACTTTAAACATATTCCGACCCCCCCCCCCCGGGCTTGGTGGCCCGCTGGCGACCCCTCCTCTTCTGTGTTTGGTCTTCGCAGCGGCTAACATCCTGGAGGTAACACGTGCCAGGCAATAAGCTTGACTGCGCGTATTGGATCTATTTGCGCCCCCTCGCGTCCGCCACTTGCTCCCGGGTGCTCCGCCGCCTTTGACAAGGCTACGATATTACAGGTTCTCCAGTTTCTTACCCCCTTTTTCCCCGAGCCTTCTAACTTTGGCGACTCACTCGGCTCCGCGCTTTGCTCTTCAGCTCTATCTTCTTGTATCTTTTTTTTTGGGACCGGGATCCACGCTTGTGTGTGTCTAAAAAGATAAATACTTTTTATTATTTTTTTTTAGAATGTATGTATGGGGTAAGGCCTGGCCTAAATAGCTGTTATTGAGTTTTGGGTAGTGTTGTTAATTTTCCGGGAAAATAAAATGCGGAAAAATGTCCAGAAAATTTTCCGAATAGGGACTTGGCAGTGCTACGTCACAGTTTTTTTTTCAATAGTATTTATCGTGGGGAGAAAAATGTTACCACAATGGCGGACATGGCCAAAGCTACGGAGTGCCAAGTCCCTAATAGTAAAATCGTAAAAATAAAAAATTTAAACATAAATGACTTTTTATCGATATAAAATGTCGAATAACAGTAAGCATACGACAAACCATTAATAGTGTTACATTGTTAATCAGTTTAAACTAGTCTAGAGGTTTAGTTTTATTTTTAGACTCGAAAAAATGAGGCAAAAATTCCGCTTTATTTAAATTTGCAAACAATGTATTAGACTAATCATGGAATTAAAACTTTTTTTTATTTTTTTCGGAAATATTCCGGAAAAAAGGCTTCGGTCATTTTCCGCGGAAAATTTTCTGACTTATGACACTTTTAGTTTTGGGTTTTTTTTTCAAAGAAAATTAGGCATTATCCTTTAGCTTAGAAATAGCATTGAACATTGAAGACTGATATTTTTCAGACAAATTTCCGCAAATTTAACGTACGCGATTAGTTAACGCATATGGATATTCCGGTCAGTGGCGCACCAGGAAGAAGAAAATAAGCTTATCATTACATAACTACCTAAATATGTTTTGGGACTCATCCCCCCCCCCCAGAAAAATCCTGGTTGCGCCACTGATTCCAGTCTCGTATAATTTATCTGCTTGACGCAAAACCGTTTGCTATTGGCGCTCTAGCGACAAGAAAATACATGATGTATATTTGCGCATGCGGCTAAAACGGGACACACGGTCTTAGATAACTCAGTTCCATGTTTTCACGCATGCGCAAATACAGTTTTGCATTATTGTGCCGCTAGAGCGCCATTGGCAAACGTGTTTGTATTTTAGCTGAGCCGGAAAATCGCTGTGTGTTAATTAATCCACTCTATTACTATTTCCCCAAGCGGTGAAGCAGACGCTATTTTAACAGGGTTGCCACGCGTTTCTCGTTCTAATTTATCTATTTCTTCTCTAAAAGGTATGGCAGCCTTTAGGCTGTTTTTACAATTGCAGAAATCGGGCTGCCATACAATTTCTATGGCAAATAAAATAATAAAGTAGATATGAAAAAGAGTGGCAACCCTGTTTTCAAGTCGTTGAACTAGGGTTGCCATCAGGCTGAGAAATAAGGAATTTTTGTAAACTGGACCTGTGGTCAGTAGAGCCTAGGTAGTTTAATTAAAAAACTGGTCACTGGCCACTTACCATTTTTGACCTTCAAAATCAGGCTTCATAATTTATGGTCATATTATCTATTCTCGACAATATGTGCTAGGGCATAGGCTTAGTAGGTTAGTTATTATGGGTATTTCAAAATTTTGGAGTGTTAAATAAGGAACTATAACTATTGAGCAATGTTAAATTACAAAATATCACAACTATCACAAATGGATCACATTGTTATGAGGCCGATTCGGGCTGCACGACCCATAGGGAGTTCCATGTAATCTTCCCATACAGTCGCTAATACAGTCAAAGGCAGCAAGCTGCCGTTTCCCCATAGACCCGACCCGAACAAGCCACCTACTGAGAGAGAGACTGTTTATATTTATTTTTGCTAAATTGGCTTCTTCTATACTGTGTGTAGTGTAGAGTAGACAGACTAACGACACCCAGTCACCCACCCATACACACAATTGACACAAGGTCAAGCACACAGCATAGAAGCAAAGACCAAACAATTTTAGAGATTAATATACAATTTTTTTAATGAACTAAACTCTTGAATTTAGGTTGCCATGGTTACGCGGGACCTGTTCTGAGAAGACTGTACGAAATTCATCTTTATAATTAGGCGGTAGCGCTATCTATATTTTGTAAAGTTATATGATTCGCGCAAAAAAACAATTGCAATATAGTTTCCACCACTAGAGACAGATGCCGCCACGGTTGAACGATATAGTTTAAAAAGTCTCCATATTGAACGAAATTGGTCCCGCGTCAGCCAGATTTAGTTGTACCTCTATTTATTCCCAACTCAATGAGTTATTCAACCATACTTTACGAAGTTGGATTATGGAAGCTATCGGATGACATCCCTTGATAAACGCTTCAATAAAACATTTTCAAGGAAATTGCGAAGAATTCATATTTCCGAGAGCCAGTACCTGCAAGCTACTGTTTATATAGTGCTTGATAAAATAATGGATACTTTTCATTTGTACGGTATGCAACAAGTGTTTCCCTTTAACCAGGTAGCTTTTTTTACGTACTACGGCTTAGCAAAAACACGACTTTCAATTTACAGTTGAAAAAATTCCATTATTTTGACAAGCACTATATAAACAGTAGCTTGCAGGTCCTGGCTCTCGGAAATATTATTTCTTTGTAATTACATTGAAGATGTTTCTACTGTTATGTTTAATAACTTATTTTAAGGGGATTTTTGTGATATCCATTGGCGAAGACAAGGGGAGGGTTTTCGTGTCAACCCCCCCCCCCTTGTGTGTAGCTTTGGTGGTACTAAAATTTCACCCCCTTTAGGTATTTTACATAGTTTACCGCCCCCCCCCCTTGAAGGATTTCTAGAAATTAGGTTATTTTTTAACATGCTAAACCTAATAGTATAAAATTTATACGCTATCTTTACCTTTTAACACACTTGAAAATAATATGAATTAAGGTATTTAATTCTGTGATTGGAAGGTTCTTTTGGTTCTTAATCTTTAATGATTGGAAAATATATTTATAATATATAATAAAAACATTTAAAACACGGTCCCTTTAAACGGAAGATAAACAAATTTTTTATACTTTGTTCCGTTTCGGGATAATATCAATAATATTATTTTATGAAAAACATTTTATGGGTAATCCTGGTAACCGTAGAAATATTTAAAAATATTAAAATGTTTTCTGCGGTATCGCCGACAGAGATATCACGTCGAAGGTTGTATTACCATAGACAGTATATATCCCTTAGGGATATATACTGTCTATGGTATTACGGAATCGCTAATAATTATCGAATTGATTTCCCCAGCAGCTCCTCTTTTATCGCTATTTCCCGGAAGCGCCATCTAGGTTACTTATTCATTACCTTCAGAAATAAAAAATCACAATTAACGTGGTTTTCTAATTTTTTAATCTGGAACAAATAAACGTAAAATCCGCTCTTTCACACAGGTGGGCGAAGAAAATCTGACTTATTGAGGCCTTTTGAGGGACTGGTTTAGTGTGTATCGTAAAAGTTGAATAACTAAAGAAGTAGGGATGCTACTGCCATCTATTTTTCAAATAATACTTCAAGCAGCTTTTAAGTTATTGCGCGCTAATAGCAAACATTCTAAAGAATCTGTCTCTATAGTGTTTACTAATTATATTTCTTTATAATAATAATTTTGTGTGTTACATCAGAACATCTTACTCCGTTTTTAAAGACGGTAAACAGTTGCTTTATGGTACCCAATGCTAAAAATAATTAATGATACCTAAACCATGCATTAACAAAAATAAAAGTTATCTAGTTTATTCGTTTCCTACGGATATCTGATCATAATCATATACGTTTAAAATGTATGTGTAAAATCAGTACATGTAATCGTTATCTGACATTGCAAAATTTTCGTCAATTGATTGGCCTGTTTTGAAAGCAGATATAGAGTGGGGGAAATGTTATAGTGTTTATGTCATGGTCCATTTAGCCAAAATAGTCGGAGAAAATCACTTGCAAAGATGAGCGACGAAAATGAACCAAAAATAAGCGAGGAACCCGAAAAAGATGAAGCCGTTGTACCTCAAAGTCCTGATCCAATTCAAGAAGAGGTCATTGAAAAGGAGATTGCCCAAGATGTGGAAGGACACATTCAACCCAAACTTCCCACATTCCCCAATGACGCCCGCCAACCGGCGTTAATGATGGCAGCTCCATCTAGGAAAGATAGATTTCCTAAAGGTTCTCAAAGTCTGGAGAAAAAAGATCCGAAGTTAAGTGAAGAAAAGTCCAGTTAATTATGAATACTTGAATCAATTTTTTTTATAATATTAATCAGTATCGGAACTGTGGCGTGTTTATTAATCATGTTTTAAAAACATTAAACTGAAAATATGTAAAAAACAACTTTGTATGCATTGTTTTTTTTGAACCATTAACTTTAATTTATAAAGATTAAATTAACAAGAACCTATTAATTTTAATCTTAACTAAAATAAGCAAAGCCGCTAATGAGAGACTAGTACAACAATATTTTATTTTACATTTTCATATACACATGAGACTAGTTTAGATGACATTGTACCATTAAAATTAAGATGATATTGTACCATTAAACTTAAACAGGATCATCTTTATGGAATGTTGATTATTCTGGATTAGGTTACAACATTTTCATCTTGAATTTCTTCCCTTGCCTGTCTGTTTGATTCAAGCAGCGCTCGCAACTGGGCATTCAAAGTATCATTCTTCCTTTCTAGGGCATCGAGGCATGAATCTATTTGTTCCAAGGCCCGTTGTAGGGATGTGTATTCTAAGAAAACATAAGGCAGATTGAGTTTAATTAATAATCAAGCAATAACATTCACAGCAAAACAGTCTAATAGTTGATTAGATGCAAACCATTTCGTTCCTCGTTTGTCATATCCTTCCATTCTTCCTCAGTCAGGCCAGCATCATCAGCCTCCTGGTTTTGATCATCACCTATGTTTTGTTCGTTCTTAATTGGTTCAGAGTTTTCGGGCATCGTTATTGTAATATTAAGATAGTAACCGAAAAAGCCCTTTATTTATTACATTTATCCTGACCGCATTTTAAAAAACCATAGCGAAACGATTTCAACGCATTTTGTCTGAAACATCGGTAGAGGGGGTCAGGTGATTATGGGTAGATGGAAGCCTGCTGATATGACGCACTTGACTAAAGTTCCTCCCATTTATTTGTTCCACATTTTATCGCCAAAAACGCATTTATTTATTTAATTTAAGATACAAAATCAAGATTAGCGTGTTGCTATATTACTGTTATTACATTATTTACTTTTCAGTTATCACATTTTTATATATAAAGCAAAGTCCAAAATACATTTTGGAATCGAAACCACGTGATTAATTTTTGGGGTTATAAGAGTTGAAAAGAACGCTGCTTAGTCAGTTTTAAAATTATAATTTTGAAGTTCAACAAAGTCTTTTCAAAGGTTAAATTTTGAGAATTTACTATTCACTCTAAAATAATTTTGCAATCTTGAATCGTTAACGGATACGTTTTCAAGTTGAAAACCGCGCTTTTAGGCTGGATTACTTTTATCTGGCACCCCGATTATGGTGATGACGTAGGAGCTTTTACATTTACATCGATACGTCCTACTTTCACCGTGTCTCGCATCGAGGAGCTACTTTTAGCATTTTACAGAAATTGGCAGTGAGATTTTTTTTGGAATTTAACCGGCCGCCATTTTTATCACTTTTTCGTGTCTTTTGTTAAAAGCGATCGTTGCAAAACCATCTAGTCTTCTGAACAATTTAGTGCGAAATATTTGAAAAGTAAGTGATTTGTTTTATTTCATTCTAATAAGTTCTGCATTTCTGATTTGTTTATATTACCAAATAACAAATATGAAATGTATTTGATTAAAAAAATTATATTCCAAAATTATTTTCTTATGGGGTAGGCCTTTTTTTTGACCAACATTATTCCGTTAAGCCTACTCGGAGTCGGCGTGGAGAGATAACATGAGGGGGAAAAAATAAATCTTAATTGTTTTATGTTATCTTATGACTAAGTCTGGTTAGCTTTATTTGAATAACTTTTCGAGGTTTGTATTTTAACTGTTGTAAAAGAAAGTTTCCATTTTGGCTTGAAGGTTTATCATGGCTGAAACTGACGCTGATCTTCTCGATTATGAAGAAGAGGAGGAACAAGAGCAGACTGCAGCTGAAGTTACAGTTGCGGAGAAAAAACCTGTTGGTGGTTATGTATCTATACACAGCTCTGGGTTTAGGGATTTTTTGCTAAAACCCGAACTCTTGCGTGCCATAGTTGATTGTGGTTTTGAACATCCATCTGAAGGTACAAAAGTAATAAAAAAGGATCCTAGTATGATGACCTTTAACCATTTTTTCTTCCGTAGTACAACATGAATGCATACCTCAAGCAATTTTAGGCATGGACATTTTATGCCAAGCCAAGTCTGGTATGGGAAAAACAGCTGTCTTTGTCCTAGCAACTTTGCAAGAACTGGACCCTGTTGATGGCCAAGTAAGAACCAATCTTTAGAATAAAGCTTAATAGGGAAACAATTTTAATAAGTTCAAAATTTTTAGGTTAATGTACTTGTTATGTGTCACACTCGAGAATTGGCTTTTCAAATTTCAAAAGAATATGAGCGATTTTCCAAGTATATGCCAACGGTGAAAGTTAGCGTATTCTTCGGTGGAATGAGTATCCAAAATGATGAAAAAGTTTTAAAAACAAATTGCCCCCACATTGTCGTTGGAACCCCTGGAAGGATTCTAGCTTTGGTCAAGAACAAGAAATTAAACCTGAAACACATAAAGCATTTCATTCTTGATGAATGTGATAAAATGCTTGAACAACTTGGTAAATTTTTTATTATATTTGGTTTTAAGTTTTGAAAAGATTCGTAATTTTTTTTATGTATTTACAGACATGAGAAGAGATGTCCAAGAAATATTCCGTAGTACACCTCATGAAAAACAAGTTATGATGTTCAGCGCTACGTTAAGCAAAGAAATTCGCCCAGTCTGCAAGAAATTCATGCAAGAAGTAATTAATTGGTCGACAACCAGATCACCATTTTTGCCAATCTCTTCTCGGAATTCGTCCAGAATTGAATCTAAGGCCTTTAGCTATCACCTAGACAGTCCATTTCCCATTTCCTCGTCTTCCGGAATACGTTACCGTTAGCCAGATCTATCTCTATCTTTCCACCTTACGTAAAATCAAAAATGAGCTTGGATACCTTAAAAAAAAAAATTAGAAATGAGACTTTATATCGCGAATCGCCACAATAATCAAGCTAATTCAGGGTCAAGAAGAAACCACCGTTGTGAAAAAGTCAGGGTCAGATTAGCTTTCAACAAGGATAGACCATCGTCTAGCTTAGTTAGTGTTTTCCCAGTCTTGGTTACGAATGGCCAAGAGAAATCCAACAACGAGATTAGGGCCAGCTTAGTTTCCAACAATGATAGACCTTCATATAGCGGAGATTTTCCCTCGTTGAATATCCATGCTCCCGGAAACAAAGCTGCTATAAAATCAATGCAATTGGCCAGATCAAGTGAAAAGGATGATGATAAGCGTCCTGGCTTCTTGGCATCGGCTGTTGGTCCGCCTCGTCTGCCAGCTTTTCGCTTCTCGGAGAAACAACGCTATAAGCTGAGATTGTGGGCTCACTTCTGGAGGACGAGAATCCGTTCTGTTTCACTACTGAAAGCTATCCCTACATTATCCTAAGTCGTATTGATTAGCAATTAATCTATACTGAAAGGTTACTATTGATCTTTGAAAGATTGTCTTACGCTTTGGCGTAACACCATTTTTCAATTAAGGGGATCTCTTTTACAGTAAATTGATTAACTCTAAAAAAATATAAAGTAAATCTTACAAATTGCTAGTCTTCGGAAATGGGACAAAAATCTGTAGCCTAAGGTTGTTTATGTTATATTAGTCCTAAAGGTAAAGCGACAGTTTTGTTAAATAGCATTTGTTTAATCGTTAATTAGATTGGAATTGTATTAAATTGGCTTTGTTATACAATATTATGAATCATGCCTAATTTTTAACAAAACTTTTCTCTTACCTTTATAAGTTACTCGTCAGCGAGTTGTAAACTGCTCATTTTGCACTGACAAATACGTATGATTAACAGGAATTTTGAATCGATGCGAATTGTAAACAACCTTAGAAATGGTGGGTATTTTATTTTAAGCTCATTTCGTTTTCGATGTCTTTCTCGCATCCTTTTAGCCTATGGAAGTCTACGTTGATGATGAAGCCAAATTAACACTTCACGGTCTTCAACAGTATTATGTTAAATTGAAGGACAACGAAAAGAACCGAAAACTTTTTGAACTTCTAGATGTTCTAGAGTTCAACCAGGTAAAATGTCATGGTAGATCGTAGATAATTGAAAGTTTCTTAATCTTTCCCTTTTATGCAGGTTGTCATTTTTGTTAAGTCTGTACAACGTTGTATGGCATTGGCGCAACTTCTCGTTGAACAGAATTTCCCAGCGATTGCTATACATAGAGCCATGACCCAAGAAGAAAGGTAATTAAATGTGGCAAAATGGGTTTAAAGTTATGATTTTTAAATATCTTTCATTATGTCTCTAGATTGTCACGGTACCAGCAGTTTAAAGATTTCCAGAAACGTATTCTCGTTGCAACTAACCTCTTTGGTCGTGGAATGGATATTGAAAGAGTTAACATTGTTTTCAATTATGACATGCCAGAAGATTCAGATACATATTTGCATCGGGTACATTAAGAAACTTATTGAATAAAAGGCAGTATTGAATAAAATTTTGGATTTTCAATTAATAGGTAGCGAGAGCTGGTCGATTTGGAACAAAAGGACTTGCGATCACATTCGTATCTGATGAAAGTGACGCTAAAATATTGAACGAAGTACAAGAGCGTTTTGACGTGAATATTTCTGAATTGCCCGATGAAATTGATATTTCTTCTTACAGTAAGAAAATTTTATAATATTTTAATGGGAATTATTTTCTAATTGGTTTTCTTACTTTTCTATTTCTTGCAGTTGAAGGACGTTAAGCTTAAATCTTCGTTTGAAGCTTTTTAAATATTTTTTTATAGTTTGGAATAAACTATAGACGACGATAGAAATAAAACCACTTTTTTATTTGTCATTTTTAGTGTTACAAAATCATTAAACTTTTTCATCCAATGTTTGTAAATAAAATGTCAATCTCTAATTTTGTTTCTTTATTATTAAGAGCATAAGTCTAAAATAGTTGGTTTAGTTTAAATTTTTGAATATTATTTAAATTGGATCTACGATAGACGTTTCTATTACACAGTTATGATTCTGTAGTTAGTGGTTTACCAGTAGAGTCCCCATACGTTTTCAAATACGAAGCTAGTGGCGCACCCAATCCCCCTAGGAAGAAGAAGAAAATAAGCATAAAACCACGGTTTATATACCACTTATGACACAGGTTAGACTACTTCGGCTCTGAGACGGATGCTTATGAGCTACTCCCGCGTTTAGACAATTTGAAAAATTCTACAGCGGCGGCTTGTGTAAAGTTTCTGAACTATAATCAAGTATTGTTAAAATAATATTTATGGGTACGTTCAACAACTCTCATCGGACATCGGTTTCCTACTGTACGCTTTTTCGCGTTTCCGGTTTTGACGTCACGATAGTCATCAGTTACTCACCGAAGTCATCGGCTGGAAGAGTCGGTTTTTCCGATGACTGACGTCATTACTGACGTAAAACTACTATAAATGCTACGCCATTTTGAAAAACACCGATGACTGAATAAAAGCGTTCAGTAACTTACGACGTCATTATGACGAAAAAGCTCATCGGTGGAAAATAATAAATCCATCGGGTTTTTTTTCCGTTGACTGTTACTGAACGCACCCAATATTTGAAAATGGAGCGCCACCTATATTTTAAATTTAAATGTATCGTAAATTAATAAATTTTAAAATACATATTATCAAATTATAAATACGGTAGCTCATTAGTGTATTTATAATTAAAATGTATAAAAATTTAATTTATAATAAATTAATTAGCACTTAGAGGGCGTACCAGTAGCATAGTAGAAAACAGCGTTGCCAGTCAGAAGAACTTAAGAGGCTCAAAACGCTAGCACGTAGTCAACTCTTCCTCCATGACGTAGTCTAACCATAGAAATCTCATAGGTAACTAGAATGCTGCCGTGTAACTGGCAAATGGGCCAAACGCCGTGGCAGACGATAGCCAGATCTCAGCCAATCAGAGCTCAAAAACTGGTTCTGCCAAGAATTTAATGTCACCAGAGAGAATGACGTCACCTATCTCCCGCGATAGTAGCGGAACCAAGGAGGATTATTATCCTCCTTGGCGGAACCACTCTACGGCCTCTCATTGGCTGAAGGTTCAAGGCGAACTGGCGTCAAGCTCGGCCGTAGGCGGCAGCATTCTAGTTACCTATGAGATTTCTATGAGTCTAACCTGTGTAAATACGCTGCTTCGAAAGTGCTCTAAACTTCCGCCAGGATCAAAGCTGCGAAGAAACAGTACGGTTTCTGAAAAAATGTTTTTTATTTTTTATTATCATAAACGTCGATAATTTAGAGCTAATAAAGAGGTTAAAGGCCTAGGTTTTTTTCTGCCTGTCACCCTTTAAATTAACTTAGTGGAGTACAAATACCCTGGTGGTAGGCCAACCGCTGAACATGTTGGCCTAATTTAAGGGTGACAGGCAGAAGAAAACCTAGGCCTTTAAGCCAGCACCAGAAAACGTGTAGAAGGAGCTTTTAGAAGGTGCAGGCTGTCCACACAAAGGTACATCTACAATCCTACAAGTACCCCCTACATTTTTTCGGGCGGTGACTTAACCCGTCTAGTTTGTGGGATGTAGGATATTTTCAATCGCGTACTATATCCGCGACTGAAAACTATCGCTGCGCCACCTTTGGTTCGCCATTGAAAGCTAGATAGGTAGCGGCTAAAGCAGACGTTATTCGTAAATTTGACTTTATAAATAAGAGTAACCTTCTTATGACTTTTTAATTTGTCTGTAGCAGACGCTAGATCGTAGGCGCAACCTCCGAGAAGCTAGTGCCGCTACGCCACCTAGAATCGTTTCGGTCGCGAATAGTACGCATTTTTCGCGAATTCCGATGCGCGTATGATAATGTAGGATAATATTTAAAATTGGATGTAAACCAGTTTATTCACATAAAATTCAAATTTACCGCCGGTTTTCATTACTCCCGGTTAAAAATTAAAATTTACGAAATAAAGGTAGAAATGGCAAATATTTAACTACTTTCCTTTATATTAAATTATTTATCTGTTAATATCCCGTTCAAGAGGTTTTAAAAGTATTGCAGGCGAAGAAATTATGATAATCTTTGTAGTTTTTCAGATCTTCTTGAATATATTTCAAGAAAATATAAATTTGTAAGCATCCAAAATTAATGTCATATACTGACTTTAAATATTTCTTATGAAAATAAAACTTGGTAACCAGAGGCGTACCTAGTGTATATGGTCCCCGGTTCAAAAATTTAAAATGGCACCCCCTTTATACAAAAAAAATATAAATAGCTTTGATATTTTAAACATAGGAGTGTTTTTGGCGCCCCCTACATGAAAGACACCTTGGCGCCCGTTTTAAAATGTACCCCTTGAACCCGGGTCGGTACGCCTCTGTTGGTAACTCATACGTGGGTTTCTCTTTAATACTTTTAAGTAATTTTTATTGGGCAAGCAAAAATAAAGATATCCATACTGTGAAATTATAAATTTAGTTGAAAAGGAGACGAAGTTTTGGCACCATTAACGCAGCCTTCACTGATAAATATGTTGTACTGGTAATGCCACCATTTGCCAGAGGGGAATATGCACTTTAGTGAGGAAAAGGTTCAAATAGACGCTTCAATAAATCATCCTCCAAGGAAATCGCCAAGAAGTAATATTTCCGAGAGCCAGTTCATCAAGATCGTACATTTTGTGACGCTCTTGGATAGACAATTTTTGGTGTTGCTGTTAATCCCCAGCTGCATGCTCTAAGCGTCCTTTCTCCTAAAAAACATAAAATCAACCCAGTACCTCATTGATTCCCTAAATTTTACTTTTTAGCACACGACCATGTTTGCCCGTGGTCCGTAGTACACATTCCGGGGTAAGTCTAAGAATTACGAATAAATAGCAGTAGAAAAACAAATGTATTATTTCGCTTAAGAATGTAAACTGTAAAAATTACACCGTTTTGGGATATTTCATAATGATAAACCATATTTTCCCGATGAAACAGTATTAGATAATCAATTTATGAAGGTCTTCGCCCCGCACAATGTTTTCGTAGTAAGTAGATGAATACTTGTCTCGTAAGAAGATAAATAGATGAATACTTGTCTCGTAAGAAGATAAGTAGATGAATACTTGTCTCGTAAGAAGATAAATAAATAAATACTTTTCTCGTTAGAAGATAAATAAATAAATACTTTTCTCGTTAGAAGATAAATATATGAATAATTGCCTCGTAAGAAGATAAGTAGATGAATACTTGTCTCGTAAGAAGATAAATAGATGAATACTTGTCTCGTAAGAAGATAAGTAGATTAATACTTGTCTCGTAAGAAGATGAATAGATGAATACTTGTCTCGTAAGAAGATAAATAGATGAATACTTGTCTCGTAAGAAGATAAATAGATGGATACTTGTCTCGTAAGAAGATAAGTAGATGAATACTTGTCTCGTAAGAAGACAAGTAGATGAATACTTGTGTCGTAAGAAGATAAGTAGATGAATACTTGTGTCGTAAGAAGATAAGTAGATGAATACTTGTCTCGTAAGAAGATAAATAGATGAATACTTGTCTCGTAAGAAGATAAGTAGATGAATACTTGTCTCGTAAGAAGATAAATAGATGAATACTTGTCTCGTAAGAAGATAAATAGATGAATACTTGTCTCGTAAGAAGATAAATAGATGAATACTTGTCTCGTAAGAAGATAAATAGATGGATACTTGTCTCGTAAGAAGATAAGTAGATGAATACTTGTCTCGTAAGAAGACAAGTAGATGAATACTTGTGTCGTAAGAAGATAAGTAGATGAATACTTGTCTCGTAAGAAGATAAATAGATGAATACTTGTCTCGTAAGAAGATAAGTAGATGAATACTTGTCTCGTAAGAAGATAAATAGATGAATACTTGTCTCGTAAGAAGATAAGTAGATGAATACTTGTCTCGTAAGAGGTATAAATTTTAGGAGAGCCGAGACGTCCCTATATTAATTAGTCCAAGGTTAGATCAAAAGGATTGCGAATAAAGTTCCTTGAATGGCATTAACCTGTTGCAGCGGGGTTCTCACAATCCGACCGTCAGGGGTGTCGCGGATGCCGCACGGGCATAATAGGCAACGGAAGCTCGCGTTCACAATGAATGGCTAGCAAAAGCGAAGCGAGGGAAATATCCAAGGCTTCGTGAGAGTGCGTTCGAAGTTCACCAAAGTTCACTGGCACTATTTGGCCAGTACCCATGCCCAGTTTCCCCTCCGATCCGAACGGATAGAAACGGAGAGAGGTGAAGGTCAACTGGCTATCATTTCGGTCCGCCGAAGAATATCGGTATTGTCTCCCTCGGCGCCGAGGGCGCGGTCGCGATATTTTTTGGCTTTCTCGAGAGAAAGCTAAAGTGTCTCTCTGTGGGAATCGACGCGGCAAATGTTTGGATTTGATAAAAAGTCGAGCCCGCGTAAAAATTCCCCACGACAACAACAGCGGCCCCGCCTTGACGGAACGGTGAAGGAGATCAGGTTTTTATTGTTAGCTTTAAAGGGGTACAGGCCCCTTCGATTAAACGCTTTTATTCGTGTCATGGTCATTGGGTCGAAGTGTTTTTTTACCCAAGTTAACCGGTTAATTCAATAGAAGTTTTAAAATGTACGAACTCATTTTGAACCGATGGCTAACCACTTGGCACTTCCCGATTAACTTTGATTATCAGTAATCAGTTAGATAATTACTTTAGTATTTCGTAAAAGCTACAGACTTACACCTATTACTGGCATATGAAACTAAGTACAGCGTTTGGTAGTGCTAAATCTATAATCATTTACAAGCGTACGAAATTTTCAAAAGCCTTTGGTTGTACAATAAGTCTATAATATTGTTTCATTAGTTTGTCACTTTGGGGAATATTTTACTGAGAGCTAGTAACGGAGTGACGTCATCACAAGAAGAAAATCTCCCCCTAGCGAGGCGCTGTCAAAGGCTACGTGTGTGGCGTTAGCAAGCGGACGTAAAACGGCGACGAAGCCCGTAATGCAGTCTGTCTCGTAAATAGCTCTCAGTAAAACTTTTGAAGGTGAAGAGTTGGAAGTGTCACACTTATGTAATAATATTATACACTTATGGTAGTACTAAATCTGTAATCAGTTACGTCATCAATTTATTTCAGTTAAAACTACAGACTTCTACACCATCCACGTTTAAATAGGGTATTAGGTTCTATATTTATGGTAAATCATCTAATTTCATATGTATGCCACCAGGTGTAATAGAAGCTTGGGTTTTAAATAAATGTTTTAAAGAAATGTTTTAAATAAATGTTTTAAATAAATGTTTTAAAGAAATGTTTTAAAGAAATGTTTTAAATAAATGTTTTAAATAAATGTTTTAAAGAAATGTTTTAAACCATGAAGTATCAACCGCGTCTTTTATTACTAATCTTATCATTTTAGCCATGGTTAATAATTTTAACGTTTAAGATTAAACTATTCTGTTTTCGAATTATTTATAATGCGCTGTTGACAAATTACGCATTGCAATATTACGCTTTTTCGACACCCAGTTACCCCTAACGCGCCAGTGGTGGCCGCCCCGCCTAACTACGGTCCTGAACTTAGCAGAGAAACCACGTTCAAAACCTCTTTATTTGACCTGTTAACCGTACCTGAATATGTTAACTAGTCTGCTTTTTAATTAAAAAATACGTTAATCAAACCTAGGAATAAGAATAAACCTGTAGCGCCATCTTACGGCAGGCAGTGTTACTAGATGCGTGTATATATAATTTCGCCTGCTAGACGTTCGAAATAAGAAGTAGTAACGCGCTTTTATTTGGATTAGTAGTGGACACTGATGTTAATTAGTGGAGGAAGCTGAATTTTTGGTTTTAGTAGAAAAATATATATTTACCATTATTTATCTTTATTTTACTTTTGGAAGAAAAAAAGTATATTTGTGTTCTTGGAAAATTAAATTGAACGCTTTTCCTTGTTTAATTGTAAAAACTATAAAAACACGTGGCGTACCAACAACTAACAGAGGAAAATATTTTCTTAAGTTCAAACAATTTCCGCTAGATGTCTATATTATATTAAGTTCAATGGTTTAACGTTGCCAAGCCTACCTACCCAGACTATCCCGAAATTTACTCTCCATAATTTCCATCCTCCTAGATCAAACTGCTTTTGAAGTAGCTAGCTGTTATCCGCAAATGGTGAAAACATTAGCTCAATATGATTTTGATACAATTGAACAATCTAGGAGTTATCAGAAAAGAAAAAAATTATCGTTGTTAGAAACACTAGATTTAGAAATGAAGCATTTATTCAGCACTAGACAGGCACGGAAGAAATAAAATTAGAATCTACGCTACCTGGCGGAGAAAAAGAGCAAACTTTCTCGCACCCCTCACCGATACCACCTATGCTATCTCTTGGCATCCGGTAGCATGCATTGGGGGATTTGCGCATAAGTTTCAGTTTTTCACCACTAGATGGATTCATGTCGCTAGTTTGGCCATTAGCCTAACGTTAAAATCATATTCGTTTCAAACTTAAAGGGCCTTGATAGTCTTATGATTTAAGCTTACATTGGGAAAAATGGTTCTATACGTTACTTAAAGCTTGAAGCGTTAAATTTTTAAATGTTAGGTGTTTAATTCTCCATAATCAAATGATTCCTCAACTTATCTAGAGGGAATGCATTAATTTGTTTTCGAACGATTAGTACCATAGTAGTTCCGTTTAACTTTAATAGATGGCGCTTTCGTGCAATGTTTTTCATGAGCCTTATAGTGATTATGCCAAACCAAGCTATCCAAAGCAGAAAACCTCTAAATTAAACCGTCTGATTTATTGACCTTGAAGGAAGTAAACATACTAAATAGAAAAATCGTCTACTAGCACGCGCTAGGACTTATTTTTAATTACGTAACTAGCACCAAACAAAACCTAGTGGAATCCACCATAATTACACACATTCCTTTTAAGAGTACTCTCTTTAATTATAATAATTTAAATATCGCCGAAAAATTAAATATAATAGTAAATATATACCGCGTAATATTTAAACGCCAAGGATAATATATTTAAAGGGATGGGTCTTTACAAAACGAAGAATTTTTTCTAGGCTAGTTTCAAAAAAACTATGCGTGGAAAAATGCGGAGGAAGGCGCGGAAATGCGGAAAAAAAGTGTCGTGTTTTTTGTCAGGGGTCCCGTGGTAAACGGTTAGGTCACTTCCGGTGAAACGTTCCCTCTTTCTTCGAGACGTTTTCATCAAAAGAACGGGCTTTCCCCCTAAAAAAAACTGACCATAAACCGAGGCTTAACGCTGCGCGTAAACATCTCCGAGACTTGAGGTGAGATAAAAAGAATTTTGCCTCTTTCTCCAAGGAACGCGTTATTTCATCGTCGTCCAATTTTTACACAATGAATGAGGAGAGTTCCTGCCCTTTTTAGAAATATGCCCAGTTGTTTGAATGAAAATGGGAAGGGTAACCGTCCCTTGCCCCCTCATAAAGATGGGAGAGAAACGTGAATGAAAACTTTGAATGCAACCAGTTTTCATTTTTACGCAAATTTTTACAATTAAGGTTAACCAGTAACCTCGTACGCTCGTCAGTCAGTTCGCTGACTGAAAATGTAAACACTGATAAGACGGTATAAAGGTTTGCGTTTAACATTTTTTTGGGATATCAAATATTTGTTTACTAAATATCAAATATTTGTTTACTAAATATCAAATATTTGTTTACTAAATATCAAATATTTGTTTACTAAATATCAAATATTTGTTTACTAAATATCAAATATCTGTTTACTAAATATCAAAAATTTTACTACTAAATATCAAATATTCGTTTACTAAATATCAAAAATTTGTCTACTAAATATCAAAAATTTGTTTATTAAATATCAAAAATTTGTCTACTAAATATCAAAAATTTGTCTACTAAATATCAAAAATTCGTTTACTAAATATCAAATATTCGTTTACTAAATACAAATATTCTTTTACTAAATACCAAATATTCGTTTACTAAATATCAAATATTTGTTTACTAAATACCAAATACTTGTTTACTAAATATCAAATATTTGTTTACTAAATATCAAATATTTGTTTACCATCTCAAATATTTGTTTCTGCTTGTTATAAGGTGTTCACGTATAAAAAATATTATTTAAAACTAGCGCGTATAAGTTTTTAGAAAATAAGTTAAAAAAGAGTTGTTAAAATTTTGAAAAATATGAAGTCCTGATTTGGAAGAAACAATATTAAATGAATTTTATGAATTTTAGAATGTTTGAATTACGAAACAATTTTCAATACCCATTTTTAAATAATGTAATTTTGTCGGTAACCCCTATTTTCCCCCAGCAATATCACTAAATTTGATAAGTTTGATACGTTAAGCACTTAACGTTTAAATCAAATTCAAATCAAATCAAATTAAAAAAGTTTTATTTTTAACATATTGTACATATTTGGTTAGAGGGCCAAGTCAACATGCGACTTAAACTTGGTGGTCAGTGGCGTAGACCAGGGGCTATTTTGTCAACCCCCACTTGATTGTACTAAATTTTCAGGCCTCAATATACGCTACTGTAGGGTTCCATACAACACTGTAGGCCTCGCTGTAGGCGTTTATCCAGTGACATTCTAACATTCTAAAACTCCCATTAAAATCTCTACGCCGCTTTGCTTTGTGCCGATAATAATAATAATTAAGAAGATATTTTTAATTAATGAACAAACTATATTAAGCGCCCTCCCTTATCACGCTTAAAGTGACAAGTTATTAAACGTTATTTCCGTTCTAGTTCATTTTGCGATTAAAAACTGGCCATGGATGTTATAATACAGAGGAGGGTTTATTGGCGAAAGAGGCCCCGCGACTGACTGGGTCAAAGAGAAAAAAATCTGTGCCATGCCCTCAATTTTCTCTTTTCCCATCACTTTCATATTACGAATCCTACAGATTTTTTTTTAAGTATATGTACCTGTTTGTATAGGTTGGTAACGTACAGAGTACGATGAGAAAAATCATAAGGCTTGGTTTATGAATAATTCGTTGATATTGTAGACGTAGAATATTTTTACCTCTCCTAGGGGACTTTGTACCCTGGGAGGGGTTATACAACCACCGTGTCTGTCTGTCTGTCTGTGGGTCTGTCTGTCAGGCCTGCGAACGCGTTCGCATTTTCGGGGCAAAGTGTAATCACTGCGTTCGCAGTTTCTTGGAATTAGGGAAAAGCTTTTTCGAAAAGAGCCCCTTTTTGTCATTGGGTGTAATATAAATTGATTTCAATTAGGGTTAGTATCGGCCGGGATTCGAACTCGAGCCCTCCAGCACGACAGGTGAACGTTCTACCACAGAACCACAGATACATGTTACGCTTCAATGAAAATTAGAAACTCTTCCGAGGAGAGGTATATTTTGGCTGGCCAACTTGTTTCACATTGCTTTACGCAAGAGGCTGCGCGATAATTTCATACGGTTGTAACATTTCGTGTTTTGTTCATGTCCGCCATTTTGGGGGGCTAATTTTTTACCTATACTAAACAGCATGGGGGACGTCGTGTCACGTGATCTTTTCAGAACTAGTGCTGTTAGTTATTTTATAGTTTTCAGGAAAACAAATAGTGTTAGATGCAAATAAATATACTGTATAATTGAACCATTTATTGCCCTCCAACATAGAACGTACTCGTTATTACAAATAAATTTCATTAAAATTTATTTCATTTCATTAAAATTTATTTAATTTCATTCAAATTGCATTTAATTTCATTCAAATTGCATTTAATTTCATTAAAATTTATTTAATTTCATTAAAATTTATTTAATTTCATTAAAATTTATTTAATTTCATTAAAATTTATTTAATTTCATTAAAATTTATTTAATTTCATTAAAATTTATTTAATTTCATTAAAATTTATTTAATTTCATTAAAATTTATTTAATTTCATTAAAATTTATTTAATTTCATTAAAATTTATTTAATTTCATTAAAATTTATTTAATTTCATTAAAATTTATTTAATTTCATTAAAATTTATTTAATTTCATTAAAATTTATTTAATTTCATTAAAATTTATTTAATTTCATTAAAATTTATTTAATTTCATTAAAATTTATTTAATTTCATTAAAATTTATTTAATTTCATTAAAATTTATTTAATTTCATTAAAATTTATTTAATTTCATTAAAATTTATTTAATTTCATTAAAATTTATTTAATTTCATTAAAATTTATTTAATTTCATTAAAATTTATTTCATTTCATTCAAATTGCATTTAATTTCATTCAAATTTATTTAATTTCATTCAAATTTATTTAATTTCATTAAAATTTATTTAATTTCATTAAAATTTATTTAATTTCATTAAAATTTATTTAATTTCATTAAAATTTATTTAATTTCATTAAAATTTATTTAATTTCATTAAAATTTATTTAATTTCATTAAAATTTATTTAATTTCATTAAAATTTATTTCATTTCATTCAAATTGCATTTAATTTCATTCAAATTGCATTTAATTTCCTTCAAATTGCATTTAATTTCATTAAAATTTATTTAATTTCATTAAAATTTATTTAATTTCATTAAAATTTATTTAATTTCATTAAAATTTATTTAATTTCATTAAAATTTATTTAATTTCATTAAAATTTATTTAATTTCATTAAAATTTATTTAATTTCATTAAAATTTATTTAATTTCATTAAAATTTATTTAATTTCATTAAAATTTATTTAATTTCATTAAAATTTATTTAATTTCATTCAAATTGCATTTAATTTCATTCAAATTGCATTTAATTTCATTCAAATTGCATTTAATTTCCTTCAAATTGCATTTAATTTCATTCAAATTGCATTTAATTTCCTTCAAATTGCATTTAATTTCATTAAAATTTATTTAATTTCATTCAAATTTATTTCATTTCATTCAACTTCGTTATGTCGTTGAAAATGTTCATTTCACTGAAATTGTCTTTATCTAATAAAAACCTGTGTCGTTGAATAACTCGCGAGGGCGAGTGATGGCTCTGAACGAGTGAGTGGCACCAGGGAGCGCTGTGGTTATTGGCGTGGGATTTTTCGTTGTTCTCCGGTGTGGGAATCTCCGTGATTAAAAATCGTTTGCGTAGCGATGGCGGGGGTGCGAGGGAACGTACCACGCTGTTGCGTAACGGGCGTTCTGCCTATTGGCTTCCAACGTAGCGTAGCGGAGGACCGTTTTCAGTCTGTTTCACTCGTTTCTCCGCGAAGAGACGACGTTCCCACCAGCTACGCTCCGTAACTGCTAAAACAAATTGCACGCGTTAGATTTGTTGCAGGTGCCGATTTAAAATTAAGTTGTTAGCTTCGATTAGTTAGTTCAGGAGCGTAGGAACCATGGGGACAATGCCCCTACCAAATATTTAGTTGGAATGCCCTCTCCAGCTAAATATTGCGGCAAATTTTTGGTCGGTTAAAAATAGAGGTCGGTAACGGTTAATCATTATCCATGTTTAAATTGATTTTTTCGGTAAAAAATGTAAACAAAGAAATTTACCGGTTAATATTTCGGAAAATGATTAAAAAACATGTATTATTCGTAAAATTTGAGCTTTTTATCGAAAAAAACGTCGTTTTTCCGATTAATTTTACAAATTTATCAAAAAATTAATCGGATAATACAGAAATATAAATTACTTGATCAAAACGTTTTACGAATAATTTTGAGAGCTTATCTATTGAATAAAAGTTAACCATCCCCGACCTCTAACTCGACCTCGGATAAGTAATTGGAGAATACTCGTCGATTACCGAGTACCAAAAAATTTCATATTCGGGTACCCGATTACTAGAATAAGCTGCTCTCTAAACTCGTCGGGTATTAGTTTTTTCGGGGACAATAAACGGTACCTACAAAGTTGTGGAAACTGTGGTTCATTTAAATTAAAGGAATATTTTTCAGCATTGAAAGTTACATTATACTCCATTTAAAGTTAATTTCATAATTACTTGAATAAAACCAGCTCTTAATCAAGTCCTCGATAACGCGACTCGTTAAAAATATTACTCGACTCGAATACTCGATGAAAAAATATTTGAAACTCGATAACCGACTCGATTGCCTAAAACCACTACTCGCACAGGCCTATTAAAAACTACAAATTGACTAATTAAAAATATTAGAGGATAAACGGATAAATTATTAATTTTTTCAGAAATATGGATTTTGCGGGATTTTGTATCATAAAATACTGGAAACTATTTTTGTGTTAAAGATCATCTTAAATCCATCTATTAATTTTCGAAATACAAAAGATATTTGCTTTTTTTAAATATTTACTGATCGCCAGTTTACTCCCAACTTTTGAAACGTTCCTACGCCACTGACGTACTCGCAGGAGGTCGAATTCTATTCAACTTTATCCTAATTTTACCGAGTTAATTTTCGGTGTCATTCTTAAAACCTTGAAACGAAATTGTCGGGAGGACACGCAGTTGGGATATCACGTTTTAACTTTTTAAGGTTTAACTTGGATTGCTAAATAAATCTTAAAATCAGATCGGTGACAAATTTTGCTAATTGTCATACTTATATTATTCAGTTACTTATGAACAGAGCGAGCGTAAGGATCTAAATTAAAATGTATAATATAATTATAATTAAAAAATGTCGATGCATTTAATGCAATTTTAAAACTCAGTTCGGTGATCATTTTTGATAATTGTCATACTTATACTATTGTGTTACTTATGATATAACCTGAGCTGGACTGCCGAAAATCCCTGATTATAATCTCTAGACATTAAATTTAAATTTATAATAATAATATAATTAAAAAATGTCGACGCATTAAATGTAATTCAGGGTCCCACTCATATCTTAAATTCTTTTACAAGAATAATAGGAATATATTTCTAAAAATATAGAACTTTATAGAACTATTTTTCAGACTTATAGGATTTTATAGGACTATAATTGCTATTTCATTAACTAATTTTATGCATTTAAATCAAAATATATATTTAATGAAATAAAACTTTGATTTTCACTAAAAAAAACTATTTAACCATTTAATCACAAAAATATACTTGTAGCTAACCACGTTAACAATATCAAAAGTATAGGCTAGAATGACTTTGTATAGGAATTTATCCTATAGCTAAATCTAGCAATTTCACTGACTTGTGAGTGGCTGGATTTGAAATGGGCAAAATATAAAAATTATAGGATTTTATAGGACTTTTGGGGATTTTGCTAAAAATAAAGGATGTTATAAGACATTTTGGAAAATATAGGAAGTTATAGAACATTTTGGAAAATATAGGATGTTATGGGACATTTTTGAAAATATAGGTTATTATATAGGACATTTTTGAAAATATAGTATGTTATATAGGACATTTTTGAAATATAGTATGTTATATAGGACATTTTTGAAAATATAGTATGTTATATAGGACATTTTTGAAATATAGTATGTTATATAGGACATTTTTGAAAATATAGTATGTTATATAGGACATTTTTGAAAATATAGGATGTTATGGAACATTTTTGTAAATATAGGTTGTTATAGGACAATTTTGAAAATATACGATGTTATAGGACATTATTGCATGTATAAGATTTTATAGGCCATTTTGGCAACTGCAGGATTTTATAGGCAATATTGGCAAATATAGGATGTTATGGGACAACTTTGGCAAATATAGATTGTTATGGGACAATTTTGACAGATATAGGATGTTATAGGACAATTTGGGCAAATATAGGATGTTATAGGACAATGTGGGCCAATATAGGATGTTATAGGACAATTTGGACAAATATAGGATGTTATAGGACAATTTGGGCAAATATAGGATGCTATAGGACAATGTGGGCAAATATAGGAAGTTATAGGGCAATTTTTAAAATATAGGATGTTAATTTATAAGACAATTTTGGCAAATATAGGATGTTATAATACATTTTTGAAAATAAAGTACTTTATAGGACCTTTGGGGGCCCTGGTAATTTATAATAAATTTAATCAATGTCTGACTATGGCAAATATACTGGGTCGTAGCCTTAATCTTCTGACGGACCAAAGATAGAAATTGGCTGTAGAAAATCTCATTAGAAGCAGCGCCTGCGCGTGAACGAATATTATTTTCTGATTGAATACTACTAGTCATCCCCAATCGCGTGGGAGACGAAAAATCCCGAAATCCGTAATGAGTGGCCGCGTCAAGTAAGCGAATACGGGCAAAAGTAGCGTCGAGGGGGGGTTGGCAGCGGAGTGTGTTTCTTCCCCCTTTGGCATGGGAAACTAGACGACGCTTCTGCCGGTAGGTGTCGCTCTTCAGCGTTGCCGAGCCTACTGTCCCCCGGCTCAGAGTCGACAATCGGTGGTTGCTGATGAAACATGGGAACGGGCGCCCTAACACGTGGACCGGCGGATCGCTCCCCAAAATTCGGTGGGAACTTTACCGGAATCTTTTTCTCCGCGCTACAATCCTCGGGCGCCTTACCTGACACTAACGCTCACCCGGTTTAGAATGGGTGAAGTTTGTTCGGCCGCGTTTGTATCCTCGAACGTCGGGTGATTCGGGGTGTCGACCTTACGGACTGCTCGGGTCATGCCGATGTTATCGGCGCTTCGCCGCGAGTATACGATATTCCTGATTTGCCTTAACCCACTATTAATGACATTTATTAATTGGCACCGCGCGCGTTTTTTTAATTTGATAATTGGTCTCCATTTTAAACCTAAATTGTTCTACGTTAATTGAGGAAAAATTCATTTTTATTATTTTAAAAAGACGGGATAAAATTTTGTTTCCGGGAGGTTATTTAGTGAATTGAATATTCTAAAAAGTAAATAATTAATTCATCTTAAATCCGCTTTGTTTACTTTAACAAATATTTAGTTCTCTTTGACTTTTATGGAGTCTTGAAATATGAAAACATCCGTTTTAGTTTTTAAAAAAATTTATAAAATAAATTGTATAAAATGCAAGTTAACGTATTTTTAGAAACATTTTTGAATTTTTTAACAATAACATCGTGTTCATTTTAATTTGTTTCGTTGCATTGGACCACACTTCCTATAATTTATAATATTTCCTATCTTTCCAATGTTTTTTATTTTTTAGTATTTGAACCCTATATTTTTACGTAAATTCATCAGAAATAATACTATATTTTAATAAACAATAATACCCCATAAATCCCATAAATCGTCTAAAATTTTCGTAATTTCATCAGATATTATCCTATATTTATAATATTTTAATAAAAAATAATATCCTATAAAATTCCATAAATCAACTACAAATTTCTTATTTTTCCTAAATTGTTTTCGTAATTTCATCAGAAATTATCCTATATTTTAATAAAAAATAATATCGTATAAAATCCCATAAATCGACCACAAATTTCTTATTTTCCTATATATATATTTTTTTAAGTTATCTGTGGTCACCTTGCAAAATGTATTCAAAAGATGATCAATGCAAATGCGTCTATTTAGTAATTAATGCTAAAATGTTATAAAAAATGCGCTGACCGTTGAATCGAGAATTGAAGCCGTTTTGATTGGAATTTTTCCCACCGAAACAGCGAGTCCTATTTATCTGCCCTCTACTGGCCAAACTCTAACGGCTACGGCTCGGGCATACGTTGCAGCGTACGCCGTTGCCAACGGCTGTGGCCCGTCAAACCGTTTCTCCCACGGTCCCCCGCTCTCGCTGCCATGCCCCCTTCCGTGCCCTGCCCTGCCCCCCACCCTTCCCTCGTATCATCGTTCATCGAATATTCGACATATTCCAAATATTTTTACCGCACCTTGTATAATAAGTAATTAAATAGTCTACACAAGATAATTTGCAACTACACTTAATTCAAATTTATTTTTTCCCATGAAGTAATGCTGAACATAACCATCAAGTTGTTATTTTATTAATTGATAAGGGCCGTTACAAAATTCCAGGGCCCGTGCAGTCTAAGGGCTTGTGCAGTCAAAGGGCCCATCAGGTTTTTATTTTAGGGATTGTTAAGTCTAAGGGGCAACCCCCCCCCCCCCCCCCCGAAAACGAATAGTTAAATTTAAAAGTAACGGTTCTTCTGGGGCCCAGATTTGTTGTTTTTCCTATGGCCCGGGCACTGGGGAAGAGTATTGTTAATAGGGCTTTATAGTTCTAGCAGATAGATTTCTAATGAGCAATTACACCAAAAAAATTCTACGCGTATAGAACTATAGATCAACAATTAAAATAAATTTGGTTAACAAGATATCTATAGTAATGTTCAAGATCAGGTTAGCTAGTTTGTAGGTTTGCGTTTAACTCTTTACGTCAGAATTTTAACATTCAAATCTACAACTGTTATATGGGGTTATTGAAGATATACTTGTTTGGTTAGATTAACTAAAAAAATTAACATTTTCGACTTAGACATTTCAATATTTGGTAATTTGTTTTAAGCCAAAAATTCATTTATAATTAAATTTTCTGAGCGTGCTACAACCTCCGACTGGTAAAAATTAGTATTTTCATAAAAATTGAATTGAACGTAATTACCTCAACCACTGCCAATCGTAATAACTTCCGCTTTTATATTAACAAGATCATGGCAACCATGGGTACGTCAAGTTATTAAGATTTCTTGCAAGAAATGCAAGATTTCTTGCGATCTTGCTAATTTGACGATTTTCAAAACCGGAAACAAGAACTTTTGATCTCACAAATCTTGCGAGATTCCCAAGATCGCTTTCGAGGTAGTTTTTAACAAGATTCAAGATGGCGTCGAATGCCAATGAATTATTTGGCGTAGCTCTAAAAGATGATATTACGGGAATAAATTATAATTTTGAGGTTTCCGCCGAAGAATTCCAACGACTTGTAAATTGTAAATATATTGGTAATTGTTTTTGTCGGTTTTTTAAAATTAAAGCAACGTTTCGAACTATTATTTCCAAAAAGGCTTAAAGTTGTATTACTTATTTTACAAATCCAGCTTATCGAAGAAAATTGATAGACAACTTGACACTTTTTTTAAATTCTTTTAACTAAGAAATTGTCTTGCAAGAACAAAATCTTACGGTAAGATTTAGATCTCGATAACTTGACGCGCCCCTGGTTTTTAAAGATTTTACAGCTAAAGACTAACGATTGGACAGAAAACAGCTAGTTTTTTTACGTAAATTAACACGATGATTTTTCGGCGCAAGCTTGAGTGCAAAGTCTGTAAGTTGCTAAGCAGACGATTTTCTATTATAATGCACTGAAAAGGTTTCATTGTTTCAATTTTATCTCAAAAACTGAAAACGAAATAATTGACACGTTAATCCACCCTTCGTAAACGTGGACGGGTTTGGAAAACATTGAACTTTAAATGATGGGTTGTTATTAATTGTGAATTAACTTAAATTAAATTAGAAAAAATTAGATTGGGTACAGCTATTTGTGGTCGATATATCGGACAATATATCGGCCGATATTAACAAAGTTATCTATCATAACAGTAGTGTATATGATAAAATCGTTGTAAAAGACGGTTCAGTGCACTGTCATACCATTTAGTTCTAATTTTTCATGAAAAAAAGTTTGCAAGAGCATATCGTTGTTTTTTTATTTGTTTACACTCTTAACCCCCTGTCTAAAAAAGGTATGATCTAGCTGCTGAAGTCTGGCGTGCGTGGCGCGGCCAATCAAATAAAATATTATCATTAGTTAATTAATCGAGAATTTTCTTATTTTTAAATATTTCTGAAAACATTTTTCTAATACCGGTATCGGCCAATATCGGCTTCACTTAAGCCGATATTGGCCGATACCGGTATTAGAAAAATGGGCCGATATATCGGTACATTCATAAAAAAATAGTAACATCATACCAGTTACGGAAATATTATTGTAAAATTAATCTAAGAAATGCTATGTCTGTCATTTTTAGTGCCCAATAAGGTCCTTTTTATAAGCTATAAGACACCATCTTGGGTAGCGCAACCTTCGATTATTTTATTTTCAGGCACAAAAAGGATAAAGTAAACTAAACGAACCTATGCCGAACCAAACGAACTCTACAAGAAAGTGAAAAATTCCGATATAAGAGGACCCCTCCCCAGTATACACCCTAATCTGAAAACGACCATTTATCGAGACGAAAATTGCTTGAAATACTTGTTGGACAGATCATTTATTATTGAAATAGTTTTTTAATTGCGCGGAAGAATTGTGTCCACTAAATTTACCATTTTCTTTCGATATAAAGCGTCGAAATGGACCCAAAAATATTGTTAACGCGATTCGCGGGGAACACCCAAAACACACTCCCTTCTGTGTTTATCACTGGTCTGTGGTCCTCAATATTAAATAGGCGAAGTCAATTATACAATACCATAAGCGTATAATATTGTTATATAAGTGTGACACTTCCTATTCTTCACATGCAAACGTTTTACTGAGAGCTATTCACAAGACAAGACTGCATTACGGGCTTCGTCGCCGTTTTGCGTCCGCTTGCTAACGCGTCACACGTAGCCTTTGACAGCGCCTCGCTAGGGGGAGATTTACTTCTTTACTAGCTCTCAGTAAAATATTCCCCAAAGTGACCAACTTATGGAACAATATTGTAGACTTATGACAATACGAACAGCGATACGCGTACGAAAAACTTTCGCTATATTAGGCTTTTATAAAGACTTTTCTTAAGCCTAACTGCCTAACAACGCCTTTAGAGCTAAACGCGGTTAGGCCTAACATACGCCTGGAAAAAGCCCGATAATCTAGACGGTATTTTGTCCTGCTTAACCTCTGCAATAAATCACTTCGCTAATACATATTTTGACGGGCTGCCGATATCCTTGAGAGAAATTCGTTTTGGGGATAGCCTTGCCTTGTCTAGACTCGCAAAAATGTTCCGATAGAAATCCCTTCCAAATGCGAAATAGCTTTTCACGAATTTATCATCAGAAATTTCGCCATTCCAACCCAAAAACATTACTCTTAGAAATTATCAATATTATTATTATTTTGCCTCAGGAAAAATCATATTGTGATTTTTAAAAATTCACGTAGTTTATGCCATAATTGTTAATTTATCTAGGGCCCCGGTAAAAATAGAACTCCGGACTCCAAATAGAGACGTTATTATAGGGCCCCCAGTCCGCACGGGCACTGGCTTATCCCTATCTCTTGTCAGATTTAAACAGGCCCGTAACTAGCCGCCAAAACTCGGGGGCGCTCAAATTTTTGTGGGAGCGCCAATGTCTTGATACTAAAAATCGTAATTTTTAACTCCCACTAATGAAATTAGTAAATATACTGAAATTGGCTTTATTTTGTTAATTTTTAAATAACGAATTTCAACTTCGTTGAAAACATAATATTTTATTAAAAATACAGGTAACTGATGGAGAATCATGTAGTCACGCATTTTTTAATTTTACCCATCTTTCTTCGGTAAAGAATAATTTGTAATTTAGTAGAAGTATTACCGTAATTCCTTAATGGTCTTTTTATATATTTATTTACTTTACTGTCGATCAGTCAAATTCAAATTCAGGCAATCCGACATCATTATTTTTAGATTTACGATTTATAACAAATTTTAAATCCTCTAGAATTATTTATTAACAATATTACTTTTGTTAATATTTCCTAGGCACATCACTATTTGCCACTGTTCAAATTTATTAATATCTTTCAAAAATATTTTTACGCGCTCAGATTTCGATAGCATTTAAATTACAAATAATCGTTATACTTTTAAATTGAAAAACTGTTAAAATGCATCTTTAAAATCAACTATTTTTCAAATACTAGTAAAATATTCGCTCTTTCTAGTGGAAATAAATAATTTCAAATTGTAATGTTGTAATAATAATTTATATTAATTAAATTAACTGACCCTAATTGGGCGCGGTGAATGACAAACATTTGGTATCAAATTTATTTTATTAATTTTCTATTAATTAAGCAAAAGTGGTATAATGTTACTATTTTTCAAATTTATTTTTAAAATAAATTAATTAACAGTTAATTATAACCCAGGTTTTTTAACATTTAATTCTAACCCAAGTTATTTAACAATTAATTATAATCCAAGTTATTTAACAATTAATTCTAATCCAAGTTATTTAACAATTAATTCTAACCCAAGTTTTAAACAGTTAATTCTAACCCAAGTTATTTAACAGTTAATTCTAACCCAAGTTATTTACCAGTTAAAACTAACCCAAGTTATTTAACAGTTAATTCTAACCCAAGTTATTTAACAATTAATTCTAATCCAAGTTATTTACCAGTTAATACTAACCCAAGTTATTTAACAATTAATTCTAACCCAAGTTATTTAACAATTATTTCTAATCCAAGTTATTTACCAGTTAATACTAACCCAAGTTATTTAACAGTTAATTCTAACCCAAGTTATTTACCAGTTAATACTAACCCAAGTTATTTAACAGTTAATTCTAACCCAAGTTTTTTAACAGTTAATTCTAATCCAAGTTATTTAACAATTAATTCTAACCCAATTAAGTTATTTAACAATTAATTCTAACCCAATTAAGTTATTTAACAATTAATTCTAACCCAATTAAGTTATTTAACAATTAATTCTAATCCAAGTTATTTAACAGTAACCCAAGTTATTTAACAGTAACCCAAATTATTTAACAGTAACCCAAGTTATTTAACAGTAACCCAAGTTATTTAACAGTAACCCAAGTTATTTAACAGTTAATTCTAACCAAAGTTATTTAACAGTAACCCAAGTTATTTAACAGTAACCCAAGTTATTTAACAGTAACCCAAGTTATTTAACAGTTAATTCTAACCAAAGTTATTTAACAGTTAATTCTAACCAAAGTTATTTAACAGTTAATTCTAACCAAAGTTATTTAACAGTTAATTCTAACCAAAGTTATTTAACAGTTAATTCTAACCCAAGTTATTTAACAGTAACCCAAGTTATTTAACAGTTAATTCTAACCAAAGTTATTTAACAGTTAATTCTAACCAAATTTATTTAACAGTTAATTCTAACCCATTATTTTAAACCAAAGATTTTTCTTTAAAATTAATCCCATAATTTATTTTATATTATTATTAGCAACATTATATGATGTTACTATTTTTCAAATTAAGCTATTTAATAGTTAACTCTAACCCATTATTTAAAACCAATGATTTCCTTTAAAAATAATTCCATCGTAATATTATATTAATATTATAAAGACTGATATGAAGTTACTATTTTTAATATGGGATTTTTAAACTAAGTTATTTAACAGTTATTCCAAATCATTACTTCAAACCAAAGAATTTATTAAGTATCAGATTCTTTCTAAAATCCATTTTTTTCTCACAATTTTGGATTTGTACTTCAAGGCCTTTATCACATTATGATTACCTCTTTGACAGTATCAGTTGCAAAAATATATATTTCTCAGCTCGATTAGATAGCTAAAAATCCCGCGATAATAATTATTTTGTTCCCATGAAAAGAACGACAAATTTGGTATTTGAAATGAAAGGATGAATTATTTTGATTTCTCTTTGTTTGCTTACTATTATTGAGCGAACTTATCTATGGGAACTGAAAAAATGCTCTCCGTCAGAAAATATTGATGTTAGCCGAAGCGAAACGCCGGTCATTTTGCGTAACCAAGGATGCGAAAAAAAATGCCGCACTCCCAAATTTACCCCAAAATATCTGCTCTTCGGCATTCGCTCCTCACAGGTCCGCTTCGAGGAGATACACACTGTGCAAACAATGAAATGAAACCAAGTTGTAAGCTGCGTTTTTTCCAATATTTCAACTTAAAGGGAGTATGAAGTATATGAAAAATCCGAGGGGCAGATCACTTCCTTGATTAACGACGCACCCCTCAAACGATTAAATCCGATTTAATCGTGATTATTTTGATGAAATTCAATTTAATCACGATTAAGTTGATTAAATCACGTTTAATCATGATTAGAATATTTAAATATGATTTAATCATGATTAAATGATCAAATCTTATTAAAATGATTAAATCCTGATTAAAAATTATATCGTGATTAGTATGATTAAATCGTACTTTAGTTTTGATTTTAATGATAAATTCTCGATTCGACCGATTATATTGATTAAATCGTGATTAAAATTATTAAATCGTGATTAAAATGATTAAATCTAATTAAAATGATTAAATCTGTTTAAATGATTAAATCCTGATTAAAAAGATTAGAATGATTAAATCTCGTTTAAATCGTGATTAGATTGATTAAATCGTGATTAGATTGATTAAATCGTGATTAGATTTTTTATTCTCGATGACCCTGATTTAATCACGATTACCCTGATTTAATCATTTTACTATGATTAAGACGCACCCGAAATGGAAGTGACCTGCCCCTCCGAAAAATCCTCTGCTAACCTGTTTTTAACGTAACTAGCGGCAATAATCACTAGTTCATAAACCTGAAAGTTCATACTCGTTTTAACTTGTTGAGGCTTTAGTGGTGTTTCGCTGTCAAGGCATTTAAATTATAACACTTTTGAGTGTCAAAGCATTTAGAAAAAACACTTAAAACGTCGACATAACTGTGCTCAAACCGCACTGACCTTAAGCATGAGAGGGGTTTCTTTATTTTTTAAATCCAAAAAAAGTAATTGTTATGGTTTTGACAAGGTCAAAAACCAAAAAAACGTGATTTATTAAACTCAAAAAAGAATAGTTGTTGTGGTTTTGTCAAGTCCAAAAGATCATAGAACGTAATTTTCTTAAACCCCAGAAAGATGAAACTTCGTCATTTTTTAAATCCAAAAATCCAAACTTATTAGCTTTTAAATGCAAAAATTCAAACTTAGTAGCTTTGAAATCCAAACTTAGTAGCTTTTAAATCTAAATATCCAAACTTAGTAGCTTATAAATCCAAAAATTCAAACTTAGTAGCTTTTAAATCCAAACTTAGTAGCTTTTAAATCTAAATATCCAAACTTAGTAACTTTTAAATCCAAAAATCTAAACTTAGTAGCTTATAAATCCAAAAATCCAAACTTAGTAGCTTTTAAATCCAAATTTAGTAGCTTTTAAATCCAAACAGCCAAATTTAGTAGCTTTTAAATCCAAACTTAGTAGCTTTTAAATCCAAAATCTAAACTTAGTAGCTTATAAATCCAAAAATCCAAACTTAGTAGATTTTAAATCCAAACGTAGTGACTTTTTAGAAATAAAAAAAATCCAGAACTAACTTAATATTACGATTATTTAAAATAAAAATTCCGATTTTTAATGAAATCCAAAAAGTCCAAACGTCATCTATTTCTCAAATAAAAAAAATGCAAAAAATGAAATCAATAAATACTCGAAACAACCGTATAAACCATGTTTTAAATAAATTCAAAAACCGTTTGAATTTAAATCGAGGTAATTAAACGCGAATTGAATGGAATATTTTTCTAACGAGAGACGGGGAGTCACGGGGTTGTCGAAGTGTTACAATATGGGCCATACCAGGATACAGAACTTTGGAAGTCGGTTGGCAAAAAAGTCACACAAGATTTTCGTTACAATTCAGTGAATGCTTTTATTTTTCCCTCCAATTCTCATGTCGGCAAATACTTAAGGAGTTTTCTCTCCCGCGAATAAAGATGTATTCGCCCCCTCCCTTCGCTGGGTTGCCTCTTTCTCAAAATCCTCGATATCTAGATCTACTTTTCCGTCGATACGAGATGCTACATGGTGAAAAAAAAAACATTTTTTCTCTGACCCTTATTTTGGATAATTTTCATAACGATACTCACTCTCCCAGAAATAAGAAACATTTCTCGACATTCTCAGTTTTCTCACGAGTTTCTGGCCGAAAAAAAAATGAAATCTTCTCCGATAAAAAAATATTTATTCCAAGAATTTAGTTTCCATTGGGAAAACGCGTTTGCTATTATTTTGTCTCTTTTGCATTTCCATTGTTTCCAAGTTCTCACTATTTTTTTCCCGTAAGGATTTTAGCCAATCGTAGATTGAACGAAGACAGTATTGTTAAAACGCGATAAGCAAAATATTTTGTTCTATGAAAAGGTTCGATAATTAGTATTTTCGTTTAATAAGCAGACGCTTTGTAGTTTATCGTCTGCTTAGCAGACGAAAATCCAGCTGTTTATGAGCTTCTAGAGTTTTCCGCTACTTGGCTCCATGTACACTGAAAAGGCTAATTAATGACAAAAATTCCTCGTTAAATAAAGACCAATGCGCCGCTTTAGTCCCATTCGACCGAAATCCCAAAACTGAAATAGTAAACTTAACCAACTCTAACCTAACCTAACCTAACCTAACCTAACCTAACCTAAACATGGATCTTCGATAGTACATACCTTATAAATAAAATACCAAATCACCCCGCCAATTGGGCTACATTTTAAAATTCTTTCAGTCGAATGGGATTCGGTCGAATGGGATTTCGGTCAAATGGGAATAAACGAATGCGCCACCTACCGTCAAAAATCGCGGGTTTGCGCTTTCCAATCAAAAACCGGCTCTTAATAAGATACACAATCAGACATTATCAGTGATTCAAATAAGCAAATTCGAAACTAGGGCTGAATAAATTCGAGAATATGATTGGTTAGATCAAATATCACGTGGTACGGAAGAGGATGAGCTAGAGATTTTCACCTTACTATTTCAAACGGTGCTAAGGCCCTTTAAAGAGAGTATCGCCTAATTTCACATTTCTTCTAACGACGTAAGTGGCGCTAATTACGTTAAAAACCATTCGTAACCAGTGGCGTAGCTGAGAACTCAGAGCCCTCCCCCCCCCCCGCGCCGTGGGCCCTGCGGAGCATCAGATATGCCACTGTTCGTAACTTGTGTTAGCGGAATCCCTTTCAGTTGACCAACTATTTTCGACAATAAAATAGCTATTTAACTTTAAAATACAATTAATTATAGAGTTTATTATTATTTTCCAAGTATTAGAACGACTACTTTCACAAACATTGGCTATACGAAATATTGAAATTTTTAAAATTTACAAATTGTATACATTTTGATAGAACTAACGAAATTAATTACGTAATAAATGGTTTATTATCAATAACAATTACTATTATTTTACTTTATCGAAATATAAATACTCACGCCCAATAAAATAATAATAATAATAATCAGCTAGGCTAATACCCTAGACACCATCTTAGGCCTAAGTCATCAAACGACTTTTGAAGCCTTTTAATTCAGGTGGCCAGGTTACAATGCGTAGGAGAGTGGTGGCAAGCCCTGCATGCCACGCTATCGAGCCAACAGCTCCCTACACTAAGTTCACTAACTATTACTATTACTATTATTTAACTAATTCAAATAATAATTAAACCTAAATAATTCCTGTATAAAATCATCCAAATATTGAACATTTTTAAAATCTACATTGTATAAATTTTTAAGAAATAAGGAAATTATGAACGTTAAAATTCAGATTACTAACAATAACAATTACTATTATTTTACTTTATCGAAATATAAATACTCACGCCCAATTCAAATAATAATTAAACTTAAATAATTCCTGTATAAAAGCGTCCACATATGACATATTAAACATTTTTAAAATCTACATTGTATAAATTTTTAAGAAATAAGGAAATTATTACGGTAAAAAATTCAGTTTACTATCAATAACAATTACTAATATTTTACTTTACCCAAATAAAATACCCAAGCCTAATTCAAATAATGAAACAAATAATTCCCGCATAAAACCATCTAAACATTATTTAAAACGCGATAAAAACGTTGCTTACAAATTGCAAAGACAACGCGAGTACAGTTGATGATGGAGTGAGGTAATGGGGAAACGTTATTAAGTTTGATAAGCTCGAAATGAAAATCAAGAGATGAGCGAGAGTGATACGTAAGAGGGGCCAAAACCGGCGTAGACCGGGGACCGGGGGGGCGTAGATCCGCGTGTACGGCCCCCCCTCTCGGCTAGCTGGTATAAACGCTCGGAACATCGTGGCTGGAGAAGCATTAGCAGTCGCCCCGGGCATCGAGAGAGAGACAGGAACGCGTTTCTCCTCCGCGACCAGAACTCGAAACACGAAGGGAACTCGCCTCCGTCCACGAAAAAGAATCGAAGCCGACTTTCGCGCAGTCGCCGCATTCCACGGATTTCCCTCGACGTTCTAGGAATTCTGTCGGCCCGTTTATTTGGATTATATCCGTCCGCGAAGAAGCGTAGTGTCCGCGTTGGAATCTTCATCTTCTACGGAAGACGACATGAGCCAGACGGAATGCCTGCATCCCAGTGTGGCCTTTATGAAGGCGGTCCGCAACGGAGACCCGCAAGAACTGAAACGGATCCTGAAACGCTGCGAAGGAGCCGTCAACGTCAACGGGTACGACAAGGAAGGCATGACGGCCTTGCATCAGTGTTGCATGAGTGGGAATCTCGAGTTGGTCAAGCTGCTGGTCCAGTTCGGCGCCGATGTGCGGTTAGCTAACCGCGACGGCTGGAGCGCCATTCATATCGCCGCGTACGGCGGACATCAGGACATTGCCTTGTTCCTCATTTCGAACTCCTCCGCCAGTAGGTGACCCGTCCTGTCGGACAATTAGGGGATTTCAATGACGTCCGTCACATTCGGTTTTCTGTGATAGCGAAATCCGATTTGAAAACATTTACCACTTAATTTTTGTTTCATATTTGCCCCCTCGCTGTAGCAGTGTTACCACCGTTCTTAAACCTTTTCCCCGCACGGTGAAAATCAAATTGAGATTTTTTTAGTAATGTGATCTTGCACAATATCAAATACTTAAAAACGTTCCTTTTAAAGAAAGAACTCTTAATAATATTTAAAAAAAATTATTGTTCCTTATTAATTATTTGCAAGATTTCTTAACGAGTTTAAGCATGTGTAACTTGTCGCTCGAACGTAGAGATTTACGTGTAGAATGTTCTTAATTAACATAACCCGTTGAAAACGCATTCAAAAAAGTTTAAAATAATTTTTAGAAAAAGCGTTTCAAGTCGTTTAAAAATAATTTGAAAAACGTATAGAAATACGTTGAATTTAATTGAAAATAATTAATTTTTTTAGAAATCTCTGAAAATAGGTGTTAGGTATCTTGTAGAATTAATTAACGTACAAATGTGTTTAAACTAAACTTATTTTACAAATGCAATACGCTAAAACATTTCTACACGTACCGGTTTTGCCGATGCTTAAACTCAATTCCCGGGAATTTTAACCAATCAACGTGAACTCCGCAGCCAGTAGCCCAAGGCATTCTTTTTCCCGGGAAAAAAACGAGTCTGAAAAGAATAAAAAAATGTTTTACGCGATAAGGCTTAGCGTTATAATAGTTGTCCTTAACTGATACACCATTGTAAGGTTAAATTGACGGTAACTTCGTAACTATACCGTGATAGTCACTATGTATTGGTAGTACCTGAATGAGTATGAATGATTTATATTGCTAGCTATAGAGTTATGTACCGAAGATATTTTTGAACCTCCCCACCAACTTTAAAACTGCCATTTTTACGGTATGGCCAATGATATATTATCATAGTTTTTGCTACCTAGCCAAGTTACTTCTGTATGATCGTATAGCCCAGTTAAACAAAAATCAAGATTGTAAAATTGAACGCTTAGATTCCAAGCGTCAAATCACTTTCTCAGGATACAAAATATATTTAGTTCATATCATTGACTTTTTCGCTGCTCTAGTCGTTAAAACCAAGTGCAGTGTTTTTGCACGCAACACGTTTCGGTTAAGTTAAACGAATAAAAACTGTTTTAATAATGTTCGCACCATACATACGCCAGAAGCCAAAAATGTTTTAACTTAATTTTTTTTTAATTGAATTCCTATAATTTTTTTGTTATTTTTTTTGTAAATGCACTTTTTTACGTGTAAATATAGTATATATGTTGCGACAATGTATAAATTAAAGTACGCATTTTCAAAAATATTATTTTTTATTTAAGTCTGATAAGCCTATTCGAGAAATAATTTATATTCTTGGCCGATCGTTTGGGAAGATAATGGTTTGACTACTGTCTACCGTGAAAAACTTTCGTCGGGAGGGTACGAATCTGAGGCGAGGGGGGAGGGGGTCTTGGAAACGTGAATTCTTGTCCTTGGGCCATGGGAAAATGGTCCTTTTTTCTCTTTTCTGTGTAATTTGGGTCATCTCGAGAATGCACGACTTCCATCATCGACTACAAGCCATTATTGTACGATTTCATTTTCTGCTCGATGTCACGATGTCTTATCTCCGTTGCTTAAAATATACTTTTTTATTTAGCTTTATTTTAAAATTCATATTTATCTTTAGCTAGATATACCTATCTCATTAGAAGTGTCATTCTAATCTTTCGCGTCTTGGAATATTAGCTATTTATTCATTTTAAGAGGGTTTTGTCTGCGCAACTTTATCATTCGTATTTTAGAAATTTTTTAATTGTATCGTCCTGAAATATTACAAGAATTAGAGATAAATATTTTCATTCATAACTAAGAGACTGCATTCGAAAAATACACACATTTTTAGCACTTTATCACTTTCGAATTCAAAAAATATTTTCGAGGGTCTGATTAAATTGTTTACATATTCGCCTTCTAGTTAATTTCTTTCAATTTAATAATTTAACATTTATTAATTTTACAATTCTATCTTAACATTTAAATTAATTCGTCCTAGGTATTTTTCAATTTTACAATTAGATATTTACATTTTAAATTAACCATCTTCAAAGGTATTTTTACGTTTGACGATTACATCTTTATATTTTAAATTAATCATCCTCAAAGGTATTTTTAAATTTTATAATTATATCTTTACATTTTAAATTAACCATCTTCAAAGGTATTTTTAAATTTTAGAATTACATCTAAAATTAAATTTTAAATTACTAATTTTGCAATTATAGTGGGGTGGCGGAGTGGTTAGCAGTTCCGCCTCGCAGTAAGAGGAACTGGGTTCGATACCAGCTTGTGGCACTGGCTGAAAACTCGGAACAAATCCTTCCGCGTTGAGTTTGCAACTTCTCTCCCTACTTGTTTTCCCCGAGCTCATCGGTTTCCCCTTCCATAGAAACTTGTTGAGGTTAACGGTAATAGTTAGTGTAGAGAGCTGTTGGCTCGCGTGGCATTGTAACCTAGCCCACTGAATTAATGTCCTTAAAAGTCGCTTTATGATTTGTCCCTGGGTATTAGCCTAACTGATTATTATAATCTTTACATTTTAAATTAACCATCTTCAATGATAATTTTAAATTGATTAATTTTACAATTATTTATTTACATTTTGTATTAACCGTCTTCATAGATATATTTAATTTTATATTTATTAATATTACAATCTTTACTTTTAAATAAATTCGTTTTCTACGTCATTTATATTTATTTACATTTTATATTAACAGTCTTCAAAGATATATTTAATTTTATATTTATTTATTAATTAATCTTTACTTTTAAATGAATTCGTTTTCTACGGCATTTATATTTATTGTAAATTGTTAAAATAATCATTCGTAAGTTTTTTTAAGTATATATAATTAATTTAAAATAAAGCAAAAGCGCAAACATGAATAATCCGTCGTTTTTGGGGAATGCAACGTTAGCGCAAGGTTCGTAAAAATGCTCGCCGCACTAACAGGGGGACCGGGCACGGAGAGGAGAAAAAGCGCATTTGTTGGACTTGGGTATCACGAATTCTTCCTCTCAAAGTGAAAGCATCCCGGTCCATTCCGAGAGCAGCCAGTGCGCGTTCTAGCCCGCCTTCCTCGAAAATCGTGACGGGCAAGTAGGGTGAGAAATATCTGTTTACGCTGAGATATTTTTTTCATTTCGTCGACCGAAGAAAGAAACAGTTTTTTGACATTTTCCCGTCGTGCGCGCGAACTGATTTCCGTTGGGTGCTTCTCTGGGATTTCTCGGCGCGTTGAAAGAAAGATTTGGCCCTTTACATAATAGGACCTGTTGTATTTTTTTCGTCAATTTCCTTTCGTATTTACACACGGGAATTATTTCGTCCAATAGATGTAACTTATATTTCAATATTTTAATAGAGTAATCGAATTCAATTTATTTTCTTAAAAATAATTTAAATTATTAAATAAAAAAACCCGCTGAATTTTTCACTTCAATTTCCTTTCGTATTTACACACGGGAATGATTTCGTAAAATAGATGTAACTTATGCTTCAATATTTTAATAGAGTAATTTATTTTCTTAGAAATAATTTTAATTATTAAATAAAAAGATGTGTTGTATTTTTAAGTCATTTTCTCTTAGTATTTGCACACGGGAATTATTTTGTCAAATAGATGTAACTTATATTTCAATATTTTAATAGTGTAATCAAATTCAATTTATTTTCTTAGAAATAATTTTAATTATTAAATAAAAAGACTTGTTGTATTTTTAGGTCATTTTCTCTTAGTATTTGCACAGGGGAATGATTTTGTCAAATAGATATAACTTATACCTCAATATTTTAATAGAGTAATTGAATTTAATTTATCCGAAATTATTAAATTGCTAAGCGTTTATATTAAAGCGGTATAATTAAATAATTTTACTAAATTGAATATATTTTATTTAAAGGCCTAGGTTTTTTTCTGCCTTTAAATTAACTTAGTGGAGCACAAATACCCTGGTGGTAGGCCAACCGCTGAACATGTTGGCCTAATTTAAAGGGGGACAGGCAGAAGAAAACCTAGGCCTTTAACGTTCAACAAAGAATACATTTGTATTCCACACCAAGTTCTAAGAGAAAACACCTCAATTTTCAGAAAATTGTCGAAAATAATAAGTTGAAATATTTTTTGGCAAAAAATAAATATAACATTGATTTTTAATAACATTATTTTTAATAAATATATTGACTAAAATATCGTAAATTTATTTATCAAAATATAGTCAATCTTCGCAATTACCACAAAAGCAAATTTTTAACAAAAAAATCTCTCACTTCAATTTTTACAAAAAAAAACCTTTATTTCGATAAAACTTTTGACTTAAATATTTCACTCAAATTTTGCACAAACAATTCATTTAAGAAAATTTGAATTTCATAATAAACCAACAATTAATTACAGGAATCCCCTTCTCCTACAAGGAAGGAACTGACGACGCGATTACGGGCGCGTGAATGGGTAAAATCTGCGTCAAATCAACGCGGGCCCGTATCACCGAAGCGTAGTTAGTCTCGTTAAAAATACCGTTCCCTCCCCCCCCCGGACCGGGGATCCATTCATCCTCCCCGTTCGTTCTCATCTCTTCTCCTTCCAAGCTTTTACCACGACGTGACAGTAGTATGCTTTTGCTTTCTCGACTTTGGAACGGAATAGTAAACTAGTGGTTATAACAGCGCTACGACGAAACGGAGAACGGAGGGGGGGGGGGGTGCAATCTTATTCCGGAGGAGAGAGAGGAGGCGCTGGCGGCCTTGCCCTCAGCATATTCACACGGGAATATTAAAGTAGTTATCCGCGTACTAAACTCGCCGAAGGTTCTCTCTCTCTCGCCGGGGGAGGGGGGAGGAAAGGGAATAGCGCGAGGAGGGGGGAAGCGAGAGCGCAAGGAGGGGGGAGGGAATAGCTCGAGGAGAGAAGGGGAAGCAAAAGCACGAGGAGGGGGAAGGGAATAGCGCGAGAAGAGAAGGGGAAGCAAAAGCACGAGGAGGGGGAAGGGAATAGTGCGAGTAGGGGGGAAGAGAATATCTCGAGGAGAGAAGGGGAGCGCGAGGAGGGGGGAAGGGAATATCTCGAGGAGAAAAGGGGAAGCAAGAGTGCGAGGAGGGGGGGGGAAGGGAATATCTCGAGGAGAGAAGGCGAAGCAAGAGCGCCCGGAGGGAGTGGGGACGCGGAACTCATGCCCGAGTGAGCTAATGGCATTTCGGCGGGAGGGAGTGAAGTTGGTCAGACACCGTCGTCAACAGAAGCCGCCGCTATTTAATACCCGTTAAGGTTGGCAGCCCCCCACCCGCTCCTTTGAACCCCGAAAGCGCTGATACTTAATACAGCCCCTCCCCCCTCCTTATCAGCAGATTGAATACTCCACTCTTTCACTTTTGTTTTTTTCCCGGCGTCGTTTTCTCCCACGCACTTACGCAGCGCTGGGAGAAGATGCCAATGAGCGATCAGTCCCTTCTGCGATTTCGTCAATAAAAAGAGCTTAAGATTGACGAGGACCTTCCTCACTTGAAAAAACATTTTCAAGATTCCTATATAAAACCCTGCCTCGCTAATCTGTTTTATAGTTTAAACACTGTTAATTCGTTTGAAAATATAGTTTAATCGATTTAATTAGTCGAGGGGTTTAAATTTGATTGTAAAACGATATTTATTATTAAAAATAAAGTTCTTAACGTTACAATTTTTCGTAATTGAAAAGTGGATTTCATCGCAAAACCCAGATCTGGTAGATACGAAGTGAATATCCAATTCAAGAAAGTTGTTTGTTTTATAAAATTAAAATTACTCGTCTAATATCTTTTGATGACTTAGGCCTAAGGTGGTGCCTTTTTTTATTAAAACTTTTATGTTCAAAATGTTTAATTTATATGATAATTAGCTCTTTATTTCCCTATTTATATTCTTAGAAATTTCGATTATCGATTTAAAGAAACCAGCCTCTTTATTTCAATAATTATTTACTTAAAAACTACGATTAACCGATTTAATAAACAAAGCCCTTTATTTCATTATTTATATACTTAAATATTTCGATTAAAAGATTTAAAGAAACCAGCCTCTTTATTTCAAAATTTATATTTTTAAAAACTACGATTAATCGATTTTAAAACCAAACTTTTTATTTCCGACAGTTTATTTCATTATTTACTTAAAGATTTCAATTAACCGATTTAAAGAAACCAGCCTCTTTATTTCAAAATTTATATTTTTAAAAACTACGATTAATCGATTTAAAAACCAAACTTTTTATTTCCGACAGTTTATTTCATTATTTACTTAAAGATTTCAATTAACCGATTTAAAGAAACCAGCCTCTTTATTTCAATATTTATATCTTTAAAAACTACGATTAACCGATTTAATAAATCAAACTTTTTATTTCCGAGAGTTTATTTCATTATTTATATACTTAAAAACTATGATTAACTGATCGAAAATTCAATTCATTTGAAACGTTTGTGGGTTCCATTTATAATTCAGATTTGTAATTTGAAAGTGGTGAAATAAATTCGATGTAGAAGTTGCCTTAGAGTATTATTCCCAGGCGTACTATGCTCTAATCTGACACCACTTGACTTGATAAGGCGATGCGTTCAATATATAGTAGAAATTCTGATCTACTCTTTGAGATAAACAACGTTTGTTTTTAGCTCTTAATAACTAGAATAGGATTAGGTTTACGTTAAACGTATAAATATATTTATATTGGTACGGGAGATGGCATTGTATCTCAACGATCGCCAATTTAATTAATAGAGCCATTAAGTCAACGTTGAAATGTAACCGAGAAGGTGGTCCAATTAGCCGGAGATTTCTACGACCTTTATAATCACTAGACTACACTGAATTCTTGTATCAAGCTTTTCGAAGAAATGAAGCTATTACAGAAGATGTCGCTATCTCGCTACCAAAATACGCTAACTCAAAAATTTTCTTTTGCAGTGAAAACTCCTTTAAAATATATAGGTTTTATAGGATACAATATTATTATCATAGATTAATAGGACTAAAATTATTGGAGTTTTAAGTGTTTAAAATTACGGCTTTATTGAAGTTTTAAAGAGTTAAAATAAGCATTTTGGAGTTTTGTACGGTTGAAAATTAAAAGTATTTAGGTTTGCCGGAAAATGTTGTTGAGAATTTCCGAGAATTTCTAGAAATTCATTTTGAAAATTCTTATTGTATAACAAAGGTAAGTCTGAAATTTTGGATAGTATAAAACGTCCAGGGCTTTCAGAAGATACCATATTGTTATTATAGAAATTTAAAAAAATATATTTTCTAAACTTTTTTAATTTACAGTAGAAATTTAAAAAAATATATTTAAAAAAATGTTATAACTTAAAATAGAATAATGTTTTTACTAAATATTTGGAAATTTAAAAATATATATATTTGAAAACGTTTAGTAGGCTGGAAGTTAGAATAAATAAATATAAAGAAATTTAAAAACAAATATTTAGTAAATTGAAAGTAGAATAATTCTGCAACTAAATATATGATATAAAAAACAATTACAAACATTTAGTATAGGTTGAAAGTATAATAATTTTGCATGTGAAAAATAGAAATTAAAAAAATATCTACATAGAAATTAAAAAAATATCTACATAGAAATTAAAAAATATCTACACATGAATTAAAAAATATCTACATAGAAATTAAAAAATATCTACATAGAAATTAAAAAAATATTTACATAGAAATTAAAAAAATATCTACATAGAAATTAAAAAAATATCTACATAGAAATTAAAAAAATATATACATAGAAATTAAAAAATATCTACATATAAATTTAAAAAATATCTACATATAAATTAAAAAATATCTACATAGATATTAAAAAAATATATTTACAAATATTTGGTAACGACGTAAAAGAAAAATAATTTTACAGAAACATTTTTCTTGCATAAATTTACAACCCAAAAAATCAAAGTTTTTAAAATGGTTTTTAACGTAACTATAGCGCCAATCACCCCTAATTTCTATTAAACCTGGTGGCACATAATACGAAAATAATTGATCCACCGTAAAGAAACGGAACTTACATTAAATTTCCATATCTCCTGAATAAATTTTGATTAATTAATAAATGAAGCGTATTTTAAAAATCTGATTTATGTTATTTTCGCCCTGAGACACTATCGTTATTGGTAGAATCTCGCAATGTGGTATTTATCAATATCGTTCAATTATAAAAATAAAGCGAGAGATGCTCGTGGCAGTGTGAAAGTTCAGAGGCACCCGTTCCCTGGGTCAGGCACTCTCGCGCCAACGAAGGGGTTGCCCAATTTAAGAGAGAAATCTAGCCCCCCTCGGCTCGGGACGACCTCAGAGGGGCTCTCTTCAATTAGCATCGTCACGGATGGCGGAGAGGGTTGAGAGATTATTACGTTAATTTGACGTATTGGCGATATCTCTCGACTGCGTGGAAGGAATCTTCGGCCAAACCAGTCCGTCGAGACCAATCGCCGTGCGAATCGTTCTCCTCTCATCTCCCGCCAGAACCATAAATCATTATTCTCAGTCTATACTCGGATTTATAGCTGTAATTTCCACTCCCGAGCTCGGTCTAAATTATCATCTCATTATATTTCTTCGGAGCTATTATTAGAAATGCGCCATTTTGTTCGCTTTAGTACCTTTTGGAACATCTAGATGGCGCTATTAATTATATTTATACTAAAATGTGCAAAAGTTGTTTATATTATATATATGAGTATTTATCTTGCTAATGTACCTACGCAGGATCCCGTTGATTTTTCCAAACCAAAACTTTGGAGAGAGAAAATAGTGCTAGGCGAAAACCGTCATATATTGATTTTCTAATACTAATTTTTCGTGGAAATATGCTTTATCAATAGTTAAATATCCCTACGCGATGTAATTTTTACATTTCACATCTTTATGCGAAGTTTTAATTAAAGATATTTATGTAAAGATATAATTTATCAGGATTTATTTTTACAGCGTGTCGGAGTACTTAAATTATTTAAAATTATTATTACAATATTAAAATTTTAAATAATATCCAAAAATACCATTAGATAGAGAAAGTTATTTTATTATTCTATTCCATTTGATTAATATTTTTATAAATTAGTAAATTTTTAATATAATTTTAGTAACCTAATTTGAAAAACATCTATTGATAAAGTTAGGTTACTTTACAGTATCCTAAGAATAAAGGTATTACACACGTAAAATAATGCAATAATAATTAATAATTTATTATTAATAATAATTATTTTGTTTTTAAGATTTTACTGTTTTTTTTCGTTTTATCAGTTAACAAAAAGGATATCTGTGATCAGTTGATAACACGGATAATTGTGATCAGTTGAAAAAACGGGGAATTCTGTTCTGAGTTGATTAAATTGAAGTTCAAATAATTTTTGATTTTAAAATTAATCTTCTTTAGATTTATTTTACAGTTTGATCAATTGAAAAAACGAACAATTCCAGTCAGTTGACTTAATTAAAATTAATATAACTTTTGTAATTACTATTTAATTAATTTCTTTAATATTTTTCATTTTCATCGGTTGACAAATAGCACAATTCTAATGAGTTAACAAAATTAAAATTTTGATGATATGGGTATTTGGAAATTATCATTATTCTTGTTAAGATTTGTTTTGGCAAAACCCATCGTCCAACATTTACAGCAAATACCGTATTTTCGCATTCCGAAGGGAAAGTGAAAATCAAGCGATCGAAAACTTTTCCCACGCTAGTAAAAATCTACATGTGGAATTCGGTAGAAAGTTATAAATTACTGTAATTGGTCTTTTTTGAGCGATTATCTGGCCGGCGAAATGGGTCCCGCGGGCTCCTTACCTGCCCATCTCGCCCCTATCGCCTCTTCAACAAAAAGCCGACTTTGTGACTTTAGAGAGACAATATCTCTCACCTTTGACCAGTTTCCTCCTCCTTTTGGGGGTTCCGGCCCCCTTTGGGCTCCCGGGGTTCCACCCCCGGAAAGGGAACGCTGAAATCGGACCAAATTTCAAAGAAGCCCATCAATCAGTGGTTGCTACTGAGAACTTCGAAAAAGACTTCTTTTCAGTTGCAAAAAGACTTTCAAATCGCGGAGATTTTTGAATCGAAGGCTTCAGCTAATAGGTGGGTCCTATCTTCTTCGAGATAAATAGGGGTCGCTTACATTTTGGGACATCTTCTAGAATACAAAATATATCAAGTCAAGTGATTGAGTGCTAAGGAAGGCAACCCATTAAACTAAAGTCCGAAATAATAATAGAAACTAGAGCCTTATGAGAATAAAATTTAAAGCTGTTTAAAATTATAATTTTTATAGGGCATCAATTTGGTGAATTTAGATGATTATTCAATAGATAAAGCTCTCAAAATTATTCGTAAAACGTTTTGATCAAGTTATTTATATTTCTGTATTATCCGATTAATGTTTTGATAAATTTGTAAAATTAATAAAAAAAACGACGTTTTTTTTATAAAAAGGTCAAATTTTACGAATAATACATGTTTTTTAATCATTTTCCGAAATATTAACCGGTAAATTTCTTTTTTTACATTTTTTCCCCGAAAAAAATCTATTTAAACATGGATAATGATTCTAGGTGAATTAGTTATTAGCAAAATTGTGATATCGGGTTCGGTATAGATAACCTTTATTTACCGATACAGATAATATTTGAGTACCGATATTTCAACCGTTATCACAATTTTACCTCTACTTAAAACGATATAAAAATTAACCGATATTTCCACCGAAATCACAATTTTAACGATATTTCAACCGAAATCACGTGCCTAAAGATATTTCAACCGCTATCACAGTTTTACCAATATTTCAACCGCTATCACAGTTTTACCAATATTTCAACCTCTACACCGATATTTCAACCGAAATCTCAATTTTACCGATATTTCAACCAATATCACGTGTTTAAAGATATTTCAACCACTATCACAGTTTTACCGATATTTTAAACGATATCCCCATATTTCAACCGCTCACACAGTTTTACCAATATTTCAACCGCTATACCGATATTTAAACAGAAATCAGGATTTTACCGATATCACTATTCTACCGATATAAAATATTTACCGATATTTCAACCAATATCACTTGTTTAAAGATATTTAAACCGCTATACCAATATTTCAACCGATATCACGTTTTTACCTCTATTTCAACCGATATCACGTTTTTACCTATATTTCAACCGATATCACGTTTTTACCTATATTTCAACCGATATTACGTTTTTACCTATATTTCAACCGATATCACGTTTTTACCTATATTTCAACCGATATCACGATAACCTATATATTTAAACCGATATCACGTTTTTACCTATATTTCAACCGATATCACGTTTTTACCTATATTTCAACCGATATCACGATAACCTATATATTTAAACCGATATCACGTTTTTACCTATATTTCAACTGATAAATAACGTAAAAATTGAAGTCTCTACTAGTTTATTTTATTTTTCGATGGCCATTTTAATTATTGGTTAGTTCGGATCCTGTACGACACCGCGTATTATTATAAAAAATATGCAAATACGTCTGAATCACTTTTGATGATTATAATCAAAATTGGCGATAAGGAAACGTCTGTCTCCGAAGTATTCAAGTATTTAAAAGTAACAAAGTGTCCCGGTGGGCTCCTCCCCTCGTCAAGACACGCGCCTCGACGAATCCCCAAAAATACCGTAATCACTACAATTGAAATGATTGACGATCCACATCAAAACAATTCTAATTTGAGTCTCTTTTTTGCTTTGATATTATCAGGGCATTCCGAACTCTGATGGTTATATAATTACTATATAGACGCTTCCTAAAGAAGGATAAAAAATATTTTTTTCGTAGATAAAAAAATTCTTAGGAAAAAAAGTACAGGGTTGTTCTTTTGGCTCGATCAGGAAAACTATGAAATATCGAATTTTTAAGTTTTCAAGGGTACAATAATACCAAGAACGCGTAGAATTAACTAAGTACCGCGTACGATGCCATCTTGGATTAATAATAGTAGTTCCTACATGGATATATCACTTGGAAAAACAAAACTGATCAGCAAATGGCTTTTGCGACCGCGAAGCTAGCGCAGAATTTCCGAAACTCCCGTAACACGTAGCCTTCTACAAGGCAGAACCCGTAACAAACACTTAGCAAATGCACGCGGAACTATAGAGTGAGATATATTCATGTAGGAACTACTAAAATGAAAAAGCCCCAAAAATCTGTCACTAGCGCCATCTGGTAAATTCAAAACTGGGAAATAATCGGAAATAATTTCGAAGATCCAAAAATGGAAGATATTTTTTAAATTGCATTTACAATTCAAATAATAAATAACAATAAATTATAATTTAAAGACTGCATTGTCAAAGACAATATGTACTATTAATTTCCTCAGTTTGAAAAGTATAACTTCATGGTGCTAGCTAGGAGCAACAAACACAAGGAGAACGCAGCTAGCCTTTAAACACGCTAACGCAGTGCTGTGTACAAATTTCATTGGGCGAACGTTTACGCTGAACGTTTTACGGTAGGGGGGGAAGACAATTTCCGAATTATCCCCTTCCGACGGCAGAAGGCGCTAAAGCGTTTGACCAAGGAAAAATGTACGCAACAAAATGCACGACTTTTGACGGGTTGCGTTCTCCTTTGTGTGGGGTGTCATGTTTATTGCTCCTAGGTGCTAGCAAGGTTGAAATTATACCAAATTTTGAATAAAATTTTTTTCTTCAACAATACTTTTCCCCCCTCGTAGTTGAGGAATTCATGCCAATTTTAACCATAGGAACAATTTTAGGTAAAAATAAATAAATTACTGGTACAGCTAGATTTTATAATATTGCCGTAACGATTAAAATAATAATAATAATAATAATAATAATCAGCTAGGCTAATACCCAAGGCACCACCTTAGGCCTAAGTCATCATGCGACTTTTGAAGCCCTTAATTCAGGTGGCCGGGTTACAATGCGTAGGAGGGTGGTGGCAAGCCCTGCATGCCACGAGATTGAGCCAACAGCTCCCTACACTAACTATTAATGAGATATATTATAATTAACTACATATATTTCAAACATTGGTTTCGAAGGTTATGAATTTTAAATTTAAGTTTAAATTTCTACTTTAATTATTCATTAGTAGCTCTTCAAAATTTCAGAAACTCTAACAAGCTGTAAGTCTCTTATAGTTTTTGAGAAATACCATGTTTGACAAAACGTAGACCCCCTGTAGATTTGGTAAAAAAGGTAGTCTGGCTAGAAACAACAAAATGTATGTAATTTCAGTCATTATACTTATAGAAAGGTATGTCGATCTTAGGATAGTAAGTTGACGGAAAAAAATAAACTTGGAAATACATCATATCGAAGCCAGACCGAGCTGGACAGATGTCAAGCTAAAATGATTTTTAATTTATGTCTGCCGCTCGCTTTCATCCATTTTATCTCTGCCGCCGTTGGCGAGACGGAGATCCCTGGAATTAGACATTTGTAATGTAAATTTAATTCGCTAGCTAGCACAATGTTTTCAACCGGTATTTTTAGGGGTATGCGACGCATTTTTGGAATATTTTCGATATCAAAATATACGTTGATTTTTGGAAAGTGCTATTTAGTTTTCGAATCACGAACAAGTGACATAGTCAATGTGTATAATTCGAATATGCCTAGCTTTTAGTTAATTTTAACTTCAACTATTTCGAAACGCGTAATTAACGTAACAAATATTTCGGAATTAATTTCCACTGACCCGTTAATACGTTTTTAGCTGCTCTGTCTTTAAGTAAAAACTTTATTGTGAAGAATAACACAGTCGAATACGATGAATTAACAGGACCGCCGTGCCCTCATACGGACCCTCTCCGTTAGCCTGAGCCGAAGCTCAGTATCAAGCCCAAACCTGAACGAAGTCGGAGGTGGAGATAGGACCATTTGATCAGAGCTAACATCTCCCAGTGCGCCACCGCCCTTATGGGTTACAAGAGCCGGACCCCGACTCCCCGGTAAAGCCACCAGTTATTGCACACTCTAACCCATTGAGGGCCTTCGCCTATACCTGACAAGCAATTGACTTACCTCCCATGTTTGCCAAAGGAATTTCAAATCCCTGAAGTATCAGTTATTCTCAAACACTAAGTATTTACAACGCCAACAAAAGCTTGTTCGTGTCCTTACAGCTAGGAGCAACAAACACAAGGAGAACGCAGCTAGCCTTTAAACACGCTAACGAAGGGCTGTGTACGAATTTCATTGGACGAGCGTCACGAGCCTTTACGCTGAACGTTTTACGGGCGGGGGGGGGGGGGGGGGGAGACAATTTCCTAATTTTCCCCATAGATATAAGAAATGTATATAAAGGTCTAGATAAATTTCGGGGCGTCTAAGCCTAACATAAAATACGGAATTGACACCTAGCAGACACCGAGGAAGGCACGTGACCAAGAGCGCGAGCTCTCTTAGCATTTTAGTACTAAGTGCTTGACCTTTCCGCAGGCCGTTGTCTTTAGACACCATCTGTTGGTGACTTTTAGTATAATTTTTAAGCATTAGACAATGGCTCTCGCGACGATAGCACGAGCTTTCTTACCGATAGATAGCGCCTTATAAGGATAGCCTGCAGAAATTATGCGTTTCTGCTAGCTGTCACCTCCGTATTCACTCCCTTTGAAATATTTTATCTAGACCTTTATATACGTTTCCTATATCTATGATTTCCCCCTTCCGACGGCAGCAGGTGCTAAAGCGTCTAACCAATGAAAAACGTACACAAGAAAATCCACGACTTTTGACGGGTTGCGTTCTCCTTGTGTGGGGTGTTGTGTTTGTTGCTCCTAGCTTAGAGCTATATACCGTTACTAGAATTGTTTATTTACCCACTTGAAGTTTTTCTAGAGAAATGTCAAATTGACAAAACTGTAATCCATACCCAAGCATAATAAACTAGAAGAAACTAATGGATATTTTAATATTATTATTTTGGTTTTAGCGTGGCAATGTTAATTACGTGTTGTACGTTGTTCGGCACGATATTTTATGCTACAAGCAGTTAGGTTTTGGTTGTGTTCATCCTACTGAAACATTCCCAACTAATCCCGTGAAATCCACTATTGCTATATTAAAACAAGCATCCACAATATATTATTAATGATTCTATAGCAGTGTTATAGGCTACGGACACCTTTACGAGATATCGTTTGAAGTTGCAACCACGCCTTTTTATCGACTACACCATTGATACCATTCTAATGACAACGCGTTACTCAATGCTTCATACCATATAAATGAACAAATCTGGAATAATGAAGACGATATATTAAATCTCAAATCGAACTACTCAGCAAATTACCAAGAAATAATGAAACCCCACTCTATACAGCGCTCGATTCTTACAAGAAGTAGCTTTAAAGTGGTTGTCATTGAACAATCTTTATTTGTAATGATTTCTTGTGTCCAGAAACGAAGTCTTTTTAAAGCTCTTCAGGACAGAAACGATATCTTTTGAAATAAGCTCTTCAGGACAGAAACGATATCTTTTGAAATAAGCTCTTCAGGACAGAAACGATATCTTTTGAAATAAGCTCTTCAGGACAGAAACGATATCTTTTGAAATAAGCTCTTCAGGACAGAAACGATATCTTTTGAAATAAGCTCTTCAGGACAGAAACGATATCTTTTGAAATAAGCTCTTCAGGACAGAAACGATATCTTTTGAAATAAGCTCTTCAGGACAGAAACGATATCTTTTGAAATAAGCTCTTCAGGACAGAAACGATATCTTTTGAAATAAGCTCTTCAGGACAGAAACGATATCTTTTGAAATAAGCTCTTCAGGACAGAAACGATATCTTTTGAAATAAGCTCTTCAGGACAGAAACGATATCTTTTGAAATAAGCTCTTCAGGACAGAAACGATATCTTTTGAAATAAGCTCTTCAGGACAGAAACGATATCTTTTGAAATAAGCTCTTCAGGACAGAAACGATATCTTTTGAAATAAGCTCTTCAGGACAGAAACGATATCTTTTGAAATAAGCTCTTCAGGACAGAAACGATATCTTTTGAAATAAGCTCTTCAGGACAGAAACGATATCTTTTGAAATAAATTATGTTGGCCAGACACTAAATCTTTTGAAATAAATTCTGTTGGCCAGACACTAAATCTTTTGAAATAAATTCTGTTGGCCAGACACTAAATCTTTTGAAATAAATTCTGTTGGCCAGACACTAAATCTTTTGAAATAAATTCTGTTGGCCAGACACTAAATCTTTTGAAATAAATTCTGTTGGCCAGACACTAAATCTTTTGAAATAAACGAAACCTATACGTCAGTTGTATTAAAACTAATTATCATTGATCGATGTTTAAGTTAGGTAAGCTACGTTTGAAGATAATGTTCCTACATCAATTGTGTTTGTTTTTTTATATCTATTCGACGGGGCAAAGTCCCTAAAATTGTTCAGTGTCTCCTACTGATAAAATGTCCCAGAGATCGGGTGGGGGATCTTTGTACGATTAGCTTGGTAATGAATCGCCGTTGAGGGGGGTGTCTGTTCTTTTCACCCTGAGCCGTGATTGTTTTGATTGTTATGGCGGGGTCGAAAGGTGACTTTTGCGTGCAAGACTGACTCCCGCTTGACTCTCCCAGGCTTTTACGCGCCCACTCGCCCGTGACCACCCCCCGCTGCCTCCACCGCGACGCCCCAAACACCGACTGTCCTCTCTAATGGTGCGGTCACTTGTGTCTACACTCCTATTATGTTGAGTCGCTTTAACGACTAAACCGAAAGCGACAAATTTACTTTCGCTGCTTCCGCCGCCCTCACCGGATTTTATACGAAAAAGGGAAATCAGGCTCACCCGAAAATTACCTCTTGCTATTTAAAATAAAACTCTAGATAATACGACATGCATTTTATTTGAAATAACACTCTAGCTAATACGACATGCATTTTATTTGAAATAAAACTCTAGATTATACGACAAGCATTTTATTTGAAATAAAACTCTAGATTATACGACATGCATTTTATTTGAAATAAAACTCTAGATTATACGACATGCATTTTATTTGAAATAAAACTCTAGATAATACGACTTGCATTTTATTTGAAATAAAATAATAAATATTTCAAGGATTAAGTATTTAAAATGAAATAATAAATATTTCATGGATAAAGTATTTAAAATACGAAATACTTCATGGATAAAGTATTTAAAATACTAAATACTTCATGTATAAAGTATTTAATATATTAAATATATAATATATAAAGTATTTAATATATTAAATATATAATATATAAAGTATTTAATATATTAAATATATAATATATAAAGTATTTAATATATTAAATATATAATATATAAAGTATTTAATATATTAAATATATAATATATAAAGTATTTAATATATTAAATATATAATATATAAAGTATTTAATATATTAAATATATAATATATAAAGTATTTAATATATTAAATATATAATATATAAAGTATTTAATATATTAAATATATAATATATAAAGTATTTAATATATTAAATATATAATATATAAAGTATTTAATATATTAAATATATAATATATAAAGTATTTAAAATATTAAATATATAATATATAAAGTATTTAAAATATTAAATATTTAATGGATAAAGTACTTAAATACTATATACTTCTCGGATAATAATTTTAAAATGCGAAATACAACACAGAAAACGCATTTTAAATACTAAATACTTCGAAACGAGCTAATCCGTTTTTTAACACATTTTACCATAACCAACATAATAGTAATAAGTATGACACTGAACGATTTACGTGAATAATACACAGACAGAGCTAATGTATAATCCGTAGTTTCAAAACAGGAAAATAGTCTCTTAATTCTTACTCGTAAAAATGACACGTAATTATTAAAAAAATACTTAATGTACTATAATCTCAACCACTCGGACTTAATACACTAACATTGTAAGTTGGACACACTGCTGAAAACGACATCTATCAGACCATTCGGTTACTACACTAGATCCGCCACTTGCATTAAATTTTATTGTTGTAAAGCATGGACTATTTTGATAAAATGAAGACGCAATAAGATGATGGCATGTAGTTTATTCGAATTCACCCATTCACAATATAGAAATCACTTGACATTTATCGTTAACTTTTGGTAATGACTGAGAGCGATATATAATCATATGTAACATAATCACTCTTAAGTATGACGCAAATTACGTCACTTCCAACTACGTGACGAAAAACGCGTCATCAACTTTATAGAAAGGAAACGAATTTTTAAAAGGGGCAGAATAGCTTCAATAAAACATCTTCAAGGAAATCGGAAAGAAGTAATGTTTCCGGGAGCCAGGACTTGCAAGTTACTGTTTATATAGTACTTGTTAAAATTATTGGCAACCTTTCACCTGTACGGTATGAGATATATTAAGGCTTAGCAAAAACACCACATTCTGTTTACAGGTTTAAAGTTTCCATTATTTCAACCAGCATCAAATAAACAGTAACTTGCATGTCCCGGGTCTCGGAAATATTACTTCTTTCCTTAAAAATGTTTTATTGAAGCGCCTATTACTCACACGTTTCTAACTTTGACAATCTATAGTTCAGCTCGTTCCTGGTAACCCTCTCAATAGCCGGTCTCAATTAATTTTTTTCTATGGAAATGTTACACAAAGGCATACTTATGAGTAATTACGTTGCATATATATTGTATTTTATACTTATAGGAAGATTTAACATATCTTGGGGTTGTTTTTTCAGATTGCAAAATGTTCTCTTGAAAACGGACTTGGTTAGTATTGAATTAAAAATGCGTCTACTGATAGATTCCTTGAACCCTTTTGTTGGCGGGGTCAAATGGCGACTTGGCGTGGAAAACGGCATCCCTTCTGACCCCCAGACTCTCGATTTGGTAGCTACCCTTGCTCAGGTAGTCCGGAGTCACCACGGCGCCGTCCGGGTCGGTGACGTAGCCGTAACCGATACTGCGGTCGATTGCGAATCCGAAGTCACCCCGTCGCAGGAACCCGACCACGCGGTCGTCTCTCCAGATGGTCTCCAAGCCCACCAAAGGAGATGTCCTGAAAAACATTACCCAACCACGCATGGCCGATAAGCACTTCTACGAAACCTTTATCCGTTCAAAGTGAATACGTCACGCTTGTCTTAAATCGTGGATTAATTATTTAAGTTCGCTAAAGGATGGACTATGACTGGATTTATGTATACTGGTAATGACTATGTTGGCAACAAACGCAAGGAGAACGCAGCTAGCCTTTAAACACGCTAACGCAGTGTTGCGTACAAATTTCATTGGACGAGCCTTTACGCTGAACATTGTACGGGCAGGGAGGAAGACAATTTCCGAATTTTCCCCTTCCGACGTCAGCAGGCGCTAAAGCGCCTAACCAATGAAAAATTTACACCAGAAAATGCACGACTTTTGACGGGTTGCGTTCTCCTTGTCTGGGCAGTGCTGCGTTTGTTGCTCCTAATTGGAACCATAGAAACTATTATTAGCGTTTCTCCCTTAATCCATCTCACGCTCTAACAGTAAGCTCCTCCCGAGGGGCAGGTCACTTCCATTTTGGGTGCGTCTTAATCATAGTAAAATGATTAAATCAGGGTAATCAAGATTAAAAAATCTAATCAAGACTAGAAAATCTAATCACGATTTAAACGAGATTTAATCATTCTAATCATGATCTAATCTTTTTAATCAGGATTTGATCATTTAAACGAGATTTAATCATTCTAATCGCTATCTAATATTTTTAATTAGATTTAATCATTTTAATTAAATTTAATCATTTTAATCACGATTTAATCATTTAATCATGATTAAATCAGATTTAAACATTCAAATCATGATTAAATCAGATTTAAACATTGAAATCAAGATTAAATCAGATTTAAACATTCAAATTATGATTAAATCAGATTTAAACATTCAAATCATGATTAAACGTGATTTAATCAACTTAATCGTGATTAAATTGAATTTAATCAAAATAATCACGATTAAATCGGATTTAGTCTTTTGAGGGGTGCGTCGTTAATCAAGGAAGTGACCTGCCCCTCGGCTCCTCCCCCAGAAAGTCAATCAAATCGGCATTGTATTTCATTGGTTCACTAAAAATTATATCTATCGACACTATCATTTCGGGGATTAGACCTGGGTGCCCGTGGATCGCACAGCAGGGTATTTTCAAAAAAAAGGTGGTCAAAACTCAAAAATCGACTTTTAAATATCAGTTTAAACTTTTACAGACTTTCAATGTTAGATAATTTCTGCGTTAAATTCCGTTGATACTTTTAGGATATCACACAAAGCAGTCGTTTTGCGATGGTTCAAAAGTGACCTTCAAATTCAGACGGGTCTTGCTAGAGTAAAGCAAAATACTGGGTTAAGTGGATATTGTTTTTTATTTTGGTTTTAGTCCGATTTTTGGAAATGTATTCTATTCCTGGAGGTTTGTAGCTTATTTTGTACCGAACAACTTTTTTATATGATTTTTTCATATTAAAATTAATTTGTAAAATTAGTGTTTATAAATATGTTTAAAAATGAGCATTTAAGTATTTCAATATGAGTTAAAGTTATGAGTATCAACAGGTCCACCTAAATTTAGATATGTAGCTTTATAAGTGTATAAATATTATTACATAAGTGTGACACTTCCTATTCTTCACATGCACAAGTTTTACTGAGAGCTATTCACAAGACAAATTGCATTACGGGCTTTGTCGCCGTTTGTGTCCGCTCGCTAACGCGTCTCACGTAGCCTTTTACAGCGCCTCGCTAGGGGGAGATTTTCTTCTTGTGATGACGTCACTTCCTTTACTAGCTCTCAGTAAAATATTCCTCAAACTTATAGAATAATATAATAGACTCATGGTAGCTTTTAGTGTGATGTATTTTTGTAAAATTTTTGTTAAAATTATCTGCTAATATCTGCTACCCTAGTAGTCCGACCATTTTAGCTACACTGATTGGGTTTTGCTACCAAGCGAATAACATATGATTTCATTGAATTTTTAGAAATTACAATTACGGATATAGCGAATGAACTTTAGCTTTAGCAACATTTTGGAACGACCATTTGGTAAAATATCGAAATTGTGATCACGAATTCGTAATCACGGACACCAAAAACCTCGAATACCAATTTTTATATAAATAGGCAATATTTTGTAGTTTGATCCACCATATGGGATCAGCCATTTTGAATTCCCTAGTTTTTGATATCGGATTCGAAATCAGTAGCCTAAAAAACAAATTTAGGGTGAAACTAAAGCCACCTTTTTTTGAAAATTCCCCACTGTGGATCGTGCCAATATAGTCATTATCAATATACATTTTTCACCGTACCTCAACGTTAAAATACGGTTAGTTTAGTCTTTCGAACGCCACCTAGCGGGAGAGATTGGTTTTTTATACCCACGACCAAAGTTACGAACCCACTTCCGCTAAGTTGAGCGTTACCATGGTGGAAATGAGGAACAAAATAAAATAATAATAAATAATAATAATCAGTTAGGTATCACCTTAGGCTCAAGTCATCCAGGGTTTTATTTCAGGGGGGGTTTTTGAGGGAAAATTTCAAGGGGGGGGGGTGCTGATAGAAGTTTCACTGATTTTTATTAAGCACCCCCACCCAGTCGTCATCAGCATTTCGGGGAGGGGGGGGTTAACCCCCAAACCCCCCCCTTAAATACGCCCTTGACGTTTAATGCCTTAAACATACGCGCCTTCAGTTTAAATATCTGCCACTTGACGCATGGCGAATAATCCCCAGAAGGACTAGTAAGGCAAGCAAAAGATCCTATAGAGAATTTCCCCTAGAACTGTCACGTGCAACTAACGTAGCGCTACCTTCCGACATTTAGCGGAAACGAAAATTTAGGACAATATGGCTATTTACTGATGTCGGGTTAATTATACATTGGTATATTCAGCAGAAAATCCAGCAGATTTTATTAAACTTATTTTAGTATCTGAAAGGCTGCTTGAAATTTATGTCATTTATCTTCTCAATAGATTTAATAATTATTCTTTGATATTGGGTTAAAAAATATCTGCAAATTATAAATAACTTCAGCAAAGGCTTAAAAGTTAAAAACTATTTATTTAACTTACACTTTAAAAAAACTCAACAATTAAGTTTCATTTATTTTTAACCATCTTACTTAATAAATAAGTATTTATGCCAACATTTTTTATAATAGTGCTAGCTGAAAAATCATAAAAATCTATTTACCATTTATCAATGACACGGTTGACACCTCGTTTAATCTTTAGGACGCGGCCATATTTTTGTGATTATGTGGTGAATTTCGTACTCCCGAGAGGCGCGCTAGAGGGCGCGCTGTTTGATAAGCTAGATGAAAACGGGCTAACATTTATATGCTTGCCTAACAACTCCTTCTGAGGGTTATTTATCGATGGTTGAAGTAACTCCTTTACCGAAGGCAATTAGTGAAGCTACGAATCAACCTACTTGTCGTCAATGGTGAAGCAGGCCAGCCTCTTTCTAAGTCCCCTTTTGCGTTGTTCCTCCAGAGCCTCCTTGCCTATGAACTGAGTGGATGACTTCAGTTTGCAAGTGAAGGCCAGACCACCTTCCAAGGGAGTGTCGTCCATCCGGATGTCGGCGTGCCAGTGACGGTAGCCCTTCTCGATACTTAGCGAGTCGATGGCTCGATATCCGGCTTGCACCAAGTCGTATTTATGTCCGATTTTGAGTAGGGCTTCGTAAACGGCGACGCAATTCTCGTTGGGAATGTGCAGTTCCCAGCCCAATTCGCCCACGAACGATAACCTCAACGCCCTCACCTACGTCAAAGGGAATAGACGTTTTTCGTCTTGTATAACCAAGAATGAATTCTGGCTAACCAAGAGTATGTGGTAGAACCCTGTTCCAGTGGCGTCACCAGGATTTCAAAACTGGTGGCGCTTAAGCCATAACCACTATTCAGGGGCGTCCCATTGAGCGATATGGCGGAGGGAAGCACTCCCAAAAAGATTTGTAAAGCTAAAACAATAAGGCCGACTAGGAAAAATTACATTTTTGATGCCCATTTTTAAGTTCGAACAAACTCAAGGTTCGTAAAAATGCTTGCCGCACTATAGGAAGCAACATTTCGTTAAGTGAATTGGAAAATTCGGAATTTTAGCAGGCACTTTTCGGAAATTTTACAGGTGGCTCAAGCGCCCCCTAAAACACCCTAGCGACGCCACTGCCCGGTTCGTCTTATGATTCCCGGAATAAAAGCCACGCCCCTCTGCCTTCACGGTATAAGGTTTCCCTCTTTCTCCCGGTAAAGAGTGTATAGCTTTACCAGGAAAATTCGAGCTTTGACCAATACTTATTCGTGGCTTTAGTTAAAAGACACGCGGGTTGAATCGCGGGTTATCTATCTTCGTATAGGCGGAGAATATCTTCAGGGAATCATGAAAACAGAGGCTGTAGCTGCGGCTACGTATTCTCTGTTAATCTAAGTACATTCTTGGTATAACTCATCTCGCGTGTGATTTACCTTATGTCCAGCGAAGTTGATGATTTTGTGCTTTGAAAATGGGAACGCCGCGTCAGAGAGGTCGGCGTCAGTTAGATCTTGCAGAAGTTGACGGCTGGGAAACGGAATCGTCAATAAAAATGAAGGCTGGGTGAATAGCATTTTTAGCCTATCGAGACGAATATCGAATACGCAAAACATTTCTAATCGAATACCGAGACGAATAGAACTTTTCGTACCAAATACCGACCAAAACGTTTCTAATCGAATACCGAGACGAATACTAGTTTTCGAACCAAATACCGATGAAATTTTTTCTTATCGAATACCGAATAGTTAGGATTAATGCAAATACTATCTTGTCGAATATTCGTCGGAAAATAGTACCGAATATTCGTCGTATAATATGCCGAATATTGGACAGATCTAATAGTCGAAATATTTCAAATTTTAATATCTAAATGGTAGAACTGCATTATTTAAAAACGTCATAGTTGACCTATGACGTAAATAAAAATTAAAACTATTTGTACACATAAAAAGTATCTGCTGAGAGCCAACTGACCAATGACGGACGTACTTTTATACAGGGTGTTTGAATTTGTTCAATGTAATTAAAATTGGATTGCATTTTTTGGGTTATACAGGGTGTTTTAAAAGGTTATGCAAAAATTTGAAGGAGTTGTAGGGGATGAGTTGAGAAGTATGCCTTTTCCCCCCATTTTCCTACGATGAGTTAAAAGAGCTCCAGAGAGCTTCAAAGTGTGACCTACTAGCCCCTGGAAGTAGGCTGCAACAAGCGCAAAACCAAGCAGCGGGGACTTTAAATACTGTTTAAGTTACTCTTTTACGCTGGTTACCTCGATTTGTTTACAAAGTCCTTTCTTAACTATCACACGAACCCAAACCTTAATGTTCACATTTATCTGCTGCTTGGTTTTGCGCTTTGTTGCAGCCTACTTCCAGGGCTAGTAGACCACACTTTGAAGCGCTCTTTTAACTCATCGTAGGAAAATGGCAATAAATACTTGCATAACTTTTCAAACACCCTGTATAGAATTGCCCTATAGATTCTTTTATTTGCATTTTGATGGGCACCGCCGACTTTTGCCACTAGGGTTAGCAGTAGCTAGGGGTAGTTTTCGCTAGCACTATATAGCAGACAATTTTTCGATTTAGTTCATACTCCCTTTAGAAATAGCCTATTCTCTAATTTAGACCATTATTCATTAGATTTATTTGGGTTTTATTTTATCGATCTTCAAAATAGAAAACTCTACGATCAAAAATAGTAATTTTATGGAGAAATCAATCACCATAAGATTGAATTGATTGATTGATAGGCTTCAGTTTAAAATTGTTCTAATTTGGATTACATGACGAATAAGGGAGTTCAGAATAATATCTTTTAAAAAGTTTTTCTTTTAGATTTTTTCTTATAAATTTCTGCCACTTTTATGTTAAATTCTACGGTTTAAAACTTAAGACCGTTCGTAATGAAAAAATAAATGTAATTTAGTTGAAATTATAGGTTAATGAGGTTCACCTCTTTGGTCCTTGTACACTCAACAGACCCATATCTCGGGATTGGTCTTGAAGGTCGACTCGGAACCTCTTGTCCTGAATGGTCGAGAGGATGTGAGTATACGCCTGTTGGGACATGGCTCCGCCAGCCGCCACGTAAAATCCTAGACCTGCGAAATTCAACCCTATACGCTCTCACTCGATACTTGAGACCAATGGCTGAGTTTCTGGAAATGTACCTTTAAAACTGGGATCGCAGGCTGATCCTTCTCCTGGTTCAATACAACTAACGGTCAGATCAGCTTCGACACCCCCTCTTTTGTTCAACATGCAAGTGTATGTCGTTGACCCTAAAGCGAGTAATGTAACCCAGTATGAATTTATTCATTTCAACATGAATATCGAATTCATTACTCTTGAGCTAGGGTCACACTGACGTTTGAAAACGATCTGTTTCACGCGCTAGTTTCCAGAATAGGAGTGGTCGTATCTGCTACCACGTGCTAAATTCGGGCCGAATTTTTCAAACGCCGTATTGGCCCTTTAAGCCAATCAGAAGTCAAGCGTTTTCGTGGACTCATTCCCGGGATTGCGCAATTTAACCGACGAAGAAAATAACTTATAATTCTTCCTAAATACCTTTACTGCTACAAAACCGCATGATAATAATAAATTAAGGTATTTAACCAACGAGCAAGCCCTCTAGCACAGAAATTTCATCCCCCCAAAACCGGTTTTTTCATCACCCTCCCCGTAGACTGTAACGTAATGGCGGTCGATTTGGAAGGTGCGTTTAAGAGTCTATAGCAGGCTTATTTACTTGCTTTTATACCTATCATGGCGGCGTATTTTCACGCGCAAAATAAATTTCAAAATCCTCCAATTTTCGAAATAAAATTCGCCGTAAGCCTTGGCACAACAAAACAGGTTTTGAGTGGCGGCGAGTGAATAACGTCATAATAACGAAGCCCCTCCCATCCTAGCGACTGAGAGTCTGAGACCAAACTACCCAATGCAGTTCGATATTCATGGTTGAAATGAATACATTCGTGCAAATACCAAATACATTCGGACATAAATGTACCAACCAGAGGGTTTAGTCATATCGTTGGTAAATATGTAGTCCACCGCGGCTTGCGCATCAGGACCAGTGATGTAAAACTTTCCAAAATAGGACATGTTGAAGACGGCAACGTTATTTCTACAACCCTGGCACTCTTTCTTAATCTGAAAGAACATTTCTATTTAATAGAACGTAATATTAATAATTGACCAATTTAATATTGAAATACGGTTTCGTGTTGTTTGGGGAAATCGAAGGTGTAATCGTATTTCAGCCTCTCTTCGTATGGGCTATTTTGGTGGCGTTCGTGGCCGTAGCTTCCGTAGTAGTCGTAGGTCAAAACCTAGAGGCAGATTCAGAGATTAGCATTTTGCTCTTGGAACCGGACCGGATTTTCACATTTTCGCGTATTAAATCTTAACAATAACCACTAATTTTAGCAGGAATTCTGACTAAGTCTTTAAAGGGAGTAGAACCCTTCTTGTTTGGTAGGGTGCGCCATAGCTTCTCTCTTTCTCTTTTCTCGCTCATGAGTCATGGCGCTAGTCTAGAAAGATAGTAGAAACACCCAATTCTTCTATAGTCTTAGTCGATAATTCAAAATAATGGTCAAAAACGCTGCCGATCAGTTTAGTAGAATATTTGCGGCGGCGTAATCGTCGGCCATTTTTGGTATGGAGATACAGGCCGGAAGGCAGGTAAGGCTGCCAGATTTCGATAGACCGAAAACGGCCAACTTTCTCAAATGTTTTCGTTTTCAAAACGAAAATTTGGCGGCGTAGCTATCGATTAAGACTATTAGAGGAAGCGTGCCCGCCCTGAAGAGGTTTTCTCACTTGAAAACTTTATTGTTTCATATTTAGTGTTTATTTTTTAAATGAACCCTTAATTAACATATAAACAACAATATCCGAGCTATAATTTAATTATTTTCATTATAGTTTGGATATTTATCCAAATATAATTTCTTAATAATGAGGTACGTGGTTTTAGATTCACGAAAGGCGTTCTAGTAGATATGAGGAATGAAAGCACTACTAAAGCGAGGGTACTTTTAGTAGGATAATTCCTCAAAAACCACTGTATTTCACTACGTATAACACGTGGTTAGAAAAATGAGGGGAGGGAATTATGTATTGCCCCAAATTCCTGAATATCTTATGCTCTCGTTAAGCCCTTATATTGTTCTTTGCCTCTTCTTCATAGTCTAGCGTGCAGGTAGCCACGTAGGTTTGGCGTGCGATCGTTTGTTTTTACGTGTTTTCTCACTAAAGATGCATATCTTAAAATAAGTAATTAATAATAAGCTATTCTAATACCCAAGGCACCGCCTTTGCCCCAAATTAGGTAGCGACTTTTTATTAAAAGTCGTTACCTTTAAATCAGGTGGCTGGTTGAACTGTGTAGGAGGGTGGTGGCAAGCCCTTCATGTCCCACGAGTTAACAATACAATACCTTTTATATTTAGTGTTTTAATTTTATTGTCGAAGACCTATTGGTCCGAGTATTTCGTAAGTTTTATCATTACTATACATTTTTAGTGTTTAGCTTTTTTGCCCCTTTTTATTATGGACTTTTCTACCTGATCGCGTAATTTAACGGTAAAAACCTTTAACCTAACTAACACGCTGATGGAACATAATTATAGAGTTGCTCACAGGGGACGGGCCTTCGTTTGAAAACCAACCGGGTCGTTCCCAGCCATGACGTTCTTGAAAGACGCAACCTGCCGCTTCCAGTTTCTGAAATGATCAATTGTACAATTGCGGAATTTGATCTTCGTGAATGGAGTGGACTTGTATAGGCATCATCAACAATTACGTGATGGAATGGATCTTGAATGACGTTCCGCGAAGCTAGTGGCTCGTCGTGGGGGTACACGATGGAGTAGTTCTTGACGTAAGCTTCGTGGCTTCGTTCCTTGATCCACTTTGGGTTGTCGGTCATGTTACGACTGAATCGTCTATAAGAGCATCAAGTTTTTTTACGTCGAACTATACTGATATTTACACGTGACCGTTGTTAATTGTACCTGATGTCGTAAGCGTACATGTCGAGGTCGGGTCTGCCAAAGAGAACCCACTTGGCCAGTTCCCGTCCGCTGCCACCACCGGCGTTCATCCCCAGACTGTTGAAGCCGCAACCGTGGTAGAATCCTCGCACGTCCACGTCCTCGCCTAAAAGGGGCTTATGGTCGGGGGTGAACGATTCTGGTCCGCAAACGGTCGACTTAATTCCGGCCTTCTCCAACGCGGGAACTCTCAAATGGGCATTTTGAATGTGAGTGCCGAACACCTCCCAGTCCAACTCGAAAAGTCCGAATGCGAAATCTTTCTGAACCTAAGTACGATTTAATTGAGTGAGCCTAAAATATTAGGTTCCACTTCTAACGTTCGTGCCTTCTCCCAGAATATCGGATTGGGTTCGTAACCGCCAATGCACAATGCTTCGCCTTGCAGTCTCAAGTACAATGACAAATCGTGGTCCCTGACATTGGGCATACCGGCAATACCTTCGATCTTTTCAGTGACAACGTAGGCGTGTTTCATGGCGATTAATGGCACTCGAACTCTGGCCATGGCTCCTATGTACGGCGCCCATATTCCTGTCGCGGACAAAATATTCCATCATTATTATTTTTAAAAACCTCATGTTTCTAACTCGTGACTCACCGGTGCAGTTGACAACCGCTTTAGTTTTAATTTGACCCAAGGGTGTTTGGACCGCTTTGACGCGTTTGACTCCGAAATCATCTTCGTCTAAGGTGATACCCATAACGGGACACTTTTCAACGACTTTAGCTCCCGCTTTAGTGGCGGCTCTGGTCAGGGCTGTACAGAAGCCAGCCGGCTCCACCGTTCCGTCTCCTGGACTGTACAGTGTCCCGTAGACGTCGTCCACGTTCATCAACGGGTAGAGTTCCTTCGTTTCGGACGGGGACAAGACGTGAGATTCGATTCCGAACGCTTTCCCGATCTGCACACGATTGGAAATATATATTTGCAACATGGTGCCGAAAAGACATTGTAAAAATAACCAACGGTCATAAGACGCTTGTATTCGTCCAGCCGTTCTTTCGAGTTGGCAACGAAGAGGCCTCCGTTGTTAACCCATCCGGGATGGATGCCCGTCTCCTTCTCCAGAACCTCGTGCAAGAGGTGACGAGTGTGGTTTAGAATTTGTATGTCCGTGTCGTTGGGTCGTAACCTCCATATTAGTCCTTAGTTCGAAAGAAAAAAATATTCAAAATATCTTTATACTCGTGAGGTTAGATTTTCATATTGACCGTTATAAATTCTTTATTACTATATTTCGAGATTTCAAAACTAAGTTTCAACAGTAATATTTAACGTTACATATCCCTACCAGCGGTGTGCCATGTTGTCCCAGCAGTTAATTTTTCTTTTTCTATAAGCACCACATTTTTGCAGCCGAGTTTGGTCAGGTGGTACAAGGTACTGCATCCTATGATTCCTCCACCTGAAATTAAATTTTGGACAGTCACGATTTTATAGTTTTTAACAAATCACTAGACTGACTGTCTGATGACCCTGAATAAGAACCCGACAGCGGCGAGACACTCCGTCATTGTCCGAATGCGTAGGTTTTAAATCGAAGTTAGCTCATATTTGTTTCCTGGTTGGGGCGCGATTTTTTACTCTAAACCAGACAGACATAACTCACCGATGACAACCACGTCCGCGCTCTTCGGAACTCTGTACTCCTCATCTTGGCTCAGGTTTCGTTGCAAAGCTAGCAAAGCGTTTCTTTTGGCGTAGCTCAATTTGTTCAGCACCGCTTTACTTCGCAACATTTTTTCGCGTCCGATGCTGAAGTCATTTGAATACGACAAGTGTGACGGCGTGTTTCCGAGGCGCTCGTACTTAATCAGTTGAGAGATAATACGGAAAAGCCTTGAAGAAAATGTTGACCTTCGTCAAGTCGGCAGCTCTAATTGATAAGAATTTTTTGCCGCAAAACCCTGCTAGGGCTCGCGTTGGGATGTTTAAGTCTCGGAGACTGCTGAGAGAATGTAGCGCTTGTCTCCAGCTGCTGAGGGCGGGGTTATTGCCTTCTGGGCGCGACATAGCCTGTAGTTTGAAATAATATCTTCTCCCGCTCGAATTCAGTCCGCGAATATGCTTCTCTCTCTTTCTCGGCATTTGACAAATAGTCGATACACTAACGACATCTGTTGGTGTCGGAAAGAGACGCTTTGTCTACGGATCGTACTAACAAGTTGTTCCAAGTAAAGCAGCTCCTTGGGATCTAATCAAGTAAGGTCTATACGAGGGGCAGGTCACTTCCATTTTGGGTGCGTCTTTATCATTTTAATCACGATTTAATCAATATAATCGGTCGAATCGATAATTTATCATTAAAATCAAAACTAAAGTACGATTTAATCATACTAATCACGATATAATTTTTTTAATCAGGATTTAATCATTTTAAACAGATTTAATCATTTTAAACAGATTTAATCATTTTAATCAGATTTAATCATTTTAAACAGATTTAATCATATTAATCAGATTTAATCATTTAATAATGATTAACTCAGATTTAAACATTCTAATCATGATTAAAAGTGATTTAATCAACTTAATGATGATTAAATTGAATTTAATCAAAATAATCACGATTAAATCGGATTTAACCTTTTGAGGGGTGCGTCGTTAATCAAGGAAGTGACCTGCCCCTCGGGTCTATAGATGTACTTAAGGGTCCTTGTAGGGAGGGTTTGATTTTATTTGACACTACTTTACTTTAATCATTTTTAAACATCGGATTTAAGACCACTATTATATATGGCAGTTTAAATCACATTTGAATGTTTGGTTAAAAATCATTTAAAGGGCCACATATTCGTTTGAATTTTGCGGGTGGTGCAACATTATCACGAACTTTGAGAAACGGTTAGACGGGAGGAGAGTTTGGAGAGGAGCAAAATTTATTTAATTAATAACTTAAGTCAATAAATTTTAGATGTAGTTACGACACCACTTTGAGGGTAAAAATTGTGAAACTACTTTACCGGCTAGTTGTAGGACCACTTTAAGGGTTCAAATTGTGAAACCACTTAACGGGCTAGTTGTGGAACCACTTTAAGGGTAAAAATTATGAAACCACTTTACCGTCTAGTTGTGGAACCACTTTAAGGGTAAAAATTGTGAAACCACTTTACCGGCTAGTTGTGGAACCACTTTAAGGGTAAAAATTGTGAAACCACTTTACCGGCTAGTTGTGGAACCACTTTAAGGGTAAAAATTGTGAAACCACTTTACCGGCTAGTTGTGGAACCACTTTAAGGGTAAAAATTGTGAAACCACTTTACCGGCTAGTTGTGGAACCACTTTAAGGGTAAAAATTGTGAAACCACTTTGAGGAATAGTCGTGGGACCATTTTAAGATTTAATAGCGAGACGATGAGACAACTTGAATGGTTCCTTGTGAGACCATTTTGAGGATTAGTCGTGGGACCATTTTAAGAGCTAATAGCGAGACGATGAGACAACTTGAATGGTTCCTTGTGAGACCATTTTGAGGATTAGTCGTGGGACCATTTTAAGAGCTAATAGCGAGACGATGAGACAACTTGAATGGTTCCTTGTGAGACCATTTTGAGGATTAGTCGTGGGACCATTTTAAGAGCTAATAGCGAGACGATGAGACAACTTGAATGGTTCCTTGTGAGACCATTTTGAGGATTAGTCGTGGGACCATTTTAAGAGCTAATAGCGAGACGATGAGACAACTTGAATGGTTCCTTGTGAGACCATTTTGAGGATTAGTCGTGGGACCATTTTAAGATTTAATAGCGAGACGATGAGACAACTTGAATGGTTCCTTGTGAGACCATTTTGAGGATTATTCGTGGGACCATTTTAAGAGCTAATAGCGAGACGATGAGACAACTTGAATGGTTCCTTGTGAGACCATTTTGAGGATTAGTCGTGGGACCATTTTAAGAGCTAATAGCGAGTCGATGAGACAACTTGAATGGCTCCTTGTGAAACCATTTTGATAATTACTAAAATGTTTTTAAATCTATTAGTTTAACCAAACGAAGCAAACATGAACCGAAATTGAACGGTAAAGACAACCAAACACCTCATTAGTAGCAGTCAGTCTGTGAACGGCGTTTAATTTTGTCGCGCCATCGCTCTACGTTTCATTTCCTTTCCATCGGAAGAAACGGAAGAAGCCTAACAAGCTTAAACGAAATTAAATCCTTTTGGACAAAAGAAGACCAAATGAAAAGAACTACCAATTAGTTACCACGAAACTAAATTAAGATGGCTATACCAACCACCTTGAGGGTAATATCTTCTTCTACATTTTCGTTGATTCAAATTAAATACAGTCAAAAAACTTCATCGAAAAACTTAATACTTTATAACTCCATAATATTACACAACATTCAACAATATTTACATTGGAAGAACACATATTGTGAAAGATAAAATTATCTCACTCCGGTTGTAACCGCTTTGTTTTACTTTCCATTTTTGGAAATGTGTCCATAACTGTGGGAATCACAGAAGTGAGGAAGGCACGCGTAGCACCTTCATTTGGCTCATCAAATGGTGCGATTTACGCGAGGGTTCATAGTACCTTAAATATTTACAATCACGCACACTTGATTAAAGTTTATCTTCCGGCTACGGGTCCGTCTTGGGGTTCGAGGATCAGGATGTTTTTGAGACTGATTCCTCGAGCGGAAATGGGCGGTGGCACTTTCCGAGAACTCAAGGAATCCTTGTCCGACGTGGGGTCTCTGGTCCACAACCATTTATTAAACGTTAATAACGGTTGCTCAACCAGGACGTGTAGTACAAAACTGATGATAAGGGTGCGACACGTTATAGCAAAGAAATTATTTATCTGTAAAACAAAATAGATGTTTCAAACTTAGTTCCGTAAAAATGTGTTGCGTTGAGAATTAGTTTTGAAGGGACTTTTTCAACTCGGCTCTAAAAGGAAACTTTGAAATTGGTTTTAAAAAGGGACCTTTTGAACTTTGCTCTAAATTAAACTTTGAACTTGTTTTCAAAAAGGGACCTTTGGACCACGGCACTAAAAGTAAACTTTGAACTTGTTTTCAAAAAGGGACCTTTGGACCACGGCACTAAAAGTAAACTTTGAACTTGTTTTCAAAAAGGTACCTTTTGAATTTGGCTTTAAAGGGTCACATTTTAATTTGGTTTTAATGGGTAACTTTTGAAATTTGTTTATAAGGGGCCCTTTGAACTTGGTTTATAAGGGGCCTTTTGAACTTGGTTTATAAGGGGCCTTTTGAACTTTTTTAATAAGGGACATTTTGAATTTCGCTTTAAAGAGGAGATTTATTACTTGGTGTTAAAAGGTACCTTTTGAATTTGGCTTTAAAGGGTCACATTTGAATTTGGTTTTAATGGGTAACTTTTGAAATTTGTTTATAAGGGGCCTTTTGAACTTGGTTTATAAGGGGCCTTTTGAAATTGGTTTATAAGGGGCCTTTTGAACTTTGTTAATAAGGGACATTTTGAATTTCGTTTTAAAGGGGAGCTTTATTACTTGGTGTTAAAAGTTACCTTTTGTATTTGGTGTTAAAAGGTACCTTTATATTTGGTGTTAAAAGATACCTTTGGTATTTGGTCTTAAAAGTGAACCTTTGAACTTGGTGTTAAACGGTACCTTCGAAAGGGATCTTTGAACTTGGTTTTAAACGGTACTTTCGAAAGGGATCTTTGAACTTGGTTTTAAACGGTACCTTCGAAAGGGATCTTTGAACTCAGTTTTAAAACGGAACTTTATTACTTGGTGTTAAAAGATACCTTTGGTATTTGGTCTTAAAAGTGAACCTTTGAACTTGGTGTTAAACGGTACCTTCGAAAGGGATCTTTGAACTTGGTTTTAAACGGTACTTTCGAAAGGGATCTTTGAACTTGGTGTTAAACGGTACCTTCGAAAGGGATCTTTGAACTTGGTTTTAAACGGTACCTTCGAAAGGGATCTTTGAACTCAGTTTTAAAACGGAACTTTATTACTTGGTGTTAAAAGATACCCTTTGAACTTGGTTTTAAGTGGGAACTTTTGAACTTGATTTTAAGTGGGAACTTTTGAACTTGATTTTAAGTGGGAACTTTTGAACTTGATTTTAAGTGGGAACTTTTGAACTTGATTTTAAAGGGTACCTTCGAAAGTAAAGTTTCGAACTATGTTTAAAAAAGTGTTTATTTACATGAGTGTCGTGATCGTAGAAGACACGTTCTCTGACCGCTGCTATTTGGGAGATGATTAACATAGGTTGCATTACGAACATGATGATGGTCAGCTGGTCTACTACGGCGAATACTTTCCAACTAAGTATCTTTTTTATTATACCTGCAATTGGAATGGATCGGTTACCAAACTGACTTTTAACTTCGGTTTGTTAACTGTGGAACTATACCTTTCTGAGTCCTGGCGCAGATGAAGGTAACCCATCCAATGGCCAATGCGAAGACGCACCTGTGTAGTCCCGCATAGATGGCTCCTGCCGCCACTCCGACGTCATGTCCTTTACGGAAGTCAATCAGGGCGTACACGCTACCAATACAACAGCCTCCGGCAAGAACCCAACCCGCAGCCATAACGAACTGGCAAAAGTAAAGAGATCATTAGTACTTCGCGTTCACATCTCAGTTCACAATACAGTGCTATCAGGAAACTATAAAGTGTAAACCTTTTACCCTAAGACGTTTTATTCGCCTGTTCTCGGGGTAAGATTTACCCTGTCCCGAATATTGTTCGCTTGTTCCAGAGCTCTAAGGTTACACTTTTTACTCCTCCTCGAAAGGAGGTGTAGAGGGAGTAATCTAGCTTTGTCGTCTGCTTAAATTTCGTTTCACGAAAACATGACGGGCAAGCTTTTTATAAATAACCTTAAACCTTTAACTACTCCCTTGTTACTCCAACTCGTTGTTTTCGTCAAGATAGAAATGGAGTAAAATGACGTCAAATGGCTACACTTTTTAACCTGCTCAAAAAACCAAGAACAGGCGAAAAAAACCACCTATTGGCTCGAGGTTTGACGCGAAAAGAATGCGTCGTCATGGTAACAAATAGGCGATCTTCCCATAGATATAGGAAACGTATATAAAGGTCTAGATAAAATATTTCAAAGGGAGTGAATACGGAGGTGACAGCTAGCAGAAACGCGTAATTTCTGCAGGCTATCCTAAAAAGGCGCTATCTATCGGTAAGAAAGCTCGTGCTATCGTCGCGAGAGCCATTGTCTCCTGCTTAAAAATGATACTAAAAGTCACCAACAGATGGTGTCTAAAGACTACGGCCTGCGGAAAGGTCAAGCACTTAGTACTAAAATGCTAAGAGAGCTCGCGCTCTTGGTCACGTGCCTTCCTCGGTGTCTGCTAGGTGTCAATTCCGTATTTTATGTTAGGCTTAGACGCCCCGAAATTTATCTAGACCTTTATATACATTTCTTATATCTATGGATCTTCCCGCGCAAAAAAGGCTTATAAAACAATAGATTTAAAAACCTCAATTTGTTATCGTACTTAATATTTTGAAGTAATTATAATGTTCTTCGCGAAAGAAGTGTAGTGATACCTAATTTCGGGTATTTGTATGGTTATAAAAGAGATAATCATGTAAGCTAATAATATAATAACCATGACTAGGCTTAATGACGAGTTTTCGTCGAATTAGGGTAGCGAGGCGCGAGAGTTTTTGACGTGAGTTTCCAAGGTTTAAGACACGCCCGTTTCTACGAGCTTCATCACGGCCGTAAAAATCTTCCTTAGAAACCTATATAGTTTCCTGGTGCTATCAATAACAACCCCTAGGTTGTGATATGTAGCTTGTATAATTTGGAGTTGTCAACATTTTACATTAATGGTAGGTATAGCGATCTTTTAAAAGTCGTCCCAGGTGCCTATAGTCATCCTAAGGTGAAAAGCATTTCAACAGTAGCCAGTAGGATGACCGTAGAAATATGGGAGAAGTTTTTTGCAAAATTAAAATTTATGGAGAATGGCGGACATAGTTATTAGAAATGGCGGTGCGAGAAACCAAGTCTAGGGCTTTAGGTACGTACCTTGTTGATGACGACCTCTTTGTACTCAAGCACGATGATCGCAACGAAGATTCCGATGCAGTACGCTCCCAAGTGAGTGTAAGGACGGACTACGATATAGCTGACAAAATCTTCTATTTCTTCCCTGTTCGTTCAATTCAAAATTAATAAGCGCTTTTAATGACCATCAGTATCAACTCCAAGCTAAAATTGTAAGCTCTTCAAAATGGTGGATTAACCAATAGGCTAACTAGGCTTTAAGCCTAGGGGCTCAGAAACCTTCCTAAATGTAGGGTGTACCAGAGACCATGCTGGAGCAAGGTCAGAGTGATCCTACTAAAGGTCAAGTCTAATTGCCCGCGTGGTAGTTAATCCGACACTGGCTCTTCTTGAAATTAGTTAGTGTTTTTGTTTTTACAAGCGAACCACGGAAGAAGAGAGTACAAATTTCGCCGGGAGATATGTCTCTAATGTGTCCATTGGACGTGTTCACACATACCCGTATTCTCTACTGACGCCATCCAAGGCAGGGGGCAGATTGTACACTACCGTGATGATGATAATGACCGCTATACTCGCGATCGTGTAAAGGAAATTGACCAGGACGCCGATTCTACGGGCGCTGAAATAAATCAAAATTAACCCTGTTGTCCATTTTAAATCGACTCTAATTTCATTTTGATTACAATAACAGTGGTAAGATGACGGCTAAGCAAGCAATTTGGATATGAATGTGTGAACTGAGAATCCAGTTGTGAATGAGGCACTGCAATTGTCACAATTTTCTACTATTAATCTCTCCACAATTTACGTAGTTTTCTCGAAGGCGAAAATGGTTCACCAATGACGTCAACTATGACGTACCCAAGAAAACCACCTAAATACTACGAGTTCATTCGCTTACGGAATCCCTAGGTGGGAAAAAGTTGGCGATGTGGATGAAGTTTCTCCACCAGTAATTCTTGCAATTTTCGTACATCGGCGTTATGACGTCACCCCACAAGGGACCGTTGTTGGCGTGCGTAAAGCCCATCGAGATCAATGTCGTCGCTATGGTTATTATTGTCATCCTACAAAACATATTCATCAAGTTATCTATTACGTATGCTTGGTTTAATTAATACGGGGATTCTTCAGCGCCACTGAATTTCCCCATCAAGTGAGCAAATGCCTGTTGCAATCCCTCTATCGGGTAAAATAAGCATAGCAGCAACTTCTCATGTGCGAAGGTATCAGAAGAAGACACCATGTTGAAAATGCCGTATACTACGCTACCTTAATGATATTACTATTTTTATTTAAAAAAACCCACGCAAAAACTTGGATGTTGAGTATTAACAGTATCATAAGTGGATCATTCTCTCTAAGTATACAAATTCCGGGTCTCGGTCGGGTATCTTAGTCTGGGTTTCGTGACGTCAGAGCTTGTATAGAGAGCAAACTCCAGAGAGAAATTTTTTGAAAATATATCGGCGGAGTGGTCAAGACGGCAACTACAGGGGCGTTTATTGAACAAAACTCTACCCTTGGATCTGAAACTGACCTTGAACAAATATGGTATAGGTTTTTTTTTGGGGGGGGGGGGGGAATTCGAGGAGCCAAACCCCAAAATTGATCTCTCTCGGGCTAGTCGGGCACTCGAGACACGTTTCAGACGTGAAACGTACCATAAGAGATGTAAGAAACGTTAGATTCGGCAGTATCAATTCAGAGTGAAGTTGAGGTGATACACAGTATAGGGCGGTTGTAAAGGGCTGCCAGACCGACCCCAACAAAGACTCTAGTCATAGGTAGCATAGCGGTTTGTCTACTTAGAGAGAATGATCCATTTGTGACAGTATGTATGCACTATGATTCTCATAGAAACGGGTTTAGTTTACATCGTAGATTTTTGCTCGAGACGTGCTAAGCTGAGCTCGGTTCTTAGTCTATATTAAGCCTTGTCTCGAATAGAAGTTCACTTATACCTTTTTGTCCAATTTGTAAACAATCTAAATACGTGATTTTACGCGGAACTAGATCAGTTTCGTGAAGAACATGATCAATTCTACGAGATATTCTGTAGATGGTTTCTTTTCGCGTGTTCTGGAATTTATTAGTAGTGTAGCCCCATGAGGCCATTTTAATACAATTCTGTGGTGGCGTATAGTTGGAGTCTGGGTGAAAATGTTTTCCCAAATTAGCAGCCTGTTCTCATTTTAGCAGATAAATTCTGGATCAACAGTTTATCAGTGTACTCTCTTTACCAGGGTCGTCTTAAGGCATGGGCTAAATGGGCTACAGCCCAGGGCCCCCAGCCAGTTTTGGGGCCCCCTGAAAGGCCAGCCATACAGCCTCTACTCTAGGGATAAGGGTTTAGTTGGTTAAATAATATTTATGCTCATTTCATATTATGTATCTTTTAGTTACGCCTAAAATAATTTAACCCATCGCCACACCGCGTATCATACGGTACCAACAATTTCTAAAACCTAACAGCGAGTTAGTAAAAATCTTATTTTCAGTAGGCCTAGCCGCCTATGTTATAATTTTGAAATTAAAAGTTTTGGTTTGATTATTGTATAGGTGAATTTAGACAACGGACATACAAAGGCTGACCGTTGGGGATTGCAAATGTTTCAAGATATAATTTAGCCCAGGGCCCCAAAAGGTCTTAAGACGGGCCTGTTCTTTACTCCTCCTTCGACGAGGAGTAAAAAGCGTAGCCCCAATACTCTGACCTTGACGAATAGCCTCACGGTGTAGGTACGTATTTATCTCAACCAGAACAAGTGAATAGTTAAAATTTATTGTGCGAATGAGGCACTTCTTCGCAGTTAGAGGTAGGACAATAAGCGTTTGTAAGTATCATGGGAAGCAGATAAACAAATAAGCAAGAATTAAATCAGGTACTTAAGAAAATGGAGCAGTAACAATGGACTCTTTTAACACCCTCCCATACTTTGTAGCGAAAGGTTCGTCTGCATTTTTATCAAACTTAAACATAAATAGAGATAGTCTGTGTAAAAGAGTGTGACGAAAATAGATAGCAGACGAACTTACGATGCAAAGTAATTACGAGGGTAGGGTTTGGAATCTTTGCAGTTCCATACAATCACGAAGGAAAAATAAGGAGAGCCAACTCCTGCTTTTGTGGTTAAAAACGACGCTAGCGCCTTTAACACCTCTGGCGAATAAACACTCATCAGATGTTCTTTAAATATATTTTGTGATGTCGACTAGCATTGTAAATTAAAAAAATTGGGAAAGCAGACCAAAGATACATGGCGCCATCTCGCTATCTTGTGGATAAAAAAATTCTAGCTGCACTACCAACCACCTTTCGATTTATCTTTATTTTACGTTAATGATATAAACTTACGATGACTTATGTCAGTATTACCTTAGAAAGTCTTCGACCAAATTTCGGAAAACCGTTCTTATTTTGGATGATGTTCTAACTCGTTTCAAACAGGTATAAGTTCCGACGACCCCGCTGCAAAATGTAAATAACTCTTAGACCCGAAACCCACGGAGAACTTTTAATGAAATACGGTATATACCTGACGAAAAACGGAGTTTCGTACGAGACGAAGAAATTGGAGATAGCACCGTAGGTGAATTGCTCTTCGAATTTCAAAATGCCGGTTCTTCGACCTGCGTGTTAATTCGGAATAATTTATAGCCGCGGTCAGACGTCTTAGAAATGAGAGACTTACTGTATTGCGTGAACTGCAAGATGTAACCCAGGAAGTAGCAGTTCCCCAGAATGTTCCAGAGCAGAGACAGGAAGCGGATTCCGGCCAGGGCGCTGAGGTCTGGATCGCTGCTGCGGTACGACAAGAATCTCTCCGTGTTTGCGACGAAAGAGATCGACTGAATCACTGGATCGCAAAATTCAAAATTATAATAATCCCTTTACACAGATCAAAGATAATGTAGACCTCGTACCCTAGATTTTAAATCACGCGTTTTCAATAGCGCTTACCCACTTGTGCCGGAACCCCAAAAATTTTGCTCCGTAGTTACCCTGGTAACCAACTATAGATATCGCCATACAGAGCAACCGATGGAGCCCGATTTTTCGGACGTCACGATGGTCATGTGCCAGAAGTGGGTAATCGCTTCATTATCAAACCGTCAATCGGAAAGCTCTCTAAATTCGAATCTAGGGTACGAGGCCTACAGGGTTTTTCAAAAGTTATGCAAAAATTTGAAGGAGTTGTAGGGGGTGAGTTGAGAAGTATGTCTTTTTTCCCCCATTTTCCTACGGTGAGTTAAAAGAGTGACAGAGAGCTTCAATGTGTGGCCTAATAGCCCCTGGAAGTAGGCTCGACAAGCGCAAAACCAAGCAGCAGGGACTTTAAATACTGTTTAAGTTTACTTTTTATACACTGGTTAGTGGTTACCTCGATTTGATTACAAAGTCCTTTTTCACCTATAACACGAACCCAAACCTTAATGTTTGCATTTCCCTGTTGCTTGGTTTTGCGCTTGTTGCAGCCTACTTCCAGGGGCTAGTAGGCCACACTTTGAAGCTCTCTAGCGCTCTTTTAACTCATCGTAGGAAAATGGGGAAAAAAACAGGCATACTTTTTAACTCACCCCTTACAACTCATTAAAATTTTTGCATAACCTTTTGAAACACCCTGTATATTATCTTTGCGTAGATATAGACCATACACGTTGCACAAGGAAGAATATGTACTTTCACAAGGGTAAAGCAATTAGAGGCTGATTTTTAAATACCCGCAATCATCCAAGATGGCGCCAACAGTTTGAAACGTATTAATTTTTAAATGAGCGATAAATATAATTTTTTTCCTGCTTTTATGTCGAGTCTTTGCCGAGTTAATCTTAGTTTAAAAAAAAATCAAATAAAAAGTGTTAAAAGTGGTTTTTATAATAAAACAATCCCGATAAAGGTGTAAAGTGGCGCCATCTAGAGTAACTAAAAGATTTGTATCAGGGTGTGTATGGTGCGAAGGCCTAGTTGTCATGTGCACCAAAATAAAGTTTATTATTTTTGAAAAAAAAAAGAACCACTCGCATATCCCTCTGAATATTTGTTTATCCGTAAACAATTTGCGAATCGGTCTACTGTTTTATATGATAACTTAGAGTGTACCTCTTCCGACTACGGTGATATCCTGGATAACCTTCGGCTTCTTCCTCTTGCAAAGGTCAATTATAGTACAGAGCACCACTATGAAGATGACAGCGGCGAAGATTCCTCTGCAGATTAGACAATTACAAGTGTCAGTTACATTATACAAAGAGGTTTTTAGAAGTGTTAGCCTTGTGAACTACGGGGGTATACAAATAAAGATAACGAATGTCGTCGTAGTCGGAGACAAAAGAACATTCGAAATGTCAACTGAATGAGACCAGAAATTTTTATCTTCCACCAATAAGGACCGTAAACCGTAAATCTTGACTAGCACCACCTCAGACTTCAATGAAAATTCATTGTTCAGTCTAAACAAAGAGCGTCGTTGAAAGTCAATAAAGACACGTCGTTCTCGTCCCTTTGGGTAGAAAGTTCATTGAGGGATAACAACAGAGAACATGCACAGGTTATTCGCAAACCTGTGCAGGTAATTTGAGCCAATCTCACTTTTATCTTAATGGAATGTTTGAAATATTAAAATTGCTTTGTCAATATAAAAATTCGATTTTGAGCTGGGCTAATACCGAAGACACCGCCTTAGACCCAAGTCATCTTTCGACTATTAATGCCTTTAAATCAGGTAGCCGGGTTACAATGCGTAGGATGGCGGTGGAAAGCCCTTCATGCCACGCGAGCCAACACTCACTATTACCGTTAACCGAAAAACTCGAGGCAAACTCAACGCGGAAGGATTGGTTTTCACCCAGTGCCACAAGCTGCTGGGATCGAACCCGGTTCCTCTTGCTGCGAGGTGAAAGTATTATAGCCTCCATTTGAATGTATCTGTTGCGTAATCCAAAGCAATAAATTAATGACTTCTAAGAAACTCAAAGCTTTATGATTTGCCAACCCACGATCATTTTAAGGCCTAAACTCCATTAGGCCCTCACAAAGTATAAAAACGCTTTTGAAAATCCCTCCACTCGAAGGGAGTCCATGTAATTTGTTATAAGATATAACGTTCATGAAGGCAAAAACCGAGGGACTGATCACTCCGCGTAATCGGTGTACAGAGCCGTACATTTGACTGTACTAATGGGACTACGCGTAATCTTTGAAGTCCCTGCCTTTGACAGTGGTAATCTAAGCGTAGTCCGGTGTACAGACTTTCTAAGAGTGGTTAGCCCCTCGGCAAAAACCCTCAATAATGAGACTTACAAGCTGGCGTATTCGGCGGGCTCGAGGGACAACGGTGTCTTCACCTCGCATCTCAGCACTTTGAAGTACATGTTGAGTAATTTCGACACTGTACCAATGACATAAACACATTGCCACATTAAGTATAAATATTCAAAGGCAAAAGGGAAATATTGGAAAGTTACTATAAAATATACCGTATTAAATATTAAATTTATTACGACCGTGTTAAGACAGTGAGGAAGAAATTAATATTGTAATAAATTATTTGTATACATTTAATTTATTCCCGGCACGCTATAGGGTACAGTTTTCTATTTTTTTTATTGTATTTTGTCGTCTGACCTTGTTCGCTTATCATTTGGAGGTCCTCTACCGAGCAGGATGATGGAATGCAGAGGCCCATTCGAAGTCTCGATTTGAAGAGCACGGCGGGGTCGGAGAATAACCCTGACGACTCCTGCAATTTCAAACATTGTTGACAATATATTTATTATACATTTTTAGTTCGACTCGTAGTAGGCGATTCTATAAAGTAAATTTGGTCTTAACCAACTTGTTAAAATGGGAAACAAAATCACGTGACTACCTTTTCACAGCCAACTTCGATTCGGTAACTCGTGTAAATAGTTGGCCGTGCGACGTTAAAGAAAAAAATTATTCCTTCCAGATATTGCAGACAGCTAATTAACTTTTCTATTACAAAGTGTTTACCATTAGCAAAATAAAATGAATAATAGTTAGTATTTCTTAGGATAGATGGCGCTGAGGTTCTCCAAAAAGTCACGTGAATACCATCTTTTCAGCCCCCCTGGACTTTATAGTTTCGCCTATTACTTACAGTGGAAACAGTTTTATTACAAATTCTTAAACACCATTTTCTTAATCATAGACCGATATTAATTTCACAAGTGAGAAGATCCTTTCACGGGGGTAACGCCATTCGAGGCCAATTTATAAATACGCAAAGTCTTACCAGATGGCGCCATTTGTCTGAAATGTTGAAATTTTCAATTCTCTAAAAACCTTATTAAAAATATTAACTATTTCGAGTTTATTTTTAAATTTACATAAAATATCGTTTAAAATAGTGTTAGAATTATAGTTTTGTAATAAAACAGTATTTATTATCTTCCCGCCAAAAGGTTTATAGTGGCGCCATCTCATATAAATAAAAGCATTAAAATCGAACCCCTCATATGGCTTCGCTAGAAATAAGTGAGTAATTTGTAAATCAGATTATTTGAAATGTTAATCTGTATATTTGAATAATTCAAACTTTAATTGTTACTTTGATTTAAAATAACCAACGGGGGGATAATTACCATTCATTTTTCGATAAAATTAAACAACCTTGAAACAACATTTATTTTTCCAAATGTTGGATTTCAACGAAGGACCTTTATTATGTCTTATGCCAAGTCTCAAGCGAGTTTAGGGCATTAGGAATACTGAATTTCCATTTCATTACTCGTTATTCATAAATATGGATAACAGACATATTTTTTCGCTTTTACGACAAACTACCTATGAGCGCATTATACGAACTTTAAAAAAAAATTAATTTATTGATTCAGTTAAATTTAATTTTTTGCTAAATAAAATGTGACACCTGTGCTTGAGTGGACACCAAATTTGGTTTCGCAATTGGAGACCCCATATTTAAGTTGAAAGGAACTTTTACACACGTTTTCCTTATATTGTATTGTAATTTTAACCTTTTTTCGGTGTACCTAAGAATAGGAGAGGTTAAGTAGCTGACTCTTTGAACGTTAATGTATAGGTTTTCACAGTGCTTTGTTGACGTTTGATCAAACTAACTTTGGCAGTGCTGTCAAAGCATTCCCATGTTTCCCCTAAAACGTCTATGGGGCTTTGCTTAAAAGAACACAGAATCGATTCAATTCTGAGTGTTGTATCCACAGAATCACGTGTTTTCAGAAGCGGGAAGGTACGAGCGAATCACGTGACATAAGGGGAGGATCTAGTTGATATTGCCCCCGAATTGTTCAAACGATTCGGTTGACCTTCAACTTGCGGATTTATTTTTAAAAACGCGAGTAATAGGCTGATTTACATATGCAGATGAATCCGCTTAATTTCAATATTGGGAAACTGATACTCGCGCCTCGTTCAGTAACTACAGAAAACCATTGATTTTCTTGTTGTATGAGGCGTGATTTTTTTAACACCAGCGATATGTCGAATGCTAGAGTTATGAAACTGCATGGGACTTCATTTCATCAAGGACCGAATTTCTAGGCATCTTACAAAGAGACATTCCGAGGTGTTTCTCCCCGATTTGTTTCAGACTCGGGGGTTAAGTAGACCTTCATGTACCTTGAAAGCTCCTAAAGGGAAAAGTTAAAATGGACATTCGTTTTGCCATGGCAACCAAAAATGTTTTTCACAACTCAAATTTTAACTTTCTCTACGTAAAATAGCATGGCAAAATCACGGATTGTAATTTTTTTTAAATTAAAAAATTAAAATTTTGGCAAAACAATTGGATAAAATCTATAAAATTGGGTTAAATCAATTAAATACAAGCCGTGATTTTCCCATGCTATTTTACGTAGTTTGAACAAACTCGGGGAGAAACACCTCGGGATGTCTCCTTGTTAGTATGGGAGCAGTATTGTCGAATACGCCAAATGTTATTAAAAAATATGAATGAATGTTCTTATCGTTTTATAAAAATGATTCAAAATTGTACTTTGGCCGAAAACATTTGGTCCCGATTAAACGAAATTTTGTCCCAAAAAAAGGGAAGTTATTTAACATTATTTAGGTGTATGGTTTGGATTCGGGACTTCAAGATTTGGCCCAAATAAGCGGATGTCCCAATTAACCGGTGTCCCAATTAAGCGTTTAAACCGCGTGGGAGGGTTGTGGCTAGCCCTAGCTGTCACAGATAACCACTAGCGTCCTTGCACTAACCAGTGGTTAGTTGACCAGTGGTGAATTAGCTACCATATAGGCTTTATTTAAGGGTCCACCTTCCATTTGACAAGGTCGGATTAACACCTTTACAGGCCCTAAGCTCTTAAAACATTGGTGCCTTCATATACATATGCACGTGGTTTAGCTGCGGCACTTTGCAGTCTTGAACAATAGGTTTTATTAGTTAAAACTAATTTTTGTCGGGACAGTAGAGCAAAACGAACGGGGTTCTTAAAGGTTGAGATTACCTTCTTGGTGAAGTTGTGTGGGACTGCCAAGTACTTGTCCCTGACCACAGTGCCCGGTTTGAAAGGGTGCATTACGACGGAGCAATACTGGCCAACGAAAAAGGGCTTCGGCGAGTTCTCTTTGGCGTGGACGACATCCAGACATTGGTCGTAAGAGCCCAGAGCCATGGCCGCTCCTTCCAGAATCCCCGAAGGCGGCTTCCCCGTGGCGTCCAACACTGGAACCATAACAAATGCTTTAACATCTTACTGCAAAATTGATGCAAGTTAGGTAAATAGACTAGCGTGGGTTTGGGATGTTAGAATATCGACAATTAGTATAGTACTAGTTTTTATTTAATTTTATAGTAATTCTTAGGCGACTTAATTATATTGAAGTTTAAACACTCGTCCAAGTACGTCATAGTCAAAATTTCCAAAATACCTAAGAAAGACCTTATGGACCAAATGCGTCACGCGCATTTGTACCGTGTTCTTCTCTTTTACTAGTTACTATTACAATATAAATCTTAAATTAAACAACGTTTTCTTATTTAATATCAAATATTCAGAATAATAAAATTAGTGTAACGGATAAGATGGAATATGATAAATAATAGATAGAGTGGAAAATATGAATATCACAAATATTAATATTAATATTAATATAAAATATTAATGTATAGATATTATATAATCATATGCATATGATAATAAATATAAAAAGAAGGCTTTTACTTGAGTATAATTCACTAACAAGTGTAAGTATATTATTGAACTTTCAATGTCCAATCTAAAAAATTACTTTTTGTATTTCTGTTTTCAAAAATATTTTTGAGTTTTTCATTTCTGAGTAAAAAGTGTACATTCTAAATCGAAAAATCATTCGCTAACACTCGCTTATAACGTAACTAACTCAAACTAACCCCAATATCCTAGTACCGCTAAATGATGCTTTTAGAAATTAAAAAGATATTTTAACATAATGCAATCCCATATGGTGACAATAATAATCAGCTAGGCTAATACCCAAGGCACCACCCTAGGCCCAAGTCATCAAACGACTTTTAATGCCTTTTAAATCAGATGGCTGGGTTACAATCTTGGCCGGATAGTTAACCCGTGTTAGAAATGCAATAGTGGTTTTTTTTTTCATTCAAAATAATTCACGTGGATTATACGAATGTCAAAACGTCCAAAAAAAACGGAAGGTTATAGCCTCCGATAAACATCAACCTCCAAAAAGACGCTTAATATAAATTATTCTCCGTCGTTTGCTGTCTCAAGATTCTATCTATTTTGTTAATTACCATTGGTAATTACTAAACCACGGGGTTCGTGTTGTTTGGTAGGAAACCCCTCACTGAGACATTTTGCTCCCCAACAATCAAAATAAAGGTCCTTTTTCCGTCAACCTTCCTCGCATGAACACGTAACCTTCTTTTCTGATACGTCTTATCTGGATTCTCTTTAATTAGTTTAAGTCGTCTTACCTCTGGTTAATGTTATATACAATAAATAACATTTTGCTCCACCAGTAGTTAATTAGTTTTGAGAAAATTGAACTTGAGTTGGGAAATCTTAGAGAGTGGCGTAATCTGCCTCGTTTATTATTTCAACGGGATTAATTCGAAAAACGTGAGTTACATTTCAGTTAGTAAGTCAAATAATAGTTATTTTTATAAAGTAACGGGGCCTTCTTGTTTAAATGTCGCTCTTACGTCACAGTCTCTTACTTTTACGAGTCTACGAGCGCGCGCTACAGTCGCCAGAGGAATATAGCTCTTTCTAGCGCCCGTCTAGCTCTGTCTTGTGACGTAAGAGCAGCATTTTAACAAGTTAGGAAAAACCACTTTTTATTTTATAAAATCAACTAATGTGGACTAAGGCTAGGCGCCCACTGGCTCCATCCTGCCTTCCACAAGGCATTGTCTCCGTTACGAAGAAAAGGCTTGTGAAAGCTAGGACGCAGACGTTACGAAGAGTAGGGAGCGCCTGGCTTAAAGACGTTTCGAAATGAAAAGCTAGACTATAAAAACATCTTTATTTCCATTCTATACACTCTTTTATGTCAAAGTCGGGCATTTCATTACAGGCCTAATTTAAAATAGTACAGGCAAGGGCGCCTGCACGTGCTCATCAGCTCGAGACGTCGCGTGCACTTGACCGCGTGAAGCGGCCTTGCATGTACTATTTGAAATCAGACCTGTAATAAAATGGCAGCTCTCACAAATAAGGATATAAAAGAGTGTATAACACATTTATTTATATGAATTTTAATTTTCAAATTTGCGACAGTCGCAATTACCATATTTTCCCACTTAGATACGTGTACAATTTCTTACCCGCAATTAGGTAAGTGCAAAAAATATAGTAATCTGAGACCTTGGAAAATTTGAAATGGACATTGGTTATTGGATAAAAACTTCATCCTCATACACAAGGATTAAGTCAGAGGTCATACGACAAGAAAGTAATTTTCCACTTTACGTATTCCGTTAGTTTCCGTCTTATAATCTAGCTTAATCTTACTAGATAATTTTTCTCTAAACTTATCCTTATACAACTGAAAGATGTTCATTTTAGAATTCTATTAGTTTTTCCCTTTTCCCGATGCTTTCGATGACCATCACACTGGCTAGTATTCATTATATAGAATTCTATAAAATCTCGTGTGTTATTAAAAACAATTTATTTTTAATTATTTTTGACTCTGAAGGGACCAGAATTCCCTTTAACAGTAAGCTCCTTCCCCTTAAAAAAATCTAATCAGCCCGGTATTTCATTGGATCCCTAAAACGCGATTGAAGTACACGTGGGTGCCTGGGGCAAAACATAGTAACATAGTAATTTTGCGTTTCTTTCTTGGGCAGATTTGGTCTGGAGCCAGGGATGATCGAAAAATGTAATAACATTTTACTAGTTATCTAATTTTCCGGCAAACCTGGTTAAATAATATATAGATTTGTGTGCTAAATTTGACTAATTTTTCGATTAATTTTTTAAACAAACAATGGTACACACTGCAATAGCAGCTAAAACTAATTTTTTGTGTTAATATTCCACTTATAATACTACTATATTTTTAAATATACCTTACTCACATAGGCTACCTTAGTTGTATTGAAAAAATTTACATCTTGCATGACGATTTTAGAATATACTAATCAACACGAGCAAAATTTTAAATTTCCTAAAAACAGTTCCAGTTGCAAGTCCAATTGAAGTATTGTATTTGTTTAATCACTTTCCAATTTATTTAATTTCAAGCGTATATCTTAATTTTAAGCTTAGAATAATAATAAATAGGTAAAAAAATATGATAACCACATTCCGTCTGTGGTTTGTGGCACATCCTTATATCATTAAAATATTTGAATAACGACACCCTTTTCAATGCTGACCATAATTTTCATTTTTCGACGCAGCGGGAGAAAAATAATTGCGCGGTTAAGTGGAACATTGACAACGCAATAAGTCAAAAATATATTGATAGACCCGAAATTACTCAATAACTACTCTAATCCCTTATTCGCTAATCCACTAGCGTTGAAAATATTTGTGAATTTTTGTCCAATCTGAAGGCGCTCAACAATCTAGGTAGATTCTTAAAATCAACGAAAGCGTGCAGTAATACGCAGAGAGAAAGCAACAAAATGATCAAACTCCACAGCCGGTAACGAGTTAAACTGACATACTCCGGCCGGCTGACACCATTTTCTCTTAAGTTCAAATATGAAAAAAAAGTTTAGTGCTGGAATTATTTATATATTTTTTTTGTATAAAATGACCTTGCCCTCTTACGATATTGTGTGAAGAAAGTGACCCAAAAAACTGTTCCTCACTTTCGCTAAGGGCTGATATTACTCTATGTAGTTCATTATTAACCTTTTTTAAGTTATATTCTACATTTTCGAAAGATTAGCGCTGTGATATGAACTCTAAATTTAATTGTGAAACATCAAAACTTGCTTTATTAAATTCCCCCTTAGGGTTCTTTAAGAATGTATCAAAATAATTATAGCTATTTCCGTAACGTTTGTGGCAGATTGATGAGAGGATATTGTAACTGTTCTTTTTACACAACAGGGTCAATTAAACTAAGCGTTCATTAAGTTCTAAGCGTATTTTTACGCGTTCATTACTTTATAAACCTTGTATTTTCCATATTTTAAACCCAGCGGGCTTATGGTGGAACGTTTGTTAAATTTCCGTAGCTATTATTTTAAATGAAATTAGCTAAAATATTGCGAAATACTATTCCTTCGTAATTTGATAATTTGCCAGACTGGAGAATAATTTTACGTTTTTAATAAATTATATACTATTTTCCTTGAATTTTAAAATATATGAAGCGGATATTTCACATTGGTTTTTAAAGGTTTTTCTAGAAATAATCGCGACTCAATCATTGTCTTGATAAATTAACAAAATTAGTATGCCAAGCTCGTCTGTTGAAAGAAATTCGGAAATAATGTGACAGAGAAGTTTAACTAGGCAATATTAAAGAGGAATTTTCAAATTTTTACGTGCTGAAATGATATATTTTAAAACCCGCAAGAATGTGCTTCAAAACAGAAAGTTAAAGTAGTTGGCCTCTAAGAAACGAAATTTAATAAAAATTCGGATTCTGTACTCTGTAATAAATTGTTAAGATATAGAGTCACCGCGAATAATTATAACCTTCGATAATTTTGTTTTGCTATTGAACTGAAATTAATCGGTATTTTGGTGGTCAAAAATATTTTTGGTTTCACGATGTACCCGCGGCAGATATCAGTTTACAAATGCAAACAGCGTAGTTTAAGTTGAATCAATTTTTAAATGTTCATTCCAGCCCTCCATATCAAGGTTATTTCTTATTTTCGTAGGATTTAACCATTTTAGGATAATGTCAGTAATACTAAAACAAATTGCGCATAATTTGGAGTTCTCATAATTATTTTCCCGGTTTCCCTGATTTTTCCGAAATTTTTTCATTTTCCCTGATATTTCCCTGACTGTTTGCATTAAATAAATTTCACTGATATTTCCAGGTTTTCACTGATTTCCATGTTTGTATGAACCCTGTACATTACCATTCGCGTGTCCAAAAATACCGTATGGAAATGTTTGTCACCTTCAGCAATTGGTATTAAGATAACTACGGGTAAAATGACACGGGTTTCTTCCAAAAAACGGTACTTACTATTCATCGCCCATGGTTTTAAATTCCTGACGCCCATGATCACCTGGAAGATCGCCGATTGGCAATCGATGGACAAATCAACGTCCCCGCTGGTCCTCAACAGAGAGGGCAGTATTCTCTTGATGACCGAATCGACGGTCATCTTCAGTCGATCCTCCGTCTGCTGGACCGCTTCGCTCAAAGATATCTTTTGTACATCAGCCGTACTTGGTCGCAAAGTTAATCCCAAAAACAAGCAAAAAGCGAAAACCATTTTCGAAGGCATCTTCGCGCGACGCGAAAACTCAAAAAACGGCAACGAGATTTCTGAACTCGATTCGCGCATCCACCGAAAATAATTCCTGTCAGTAGGACGACTTTAGTTTAAACTCGTCTCTAAGTGGAATATATTTTTATTCATTCGAAGTGTGCCCCTTTCCGGGCGTTCGAACCTTCAATGTCAGCCGCCCCGCGTTCCAGCATCCAATGGCGGAGAAGAAAGTTACCTTCCGCTCCGGGGGAAGACCTTGACAGTCGAAATATATTTTTATCTCTTTGGGGATCGAGCGTTTTTGACCTAGCCTGAGAAACTCGGTAGCTTCCGCGGGATACCTTTAAGGCTGGTTTACACTAGGGCAAAAACGCCACGACGGTGAACGTCGACGTGAAAATTTCCCGTTAGGCCTAGTTCAATATTTTTGCGTCGACTGTCACCGTTGTGGCGTTTTTGCCCTAGTGTAAACCAGCCTTAAGCAGAAATTTAAAATTAATCTCTACCCATCTACGACATTGAAACGCGTCGTCTACCTTCGCAGGATCGAGGTAGTTTCCAATAGTAGTTAGTTTAGAGGATTGTTTTCAGTAGGTAATTATGATAAATTACTAGTATACGTGAAATGTGAGTAATTATTAAACTATAATGAGTACATCGCGATCGCATCACGGCTAACGATGTAAAATGTAAAAATTACAACGTTCGCGTAGTGATATGTATTTATTTCAACTTATAATTAGGGAGAATGAGACAATTTATAGCGTTGCTTCAAATCCCTCTCATGCTCAAAGAGTAAGATTCTCCAACTTTAAAAATCTAATCAGTCTGTTAGCCCATAGATTCCCTAAAACCAAAAGTGACATAATTACCAAAAGTGTTTCAATCGGACCTATTTCGAATGAATGTTACGAGCGAAATTCAAGTTGGGAGGGGAGAAGGGGAAGTATGCTAGAGGGAAGGAAGTTAAAACCAACAAATAACGCCTCATAGTGAGGAACGGAGGAACTAACAAAAAGTAGCGCTGGTCAAAGTTAGTGTATTTTTTTATTTTTCTTCGTTCTGTGGAGAGGCTATCGCCATCAACCTACGATATAATACCATAGACTAAAAAAAGATCCAGAAAGGCGACAATAAATAGTCTTTTAAGTGGTCGATATCGAGTCGAGCATTCATTAAACCTTTAGCGTACGAAAGTACAGGGATTGTCACACTTTTGGTAATTATGTCACTTTTGATAAATCTGATGTCGTCGTTCGCAGTGGCGGACTGGGTCTAATAATTTGGGCTGCCAGAAGACAAACGGCCCCAGCTTTAACAACTATAACTCTATCATGTTTGAGGGGCCCACTTCATGAACCGTCCGTGAGGCCTACCTGCCATCGGGCAGGTTCACTCTATGGCCAGTCCGCCACTGATCGTTCGCGATTGGTGGTTTTGGAAAAATCAGCACGCGCGTGTTTCAAGCGCGTAACGCAATCCGGATACTTCTCTGTCGAGAGAGATGTTATATGCTTCTGGTTCTAGGTAATCTTCGGGTGTATGTCGGGTATCATCATATGAACGGTACACAGCCCGAGAACCCGGTCATGGCCTCCACTCACCGTATAATGACGAAACTCGTTTAATTCGAATATTAATCTCTTGATTATTTTGAACGTTTTTCGCGGGGTTGTCCTTTCGTAATCTCTCATGATGATATGTTTTTGTTAAGTAATCTTTATTTCTTTTCCTCTCTGGTGTCTTAGCAAATGGACTTCCTGATTTAAAGAGTGAAGTAATTGGATAAGTTCATCTCCAACGCGACGTTGCCGCACGCTGTCGTTTTCTATTTCGGTAGCCTTTGGGAATTCCTGGAGGTCAGAACATTCTGGTTTTCGTCGAACGAAAATTAGGCACTCGTGTCGGTTGAGAAGCCCTCAGGGCACCGCCCGTTACTATCGGTAAAATATTTAAAACAACATTTTGGTTCTTTATTTCGGTAAATGACTGGCTACGGGTGCAGGGATAATATAAGCCTTTCATCGAAAGATATTTAGGCAGCTATTTTCCGAAAATACTCATACACAAATTGGAAAATCGTTTTTTTTTCAAGCGATGATGAGCCCGGTTCAAATCCAGCTTGTGGCACTAGGTGAAAACTTGGAACAACTCCTACAGCGTTGTGTTTGAAAGTTCTCTCCCAACTGGGTAAAAGGGGTTTTCTTCCCAGCTTTTCGGTTTCCCCTTTCCATGAACACTGGGATGCCCTGAAGGCAGGGGCGTAGGAACGTTCTAGAAGTTGGAGGGGGCAAAGATAAACCGAAAGGGGTCTGGAGAATGGGTTTGAATTTTTATTCGAGTGTAGCTTCTCTGAATGCACGTGTACTTTTTACTACTATGTAAATTGGCGGGAAAAGATTGAAATTTAAACACAGTTAAGGTTCTATAAGCTTTTTATGCTTTTAAAATGAGAATTTGAGCCTTTTGAAGATTTCCACTGACCAAGAAGTTGGAGGGGGCAATAACATTAGTTGCCCCTCCCAGCAAAATTCTAGGGAGGGTCATTGCCCCCCGGTTCCTACGCCCCTGCCTGAAGGGCTGCCATTCGATGACTTGGGCCTAAGGCATGTTGTAGCTTAATAATAGGCCCAAGTCAGCGAGCTACTTTTAATGCGTTTGAACACGTGGCCGGGTTACAATGAGTAGGAGGGTGGTGGCAAGCCCTTCATGCCACGCGAGCCAACAGCTCCCTACACTTACTATTATCGTTACCTCTACAAGATTTTATTGGAAGGGGCGTGTCTCTAGTTGATTATTATAAAAATGATTTTTAATAAAATTATTTGAGCTCGCCGCCAAATTTGACTGGTTTTAAAAATCAGTGCCAATTTTCGTGGATAGAAATACATAAAATGTACTTCAGAGTGAAATTTGGGGGTAAAAACCGGAGCTCGTTAATCATAATTGACCTATTGAACTCGTAGATGAACCCATACCAACGCGCAACGTCTGAATCGAAATTGGTTTCAATTACTGTGAAGATAAAATTTAATTAAAAATTCAACTTTTTTTGCAAGGGCAAAACTAAACGGACTTGGAGAAACATATAGCACCCAATGACAGTGAAGATCAGGAGCGTAGGGCTCCAATTGATGCAAAATAATAAACACTTATGTCACATACAGTTCACTCGTCGTGCATTGACTTACAGGAGACGACCCGAAGTGTTCAAACTCGGGGGATTGGTAGACCTTCATGTAACTTGAAAAATCCTAAAGGGATTTTATTCGATGGGCAACGGTTTTGCCATGGCAACAAAAAATGTTTTTGACAATATAAAATTGAAATTTTCCCATTGAAAATAACATGGGATTTGGACCGATTCCAAGGGTCCCCCCCCCCCTGTGAAAAATTTTAAAAATTTAAAAAATTTTAAAATACCAAAATTATAAAAAAACCGTAAAAAATTGACGAAAAAAATCAAAATTGATCACATTTTGATCAATTTGAACCAAACGGGGGGGGGGGGGGGGCGAGAGCTAGGGGGCCCCCAAACGTTTCTGATTAAAATTGGTGCTATTTAAAAGGGCTGTTCTTCAACCTTGCCAGTTGGGGCCATTCATATTATCTTGCCACATATTCCTAATATCCATTTTCTTAGGTAGCGTGTGAAATGTTAAACCCAGTGGCGTAGTAAGGGGGGTGGAAGGAGCGGAATTTTTCATATGAGCTATCCCTGGAAATCGTAGGTAGTTGTATATTGGGGCTATTGAGAGGGGCTGAAAATTCTGCGACCGCCCCGGGTGGCAAAAGTTACATCCTGTGGCTATGCAAGGTATTTTTGAAGCCATTATGAAATGTCCAAAAAGTTAAAACAGATTACAGAATATAATATATAATTACATGTTGAAGGCAATTAGGCCTCGATAATAATTTTTTTAAGTAAGAATTTTCACTGCGTTGGCTTAAAGCAAAATCCACGTAACTTTTCGTCGGTTATTTTGAGAAATATTGTTTTAAAAATTTTAAATAGTAAGGAATTCTTAAGGTACGCGCATCTTAGAACGTGCATATTTCGGCGAACATTTACGATAAAAGACTGCGTTTTTCGACATAGATGTCAGAAATCATAGTTGTACTTAAATAACTCTTTAATGCAAAACCACGCAATTCAAGTTACGTGGGGGTTTTTTTTTCAGCCGAGTCTAGTAGAAAAAACGTCTGAGCACGTGGGAAAATGTAGAAGGTTCTTGGTATGATAGTAGGAACTACAAAAACGATAGTGTCGGCGATGCAACTCAAGGTTAGTAAAACCACGGGTACAGTCCGTGGACCGTGGTAAAATCATGCAGGCACTAACATTGTAAGGGGATGCAACGAACAACGCACCATAAATATACGTTCAAATTGAAGGCCACTGTGGGGCGCTGCACGTAAATTTAATACTCATTTTAAATTAATTTAAGAGTAATAATTTGTCAAATGAGTAACATTTTCAGAAAGACTATCGTTTAATTCACAAGAAAAAAATCAAAAAGTTTAGTTTTCCTAAATCACTTGGAAAATTCTTGTCACAAATGACGTAGCGCAGTAAAGGGATAAGTGATTTGTACCAGTGGCGTAGTCAGGGGGGCCCAGGTGCACGTACTCCCTCCGAAACGTATGGTCATACGTACAAATCTTTATATTTGTTTACTTTTCTCCCTCCATTGGTGTGTCCCCCCAAACCAAAATTCCGGTTATGCCACTGGTTTGTACAAGCGTTATTAAATGTTACAGCTATAGGAGCAACAAACACAAGGAGAACGCAGCTAGCCTTTAAACACGCTAACGTGGCGTTGTGTACAAATTTCATTGGACGAGACTTTACGCTGAACGCTTTACGGAAAGGGGGAAGACAATTTCCAAATTTTCCCCTTCCGACGGCAGCATGCGCTAAAGGGTCTAACCAATGAAAATTGTACGCAAGAAAATTCACGACTTTTGACGGGTTGCGTTCTCCTTGTGTGTTTGTTTCTTCTAGGTTACATAAAGGCTCGCATTCCTACAATCCGTACACTGTCACAGTGTCCCGCGTACTATCTGGAAGGCAGTCGCTGTGCCTAGTCTTACGTACGCGAACGATGTCCTTTGTTTTTAGAAACCCACAAACCAAAAGCTCGAGCAATCGCAATTTTCCGTGGGTAAAGCCGTAGTGGGGGAACATTTCATCGTCTGGTCATCTTTTGTTGAGCGGGAGGCTCGTGGAAAATTGTCCTACCTGGGTCGACTCATCCATATGGCTCCGGAACGTACCGCAAACAAACAAAGTTTACCGCTATCTACGGGCAACGGGTCTTCCGACCGCGTGGATCAAACGAGTTGAAGCCATGGATCGGGCTGACGGTTACGGTCACTCTCGCGGAGAGGTGAAGATGGTGGCTGATTAGAACAAAGTTGTTAACAAAGTGGGTCGGGAAAACGCCAACACGAAGTGGCAGCAAGAAATCGACAAACACCGGAGTCTCTCCTTGTATAGCAGAAGGGAAGAAGTCAAGGTCGAGACTCGCTATAACAACGACAGGCCCAGTCACCTTCTCTTTCTCGGTCGAAAGGGAGCGCTCCCAACCGCCGCCAGGTTCGCGGACATCTTCGGGGGAAATACGGAATGCCCACTCTGTGGTTGGTCTGTCGAAGACATTGGCCATCTCCAAGCAGCGAGCTCGAAATTTTTCGTTAGCAATAACGCATATTTAAAGTACTGGCTAGACTCGGGACGAGTGACAATGACATTTCTGCACGTGTATCAAACGAAGTTTTTTAATACATTTGCGAGAAAATGATAATATTAATGATCCAATTAATATATTTAATATATTAATATATCTTACTGTGCTGCGTTGCGGATATTTCAATTCATTTTTACGTCTTACTGTTTATTTCTTAATGTTGCGCTCCTTTCGTAAGAAAGGAATCGAGTCCTAAGGGGGGGGGTTGAACCCCCTAAACCCCCCCTTATATACGTCCTTGGCCATCTCCTAGTTGAGTGTCCGAAATTCGAAAACGTTCGAAAAGAATATATTTACTCGAACGATCTGGACAAGTCGGCCGATTGCGTGGCGTATCTTTTGGGCTTAGGATCGGGGAGTGCGAAATGGCAAGATCTGGTCGTGACGAAACGAATTCTGGGGCGTTGGGGACCATTGCGAACTAAACCTTTTTCTAGTTAGTGCCAAATTTAAAATTTGATTCACTCTTGCAAATTCATTCATATATGAGCTGTACATATTGTAAATATGTTTAATATTGATCATATCCATCTTTTTGTTTTATTTTTCCAAATTCTGTAGTTTTTTTGCCAAACGAAATTATAGTATATAATATGATTTTGACGATGGCTAATATAATTTAAAGTTTAACTCGTGAATCCATATTTATGGTTTCCTCTCTGTTATAAAACGGATTTGTTCTTTCACAAAGAGTTCATAAATATTCATTCTTTCATTCATTCATTGAGTTGGCTGAAATGTTACGTCACATATCATCTTTGTATATCTAAACTTTCAATTATTTTAATATTTGTTTTTCTCATTGGTAATATTATGATTATTTTTACAGAAGTAAAATAAATAATCTTAAATTTGAATTTAGGGATTGAGTATTTGTGAGGTAATTTAGTGTCGAAAATGTACTAAGTTTTGAACAGACCCTAAAAAGTATCTGAAAATCACGAAATCATCCAAAAAATCCATAACGCAGGGATAAAAATCTTTAAAATTGGATTTGAAATCTTGAAATTCTCAGCTATATTACATTCCAAAAATTCGGAACCCATTTTAAGTGTTTGAAAATCATTTTTCCAGAATCCCACTAAAAGGTTTAATTTTTTCTCTCAAAATTTTCCAAAGCCTCACGTCGAAGGTTTTAAAAGTTTAAAGCTCACTTTAAATTTATAATTTATAATCATTTATTTGAAGATCCGGTTCGGCGGGCGTTTGCAGAGGTGGGCAAAAATGTTGAGCAGCTTTCCAAAGTGAACGCTCAGAAATTTTTTCCGCGAGCATTCAAGTGAACCTGATCTCAACGCAGGCGATAATATGTTATCTCTCTTCAACTGAGCAAGCTCAAGGCGAGCGCGGAATTTTCTTTTCAGCGGCTGAATGTTCACGACGCGGTGAGAGAGATCCGCCGATCGACGGGCTAGTCTTTTCACTTTTAAGCGATACTCCCTCTAGCGGCGTCGCGGTTTGTTCAGATGAAAGCTCTCACGACGCGGTGAGCAAGATCAGCCGATCGACGGGCTAGCCTGCTCACTTTTACGCGATACTGCCTCTAGCGGCGTGGCAGCTTTTTCAATTTTGAAAGCTCGTAGACCACGGATTTGATCACGTTGAGCAATGGGCTGGTTTTTTCTTCAAAAATCGCTCACCGGGTGGCGAGCCTACATTGAAAATATTTTATTTTTCTCATCGATTTGTCTATTCTTTTTTTAATCAGTTTCTACTCGACTAATTGTTTTACGTATTATTTTCACAACGATTTGTATACTCTAACATTAAAAATATCTAGGCAGATGTAGATACATTATTGTTATATTTATATTTTTAATATTCATCGTTGTATAGTGATTAGCTACAGAGGTATCATAAGTAACATAACCAGTATGACACTTTCTAAAATGTTAATACGAATTTCCTGACAGAACATTGGGTAGTAGTTGTAATATATATTTCGGCCTGAACATATTTTAGGCACTATGGGTCTCGGTGTTGAAAGAAACCTGAATTAGGGCAAAACTCTGGAAATCAGTTTAGTATGCTTTTTATAATAATCATACAAATTTTTATTATGTTATATATGGTGGTATGTAAAAGTGTGATTTATTAGTACTGTTAGCCCTCCCCTTGTTCCAGTAACGCTATGGTTGTTTCACACTTTCACTTGATCTTTATGGTTTCATTGTTCCGATTTCACCGGAAACATTTATGTATAAACAAACAATGATAATTTCATGTTTATACTATTTTACTAAATCATCGAATTTTGGAATTGGGTAATTCCACGTCAAATCGTCCGTTTTTGGAAAAAGTCCCCCTCGGCACCATAACCAATTTTGATGAAAATTTACAGGTTATTAACATATATAATTTTAGTGAGAAAACTAAATTTTTAGCTCCAAATTCTTTGTAGTTTTTAAATGTTGTCTACGAATAAAACTAACGACTTTTCGATATTTTCGCGACGAATTAAATTTTTGCCGTAGCTTTGCACTTTAGTAAATTTTATTCGCGACCGTCAATTCGTATCACGAAAACTAAATTTCGCGCTAAGTGGGAATCAGGCTTAATACTTACTTTTTTAAATTTTCCTTATTGTAGATTGAAATATAAGCTTTCAAAATGTAGTATGTATAATTTAATGATCATTTGTCGCCGTAAACATGAATACACACAATCCTTCTGATGTGTTAAGTTTGTTTAGTATACAGAGCAACCCACAACGCCGGTGATATAATCAATCTATAACTATAAGTCTTAAAGTTTGTCCTTTCATTTATTTATTTACTAGCTGAGAAGCCCGGCCTCCGGCCGTGCTTTCAGCTAGTTGAGTAAATTGGGGTTTAGAAAACGGAAACAAAATGCACTTTACTTTAAATATGCAAATTAAATTATTTTTAAATAGTAAATAGGCATTTTTTTAAATTGAAAACGTTTAATAGTGCAAAATATCATATCTTGTAATATTAACATATATTTGATTTCTTTGATTAGTTTAAGATGTAATTATGATAAAGCGTTTTTGTACACAATATTTTTAGTTTCTCCGTTTGGAGTAAGTATGTACACGTTATTTGCAGCTCCAACTCTTGAGCACGCCACATAAAGCATGGGTTTTCTAAATTAATTCCCGCAGTTTTAAGTGACTGTCCTTGCGAAGCTAAGATTGATTGGAAATTGCAGGCGTTTAAAATCAAATGGCATATCGGTTGGAATTATGGGTATGCATGGAATGAATACGGCCCGGGCAAAGGTGTCTGCGTGACACAGATGGGGAGGGATGCGGGGGCTGAGAAAAGAGAACGAACGCAAGCGAAAAGGGTCGAAGGTCGTGCCATGCTAAGTGAGGCAATTAGAGCCAGAGAGATAAACTCCCGCGTCTCTTGACAGCGTGAGGTCACGGGTTTCGGTCTTGCGGTCACCGGTTATTGGTCCCGTGTTCAAAAACTACAAAGGTAAGCAATCTCAAGACACCCCTAAAACCTGACGGCAGGGCCGGGCCACAATGCCACAGGCCAAATTTTGTGCGAATCGGACATTATCTTGGGCGTGCATAGAAGGTAACAAACCAATATCGAGGGGCTGATCACTCCGCGTAATCGGTGTACAGAGCCGTACCTTTGACTGTACTAATGGGATTACGCGTAATCTTTGAAGTCCCTGCCTTTGGCAGTGCTAATCTAAGCGTAATCCGGTGTACAGATTTTCTAAGAGTGGTTAGCCCCTCGACCAATATATATAGACAGGAATTCATACCTCGAGGTATGAATTCCTGATATAGATATATACAAACATCAGATTTTTTGTATATAAATTTATTTATTTAGTTATTTGTAAATTTCATGTTCATAAAAACTCGAGAACGGTTAGCTCTAGAGCTTTGAAATTTTAACTCAATGTTCAGGGCCTGATTTGCAACTAAACGCACCTAATTCCAAATACCTGACATGGTTATTAATCTAATTCAATTTTATTATATCTAATTCAGTTTTATTTTACTCGACTTTGGACTTTCGCCTCTTTGCTGGAGGTTTTGACGGGAAGGGCTTATCTTAGTTGCCCGTAGGCTCTACATTGACGGACAGGTAGAAGGGGTCGAATTTGGGGGCTCTTCAACGGACTCAACATTTGTGGAAATTAAAACTCGAAAAGGCCAAGTGAAAGGGCTCAAAAATTTAGGTCGCTCCCAAATGGAGAAATAAAATAAAGTTTGGTTAAGGAGTACAAAATAAGTCTCTTTAAATGTAGTCGTAGGTTTAAATGTTAGTTAGATTTTCAGTCGGCTAATTAAAGAACAAATTCAAAGTTAGCTCTTCCAAAAGTTATTAGGAAGAATCGTCAGAAGGAAATAAACATACGAAGTTTTCTGAAGACGGTTTTGTTATGGTGCGGTACTTTTATTACGTACAAATCAAAAAGACCCCGGGCGAAGCCGGGTATTAAAGCTAGTATATAAAGAAAAATAAATACGTAGCCGAGTATTAAGGCAACTTGATGCGGTTTAGCTTTTTTTATATACACCTAAGCTTATTTAAACAACAGTAGCAATATTTCGCGGTAGCAAAATGTTGACACATCAGTTTAACTTAAGCCTAATTAAATTCAATACTATTACCATCGTTTCGACGTGATAAATAATGAAATTACTATTTGAATGGAAATTAAACAATGTATTAATCCGCGATTTCCCGATTGCTTTGTGGGAAGCCATTTCACCAATATTAATGAGCGTAGAATCTACCCCTAACACACTAAAAACTTAAGTTATATTACTCAAAAATCCAAGCACCTTCGGACGGGCTTCTCAGCTAGTTTCTAATATTTCCTTGCAAAATAATCAAATGTTCCACTCTTCAGAGCTTCCTGTCACTTAAAAGAATTTAATTTCATTGCGAAGTTAAAATAAAATTCACCGAGGGGCTAACCACTCTCTGAAAATCTGTACACCGATTACCAATGAGTACAGCCTTTGGTAGTGCTAAATATGTACTCATTTACGTAATCATTTTAGTGCAGTCAAAGGTACAGGCTTGTACACCGATTACGGGGAGTGGTTAGCCCCTCGAAATTCACATAACCTAAATTAATATAAATATTATAAGCTTAAAAACTTCCTTTTCTATATTTCGAAATATTGGGGCGTCAGTGCATATAATATAAATTCCACAAATATCGGGATATTAACAATAATAGACCATCCCAATGCCGAGTTCCCCTTTCTTATTTGTAATGCGCCAGGAGACGCGAAGTCTGTCTATCACCTGTGGACGAAACTTTCGCTTTTCTTAAGCCCTTTCCACACCCGCCCGGTTCTTGTCCCGTTTTCAACCCCGTATAAAATTTGGAAAAAATTTGTCATAAAGCATGACTACGTTATATTGCAATTACGACCTTTTCAATGCTTTTCGCTTTAAATAGTAGTTTGAGATGAGTCTTGGGCCCGCTAAAGGTGGGCTGACCGACCCGAGCCGGGCCGAGTTTTCGATATCAAAGTTTTTGGCGGATCGGGTCGGGCTTTAAAATTGCCGGCCATACTCATCTCCAATAGTGTGTTTACAATCGAAAATGCTCTTTGCAGACCTATTTCCCCTTTTTTTTAAACGATAAATATTTAAATAAGCTTGCGTTTAAAACTCAGGATGATAAACAATTAAATAAGCTTAAGTTTAAATAGAGGACGATAAAAATTTAAATTAGCTTACGTTTAAAACTTAGGACGAGAAACACGTAAATAAGCTTAAGTTTAAAACATTTAAATAAGCTAGCATAAGATATTTACTAGGATATCTTTTGAGGTTAAATAAGCTTAGTTAAGAAACTGTCAATTTGTGGCTAGTGTCCCTATTCGTGCAAGATCCGTGCTACTCCCCCATTTTCCAACATTCCACTCGTACGTTTAGGTAACTTAATTGTTGGGATCGCCTCCTCCGTGTATTTAGTCAAGCAACTCGCTTGCCAAAAATACGCTCTCGCCCCGTTTCGAAACGGGGCTGGCTCCTAAACTCCTCTTATGATTACAATAGACTGGATATGATTTTGACGCTTTCCGGTCTGATTTTGAAAATCCCAGCTTCTAAAATCAAGAGGCGTCTTCGTGTCTGGACCCCAGCTGGAGATAGTGGTGAAAAGGGATTAGGGATATTTTGTAAAGGGGTAGATTTATCTTTTTTTTCTTTGCCTCTCTCAATGTTAAGCAGGGGGGGATTACAGCGCTTTAGAGATAGAGGACGACCTTCCTCGGTCGGAATTTTATATCATGGCGCAGTTTTAACTAAGCATTGTTTCCCTAAAGCATTATCTAGTGTAGTTATTTTACCTAAAATTACTTATTATTCATTTTTAAAGGCTTAAGACAAAGTTCGAAATATTACTTATTTAAATTAAGCTTAATTTAATTCACAAAATTTCTTTCTAATTAGATGGAAATGAAATGAAAACTTGCAATATTAATCGAAAAATAATCCCCACTTTCAATTTCTATATTAATTTTTACTACGAAATTAGAATATGTATTTAAAATTGAAAGTCGTTTTTACATTTGTAGAAACGTTCGCGATTTTCAAAACCTTTTTCGTGCGCGTTAAACTCATATCCAGTAGAGATTCTAGAGAAGCGTAGGGAAGTGGGGGAAGAGAGCGTAGATTGGGCACGACTAAACATACTAGAGAGGTAGGTGGGAAGATGGGGGAGGGGCAAGGATCTTCCTATAAATAGGTAGGCTAGTCACAAATGGACCACAGTCCCTTGTCGATCATTGTATCCTCAGTCGTTTTTCTTAGCGTTTCTTTTTAGCGTTTTACTTAGTATTTTTCCACTAAGATATTTTAAACCGTTTTTTTCCTTCGTGACAACCGAGGTAAGTAACTTATACGGATTCCGTGGAATGATATTATAAGTTTAACTTAATCGCGTATTTAATTCTATAGATGAACGAACCAACAGAGGCAAAGCCAAACGCGAGGCATTCGCCTATTAAACTTAGGAATTCCCCGGTGAAGTACTGGGGATTTGGTCCTCCTCCGTCAGGAGGAACTGAAATCGACTACTCCAAGTAATCGGAGTTTGATCGGTATGTGTTGTGGTAACTAAAGTCAAACATCCGCAAATATGTATTATTATTGGTGTTTATACTATAGGTTGCCGAGAAACGTGGAGCCGGCCGTATCTTACAAGTGTAAGGAAATAGCTCCAAGGACCAAGGCAGGAAAGGCAGCTTTCCCTGGAAAAGCCTGCCAGCTTTGTGAAAAAGTATAAAATTAGTTTTCATTTGAATTATTTTTATTAATCGTGTCAGTTTAACATATTATTTACCTGTCTTTTCGTTTAAAGTGGTATTTAGATTTACCAGAGGAGAAGAGAAGGGAGCGGATGAATGATATGTCCAAACACCGGGCGCGTCACTCTCTCGTGACTTCGACAACTCCACCGCGGTATTGGGACCTCAACACCTTGGGTGATCCCAGCCCTCCCGCCGTAACCGTTAAATTGGTGTCGAAAAGGAGACGGCCCCTAAAAATGCGAAAGCTGGACCGCAGCCCAAGTTCTTCGCCAACGAAGCGCTTAAAGCTTGATAATTAATCAAGTAAAAAAACGGCCCTTTTTAGGGCCACTCTCATTTTGAAACAAAGGTTTCACTTATAATGTATTGGGCAGTAAAGGAGTAGGTTTACTAAAATAGTAGAAATAAGCTTACATATACGTTGGAGAGGTACATCAGTATTATTCTTGATGAAGCGTCGGTAATAAGGTAACAAAATCATTGGTGGCGTCAAAAGTAATATACATAGACGACAAGATATTAACTTAAAATATTCGATTTCAATTTTGTACGTTATACATGGAGAGGAAGGCGTGACTCCGGAACAGGAGAATTGCCCCGAAGAAGACACGCAAACAAATAAGCTTACATTAATCTGATATGTCAACATTTTTAATAGTAAAAAAACTAAAAATAGGCTTACGGTTTATTAGTACGTCAACATGTTAATAATATAAGCTTTAAAATAAGCTTCCCGTACTTAGTATGTATTTTATTTTCGCGCCAAGACATTTAAATAGTTACATTTTATGACACCAAACAATTTCTTTAATTTCTGCTATAGAAAGTGCACGGAAATATTTTGGTGTCGGCAACTCGGAAAGTCTCGCGACGGCCCTCAAAAATGACAACCAAGCCTCCTTCCCCGTGGTCGTAAACGCTTAAACATTCAGCGAAACGTTGCTAATATGTCTAGCAATAAGTTCAGATAAGAGCTAAGAAGTTGATCATAATAAATATAAATAATAGGCTTAAGTTAAATTGTCATCCAGTGGCGTACCTACAGGGGCGAAGCGGGTGACTGCCTCGGGCGCGCATTTTTAGAGGGGTGCGTTTTGGGGATTTCTTAATGGGCAACAAATTATTCTGATAATTTTGTATTGATATTATAATATGTCGCAGTAAATATTTCTTTATTGGTTAAATTTGGCTACTCTTTCCATTTCATCTTTCTTCTTAATAGCGTATCTATTGGTATTGCAGCGTTGATTAGTTCATCAGCTAAACATTCGGCAATAGTTTTTATGTTACGGAAAGCACCTTCCCTGGCTCCAGCGCAACGTAGCCAAATGGTTTGATTCACGCATCTCATAGGAGATACCTCCACAGTTTGTCTCCTAACTGTACCGGCTCTTCCCAAAGACTCACCTTTGAACCACGATAGAAGCTTGAGTAATATTTTGACCAGCGGCTAGAGTAACACTGCTGAATTAATTAATTAATTTAAACGACTATCGAGTATTTAAATCAGGCAAATTTAATTATTGAAATTGAAATTCTACCTAGGAGGGGGCGCCAATGTTTTGTCCCGCCCCGGGCGGCTTAAAGTCTTGTTACGCCACTGTTTTTATCTCAACGGCAGGCGTTAACGGAAACTCGGAAAGAAATTGTATTAGGCCTAACGAGGATTTCATAAGTTAGCGCCCGCCGTCACGGCGTCACGGCGATTTTGCCAATTGACGGCTTTTAAAATTCATTTTGCGCGTGAAAATACCTCTACATGTTATGGTCAAAAAAGCACCCAAAGAAGGCTGTGTGCCCAAGACATGTACCTGTAGTGCCCAAGACATGTACATGTAGTGTCGCGCGCTAAAACGTCATTTCAAAATCCGTCAATTAAAACGCAAAAAAACTGAAAGCTTTTTAATGGCTGTAGCATTTGGTTTATAAGATTGATAAACATGAATGAGATTGATCTTCTCAATATACTGCATTAGTAATCCACATATTTCGAGTTGTTTGTTAATTTATAATTTCACTCCATTTGCCCAAATGAAAAGATTTAATATTGTTCGAGAAAATACAAACAATTTTTGAATTTCTTCCATTGTTATTTTGTTAAAGTTTCCGTGGCGAAAAGTGCCCAGGTTTAAAGTATCATTGTAAGACGTTATAACTTCTAAGGTACACTGTGACATCGTGTTTCCCGCCCCTAGCCAAGTAATAACATTACGTACGACGGTTTGAATAGTGAATACACACAATCCTCCTGATGTGTTAAGTTTGTTTGAGATATACAAAACCTACAACGCCGGTGACATAACTAATATATATCCACAGCTATACTTATTTTTACTTACACTTCTTTGTTACTTCGGTGGTCACACTTATTTGTTATTTCTGATCACACATAATTGTTACTTCTGATCAAACATAAAATAGGGTTCAAAAGTCGCTTGATGACTTAGGTGGTGCCTTGGGTATTAGCCTAGCTGATTTTTATTATTATTATTAAATTCGAACGCCGGCAGCACTGTAACCAGGATTTAATTTCAGGGTGGGCACGCAATGTAAAAAATAATAAAAAAAAAAATTGTACATACAACCATACGGTTCAGGGTGGGCACGGCCCGACCGCCCCCCCCCCACCCTGGTTACGGCCCTGAACGCCGGTGTGGTTTTTTAAACTTAAAGATTATTATTATGTAATTATTAGGTAATTTTTATCACAACAATTAACAACATCGGCGCGGGTTACAAGAAATTTAGATATTAATTCATAATAATCTTGATTTTGCGGCCCTTTAAACTTGAAGATGATTATTATGTAATTATAGAAACCCCCTCCCCGTGTTAGGTAATTTGTGACAGCTATAAACAACATCGGCGCTGTTTACACGAAATTTATTTATTCATTCATAATAATTGTAATTTTGAAATTTTGTTGTATTATAGCCTAAATAAATACTATTTTCAAAATTGGCTCGCCATCCCGTGAGCAGCTCTCGGCGAACACACTATACCGTAGCTCGACGTGAAAAAGGTCGCGCCCCGCCGGTTCTCAAAAATGAACAGCCCATTTAGTCGCTCGAGAAAAAGTATCTCAGCGGGCATTCAGCGCTTTGTATTGAACAGACAACTTCGTGGCTAGAGGGGGGAAAGCTTAAAAGTGAGCAGGCTAGCGCGACTATCGGCGGATCTTGTTCACCGCGTCGTGAAAACTCACCGGGTGAGAGAAACTTTCGGTTCTCGTCGAGAGCTTGTTCAGTTTCTCTCTCGCACTGAAAAGAGCAGCTGACCTTCGAATTTTAACTGCTCACTCGTTTCGAGGTGATTTTCCAAAACGAGCGCTCACAATTTTTGCCCACCTATGGGCGTTTGTTCGACAGCGTTGTTAAGTCTTATCTATTAGTTTATTTTTTGATCGTTCTTAAATGTATCCATCGCGAAGGTTGTTTTTTTTATTACCATAAGGTATTAACTTGGTGACATTAGCGAAGGCTATTACGCGCTTAGAAGCTCCTGATAAATTAGTTTCAAGAACGGATTTTCTATCCGAGGGGTCAGACATTGAGGAAATCCACACTAAAATCGTATTCTACGAAAATGTCATACAATTATTTTGAATTTTTTTGATGCCAAATTCAGGGTTTTTAACAAATTCACAAAAAGGTGGGGTGGCGGAGTGGTTAGCACTTTCGCCTCACAGCAAGAGGAGCCGGGTTCAATCCTAGCTTGTGGCACTGGGTGAAAACTCGGAACAACTCCTTCCGTGTTGAGTTTGCAAGTTCTCTCCTCACTGGTTTAAGGGGTTTTCCCCCGAGCTCTTCGGTTTCCCCTTCCATAAAAACTTGTCGAGGTTAACGGTAATAGTTAGTGTAGGGAGCTGTTGGCTCGATCGTGTGGCATGCAGGGCTTGCCACCACCCTCCTACGCATTGTAACCCGGCCACCTGAATTAAAGGCTTCAAAAGTCGCTTGATGACTTGGGTATTAGCCTAGCTGATTATTATTAAATCCGTAAAAAAATCTAAGAGAACAAATCCAGCCAAAATATTTTTTTAAATGCTCCTAAATTTTTTACGAATCCACAAATCTACTGAAAAATCCACAAAGCCAGTGAAAAACCCGCAAAAATACCAATTCGATTTTTTTTAAATACAGCTAGATTTTTCTAAATCCACAAATAAACAAATCCACAAAATCGAAGACTAGGATCCCCAAATCCGTGATTTTTTTAAAAATTCACCAATACTCGTAAAAATACGCTAATCTACAAAAATTACAAATGAAGCACAAATTCGAGTAAAAATCCAGCGCATTTTTTCCCCCTGAATGTCCGACCCCCCCTCCCCCAATCATGCGGCTGTAGCCCGAAAGTACGTGTCAATTCGAATGCTATGATCGAGACGTGCTTTGGAAACGGATATAAACCTCTCACGAAAATAACTTGGTTTTTAAATCTTTCTATAATCGTTTATCAAGGTCTTCCACGAATAATTGCATTTCTAAGCACGTATTTTCTTCCGCCAAACGTTTTCGATTTAAAGGAGAAACAATATATTAATTAATGAAAAATTCGTCATTGGAGTGACTCTAACCGAATCGTTTAGAGACTTTATTTCACGCCATTTTGAACCACCGGTGATTGACAACTCTGCTATCATGATTGGTTGTTTTGTAGACACTATATTTTACTAGCACCTATAGTTACTGATAAAAAATTGTAGTGCTAATGGTAAATAGCTAAGGTAGCCTAATCCAGAAAGAAATATATACTTTATTAATGAAATATTTCAGTGCTTGCTGGTAACTAAGCCAAGCCTTGAAACGTCCGCCAATACATTATTTCACGTCACAGATCTTGACGACGTACCCTGGTGGTAAGCCAACAGCGGAACACGTTGGCCTACCACCAGGATATTTGTTTGGAAGGAAAGTAAATTTAAAGGGTGACAGGTCTTTATAAACCTAGGCCTTTAAATGATTGGGCTTATTAAGTTTTTGACCTTTTATTTTTGAAATTTTGCCTTTAAAAGTATTGGTAATTAAGCATTGTTTTAAGTAAAAATAACCAGTAAGCCGTGTATAGCTGAGGTTTTTTAATCAAATTTATTGGAATCCATTTAATTTCTAAACTTAAAAAATTTAATGAGCTAATCCTAACCTAACTTTCAAGCCCCAACTCGCAGTGATAATTGAACAGAATTCTTAAGGCGCTTCAAAGCGGCTGATGTACCTCAGTAAGCCTTCCGATTTAGGCCACGCCGACCGTGTCAAAATAAAACGGGATCAGTGATTCCCCTTAAATTCTTAGTCCATGGTTTCAGCTTGGATTAACAATGGTCCTATTTTTAATGCAAGGTTTCAGCGACGGGATTGAAGCTCGTTAAGCCTAACGCGAGTTGTCGTGAAGAGATAAGCTTTAAACTAAGAATATTTAACGACAATACCTGTTCACATAGAAATACATAAAATATTCTTCCAAAATGCTGACGCATTATAGTGGTTTCGTTTAAATTTCCCCCAAATCAACAAACCCATCGCCACCCCGGTAAAATATAAAACAATTTAACTTCTCGCGCTTCTGTTCGTCTCGTATCCATGGAGATAGTCGTTTCCGCTATCGACGGAAGTTGAAGAAGCTAAAAAGATAAGGCAAAAAATCGCCACAGGGAGTCAGGTATAACGGTTCTGATTTTTTAAGAAATCCAGAAAACCGGCCAGGCTCCCATCAAGAACTTCTTTGTAATTTCCGTTGATATTTAACTAGTCCAAATGTTTTATTTTATTATTTAAATAAATTAATTATTTAAATAAATTAATTATTTAAATAATATAATTATTGTTAAATTATTTAATAAAAATTCAATTATTACAATTAAATATTACCGACTTTATTTTTAATCGAAGAATATACCACCTTCGATTAGCTCTTTTCCGAAATTCGTAAACTACTAAATGAGGCTTGCCTCCTAGGTCGTTTGATAGATCACTCTTAATTGAAAGTGACTAGGCCTTTCGTCCCCCATTGTTTTCCGCAGACGTACTATAATTCTGTTCGGATTTTGCCACTGGAATGAGTAAAATCCTCAAAGTCATCTTGCATTACTCAAGTTTTTTTAATTTAATTTTTGGCTATTCTTATCTGTCCCTTTAACCAATGGAGATCGGATTGGAACCGGTTGTATAATTGACAATCAGCTAGGACATCGTTTTCGTGAAGAACATTTTCCGAGTGGGGTCAGACGCCATGCATGCTTTGAAAAGGCCAGTGTTTTCTTATAGTGTTGTTTCGATTACTGATAAATTGATCAATTATCTCGAAGTAAATTTTCCTCATCTGCGCAATTAGGGAATAGGGTATAGAGTGTTGTCGTCTGATACGATTTTGAAAACTTGTAACGTCACAGCTGTAGTGTTAATAGTGGCCGCCATGACAGCCAGCAAATTACAATGGTGACGTCGCAGGGTTTCAGACGACAACACTCTATTTGCTTCTTCTTTTTCTACTAAAGCTGCCAGGGGCTGCTTCTAAGCACTCAGATGGGGGACGTAAATGATTCAGGAATATTTTTTTGATTTTTTGTTCTATTAGAGAAATGATGTTTTCGATATGATGTATTTACACGAGGCACAAAGAGTTTACGATCGTGCCCTCTAGTTATTGTTGAGGTTTGTCGCGTGAAAAAATCTGATTCTCGGAGTACACTTAGTTAAGATAACAATGTCAGTGTCACCATGGCGATCCTCAAGAGTGGGTATGCGTAAAAAGTGCCGTCTGTAGGCGGGGGATTGGTCACGTAGGGCGGGTACTAATTTGGTCAGTTTGTTTATTGACTTGGGCCCTTAATGGGTCAGGGTGTGCAATAACTGTTGGCTTTACCGGGGAGTCTGGGTCCGGCTCTTGTAACCCATAAGGGCGGTGGCGCACTGGGAGATGTTAGCTCTGGTCAATTGGTCCTATCTCCACCTCCGACTTCGGTCCGGTGTGGGCTGGTAACTGGGCTTCGGCCCAGGCCAACGGAGAGGGTCCAGGCAACCTGGCCGCCTCGGCGGATGTAGCCTGCTGTGGGGTGGCGGTCCTCCGTATGAGGGCACGGCGGTCCTGTTTCCCGGCCTTTTGGGGTCCCACCGGGATCTCCGTTGCCAGCTGTGCCGGGTTACTTGGACTGCTGTGTGCCCGTCGTCCCCTTTAGGAGCTCTCTCCAAAGGGCTTGGCTCTCTACCTCCGTAGGTGGGGTGCCGGCTGGCGTTGCTATAGCATCCGCTCTCTATCCCACAGCTGTGCGCGAAGTAGGGGCTGGTCGAACCATTGCTGCGCCTTTTGTCGGGATGAGTGGCTGGCGTCGAGGGTGAGACCATCAGTAGTGGGGTACTACTACCCATGCTGGCTTTGTCACCTGTACGGGCTTGTGGACGCTGGCGTAGGGCATTCTGATGAGACCACCGGTGTAGTAGGCTTTTTGATTCGCTTGGAGCACCGGTATATAAATTTCCCTTTTTAAATAGGGAGACCAAATCGGGGAAGCAAAGTCTATCAACGGGAGTATGAAAGAGTTGAAAATAGTCCTGATGACCTGAGGAGTTTTAGTAGTGAAAGTATTGACGCAATGTTAGGTATTATCTTCCGTTTGCGTAAACTTAAGGGTTCGCTGCTAAGAGCCGGAATATGGGAGGAATCTCACAACTTTCAGCTTTGTTCAAAATTAAGTCAAACCGTTTAGACTTTCTTACACCTTAGTTAGCTACTGTAGTTTCGCAAATAGCAACGGTTTCGGTAATACTACTTGAGATAATTTGTATCAGCTAACACTTCATCTAAAGCCGCAATTTAAGTCAAGTTGTTGAAGTTATTTAATTTGGAAACATACACGCGTCACTCAGCGGCTTCCTCGGGTTATCAGTTTTCAACCATTCTGCAATGCTATAATTATGGAATCAAACCTATTTCTTTATTTTTTCACGCTCCACCACGTAATGTCACGGCTCTCCATTTAAAAAAGCATGATATTTTCTCGGTTTCCCAAATTTGGTTTAAATGTCACCAATATTGATCAATTTTACCCAAAATTCTTGATCAATTTTACCAAAAATAGGTCAAATTCATCTATTGGGGTTAGTTTTGAAAATTTAATTAAAAAAAAAGTTTAATCGAGAAAATCCCATGCTTTTTTAAATGGAGATTTTCGTTTGAGAGATCAAAACATTTTCGGTTGCCATGGGAAAACTAAAGCCCATTGCAACTTTTCCCTTTGCGAATTTTCATACTACCATAAGGACTACCTAACCCCCGAGTTTCAACAAAATCCGTGATAACCACCTCGGGCAGTCTCCTTGTTAGTACACACAAATCACTGAAGAATGAGGATTGTGTATAAAAATCGTCTAACACATTAATTTGCATGTAGTTGCATACAATAGGATTATGGTGGACTAAAGCTTTTTTCACACTTGGCCTTGATATTCAGTGGTGGCCCGAGGCAAGTTTTAGGATGGAACGAGATACGATTATGGCGCCCCTAATATTTTTTCCTTTATTTTTCCTTACCCCTGAGACTTGGCGCTCCGTTCGCCCTATGGTAGGGCCGGCCCTGTTGCTATTGATTCAAATTGTTTCGAATGAGTTGTGTGAGCCAGGCGAAATCGTTTTAAACCGATTCAAACCTTTTTTACCGCTTCTTACGTGTGGGCCTAGCTTACGGGTACTTGAAATTTAAACATATCTTTTGAAATAATGGTTTGTCCAAGGCCAAAATAGTTATTGGGTCGTCCTACCCTAATAGTTTTTGTCTCTTAACGATAAATTTTATTATAAGTGCATCCTAGAACATGACATAATTAAACGTTACGTTATAAATTAGGCGTTTTTTAGCCTCTTCCTCTAGTATAGAGGAAAGAAACTGTTATTTTCGCTCCTGATGTATGCGGTGGTGGTAGTGGTGGTGAATAATACAGTGGAAGCTATTGGTCCATATAGTCTATAGCTCCGTATAGTTCCACGGGAATCGACGAATTATCTTCAACGGCACTCGATATAAATTTAATTCAGGCGTCATTCGATTGGTATTAGTTCTCTCCATCTACCTATGCCAGGCCAGTGCGGAGCCGTGGTTTTTAATCAAAGGGGTAAAATCAAGAGTGCTAGGATGAAGAGGCTACTATTGTGGCTGTGCCGTTTTGTTTAATTACGCTCCAAGGCACTGAATTACAGAATATTTATTTATGAAATGTAGAACCACTTTTTATTGTTATTTATTGTATTTACATTGAACAGAACACGGAATATGAACTTTAGATAAAAGTATTCAAGTTGGTGCGGTGGAGCGCATCACCTTTTGATCTGAAAATCGAGCTTTTCGGCGTAGTATCCCGACATCATCATGAGTAATTTGGTGACGTATTCGTAAGCCAGAGGGACGGACAGTCCCAGCCACACTCCCAAGTAACCCCCCAAATTACTAAATAACTCGATGGGCTGCAAATATAAGTTAGTTATTAGTTAATATATCTTATAATAATTTACAATGTAAGTTCAACAGTCAACTGATTTGATCTGATTACTCAGGTCGTAATTTTCAGATGCCCGAAGGCAATCATCGATTTTCGCTATAATTCATCTCAATTAGCTGAACATTTATCCGACTTAAGCCGAGTTCCCACTTGACGAATTTTCGAGACTTTCGCGACGAATTTAATTTTCGTCGTAGCTTTGAGCTTCACTAAATTTCACTCGCATGCGTCAATTCGCTTCGCGAAAACTGCATTTTTTGCTAAGTGGGAACTAGCCTTTAAACGCATAGTGTATATATAATCTTGTGGAAAAAATTTAAAATTACCGGTATTTAAAAATTGTAAAGAAATTTAATCAGGAAATATGTAAAATCGAGAACTGTGAGTCATCTTAAATCTGCTCAGTTTCTATCTATCGGGTTACGATCAGTGGCGTAGCTAAAAATCCTTCAAGGGAAGGGTCAAATTATGTAAAATACCTGAGAGGGGTTAAATTTTAGTACAGTCAAAGTTACACTATTTACGATGAATTCAGATAAGTTTCGTGTTTAAACCGTATGAACTAATCTGATAATATCTGAACGTCAATGCAGATTATCTGATATCTGAACGTCAATGCAGATTTTCTGATATCTGAACTATCTTAATTATTTCCTCGGTTCAGATAAGTGTTATCTGAGAATTGGTTGGAAGCACTAGTTTCAAATACACTACTGAACTGTATAATATATCTCAGTGGCGTAGGAACCAGGTGGGGGGCGAAATAATGTAATTGCCCCCAACTTAATGCTCGGTAAAAAATAAAAATTTCTGAAATAAAGGTAGGAGCGGCTCCATAGATCGCCGTTAAAACAACACCAGGTAACTTGAGATACGTGGTTTTGTCAAAATTGACATATTTAGATTCTACACCCCAATTTACGTATATAACATTAAAAACATTAATAGGTTGCAATTTGATTTATTTTTTAAATCGAGAAAACATTTAAACGTATCTTTGATATTCACAACTTATTTCGCGCAAAAGCACGTATCTTGCTTATTTTCAGCTCCTATCTCACTTCATGACGCAAAACCACGTATCTCTAAAATATCCCCTTTAGCAAAATATTTTGAAATTAAAATCCTCATAAAGAGTCAATATTGAAACGAAATTATTTAACTATAAAATTAACTCACATGTAAAAACCTAACACGCGATTTCTGCAAAATTAAAAAAATCAATTTTTCTCAAAAAGGCCACCGAAAAGATACGTGGTTTTGTTTTAACGGCGACGTATTAAACTACGATCCTTAATTTTCCCAAGAAATATCGGTTTTCAATCAAAATAAACTTAAAACTTACTAAAATCTCTGTTAATTATCAATTTAAATTCATCTATAGAATTTCCAAATGCAAGAAAAACTAAATCTGGTCCGTTTTTGGGGTTCCATTTTTATCTTACCGCCAGGGGACGACCCAGGGATCGCCGGCTTTAAACTGCTTTGCCCCACTTCTCAAACGTTCCTACGCCACTGATATATCTCTGAGATATAAGTGTATATTTGGCAATGTTTTTCGCTTACATCCTCCTAATACTTTGTCAGCAAACGTTTAAGAAATAATTTTCTAACGAATTTTACCAATAATGTATCATTTCAACACGTCAGTTTTAAGGATCCAATTATATAAATACATTCTTGATAATATTCAAGGTCGTAATTTTAACCAAATTTAGAAAATGACCCTACACAACCGTTTGCAACGTATTTTTTAGGACGATAAAATTGGCGAATAAGTAGATAAGTCCATAATGAAAAGGGATAATAAAGCTAAACCCTAAACAAATTTGAAGAAATTTAAAAACTTACTAATAGCTCGTACATTTCTTCAAATTTGTTTAGGGTTTAGCTTTATTATCCCTTTTCATTATGGATTTATCTACTTATTCGCCAATTTTATCATCCTTTACAATGCAGTCCACAGGTGGTTCCTTTTAACGTATTTTTTACATGATTAGTTTGAGTATTATTAAAAGTGGATAAAACCTCGTATCAATTCCTAACTTAGGCTGGGTTTCGGCTTGGGCTATTAGAAATGGTGTTTCTTTATTAGCATACGGCGTGTTATACCAACGAAATTAAATTTTAACCAATAGCAATACAGATACGTTATCACGTTGTGAAAATAGTAACAGAGATATTCAATTTTAGGCAATAACAAAAACGAAACATGAGCAAGTTGTGAAAATACTACAAACGAAATTCAATTTTATCCAATAGTAATACAGATACGTTATGAAAATAGTACCCGCCTCGCTAAGATCGTAGAAAATTCCTTTTCTTAACAAGTTTTTTTTTAATTCAACTTTGTAAGACGAAGTGATTATTTTGAATTATTAAATTTTGTTGGCTCTTTCCTTGAATAATTATATTTTGAAGTTTGTTAACAACTTTCATAAAGTAATAACTCAGCCAAACTATATAACAACGCAGCTAATACATTATACAAGGAAAATTGGTAGAGCACTTAATAAATAAAAGAAACATAATGATATTTAATTTAGACGAAGGCCGTTTGGACTATTTAGAGGAAACGTCATCAACTAAATAATTGTTTGATGTGTTGAAATACACGATTGATAATGGTAAAATTTACTGTAGAGTGATAATTGTCGAAATAAATAAATTTTTAATTTGACTTTCAAGTACTCAATTTTCATAAAAATTTAAAATATGCCAAAACTTACTTTTGCGGGAAGTTTTTTACAAATCCATAAAAAATTACTTCGTTTTTCACTAGTGAGTTTCAGCAAAACCAATTCTAGGCGTTTACGCGAACGTCTACCAATATCCTGAACGTTGCAGACGTTCGCGTAAACGCCTAGAAATGGGTTTGCTGAAACTCTCTACTATCCATTTAAATTAAATAATTTTATAAAAATTGATTAATTTTTATAATAAAAAAGTGGTCATTATTTTTCTATTGGATTTTCCATAAATTCGGTAAAGTATGGGTGGTTACCGCGCCGAGCTGAGCTTTTACAAGTCTAGGTGGCGCTGCTCTTACGAGGTAGTGTCTATAATCGATCGTCTGCTATTGTCAACTAACATAAAAATGTCTACATCTGGGCGGGATAATTGCGCAACACAGAGTTAAATTGTAATAAAATTCAAATAATAACGTTTAGCTTCAATTTAACTCTTAATAACACTTTAATACGCGTTAATAATTACGCTACTGGCTGTCAAAGACTAAAGCGTCTGCTAGTACATATTTAGTTTTCAACGGCAGCCAAAAGAGGGCGTAGCGATAGGTTTCGGTCGCGAATACCGCGAGAAGAAAGTGCAAATAAAGCGCTATACTTTAGCACTTAGACAGTCGCAGTAACGCCTGTTTTCTCCGCTAGAGGGATAAGAAGAAGAATTTGTCGCATCTGCTAAACTAATTCAGTGGCACTAAAAGGGGGAAGCAATGAAACTAACAAGTTACTCTCTAACATATCTAGTTGCGGACTTTTTGTACGAAGCCTTATCCACTTTTGGTAATAAACGTGGTAAATTTTGGGCCGCGTTACGGTGTATCATTCCGCGGTTTATTGGCGTAAAATTAGCACCCACTGAAAACTGCCTCGAGTCTGCGAAAGTACGTGTTTCATTAGGTGAAAACTATTCGCCAGTCCGGAACCGTTCGATGAGTGTCGTATTTGCGCCTAGGCCAACCTAGGCCGGGGCCTAGGGGCCCATCCTTTAAAGGGGCCCTCCAGTGACCGTAATTACTGTATTCGAAGGCATAAATCTATAATATCAATCGTAATTTATATTGGAGAAATTCCCAGGTATAAGATTTTGTTTTAAAATTACCAAAATTTCTGTCTGGCAGTTTACGGACGTAGCCTTAAATCGCAATGTTGCATAATTATCGCGTATTTAGTCGACGATTGTTAAGAGCTTTTATTTAGTAATATAACCGTAGAGCTCAGACTTCTACGCTGAATTAGTGAGGCACAGCCTAGTTCCAGGGATAAGAGTAAATTCAGCGCGTGAAAAGGGGGCCCAGACTCCTTATCTGCCTATGGGCCCAGGATCTCTAAGTCCGGCCCTGGTCCTTCGTTCGCGGGAACTGGTTCTCGGACCTTTCGGAACTGTTCAAACAGTATACTTGCTCGAAAGCAGGTACCATCAAGAACACAAGGCTGAGCTTTCTTAAATTCGTCCGCAATTGGTTTTTAGACTAGTCAATACGTGCTTTTAGGATGGAATTTCAGACTATTCGTACAACAAGTTCCGATCTGTCTCGGACGTTTTGGTGACGCCATAGCTTAGTCCGATTCAGTTGTTTTAACAGTTCCGGACTTACGAATAGTTTTCACCTATTGTTATGGCCTTGATGGATACTTCTTCCTTAAAGGCCTAGGATTTCTTCCGCCTGTTTTCCTTTAAGTTTTCTTTCCGCCGCGCAAATATCCTGGTGGTAAGCCAACCGCGGAACACGTTAGCCTACCACCAGGATATTTGCGCGGCGGGAAGTAAACTTAAAGGAAAACAGGCGGAAGAAATCCTAGGCCTTTAAGATAATATTATATACTTATGGTACTTGGCAGCTTAATAATATCATCTTACAGTGATTTGTGGTTTGTGATTGTAAATATAATGAAGGCTTCCCCTCAATTCAATATGAATTTCGGTCAGATTCTTGAAATTATCCTCCCTGTCAATGGAGAACCAAAATTTACAATATAGTTCTTGATAGACAATTCTATAACTCATTGTTATTTGAAATTACTTGATTTCTCTGTTTTCCGTGAGAACTGATTGGTACATTTCAACCCTGTATCAAATGCGATAAATAAATATTACGTAACAAAGTCACACCGCAAAAAAGTATTGCCATGAGTTTATAAACATATGTCACGTAAGTGTGTCCGTTGCCGTGTCTTCCGAGTGTTAAATTTCTACTGAGACCATTTTCTAGAATGAAAACACATTTTTCGATATCCTTAAGCCTAAGTCAGCGGGTCTAACGCGTGATCTTTGTAGTGCGGATGCGTTAGTCCAGCCCTGACAATTGTAGGGATTTCCTCCGCAACAAACCACTAAAAGTAGCTCAGAAAATGTCAATTCGCGACCGAAACGACTCTAGATGGCGTAACGGTGCTAGCTTCTCCGAGATTGCGCTTATGATCTGGCGTCTGCTACAGACAAATTAGAAGGTCGCGAGAACGATTTTCTTAAATAAATTTGTCAAAATATAAGCCAATGATGCAAAAATTATATCAAAATACAAGTATCATTATTTATATAGTCAAATTTACGAATAACGATGAGGAAAAACTAATAGCGTCTGCTTTAGCCGCAACCTATCTAGGTTTCAATGGCGAACCAAAGAGGGCGTAGCGATAGTTTTCGGTCGCGAATGGCAATAGTATGGAGCGGACAATATTGGAACCTTTTAAAGGTGACATAAATACTAGAGTCGCGTCTTTTTCTTCGTAGAGGCGTGTATACAGGGTGTTTCAAAAGGTTATGCAAACATTGTAAGGAGTTGTAGGGGGTGTGTTGAGAAGTATGCCTGTTTTTTCCCCCATTTTCCTACGATGAGTGAAAAGAGCGCCAGAGAGCTTCAAAGTGTGGCCTACTAGCCCCTGGAAGTAGGCTGCAACAAGCGCGAAACCAAGCAGCAGGGAAACGCGAACATTAAGGTTTGGGTTCGTGTGATAGGTAAAAAAAGGGACTGTAAACAAATCGAGGTAACCAGCGTAAAAAAATAAACTTAAACAATATTTAAAGTCGTGATGGACCGCGATTTCTCATGACTTTCAAATTGCAACAATGGATTTCACTTCGGAAGAACTGGCGGATATTCATTTGTTTTTGTTATTTATATCAATAAACGAATATATAAAGTAAATTTAGTCTTAACCAACTTGCTGAAATGGGAAAACAAAATCACGTGACTACGACATCACAACCAACTTCGATTCGGAAACTCGTGCTCATAGTTGGCCGTGCAACGGTAAAGAAAAAATATTCTATTACAAGATGTTTTAAATAATCATAATAATTTGATAATTTAGATGAATCAATCAAAATTTAAACCGCCATTAGCAAAATAAAATGAATAATAGTTCGTAATTCTTAGAATAGATGGCGTTGTCGTTCTCCACAAAATCACGTGACTACCATCTTTTCAGCCCCGCTGGACTTTATAGTTTCGTCTTTTCCCACGCATTCGCAAATTCATCGTACCCCTGAAATCGCATTTCATTTCCCTTCAGCTTGGTTTTGCGCTTGTTACAGCCTGCTTCCAGGGGCTAGTAGGCCACACTTTGAAGCTCTCTGGCGCTCATCGTAGGAAAATGGGAAAAAAACAGGCATAGTTCCCAACTCACCCCCTACAACTAGGATTGCCGTGGTTCGGTTCGGTTCCGGTTCTTGAAGGAACCGGAACCGAACCGAGAACCGACGAACAATTGTAAGTGGAACCGGAACCGAACCGAAAAATAGTAGGAACCAAGCCGAGAACCGACGAACAATTGTAAGTGGAACCGGAACCGAACCGAAAAATAGTAGGAACCAAGCCGAACCGAACCGAGAACCATAACCAAAATTAAGGAGAAAACTGTAAAACTATTTTCGCTTATTTCCACATATTTGGAAGTAACATAGAACACGCGGCGAAATAAAAACCAATAGTTTGGACAAAACGAAATTAAGTGATTTCTAAATACAACGGTTTTTCCTTCCAATTGAGACAATAGACATAATAGTCCTTGTCACTGTTGTCAGTGGTTTATTTATTCTTTTTCGCGGCTTTTTCAAAAATAATAGTATTCGAAAAGTATTCGGTTCTTTCGGTTCGGTACGGCTCGGTTCTACTAAGGTTCCGGTTCGGCAACACTACCTACAACTCCTTCAAATGTTTGCATAACCTTTTGAAACACCCTGTATTTGACGTCACTCCATACTTAGCAATCCGTAAATATTGCGACTAACTGACACAATTATAGAACATAATTATAGACTGATAGTGTGGCTTAGACCAAGTGAGTAGCGTACAGGCAACTAATCGGACACGTGTCGGCACACTCTTGCTCTATCTTTTCAAATTTAGACTTGTTCGTGTCTAGAAAGAAATTGAGAAGCATTAGGCGGGTGTCATTGAAAGGCTTCGTAAACGTTTAGCATTATCCTAACGATTGTACCTTCCTCGGTGGAATTGCAGGCTCTGTGTTTATTCAGGATGGTGAAATTCCGTGATACGCATCCAATTTCCCTGCTAAGCCTTTGCCAAAGACAAGCGTACTTGCAGTGCTTTCACGAACAAAAAATACATTGGAAATTAATTAGTAACTATGGAAAACTGGCTAAGCCTTGTACATACAACTATAAGTAACATAATAACAATAAGTATGACACTTCCTATTGCTTTAATGCTAATTTTCTAACCGAACCTTTTTTCGACACTGATACTCTCTTCAAGCTGTGACTTGGACTCGCGAATTACCGTTTTGGATGACTACTTTTTGATAAAAAGTTAAGCCTAATATCGGAGAGTACGTTCTGGAGTCGCGAGGGGCTTTGGCTTTGTTTTGAAGCCCGCGTGCGAATCACGCGTGATAAAAAAACATGAGCTCGTGGCGAAGAGTAAAACTTTTTTATTTTTTATTATTTTAGCCTAATATTCCGCCTATCTATCGGAAACCATATACTTCGGCTTAGCGGAAGTCTCGCGTATTATAGACACTATAGAGGGCTCTGTGCTGAGAAAACATCTTGATTACGCAATAACTATGAAAATCAGTTTGGTTGTAAATCTCGTTAATTGTCATACTTATTGTTATTATGTTACTTACGATACAACTAAGTTTTAAAATAAAATCCACTATTGCACAGTTTTAAATATTTAATTTGCCCTTTCGACCGCCTGTCCCATTCGACCGACATTTTGTTTGCTCAAAAGTGAAAGCATGAAACCTAACCTAACCTTACCTAAACTAACCTGACCTAACCTAACCTTACCTAGTCTAACCTAACCTAACCTAACGAAATAAACAGATAAACTTTTTCGAATAAATGGGATTCGACCCAATGGGATTGCAAAATTAGAATTCGATCAATTGGGAAAGTATATTTTTTGATTCGATCCATTGGGAATTCGACCCAATAGGATTCTATCCAACGGGAATATACCCAATTTATTGATAAAGTTCATACTCCCTTTAAGATTTTAACGAAATGAAGTGTCTGTTACCGGTTGGCTGTGAGGTTGGTTGGCGTCGTCTTCATATTCTTGGGTATAGTTCCTGCACATCGTCTTGTACGGTGGTTTCAAGTATTTTATCGACGTCTGCAAAACCACGCCCAAAGTGTTCAATTTATAAATGTTTATTTTGTTGTCACGATCGTTTGGCATTTACCTTGGTAAAGAGCAGCTTGTGCCGCACGCCCTTGGAGATTCGATATCCCGGAATCGTATTGGTGGGCATTTCGTACAGGCTATGTAGGAACAGAATTCCTTCCCCTTTTTGAAGCCGAGATAAGGTAAAATTGAGACGCAATACGAACACTGCGAACGGAAGTTCAAATCAATCAGATTTAAAAAATTTATCGGCTTGCCCTACTTATTAATATTTATTTTTTGAATAATTTTTACCATAAGTATCGTATAAATTCAAATTTGCTACCATGGTTAAAATCTAATAATTAAATCATGGTATTTTAAAAACATTTATTTTTATATTTAAAAGTGTTCGCTAGCTTTCGTGTACAAGACCCCTTGTCAAGTGTCTGATTTCAAGACTTTATTTAATTATTAGATTTTAACCATGGTATCAAATTTTAATTTATACGATACTTAATTTAATTATAAGTAACGTAATAAACATTACCTTGATTTGTCATATTAACTCCAAAAATATATATATATATATTTTAATACATGTATATATGTATAATCATAAGTAACATAATGAGTAACATAAGTATGAAACAGAATGATTTCGGTTAATGATAGTCTGTCGTGGCGTGATTGAGTAACCGGAAGTCGCGTAACCGGAAACTCGCCCCTACTTTCTCTCTTTTCTGGTGAAATCATTCCCAAATTAATTTGATGGCGTTCAAGTCCAAATTTGAAAATAACTAATTCGTTAATTAATTAATACTATAGTGAACTGCGTTGTCAGTCCTTAGCCACATAATTATTTATATAGTCACTCGCGAAACAGACTTTAGCGTTGTCTTTATTATGTTACTTCTTGTATAAATATCAGGAATCCATATCTCTACTTGGAATGCTTATCCTGCCGTATCGCGTAGAGTAAGATAACTCTGACGGCTTTGGCCCCGCCTACGAGAGAAAATATCCCCTCTGCGCGCGCTCCCCTCTCACGTTGTTGTTTGTTAAGTTAACCTAGTGACGTCAAAAAAACAGTCAGCCACATCGAGACGAAAATCTGCCGCGGTAAGCATTCCAAGTAGAGGTATGGATTCCTGATAAATATATATTAAAATGAAAATAACGCCACCGTGTTATGACAAAAATGATAAATTATTAAATTGAATTGTAAAATAACAAAACTGCGTAATTTACACATAGCTTTTTGTGTCATACTTCATTATTACGTTACTTATGGCTCTACGAATTTATATAGTATTTAGCCAGGAGAAGCATAATAGCAGTGCATCACTACCTTAAATAAAGAAAGCTACGATGCTTTATAGCAAAAGTAAATGAGGTTATTATAATAATAAATTAAACTTGTAAGCGTTTAAAACAATTATAATCTAGAATTTTTCCGGAAGTTTTTAATTTCTTTGCCATCCAAAATATTGAGTTTTAATTTAAAATAATCAAATTACAATTTTTTTGAAAATCTATGGAGTAAATACTCGAGTTTGGAGCAATTTTAAAAACGCCAACCACAATTTATTAATGATTAGTATCAAAGAAACTCAATGGTAATTAATAAGAAACCTAGGGTTTTTATATTCTAACAAAATATTTTCGAAATTTTATTTTTCAAAGCAATATTTTTTATTAAAATTTGAAAACAAATTTTTTTCCTTTACAAATGAAATATTTTTGAAAATAATGGGCACCCAATGTCCAAGATGTTAGAGACTCCTTGCTAAATATAACCAGGCTTTAGCCTACTCATCTTACAGCCTGGTGGCGCCACTAGTTCAACCACAACGGAAACTATAATTTTCTCCCCCATTTACTTTTGTTCATAGACTATAAATTAATAATAATAAAATAAAAATTATTTTCCCGAATTACTTTTATTCCGGTATTATTATAAATTATAGTAAATCCCTAAATAAGAGTAATTCGGGAAAATAATTAATTTAATAATAATTAAATTGATCATTTTGAATAGCCTCAGCGTGAAGTTTAAATTGTCCGTTGTTTTAAAAATTTAACAGTCGAAGAGAATAACCGTAAACGTTTAGGCTTAGCCTAGCTAAGGTGTCAGTGTTGAAATTTTTGGCTCCAGCCTTCGATCTGTCGAGGACACTTGTCGGTTATACTTGCCAATGTAGTGGCGGGCGTTGTGTTCCGAGCTCCCTTTGAAGATATCGATCCAGTGCCTGTGAAAGGACCAGCAGGAGTGCGCACCGGTGTACACCCACGAAGAATACCTGCGGACCATTTTACCAATTATCCTAAATCACATAAATACGTGATAGCAGCCTCAATTTTATTTCATCGTGGCGAAATTTAGCATAAGCTCATAAAAAAGAAAACTATTCTATTAGTGAGGTTAAGGGGGAAGACTACAGTGGCCATTGTCTATTTTCGCGCTATTTCAAGCTGAACTGTTTTATTTTTGTGTTTTAACTTAATAAATTAATATTTATGTGTAGAACAGCCTCTTGTTTAGTGCTTAAAATAATTTGGTCAATTTTAAATTTTCAAAGTAATTTAGTTATTACGTTTTAATTCGGACCCCCGGAGCTAAACAAGTTGGGCAAGTGCCCAAACTACCCTTTAGTTATAGCCTTATATCTCGTTAACTATTAATATTAGAATTATCAAAATTATTTTAAGCACTAGAGGAAGGTGCAGCCTATTAATTAAAATATAATTCGATTGTGTAATTGTTAAAACTAAAACGTTCAACTTGAACGAAAAATAGGTTTTTACTATAGGCTTCCCCCTTAAAGGCCTAGGTTTTCTTCTGCCTGTCCCCCTTTAAATTAGGCCAACATGTTCAGCGTTTGGCCTACAACCAGGGTATTTGTACTCCACTAAGTTAATTTAAAGGGGGACAGGCAGAAAAAAACCTAGGCCTTTAAGCTACATGTACAAACGTTATAAACGAAAACTTTGCTTTGTTCCATTAAAGAGTAAGTTGCAAATTATTCGTTACCGCCTTAATTTTGTTATTAAACGAAGCGCTTACGTTTAAAGTACCCAATTATAAAGCTTCGTTGCTTTCCTCTTCGTAGAAATTGGGGTGTTGATTCAAACCTTTTTAACACTATTTGTACACTTTTTCATGAGTCGAAATTTGACACTGCTAGGGGCGTTTTATTACACAAATCAAACCCCGTATTAACACCTTCAAGATATTTGTCTTAAAAATACGGTGTAAAAAATGAGATTTAAAACTCCTTTTCCACACTATTTAAACACTGTTTTATCATTCTTTGTTTGTGACACAAAATATTTCCAATAACCGTGTAATAACACACCTTAAATAGTCATTTTGCAACTTGTAAGCTTTAAATCACACCTTTAAAGTGGTTAATACACCCATTTCAAGAGTAAAATCACACCCGTGAAGGAGTTAAAAGTAACCTTTAGAGGTGTAAATAAGCCATTTTAAAGAATAAAATAACACTCCTAAAGGTGTAAATTCGCACTTTAAAAGATAAAAATTGTACCTGATGAGAGTTGAAAATAGAGGTGTAAATAGGTTCGTATAAAGAGTAAAATCACACTTTTAAAGGTGTAAAATCAGACTTTCAAAGGTGTAAATTCACTTGGTAAGAGATAAATAACACCTATAAAGGTGTTAAAATGCCTTTTTAAAAGGTACATTCCACCTACAAGAGCTCAATAACAATTTGAAGGGTGTTACGATGTAATTTTTGTAGTATTCTAAAAACCTTTTATTAGTTAAAAAACCATAGAAAAAGTGTTGCAGTTTACAGCACGACAAACCGGGCACAGCGGTAAAATTATGCAGACAATTTACAAAAACGTTAAGTATAACTTAAGCAACGCCACAACGAACATGCTTTGCCTAAAGCTTGGTTTCCACCAGCGCGCGTAAGAGCGCTTCATAATGTTAATTTTTTGTCGCGCGTAAGAACAATTGCACGTTTTAAAGCTGAGTGTCGCTTTTTGACGAGCGCTGGTGGAAACCAAGCCTAATGCTTGTTTTCCACTAGCGCGCGTCATAATGTTATTTTCTTTAAGCGCGTAAAAACGTTTGAACGTTTCAAAGCTGAGAAACGCGTCGTTGCGCGCGCTAGTGGAAAACAAGCCTAAGACGTAATTTTAACTGCGACAAAGAGCAATAATGCCCGGGTGTTTTATACCGAAAACCAAGCGCGACAAAAAGTATTCTTATCTGCTAAAAAACAGAAGGACAGAGAGATAAAATATGCATAAAAAACTACTGATTATTGATAGCTTAAGAACAAAAAATGCCTTAATCTCATTTTTCTTAAGTGATCACCCTCTATGAAAATATTACTTAAGGCGTAATGGCTGATCGTCTTGGACCAGGTGCTGTTGTATAGAATTCATGGATGTTGAAATGCTTTGCGCGATGGTGAAATTCGGGGTTATGGATCATTTCATTGGCCCAGGCGTTGTAGATTTAATATTGTTATTTAACTATTAAAAATGACGTATTAACACTTTTGAAGGTGTGATTTAACTCTTTAAAATGGCTTATTAAAATTTTTCAAGGTGTGATTTCACTCTTAATAAAGGGCTTGTTAACACTTTTAAAGGTGTGATTTAACTCTAACAAAATGGCGTATTAACACTTTTAAAGGTGTGATTTAACTCTAACAAAATGGCGTATTAACACTTTTAAAGGTGTGATTTAACTCTAACAAAAGGGCGCATTAACACTTTTAAAGGTGTGATTTCACTCTTAATAAAGGGCTTATTAACACTTTTAAAGGTGTGATTTCACTCTAACAAAATGGCGCATTAACACTTTTAAAGGTGTGATTTAACTCTAACAAAATGGCGTATTAACACTTTTAAAGGTGTGATTTAACTCTAACGAAAGGGCGCATTAACACTTTTAAAGGTGTGAATTCACTCTTAATAAAGGGCTTATTAACACTTTTAAAGGTGTGATTTCACTCTTAATAAAGGGCTTATTAACACTTTTAAAGGTGTGATTTAACTCTAACAAAATGGCGCATTAACACTTTTAAAGGTGTGATTTAACTCTAACAAAATGGCGTATTAACACTTTTAAAGGTGTGATTTAACTCTAACAAAAGGGCGCATTAACACTTTTAAAGGTGTTATTTCACTCTTAATAAAGGGCTTATTAACACTTTTAAAGGTGTGATTTCACTCTTAATAAAGGGCTTATTAACACTTTTAAAGGTGTGATTTAACTCTAACAAAATGGCGCATTAACACTTTTAAAGGTGTGATTTAACTCTAACAAAAGGGCGCATTAACACTTTTAAAGGTGTGATTTCACTCTTAATAAAGGGCTTATTAACACTTTTAAAGGTGTGATTTCACTCTTAATAAAGGGCTTATTAACACTTTTAAAGGTGTGATTTAACTCTAACAAAAGGGCGTATTAACACTTTTGAAGGTGTGATTTCACTCTTAATAAAGAGCGTATTAACGCTTAAAAGATGCGTCATAACTGATTACACGAACTGTGGAGAGTGCTTAAAACCGATTTAATTGTTTGGTTAAGGTGTTGAATCTGGGTTGGACTTATCAAATTGAGTGGAAATGGTGTTAGAACGGTGTGAAATTAATCGCAATTTCTTGGAATGTTTCTCTTATTTAAACATTTGTATAGTGTTGTCACACTCTTTTTACACCTTTAAAAAGTTGCTCCGTTTTGGAAGTGTTAAAACGGTGTGAACGAGGTGTAACACTTTCTTAACACCTTTTAAACACCCCTATTTCTTAGAGTGTAGAAATAATTAGTAATACGACAAAACAATTTGAATTTTTCATTGGCTGCTATACTCAACATAGAGTTTAGGCTTGGATACAAAATGTAGAAGCTACTGATTCCGTGGCCGAATCCGAAAAATCTCCTATTGATCCATGGGATTCTAGTCATTCTACTACTGAATTTTGTACGCGAGTGCTTACATGGTTTTAAAAACACGCACTCACGTTTATGCTTTAGAGCGCGCGCTAAATTGGCATCGCCATATTATCTAGCAAGGATATTACAAGAACCATCTGATAATAATAATAATAATCAGCTAGGCTAATACCCAAGGCTGCTACATTAGGCCTAAGTCATCAAGCGACTTTTAAAGCCATTAAACATGAGAAGCCACCAACGGTCGAACATTTACAAAATACACATAAACTTGGTAGAAATAACCGTTTTTTAATAAGAGAAAACCGCGGTACTTCGGCAATATATGCCTTCAAGGCGGGTACAAGATTTAACACTCAAAGCCATTAATTCAGGTGGCCGGGTTCAGTGTGAGAAATAAGGCACTATCACAGGCCAATCGCCAGTTTAAAAATTAGCTGGGCCAGTTTAAATATTAAATGCTTGGGGTGTTAGTGGCCCTGGTGAACACTTAATTAATTCAAAGTTTTTTCCCTTCAAGATTTATTGTTCTTTATTTAACACTCCAAAATTTTGAAATACCCATAATAACTAAGCTACTAAGCCTATGCCCCAGCACATATTGTCAAGAATAGCTTATTTGACCATAAATGATGAAAGCCTGATTTTGAAGGTTAAAAATGGTAAGTCACAAGTGGCCAGTGGCTAGTTTTTTAATTTAACTACTTAAGCTCTACTGGCCACAGGTCCAGTTTCAAAAAAATCCTTATTTCTCAGCCTGGCCGGATTACAATCTTGGTAGGATAGTAGGGACTATATAATCTACCAGATGCAGTGGGAAAAATTCAGACAGAACCATAGTCCATGACGTCACAAACTATGCGCGATAAAATTATCGTTCAAAATAAAAGCCGCAGAGGGGCGCTGCACGTTAATTCAATTTTAATAATGAATAAACTTAACAACGGTATTTCATCATGTAAGTTACATTTTCGGAAAACCCATCATCAGTTTCTATTCCGAAAATCTATTTGCAACTTACTCTTTATCGTATAACCTAGGAGCAACAAACACAAGGAGAGCGCAGCTAGCCTTTAAACACGCTAACACCTAGGAGCAACAAACACAACACCCCACACAATTAGAACGCAACCCGTCAAAAGTCGTGGATTTTCTTGTGTACGTTTTTCATTGGCTAGACGTTTTAGCGCCTGCTGCAGTCGGAAGGGGAAAATTCGGAAATTGTCTTCCCCCCTATCGTAAAACGTTCAGCGTAAAGGTTCGCCCAATGAAATTTGTACACAGCACTGCGTTAGCGTGTTTAAAGGCTAGCTGCGTTCTGCTTGTGTTTGTTGCTCCTAGCTAACACAGTGTTGTGTACAAATTTCATTGGACGAACCTTTACGCCGAACGTTTTACGGGGGGGCGGGGGGGAAGACAATTTCCGAATTTTCCCCTTCCGACGGCAGCAGGCGCTACAGCGTCTAACCAATGAAAACTGTACACAAGAAAATGCACGACTTTTGAAGGGTTGCGTTCTCCTTGTGTGGGGTGCTGGGTTTGTTGCTCCTAGGTTTAACTTCTACCACACTTTGCTTAAAGGGGGTATAACACGTTTTGAAAATTAGGGTCGTAATTGTAGGGGCAGTTACATAATTTGAAATTCAATTTTCACACTTCTAGCCCTTTCGCCTCACAGTAAGAGGAGCCGGGTTCAAACCCAGCTTATGGCACTGGGTGAAAACTCGGAACAGCTCCTTCCGCGTTGAGTTTGCAAGTTCTCTCCCCACTGGGTAAACGAGTTTTCACGAAGGGAGCTGTTGGCTCTAGAGGCATGAAAGGCTTGCCACTTGGATCGAAGGTGGTGCCTTGGGTATTAGCAAAGCTGATTATTATTATTATACCTGACTTAGTAGAATATTCTTCCTCTATAATCAGTTGTAGGTTAAGAACGGCAAAATATCTAGAACACTTGGCGGGAAAATAATAGCTCGAATTTCCGGTAAATCGTCGGCGGGAATTTCGAATTTGGCTGGTTTGCGGTTGAATTATATAAATTTGGGCAAATACCGTCTATTGGGTTATATTTCAAAGTGATCATTAAATAATTAAAATAGATACGATTTAAAAAACAGTTGTAATCATTTATTTTTAGTACTTCAAGTGAGGCATACCTTGGCGAGTCCAGGGTAAGTATAGAACGGGTAATGCCGAGATTACCACGTTGACGTACATAAACGTGCGATTTGGTGATTGTTTAGGAGCGTAATACTAAAAATTCGCTATAATGAAGCTTAAAAATAATAATCTACATTAAAACTTTATTGATCACTCTGAAATTTACGCAATTGGACATTTCTAAAATGGATGAATATAACACGCGCAGGAACCATTAGGAATTCAACAGAAAATCAGCGAAATTCTAAATTCGCGTCGCCGATTTACCGGAAATGCGTGCTAGTATCTTTCCACCAAATGTACTAGATAGATAGCCTTTCTTAACCTGCAACTGACAAGGATACGACACGATATTATATTCACCGATTTTGTTTAAATTCGGGGGATAAGTAGACCTTTATGTAACTAGAAATTTTTCAAAAGGAAAAGTTTCGACGGGCCTTAGTTTTGACATGGCAAACAAAAATGTTTTTGATTACTTAAAATCTTCTTTACCCTTTTGAATTTAACATGGATAAATCACATGTGCATTTCGGTGAATATAAGTAAAATGTGTAAATTAGGTAAATATAAGTAAAATTTACAAAATTTTTGTTTTGGAAGTAAAATTGGTAAATACCATTAAATTTGATAAATTAGGAAGCAAAGTGGCTAAATTTAGGTAAATACCATTAAATTAGCAAAATTTTAAATAATATAACCCAAATTTACTTGTATTTACCCAATTTACTCATTTTCCCCCAAATGTGCACGCATTTATCCAAATTAACCTGAAATTACCCAATGTACAATTTTTTTAACATAATTTATTTTTTATATTTAAAAATTTTAAAAATCGGCGATTTCTCCATGTTAATTTCCAGTAGGTTTTAAGTAATCAAAACCATTTTTGGTTGCCATAGCAAAACTTAAGTCCGTCGAATCTTTTCCTTTGGAAAAATTTCAAGTAACATAAAGGTCTACTTAATACTCATCCCCCAAATTTAAACAAAATCAGTGAATCCTTGTGTGTATAAGCCTAGAGGAACGCCCACGGATTCGAATTTTGCATAAGAATGTCTATGTGGTGACGATTTTTAGCGTTGCTACCAATCTCCTAACAGTAAGTTTCTTCACCATTGGTTCCGTGCATCTGACGTGTTCCGACGCCATTGAAGTCCACTCTGGTGGCGGTTTTCCTTCCCCTCTTTTATGCCAGGGGTAAAGGAATTTTACTAAAATTCCACCATTATACCCGCTGATCATCTCAACCTAGTCATTGTCACGAAGTATAAATAAATATATTCTTGAAAGTAAAAATACAGGGTCCTACAAACTAGTCACCTTAAATGTTATTCAACAATACTCCTAGCGGTAAAAACGCGAAACTCGTTGATTCAATATCGAACGGCCTCCCTTGAACCTTTCGAGGGCCTTGCCATTCGTTTTTACCGAGGGGCTAACCACTTCCCGTAATAGGTGTACACCCTAACTGTAATGATTACGTAATCTTCTGTAATCTTTTGTACTCATTCGTAATCCCGTAATCATTATGAAATCACGCGTACTCATCTGTAATCACGTGTAATCATTTGTATTAGCGCGTAATCATCTGTAATCACGCGTTTTCATTGGAATTCTCCCGTACTCAATTACTCATATGTAACAATTTTAAAGTTTTGGGTTGCCTGTGTACTCATCGTAATCATTCTAAACTCATCGTAATCATTCTGTACTCATCGTAATTATTCTGTATTCATCGTAATCATTCTGTACTCATCGTAATCATGTGTACTCATCGTAATCATTCTGTACTCATCGTAATCATGTGTACTCATCGTAATCATGTGTACTCATCGTAATCATGTATACTCATCGTAAACATCTGTACTTATCGTAATCATTCTGTACTCATCGTAATCATGTATACTCATCGTAATCATTCTGTACTCATAGTAATTATTCTGTATTCATCGTAATCATGTGTACTCATCGTAATCATGTATACTCATCGTAATCATCTGTACTCATCGTAATCATCTGTACTCATTGCGTAATCATGTGTACTCATCTGTACTCATTAATGATTACGTAATCGGTGTACAGGCAAATTCTTACTGGTTAGCCCCTCGGTTTTTACACGTACAAAATGGGTATCTTACTGGACACAATTGGGCGTAATGTTGTAGTACTCGTTTCTCGAGGTCAGTAGTCCGCAGTATTGTATCATGGACTCTTTGGTGAAGACAAAGTCGCACATGGATTTGGCCGTTACTTTCTTGACCTCCGGACTTCCCTCCTCAATTTCGTCCTAGAAGAATCGCGGGTGACCCTTTTTAGCACTCTGATTTCGTCGGTCGGTTAAATTTAATGATTACCTTGTTACAAAATTCCCGAGAAGCTTTGCATAGTTTCTCTTCACTGAACCTTTAAATGGACGCGAAAATATTAACCTTGATTTTTAACCACGCGCTAGGTTACGGAACTATATTCATTTTTCAAGTTGATCGCGTGTTAAGAACAACCATTGTTTCTTTTATTTATTTAATCAAATCATTTAAATGTATTGTTTGACTCACGCGGATACTTTTAAATGCGACTTTTCAGCTTTCGTGTACGCTCGAGAAAAATGGCCGTAAGCCTAGAAATCTATCGATTAAAGTAAAATAAATCTCGATCGATATACATGTCTTAAACCCCAGAAATCTATTTTTCAAAGTTTCTAAATCCAGAAATCTATTTTTCAAAGTTTCTAAATCCAGAAATCTATTTTTCAAAGTTTCTAAATCCAGAAATCTATTTTTCAAAGTTTCTAAATCCAGAAATCTATTTTTCAAAGTTTCTAAATCCAGAAATCTATATTTCAGAGTGAAAATTCAGAAATCTATATTTCAGAGTGAAAATTCAGAAATCTATATTTCAGAGTGAAAATTCAGAAATCTATATTTCAGTGTGAAAATCCAGAAATCTATATTTCAGAATGAAAATCCAGAAATCTATATTTCAGTGTGAAAATCCAGAAATCTATATTTCAGTGTGAAAATTCAGAAATCTATATTTCAGTGTGAAAATTCAGAAATCTATATTTCAGAGTGAAAATTCAGAAATCTATATTTCAGAGTGAAAATTCAGAAATCTATATTTCAGTGTGAAAATCTAGAAATCTATATTTCAGAGTGAAAATCCAGAAATCTATATTTCAGAGTGAAAATCCCGAAATCTATATTTCAGAGTGAAAATCCAGAAATCTGTATTTCAGTGTGAAAATCCAGAAATCTAAATTTTAGTTTGAAAATTCAGAAATCTAAATTTCAGTGTGAAAATCCAGAAATCTATATTTCAGAGTGAAAATTCAGAAATATAAATTTCAGAGTGAAAATTCAGAAATCTATATTTCAGTGTGAAAATCCATAAATCTATATTTTAGTGTGAAAATTCCTAAATCTATATTACAGTGTGAATATCCAGAAATCTAAATTTTAGAGTGACAATTCAGAAATCTAAATTTCAGTGTGAAAATCCAGAAATCTATATTTCAGAGTGAAAATTCAGAAATCTAAATTTCAGTGTGAAAATCCAGAAATCTATATTTCAGAGTGAAAATTCAGAAATCTAAATTTCAGTGTGAAAATTCAGAAATCTAAATTTCAGTGTGAAAATCCAGAAATCTATATTTCAGAGTGAAAATTCAGAAAACTATATTTCAGAGTGAAAATCCAGAAATCTATATTTCAGTGTGAAAATCCAGAAATCTATATTTTAGTGTGAAAATTCAGAAATCTATATTACAGTGTGAATATCCAGAAATCTAAATTTTAGAGTGAAAATTCAGAAATCTAAATTTCAGTGTGAAAATCCCGAAATCTATATTTCAGAGTGAAAATTCAGAAATCTAAATTTCAGTGTGAAAATCCAGAAATCTATATTTCAGAGTGAAAATTCAGAAAACTATATTTCAGAGTGAAAATTCAGAAATCTATATTTCAGTGTGAAAATCCAGAAATCTATATTTCAGAGTGAAAATTCAGAAATCTATATGTCAGTGTGAAAATCCAGAAATCTATATTTCAGTGTGAAAATCCAGAGATCTATTGGTCAAAGTTTGTAAAATCAGAAATATATTGGTCAAAGACTGAAAACCCAAAAATCTATCTGTCAACGCCTGAAAACCAAGAAATCTATTGGTCAAAGTTTGAAATCCCAGAAATCTATGGGCTAAAGTCTGAAATCCCAGAAATATATGGGCTAAAGTCTGAAATCCCAGAAATCTATGGGCTAAAGTCTGAAATCCCAGTAAACTATCGATCAAAGTTTGAAAACCGAGAAATATTTTCGATAAAATATATAAATCTAGAACTTTTTCGATCGATTTTTAAAATGGTTTGATTTTAGCCCGAGACCCTATCGAAATAAATTAACTTTTTCAGTGAACATAGTGTCACCATAGGCGAATGATTTGTCGTTGTAAAACCCCAAAGCGTATGCTTAGTGAATTTCATCAGTAGGCCTCTCCGGCTGGTTCTACGTTACACGCAAAGTCTAATTGATCGGTTGATCTTAAATCTTTGAAAATTCGACGTAAGCTTCGCGAGGGTGTAATTTGAAACAGTCGTCGCACTTACAGTCTGTCGGAACACATGGTGATTGCTGGCAAGTCGCTGAAGTTGGAATGTTCGATGTGGACGTCGACCGAGGTCGGGTACGAAGTGTACTGGCTGATGAAGGAGCTCGTTTGGTAGAGACACACGACGGTACACACCAGGCAAGTCAAGAGGTACAGTCTCTCCCGGATTTTGACTAGCCATAACGGGATTCTGGGCAGCGAAATGCTTTTCGGCGACGGGACGGGATTGGACGACGCTGGCGGTAGCCTCTTAACTGGGATAAACAGAGGTTGCGAGTTTTTGTCTGAAAGCCATATGTCCGATTTGGCGATATTAGTGGTCGAAGGCATACTTGAGGTGGACGATTTGCGACTTCGAGCGGAAGTTCCTCCTCGACTGCAAGCGCGTTCCGGCGACCGCGACTGTCCCTCCGACTCCGTTTGCGTCGTGGTCTTCCGCTGGGCGCTCCCTTCGACGAAGACCACTTCGACTTCCGTTTGCCGTCGCCTCTTGCCCGTGGACCTCACCGACCACCGTCTAGAATCGTTTTTCCGGTAAAGTTTCCGAACGACTACTTTGAGCCAGCCCACTGTTTGTACTTGTTTGACGCCGCTCTGCAATTGACTTTCATTCTCTCGAATCTCCTCCTCGGTCATAACACTCGCTGATTTTCTGGACGCAATTCCCGCTGGCTCGATTACCGAGAGAAACCTTTTTCAGATTCACCTGGATTCAATGATTACGTAATTAGAACATAATATTACGTAATCAGATTTATTTTAACTTGAAACACCAAATTTAAAAAAATAATGATGAAGATAATATAATAATAATCAGCTATATAAATATAAATATGTAAATATCAAAATATATAATTCATGTAAATATCAAAATATATAACTAGTACATATAAATATCAAAATATATAACTAGTCCATGTAAATATCAAAATATATAACTAGTACATATAAATATCAAAATATATAACTAGTCCATGTAAATATCAAAATATATAACTAGTCCATGTAAATATCAAAATATATAACTAGTCCATGTAAATATCAAAATATATAACTAGTCCATGTAAATATCAAAATATATAACTAGTCCATGTAAATATCAAAATATATAACTAGTCCATGTAAATATCAAAATATATAACTAGTCCATGTAAATATCAAAATATATAACTAGTACATATAAATATCAAAATATATAACTAGTCCATGTAAATATCAAAATATATAACTAGTCCATGTAAATATCAAAATATATAACTAGTCCATGTAAATATCAAAATATATAACTAGTCCATGTAAATATCAAAATATATAACTAGTCCATGTAAATATCAAAATATATAACTAGTCCATGTAAATATCAAAATATATAACTAGTACATATAAATATCAAAATATATAACTAGTCCATGTAAATATCAAAATATATAACTAGTCCATGTAAATATCAAAATATATAACTAGTCCATGTAAATATCAAAATATATAACTAGTCCATGTAAATATCAAAATATATAACTAGTCCATGTAAATATCAAAATATATAACTAGTCCATGTAAATATCAAAATATATAACTAGTACATATAAATATCAAAATATATAACTAGTCCTTGTAAATATCAAAATATATAACTAGTCCATGTAAATATCAAAATATATAACTAGTCCATGTAAATATCAAAATATATAACTAGTCCATGTAAATATCAAAATATATAACTAGTCCATGTACATATCAAAATATATAACTAGTCCATTTAAATATAAAAGTAGTTCAAGTATACATAAAAATATATAACTAGTACATGTAATTTTCAAAATTAATTTCTTTCACTCCAGAATTCAAACTTTAAGTCCCAAAAATTAAAACTACGTTGAGAACTCAGGTAATAATAATAATAATAATAATCAGCTAGGCTAATACCCAAGGCACCACCTTAGGCCTAAGTCATCGAGCGACTTTTAAAGCCTTTTAATTCAGGTGGCCGGATTACAATGCGTAGGAGGGTGGTGGCAAGCCCTGCATGCCACGCGTTCGAGCCAACAGCTCCCTACACTCACTATTACCGTTAACCTCTACAAGTTTTTAGGGAAAGGGAAACTGAAGATCTCGGGGGAAAACCCGTTAAACCAGTGGGGAGAGAACTTGCAAACTCTACGCAGAAGGAGTTGTTCCGAGTTTTCACCCAGTGCCACAAGTTTATATCGATCCCGGCTCCTCTTGCTGCGAGGTGAAAGTGCTAACCACTCCGCCACCCCACCTATTATATCTAAGATTAACTTCTTTAGATCTGATCTGACTGCAAGATAATCACCCTTAAGATTCAAAACAAAATTATTCAATATTTCCTTCCAGTCCCAGGAGGTTTTCAAATACTTCGCACAATCTTTAAAATCCTTCGTTAAAATCTAATAAACGAAATCTTTAACTCTATATTGAAATTAATTTCCATGGGAACCTATAGTTTATTTTCTACGAGATTTCGATACCGTGTCGAATTCGACTTTGACATTTTTATCTAAATCTCATTGGATTTCGATCCAAAATTGAATTTTGATTGTATACCGAAAAGGGCTTCCAAAAATGAAAATGTTCCAATTTACCATTTTGTGGTTTCGAATTCGTTAGCGTTAAAACCAAAAAGCCACGACGAAAAATGCGCTTCCAACCATTAAAAATGAACGAATTCGCGCTACTGGAAACTAGCTAGTGAAGGAAAAAATCGAGCTTTTTCGCCACGACAAACAATCATAACCGATAAAATCGCCGAGCATATTTTATTTAAATAAATAAGTGCTTTGGAAAACCGTTAATAGTTTAAAGATTTCGAAACAATTGTTTACTCTTATAATGGAAATCTATATTAGCTAAGCGTCTTTACAGCCCAGCCACTAACAGCGTACCTAATCGAACGGCTAGTCACTTCGCGTAATCGGTGTACAAGCCTGTACCTTTGACTGTACTAATCTTTAGAGTTTGTACCTTTATCAGTGTTGAGTACGCGAGGGGCTAACCACTCTCTGAAAATCTGTACACCGATTACATAAATATGAAAATGAGTACAGCCTTTGGTAGTGCTAAATCTGTACTCACTTACGTAATCATTTTAGTGCAGTCAAAGCTACAGGCTTGTACACCGGTTACGGCAAGTGATCAGCCCCTCGTGAGTACGTGTACAACCCCTCGTTCGCTACGAACAAATACTAATAATTGGTCTATAAATTTTCGTTTCAAGACAACGAGTAATAACTTTTAAAAAGTACACAGTCAATGGTTAGCTCATTTTTCACCAACTCCTTCGAGTATAAAATGAAATCATGCTTTTTCCTACCGGAGAGTGTCCACGAAAACCCGAGCCAACAGCAGGAAGAAATGGAACTAACTCCGTCGCGAAAAGATGGTACGGGTCATCGGGGGAGTGAAAAGACCACGGATCGTGGTACCGTCGTGTCCTTTAGCTAAGCCTAATCGATCTCTTTATAAGAGTAAAAAAACAAGAAGAATCTGGGCTCCCCCCTGGAATAGATCGACTGTCCGCTTCTCAAAGAATGAACACCTGTTCCCCGCGTCTCAATTTCACGTCGGCGAAGGGTGTTTATTCTCGAAAACGTATACCGTAAAGTGGTTCCTTTATTCGCCCCGTTCAACGTACCTTTATTGTCAAAATTGTATTGTATAACAAGTTTATCGTTGCCATTAGAGTCTTAATAGTTACGCCAACACAACACGCCACCATTTTTCTCGTTAACAGATGTAAATGAACCCATAAGGATAATGCACCTCAGTTTTTTGGTACCATTTCGATCAATTCGATTCATTTACTTCTGAGGTTACTTTTATAATTATGACTCGTGTGTCTATTTGAATCACTGATTATGGTCCTCGTTAAGAATGAGTACTTATAATTACCGGAGAGAGTGTTTTTATAATGATCATAAGATTATCTAATTTTGAAGCTAGATGGCAGATCTGCCACTAGCCATTATCATCATGTACTATTTTCTTAAAGTAGAGCAGCGGTTCCCAATTTTATTTTGCTATGGAACCCTAAATTATCCACCTAATTCTGGCGGAACCCCAACTCATTTTTTTTTTACTCATCTTAAACTCTTGACACAAACAAAGATGGCCGCGCTGCGAATTCTCGGAACCCCTGTGACCCTTTTACGGAACCCCAGGGTTCCGCGGAACACCTTTTGGGAACCGCTGAAGTAGAGTATTAAAACAACCAAGGCCTTCGAGGAGAAGTATTGTTACTCTATATTCCACCCATTTCCACTTGCTTTTTACGACAATACCTTAAAGAAATGATTTCACGAGAACGGACTGATCAATTCGATCATACTAGATATTTTCAGGGTGCGCTACTTATTCTCGGTTTACTTGAAAGTATTCTTAGTATAATCTATTTCTAGCTTATCTTTAACGCTAGATTTCCAATATAGCCAACTTTTGTCAGTCAAATTGTTTAGTAAATAATTTCCCCGAAAATAGAAACTTTTACGTCGTTGCCACCCGAAAGATTTTAATTTTAGTTTCCAAATTGTGCAATAAATTGGATCGGCAACTCAATTTGGTTAAAATGTTAGTGACGAAACGTGGTCATAATGTTAACTTAAACTGAGTTTACACTATGTTTTTGCAATATTTCATAAATCTAGAAGCATTTTCGCAATTTTTGGATAGTACCACGAAAATTAATATAATTAAAGTATAACCATAAGTAACGTAACAACCATAAATATGACACTTCCTATTGTTTTAATGCTAATTTTTTTAGCAAACCTTTTTCCAACACTGCCGATTTTGTTCAAAGTCGGGCGTAATGTAGACCTATATGAGATATGAAATTTCCCAAAAGGAGACGTTTCACTACGCATTCGATTTGCCATGGCAACCGAAAATGTTTTTGACCACTTAAAAAAAATAAGATTGTTTCCTTATTTTACCCAAAAATTGTTACAATTTTACCACAAAAATGTTCCAATTTACCCAAACTTGATGAAATTTACCTAAATGTGGTCCAAATTACAAATTTCGTGATTTTCAAATTAAAAAAAAATCCCATGCTTTTTTAAATGGAGATTTTATTGTTTTAAATGGTCAAAAACATTTTCGGTTGCCATGGCAAATCGAATGGGTAGTGCAACGTCTCCTTTTGGGAAATTTCATATTTCATACGCCCGGCTTTGAACAAAATCGGCAATAAACACCTCGGGTAGTCTCCTTGTTAGTCTCTCGCCAATCTCCGACTTGGACTCGCAACCGAACTGGGTGTTTCATTATATTCCTTGGTAGTTGTATATTTCACCTTAAGCACTTTTGGACACTATGGGACACTATGGGATTCGGTGGTGAACTAAGCCTTGTTCACGCAATTACTCTGGAAAATCAGTTCGATGAAAATTTTCGCTAATTGTCACACACATTGCTATTACGTTATTTATGGTAAAACTATTAGTATTTTATAACGAAAAAAAATTAATTTAAAATTATCTCGCTACAACGGTACCTTAATCCATTACTGGTCATTACATTTTAGAAGGATTACGGCAACTTACCATATCGGTCCCAGCCAGTATTCAATTAAAAATTAGTTGATTAAATAATTTGAATTACATCATCGATAAAGCACTAATGACCAATGAGTAAGCAGCTTCGCAATCAAACTATAACAACCACGATGTACGATTGGGCTTTGTCTTTAAAACCACAATTTCCGTGAAGTGTATGAAAAGTGTCTCTTTCAACAACAATAAAAGTTGCGTGACTCCTATTGATTTCGTGTGTTTGAATAGAGCGGAAAGTGGAAGAATTATGATGATTACAATAATGGTAGTTTTAACGACCGGCAAAATGTTCCTGGGAGAAACGTGTTTTCACTCCAGCTGGGACACTTCTGGCGTATGTCCGACCTCGACACGCGTTTCAAATGACAACGCTGCCCGATCTATTAGCCTTTCAGCCTATCGGTATGGACAAGGGACACGGAAAATGGCTCTATTCGCATTTTGCGCTGAGAGTTAAGTGGACGCGAAACTGAAGCAAGTGTCGTTAGTGCGAACTGCCTCAAAATCACCTGACAATTTGACTATTATCCCATGGGTCTATTAAAATAACAATTTTATTGGGTCGAAATTCTTTTCAATAATTGAATATTTTTCCGGTAAAGGGAAGCCGTTTGCACTTTAGCACACCCTTCAAATGGTCGATTTTCATTGGTCGTTTTCCTTTTGACGTAGCTTTGTGAGAAAGGTGTGTGTTTTGACAAATTCTGAACTTTTAACCTTGTAAATTATTAATTGAAAACTTAGGCTGATAGAAAAGCAAGCGGATTAAGCCCACGTTATAAAACGCGTAGGCGGAACGGGTGGGTCAAATAGTCTAAGCTTAACAAAGCTACGTCTACTTTCCTACACCTTCGCCCCAACCGTTGTCGGCGTAAAGCATTTTTACAAGCATCGAAATGTTTTTCAATAGAGTTTAAAATTACTCCCTTACAATTTGTCTTTAGTTGGGATGTTTTTGGGCTGCTGGTCTGAAATTTAGCTACAAGTTGGCTGTACTGAACTGCAATGATCAAATTACAGTCAAATTTCAGTATAAAACATTAAAACTGAAATTTAACTGCATTGAATTTATAGACTGCAAAGTGGATGAAGTTTCATTGTAATATCAGCTGGCTTAGCTACAATTGCAGTTTACCAGAAGTAAATGAGCCGAAGTTATATATACTCCCCATGTTGGAGGCGTTCTCCTTATGAAGTTAAATTTTTACCTCGAATTTGTAATTTTGCGCGATCCTAGGCCGAAAAAAAAACGTTTTGTTTTTACGAAACCATTTTTGATACATAGAAATAGCTAAACCCACAATTCTCAAGTGCAATTTATCACGTCAAAAGACGGGGTTGGAAATTAGCTTTCATTTGACTCGATTTTCTCATCATTTTCATAAGGAAAACGCCCTCCGATTCTGAGCGCTATTTCAATAACTTCGGTTCATTTACTTCTGAGTTTACTGATGTCCTGAACTACGTAAAATCTATAAAATGACTGTCATGTGGCTGGAAAAACATATCTTTGATATAAATGCAACTATAGACTGCATTTAGTCTACAATTGTAGTTTTGATATTCGCTGTAATATAGCTAAACGTTTGATGCACTTGGAGTTCCTTCATTTTCCCCCGAAGATTATATTCTGAAATAAAGCTACAATTGAAGGCTATTAACTGCAACTTATTATATCTGTAATTTGCCTGTAAATTGAATACATTTGTTATCATTTCACCCAAATTAATAAGTTTTTTCATATCTAAAAATCTTTGCGCAACACTTTAAAATTTAAATAATTTTTATTGAAATTTAATGTTTGTAGTTACCTGGTTTTTCGAATAACGCAGTAACACAGAAACCATAAGTTTTACATTTAGCAAAAATGATGCTTATCGTTGTTCTTTCTGTAAACAATCATTGCAAATTAATTGTTAGTTTTATAATTTTAACCATTGAACCTCACATACTAGCCAGTTAATGTTATAATTTCTACAATATAGGATCATTCAGTTAATATTTAATTAAATTCTTAAACTTGGTTCTGTGTGCTCTTGCCGCTAAGGTGTACAACCTTCATTAAAGGTGGAATTGGCTGACTACGCGTCAACTAATTTATAATAATAATAATAATAATCTGCTAGGCTAATATCCAAGGCACCACCTTTAAATAGGTGGCCGGGTTACAATGCGTATAAGGGTGGTGGCAAGCCCTACATGCCACACGAGCTAACAGTAGCAAAGAGTTAGCCATCATAGGATTGTATACAGTTTTCTTTCAGGAACTGACATCCCACGTGTACAGTTTTCTTTAGATGTTTCCGGAACTGAGATCCCACGTGTACAGTTTTCTTTAGATGTTTCCGGAACTCAGATCCCACGTGTACAGTTTTCTTTAGATGTTTCAGGAACTGACATCCCACGTGTACAGTTTTCTTTAGATGTTTCAGGAACAGACATCCCATGTGTACAGTTTTCTTTAGATGTTTCCGGAACTGACATCCCACGTGTACAGTTTTCTTTAGATGTTTCCGGAACTGTCATCCCCTAGAATCGAAAAAGGGTTCAAACCTCCTTTTGCTTTCTCCTTAGTTATCCCCCAATTAATAGCGACGGTCACCTTCGGACTCAAGGGCGGTATGTTATCGTTTTTATTTTTTTACTGGCAACCCGGATCGACAGATTTTCTCGCAATTTTCGCCATTTTGATTTCGTAACATAAGCCATGTGTTAATTAATTAATTGATATTAATCTTTGCTTAAACGTAATGCGAATCAATTAGCTCAAGAATGAGCGGCTGCTTACTTGAAGTTAATATGTTAAGGGATTTGACTGACATTTTAATTTTGTTGAGGTATTTAAATTGTCCTCGATCTGTTGGGGTATTTTCTAGATATCTTCGTGTTTTGGGGTATTTGCTGATTATCTTAGCTTTGTTGAGGTATTTAAAGTTCTCGATCTGTTGGGGTATTTTCTAGATATCTTCACTTTGTTGAGGTATTTAAAGTTCTCGATCTGTTGGTATATTTTCTGGATATTTTAGTTTTGTTGAAGGATTTGTCTGATATCTTCGCTTTATTGAGGTATTTGTTGAATGTCCTCGATCTGTTGGGGAATTTTCTAGATATCTTCTCGTTTTTGGGGTATTTTCTTGATATCTTCGGGTTGTTGGGGTATTTGTTTAATGCCATCCTGTATTTTATAGGCTAGAAAGTTAGACTTGAATTCATGATCTCCCATTCTTTCGGTGAATCAATTGAAGGTTTAAACATTGTTTGACTTCGTACATAATGATATATCCCTTCCGTGCCTCGTACCTAGTGAGATCCCCTTTAGTGAAATCGTACCTATAGTGCCATAATAATAATCAGCCAGGCTAATACCCACTTAACTTGTCCAAATTTAAGGATGATGATAATAGTTGATTCTATACAGGGCGAGGAGCTTAAAAAAGATAAAATGTTGCACTCAACGTCAGATATTCACTTCAACCAGTCTACAAGGACAAGGGCAAGCTAATATTACGAACAAAGTCAGCTTCTAGCGCTCGCACCAAATTGCGCTCTCGATAAATATTGTTATCTTTCCTTCAACTAACTTAATAATTTTAACACAATTAATACGTACGGAACATTTTTGAAGATGATCCCAGTACAAGTACCAGGCAAGTAATGGTTTGGCGAATTCTACATGGGCACTCATGCCACCCATACCACCTTTAGAATGTTCAAGCTTTAAACGGAGCTGACTTCCATCGGCGAATTGACTTTTGTCAGTGGTTGTGAACAGAGTAGGCGTCAAAACGCAATGATCAAGTCAGAAGGCTAGCGCTTACAAATAAAAATACCATAAAGATTAAAGATAATCTTATCAACATTAACCACGCGCAACGTTTAAATTGCATTATTTGTACTAGTGTTGTTAATTTTCCGGAAAAATAATATTCGGAAAATTTTCCGCAAATCGGAAAAATAAAAAATTGAAACAAATTACTTTGTATGGGTTTTTAATGTTTTTAACTTTTTATCGATATAAAATGTCTAATATCAGTAAACATTCTACAAAACATTAATAGTGTTACATTGTTAATCAGTTTAAACTAGTCTAGAGGTTTAGTTTTACTTTCAGATTCGAAAAAATTAGGCGAAAATGCCGCTTTATTTAAATTTGCAAACAATGTATTAGAATAATCGTGGAATGAAAACTTTTTTTAAAAAGGCCTTGGTCATTTTCCGTGGAAAATGTTCCGACTTACAACACTAATTTGTACTAATACCTCCACAGAAGACTTAAACGAATGTTTCGAATATGAACTCGCTTCATACCCTCCCTCGATGTTTCTAGATGGATTCCTGCGTAAAACTACTAAGTCTAACCTTTTAAAAGAACTGGATAAAATTGAGTCGCCAACTAACAAAATTCCACAGAATGCCTAAAACATGTTCGAAGTTGACGGAGGGCATTTATAGTACAAAGTCTTATGGCACCTTCAACCTACAAAAATATATAACTAGTCCATGTAAATATCAAAATATATAATCCATGTAAATATCAAAATATATAATCCATGTGAATATCAAAATATATAATCCATGTAAATATCAAAATATATAATCCATGTAAATATCAAAATATATAATCCATGTAAATATCAAAATATATAATCCATGTAAATATCAAAATATATAATCCATGTAAATATCAAAATATATAATCCATGTAAATATCAAAATATATAATCCATGTAAATATCAAAATATATAATCCATGTAAATATCAAAATATATAATCCATGTAAATATCAAAATATATAATCCATGTAAATATCAAAATATATAATCCATGTAAATATCAAAATATATAATCCATGTAAATATCAAAATATATAATCCATGTAAATATCAAAATATATAATCCATGTAATTATCAAAATATATAATCCATGTAAATATCAAAATATATCATCCATGTAAATATCAAAATATATAATCCATGTAAATATCAAAATATATAATCCATGTAAATATCAAAATATATAATCCATGTAAATATCAAAATATATAACTATTCCATGTAAATATCTAAATATAGAACTAGTCCATGTAAATATCTAAATATATAACTATTCCATGTAAATATCTAAATATATAAGTAGTCCATGTAAATATCAAAATATATAAGTAGTCCATGTAAATATCTAAATATATAAGTAGTCCATGTAAATATCAAAATATATAACTAGTCCATGTAAATATCAAAATATATAACTAGTCCATGTAAATATCAAAATATATAACTAGTCCATGTAAATATCAAAATATATAACTAGTCCATGTAAATATCAAAATATATAACTAGTCCATGTAAATATCAAAATATATAACTAGTCCATGTAAATATCAAAATATATAACTAGTCCTCGTAAATATCAAAATATATAACTAGTCCATGTAAATATCAAAATATATAACTAGTCCATGTAAATATCAAAATATATAACTAGTCCATGTAAATATCAAAATATATAACTAGTCATGTAAATATCAAAATATATAACTAGTCCATGTAAATATCAAAATATATAACTAGTCCATGTAAATATCAAAATATATAACTAGTCCATGTAAATATCAAAATATATAACTAGTCCATGTAAATATCAAAATATATAACTAGTCCATGTAAATATCAAAATATATAACTAGTCCATGTAAATATCAAAATACATGTATATAACTAGTCCATGTAAATATCAAAATATATAACTAGTCCATGTAAATATCAAAATATATAACTAGTCCATGTAAATATCAAAATATATAACTAGTCCATGTAAATATCAAAATATATAACTAGTCCATGTAAATATCAAAATATATAACTAGTCCATGTAAATATCAAAATATATAACAAGTCCATGTAAATATCAAAATATATAACTAGTCCATGTAAATATCAAAATATATAACTAGTCCATTTAAATATAAAAGTAGTTCAAGTATACATAAAAATATATAACTAGTACATGTAATTTTCAAAATTATTTTTTTCACTCCAGAATTCAAACTTTAAGTCCCAAAAATTAAAACTACGTTGAAACCTCAGGTAATAATAATAATAATCAGCTAGGCTAATACCCAAGGCACCACCTAAGGCCTAAGTCATCAAGCGACTTTTGAAGCCATTAATTCAGGTGGCCGGGTTACAACGCGTAAGAGGGTGGTGACAAGCCCTGCATGCCACGCGTACGAGCCAACAGCTCCCTACACTAACTATTACCGTTAACCTCAACAAGTTTTTATAGAAGGGGAAACCGAAGTTCTCGGGGGAAAACCCCTTAAACCAGTGGGGAGAGAACTTGCAAACTCAACGCGGAAGGAGTTGTTCCGAGTTTTCACCCAGTGCCACAAGTTGTGATCGAACCCGGCTCCTCTTACTACGAGGCGAAAGTGCTAACCACTCCGCCACCCCACTCCCATCTATGCACACCGAAGTCCGGAAATTGACCTACGTGGAGAGGTTATATTTTAGGCCGTTTTGTCTGTACGAGTACAGTCTGAATACTAAGCAGAGGGGAAACTAAATACAGATACATATTGTTTTGTTTTTGAAAATAGGGCCAGAATTCAAATTTAAATCCCAAAAATTAAAACTTTGTTGAGACTTCAGGTCCATCTATGCACACCAGGTAGCGCTGGCGATTCATAGACATGGAATACGCCAAATGATGGGAAATCATCTACCGAACAACTCTTCCTATGTTAGTTTAGGCATATCTCATACCGTTTACCTAGAAAATAGAAATTAAACTAAATGGCGATCTTCATTCACTCTATGTACACAAGGTGGCGCTAGCGTTATACAGGAAAACAATACACCAAATCATAAAACATTGTCTACCAAACAACTATCCTAAGGAAGTGTTGCTCCATCTCGTATCGTTTACCTGTGATCACCAAAAAACCTAAAATAGACAAAATGGAGGCCATTTTTAGAAATGTTCCCCCACCCAGAACGTCGTAAGCCTTTTCTTTGGCCACTGAGTACTCCATCTAGACCCCATCACCGTTGACTTGCTGGTCGTTCCTGACACATCTAAGGAAACCTGTACACGGAGGATGCCAGTTCCTGTAACATCTGAAGGAAACAGTACACGGGATATGCCAGTTCCTGAAACATCTAAAGGAAACGGTACACGGGATATGCCATTCCCGGTTACATCTAAAGAAAACAGTACACGGGAGATGCCAGTTCCTGAAACATCTAAAGGAAACCGTACACGGGATATGCCATTCCCGGAAACATCTAAAGAAAACAGTACACGGGAGATGCCAGTTCCAGAAAGAGTACACGGGAGATGCCAGTTTCTGAAACATCTAAAGGAAACAGTACACGGGTCCCGAGATGCCAGTTCCTGAAACATCTAAAGGAAACCGTGCATAATTTTTTTAGGTCTTTTCTTTGCTAGTCTTGGGTATAAGAAAGGATTGACTAGTGACTCTGAATTAGTTGATGTGTGGTTGCCTCCGCGCTGAATATTGTATTTGCGTTCAAGGCGAATGATGTTATGCACTTAAAACTAACTTGAATTAATTAAGGCAAATTTGACTCAGATAAAAGTTTTATTCATAATAGTGTCAGAAACATGAAAAAAATGGGCAATAAAAACTGCATGAAAATGAACACGCCCAAATTACATTAAAACTTTGAACAATAAAAACGCAAACATTGCGCAACCATATTATCGCGCGAACACAATCCAAAAGAGAAGTTTTAAGTTTATTTCGCGTATTGTGGCTTTGACCGAGGTACGTTGCCTACGCAACGCCTCCGACACTTGACGAGACAACACATGGATTCTGAATATTCCACCAGGCAATCGTTATCAGAATCACAATGCGGATTCCTTTCGGTCAGCCACTCGGGACAAGGCTGTCCAGAAAGTTCGGTTGGACAATCAGCAGCTATAAATAAGCATGATATTAATGTTTGCTCGTGGATTAGGGATCCATTAAAAAGACTTACATAAATCAGGGAGGCGTTGAGTATTAGGTTGTTTAAAAACTGGTACAGACATCCCTGGTTGCTGGATCTCAGAGACATGGTGGTAGTGATGTCGGTGCTCTTCTTCGGAATCATGGCTGTCATCGCCATGAGACTGATGAGAATTACTGTGGTGCTTGTTATCCATGGATAGTGGCTTGACGAATAACGGTACTTCCATGCCGGGTTGTTGGTTACCACGATCTTCGTTTCTGTTGTGTTTCTGAATCGAGGAAGTTTCTTTGGAAATCTTTGATTTGAATACCAAAGGTGCGGGTTGCGACGGGTCCGGAATTGAAGGTGGTTGCGAGTTGGTCGTTTTATTTAAGCTGGATTCATTTCCTCTGTCTTCGTTGAAATCTGGAAAACGGACAGCGAACGGTGAATCAGTATTCAAGAGCAACAGTAATGAATCGGGATCAGGCGTTGCATCTGCTCTTAAGTCTTCAATGGTCCCATTGGTGGAAGTGGACGTTTCGTTAGCCGAAGTTGCATTCTGGGAACTTCCGGGCTCTGTGAAATTAGCGATAACCGACTCGGCTTCCACGTTCAAGTTCGTCTTGAAGAGGCTCACGCTGCCATCTGGTAAAGTTTCGTTGCCCTCAGTAGCGTTGAAGCTGAAGTTGGTATGGCTGCTCTGGTTTCTTTCAGATACTGTGACTGGCTCATTTTCAACGGCGTTGGAAGCGTTGGACGCCTCAACGACGTCAAACTCCAAGTGGTGAAAAAGATGAAAGTTGTCGCTCAAATTGGTTTCTTTCGTGTTGTTCTCGATTGTGGCTACGGAGCTGTTGGATTCTTCAACCACGTCAAAACGCCAATGTTGACGAATGCGATTGTGATCAGATTCAGTTTCTACTTCGGTATCATTTTCTAATGCAGTGTTGGAACTGTTGAACGCTTCTAAGACGTTCAAGCTCCAATTGTGAGGACCGTGGATGTCGAATGTAGAGTTAGATGCATTAGATTCTTCCACAACGTTCCAGCTCCAGGAATTGACGTTGGAAGAGCCATCGGTATTGAAATTGCCATCTGACACTGAAGACGAGTTGCGACTACCATTCGTGTTGTTCAAGTCAACGTTCCAGTCAAAGGAATTCAAGTTGGCCAGGCTTCTTGACTCTGGCTCACTTTGATTACCAGCGTCGGAAAGTGATGACACAGTATCATTTTGGAATGCAGCAATGAAGTGGTTCGAAGCTTCGACCTCATCGAAGTTCCAAAGATCGTGAGGATTGACGTTTCCTTCAGAAATTGAATTTCCTCCCGTGCCATTTCCGGAGCTAGCGCTAGCGACGGTTCCGTTCGATTCTTCAACGATATCATCATGCGAAGAATGAGTATTTACTTCTTCGAGCGATCCATTTGCGTCTGTAGCGTTCAACTGACTGGATTCCGCCACAACGTCAGATTCTACGGAGCTTAGGTTGCTTAAACGTCTCCCGCCCCGGTCTGCTTCTGGCACAAAGGTAGCGTTAGAAGAGTTTGACGTCGTGGACGCATTCCATTCCCAAGAATGCGCGTTTGTTGGGCTACTTGCATTGACGTCGCCATCTTGTGCTGTGGATGAATTATGGCCTCCTTCCACAGTATTAGACGCGTTAAAACCTTCATCAACGCCCCAGTCCCAAGAATTCACGTTGGTTAAACTTCTGGATTCCGGCACAGTTTGGCTGCTCGCAGTGCCGTTCGACGTTTCATTTGTTCTCAAAATAAACGAAAATCCGTGAACGGTGGTATTCCACGGTTTTATGGAAGATGAACTTTCGTTTGCTAACAAGAAATTGGTTAGATGAAGGCTGTTGTTCCGCGGCACCTCAGGTACAGCTAAGGTCGCGTTACTTTCGTCGGTATCAACAGGGCCGAAGGGTGGCCAATTACCGTACTCCCAGAGATCGGACACGTGAAAAGAAGCGTACCACGAAGACCCGCCATCTGCCAAGCTCGAATTTTCTCTACTGCCGTTGCCGAAAGTGCTGTTCTGGTCATCTTCAATTACATCGAAACGACTGGAATTGGACACTGACGCTCCAACGGTAAAAGACGGATTGACTATGACAACCAACACAGCTACGATAAACAGAAGACTTCCCATGGCTGATCATTCAGAATACGGCACGATAGCTGATGACAAAATTACGGTTACCGAAGTTTTTATACCGGTAATAAAAAAATTAAATCACATAATTAAATGTTTTTTAAAGAGAAAACATCATTTTTTTTATTATTTAATTTTATTCCACAGAGATAAAAAAGTTGCTTAAATAGGGGCATTCATACAGGAAAATGTTACACAACTCCGAAACGGTGGCCCGTAGGACGAAATGATTAAAAAAAACTTGCATATTTTCTTAGTATTGATACATTTAAAAATGCATTCGTATTTGCCAATAAAAAGATTAAAAAAACTGACTAGTTAAATGGAAAAAATTTGTAAGTCGGTCTGTTTTGGACTAATTACTATTATCAGAAGTTTATAAGAAATCTCTGACGAGATAAGTATCCGCCTACATGTAGGTCATTAAAGGGAATATAACCTGCAAAGCAATATTTATGGAAGACCCCTTCAATTTTTAAATTTCCCTGTACAGTGGCGCCAAATATTTTTAAAGCCAAAGGCAAGAGCGGCTACCTGAGGTTATATTCCCTTTAAAATGAAACACTACCTTCGTAAGCTCGCATTTTGGTGTCTGCATGAGGGGGGGTTCCTTATTTACCGCGTTTATTACTGCGCATAATGATGTAAAATGTAGAAATTACAAATCGTAGGGACCTGTATCCATAAATTCCGACGAAATAGTTTTAGAAAAGTGGGATTTTGGCACCACCTATATTTACTTTTCCGAAATAGTGGAAAATTAAATAGACGTTATAACGAAGCTTTTGTAAGAAAATATGCAAATAAATTGGTAAAACCCTTACTCTTTAAAATCCGCATGCATATCTTTAGTTTATGTATTTCAACGTAAGTTAATGGTATGATCTATTTTATATAAAATATAATTTAGTATTATCAAAATTTCTTCAAAATATAATTTAGTATTATCAAAATTTCTTCAAAATATAATTTAGTATTATCAAAATTTCTTCAAAATATAATTTAGTATTATCAAAATTTCTTCAAAATATAATTTAGTATTATCAAAATTTCTTCAAAATATAATTTAGTATTATCAAAATTTATTCAAAATATAATTTAGTATTATAAAAATTTCTTCAAAATATAATTTAGTATTATAAAAATTTCTTCAAAATATAATTTAGTATTATCAAAATTTCTTCAAAATATAATTTAGTATTATCAAAATTTCTTCAAAATATAATTTAGTATTATCAAAATTTCTTCAAAATATAATTTAGTATTATCAAAATTTCTTCAAAATATAATTTAGTATTATCAAAATTTCTTCAAAATATAATTTAGTATTATCAAAATTTCTTCAAAATATAATTTAGTATTATCAAAATTTCTTCAAAATATAATTTAGTATTATCAAAATTTCTACAAAATATAATTTAGTATTATCAAAATTTCTTCAAAATATAATTTAGTATTATCAAAATTTCTACAAAATATAATTTAGTATTATCAAAATTTCTTCAAAATATAATTTAGTATTATCAAAATTTCTTCAAAATATAATTTAGTATTATCAAAATTTCTTCAAAATATAATTTAGTATTATCAAAATTTCTTCAAAATATGATTTAGTATTATCAAAATTTCTTCAAAATATAATTTAGTATTATCAAAATTTCTTCAAAATATAATTTAGTATTATCAAAATTTCTTCAAAATATAATTTAGTATTATCAAAATTTCTTCAAAATATAATTTAGTATTATCAAAATTTCTACAAAATATAATTTAGTATTATCAAAATTTCTTCAAAATATAATTTAGTATTATCAAAATTTCTTCAAAATATAATTTAGTATTATCAAAATTTCTTCAAAATATAATTTAGTATTATCAAAATTTCTTCAAAATATAATTTAGTATTATCAAAATTTCTTCAAAATATAATTTAGTATTATCAAAATTTCTTCAAAATATAATTTAGTATTATCAAAATTTCTTCAAAATATAATTTAGTATTATCAAAATTTCTTCAAAATATAATTTAGTATTATCAAAATTTCTTCAAAATATAATTTAGTATTATCAAAATTTCTTCAAAATATAATTTAGTATTATCAAAATTTCTTCAAAATATAATTTAGTATTATCAAAATTTCTACAAAATATAATTTAGTATTATCAAAATTTCTTCAAAATATAATTTAGTATTATCAAAATTTCTTCAAAATATCATTTAGTATTATCAAAATTTCTTCAAAATATAATTTAGTATTATCAAAATTTCTTCAAAATATAATTTAGTATTATCAAAATTTCTTCAAAATATAATTTAGTATTATCAAAATTTCTTCAAAATATAATTTAGTATTATCAAAATTTCTACAAAATATAATTTAGTATTATAAAAATTTCTTCAAAATATAATTTAGTATTATCAAAATTTCTTCAAAATATAATTTAGTATTATCAAAATTTCTTCAAAATATAATTTAGTATTATCAAAATTTCTTCAAAATATAATTTAGTATTATCAAAATTTCTTCAAAATATAATTTAGTATTATCAAAATTTCTACAAAATATAATTTAGTATTATCAAAATTTCTTCAAAATATAATTTAGTATTATCAAAATTTCTACAAAATATAATTTAGTATTATCAAAATTTCTACAAAATATAATTTAGTATTATCAAAATTTCTTCAAAATATAATTTAGTATTATCAAAATTTCTTCAAAATATAATTTAGTATTATCAAAATTTCTTCAAAATATAATTTAGTATTATCAAAATTTCTACAAAATATAATTTAGTATTATCAAAATTTCTTCAAAATATAATTTAGTATTATCAAAATTTCTTCAAAATATAATTTAGTATTATCAAAATTTCTTCAAAATATAATTTAGTATTATCAAAATTTCTTCAAAATATAATTTAGTATTATCAAAATTTCTTCAAAATATAATTTAGTATTATCAAAATTTCTTCAAAATATAATTTAGTATTATCAAAATTTCTTCAAAATATAATTTAGTATTATCAAAATTTCTTCAAAATATAATTTAGTATTATCAAAATTTCTTCAAAATATAATTTAGTATTATCAAAATTTCTTCAAAATATAATTTAGTATTATCAAAATTTCTTCAAAATATAATTTAGTATTATCAAAATTTCTTCAAAATATAATTTAGTATTATCAAAATTTCTTCAAAATATAATTTAGTATTATCAAAATTTCTTCAAAATATAATTTAGTATTATCAAAATTTCTTCAAAATATAATTTAGTATTATCAAAATTTCTACAAAATATAATTTAGTATTATCAAAATTTCTTCAAAATATAATTTAGTATTATCAAAATTTCTTCAAAATATAATTTAGTATTATAAAAATTTCTTCAAAATATAATTTAGTATTATCAAAATTTCTTCAAAATATAATTTAGTATTATCAAAATTTCTTCAAAATATAATTTAGTATTATCAAAATTTCTTCAAAATATAATTTAGTATTATCAAAATTTCTACAAAATATAATTTAGTATTATAAAAATTTCTACAAAATATAATTTAGTATTATCAAAATTTCTTCAAAATATAATTTAGTATTATCAAAATTTCTTCAAAATATAATTTAGTATTATCAAAATTTCTTCAAAATATAATTTAGTATTATCAAAATTTCTTCAAAATATAATTTAGTATTATCAAAATTTCTTCAAAATATAATTTAGTATTATCAAAATTTCTTCAAAATATAATTTAGTATTATCAAAATTTCTTCAAAATATAATTTAGTATTATCAAAATTTCTACAAAATATAATTTAGTATTATCAAAATTTCTTCAAAATATAATTTAGTATTATCAAAATTTCTTCAAAATATAATTTAGTATTATCAAAATTTCTTCAAAATATAATTTAGTATTATCAAAATTTCTTCAAAACATAATTTAGTATTATCAAAATTTCTACAAAATATAATTTAGTATTATCAAAATTTCTTCAAAATATAATTTAGTATTATCAAAATTTCTTCAAAATATAATTTAGTATTATCAAAATTTCTTCAAAATATAATTTAGTATTATCAAAATTTCTTCAAAATATAATTTAGTACTATCAAAATTTCTTCAAAATATAATTTAGTATTATCAAAATTTCTTCAAAATATAATTTAGTATTATCAAAATTTCTTCAAAATATAATTTAGTATTATAAAAATTTCTTCAAAATATAATTTAGTATTATAAAAATTTCTTCAAAATATAATTTAGTATTATCAAAATTTCTTCAAAATATAATTTAGTATTATCAAAATTTCTTCAAAATATAATTTAGTATTATCAAAATTTCTTCAAAATATAATTTAGTATTATCAAAATTTCTTCAAAATATAATTTAGTATTATCAAAATTTCTTCAAAATATAATTTAGTATTATCAAAATTTCTTCAAAATATAATTTAGTATTATCAAAATTTCTTCAAAATATAATTTAGTATTATCAAAATTTCTACAAAATATAATTTAGTATTATCAAAATTTCTTCAAAATATAATTTAGTATTATCAAAATTTCTACAAAATATAATTTAGTATTATCAAAATTTCTTCAAAATATAATTTAGTATTATCAAAATTTCTTCAAAATATAATTTAGTATTATCAAAATTTCTTCAAAATATAATTTAGTATTATCAAAATTTCTTCAAAATATGATTTAGTATTATCAAAATTTCTTCAAAATATAATTTAGTATTATCAAAATTTCTTCAAAATATAATTTAGTATTATCAAAATTTCTTCAAAATATAATTTAGTATTATCAAAATTTCTTCAAAATATAATTTAGTATTATCAAAATTTCTACAAAATATAATTTAGTATTATCAAAATTTCTTCAAAATATAATTTAGTATTATCAAAATTTCTTCAAAATATAATTTAGTATTATCAAAATTTCTTCAAAATATAATTTAGTATTATCAAAATTTCTTCAAAATATAATTTAGTATTATCAAAATTTCTTCAAAATATAATTTAGTATTATCAAAATTTCTTCAAAATATAATTTAGTATTATCAAAATTTCTTCAAAATATAATTTAGTATTATCAAAATTTCTTCAAAATATAATTTAGTATTATCAAAATTTCTTCAAAATATAATTTAGTATTATCAAAATTTCTTCAAAATATAATTTAGTATTATCAAAATTTCTTCAAAATATAATTTAGTATTATCAAAATTTCTACAAAATATAATTTAGTATTATCAAAATTTCTTCAAAATATAATTTAGTATTATCAAAATTTCTTCAAAATATCATTTAGTATTATCAAAATTTCTTCAAAATATAATTTAGTATTATCAAAATTTCTTCAAAATATAATTTAGTATTATCAAAATTTCTTCAAAATATAATTTAGTATTATCAAAATTTCTTCAAAATATAATTTAGTATTATCAAAATTTCTACAAAATATAATTTAGTATTATAAAAATTTCTTCAAAATATAATTTAGTATTATCAAAATTTCTTCAAAATATAATTTAGTATTATCAAAATTTCTTCAAAATATAATTTAGTATTATCAAAATTTCTTCAAAATATAATTTAGTATTATCAAAATTTCTTCAAAATATAATTTAGTATTATCAAAATTTCTACAAAATATAATTTAGTATTATCAAAATTTCTTCAAAATATAATTTAGTATTATCAAAATTTCTACAAAATATAATTTAGTATTATCAAAATTTCTACAAAATATAATTTAGTATTATCAAAATTTCTTCAAAATATAATTTAGTATTATCAAAATTTCTTCAAAATATAATTTAGTATTATCAAAATTTCTTCAAAATATAATTTAGTATTATCAAAATTTCTACAAAATATAATTTAGTATTATCAAAATTTCTTCAAAATATAATTTAGTATTATCAAAATTTCTTCAAAATATAATTTAGTATTATCAAAATTTCTTCAAAATATAATTTAGTATTATCAAAATTTCTTCAAAATATAATTTAGTATTATCAAAATTTCTTCAAAATATAATTTAGTATTATCAAAATTTCTTCAAAATATAATTTAGTATTATCAAAATTTCTTCAAAATATAATTTAGTATTATCAAAATTTCTTCAAAATATAATTTAGTATTATCAAAATTTCTTCAAAATATAATTTAGTATTATCAAAATTTCTTCAAAATATAATTTAGTATTATCAAAATTTCTTCAAAATATAATTTAGTATTATCAAAATTTCTTCAAAATATAATTTAGTATTATCAAAATTTCTTCAAAATATAATTTAGTATTATCAAAATTTCTTCAAAATATAATTTAGTATTATCAAAATTTCTTCAAAATATAATTTAGTATTATCAAAATTTCTACAAAATATAATTTAGTATTATCAAAATTTCTTCAAAATATAATTTAGTATTATCAAAATTTCTTCAAAATATAATTTAGTATTATAAAAATTTCTTCAAAATATAATTTAGTATTATCAAAATTTCTTCAAAATATAATTTAGTATTATCAAAATTTCTTCAAAATATAATTTAGTATTATCAAAATTTCTTCAAAATATAATTTAGTATTATCAAAATTTCTACAAAATATAATTTAGTATTATAAAAATTTCTACAAAATATAATTTAGTATTATCAAAATTTCTTCAAAATATAATTTAGTATTATCAAAATTTCTTCAAAATATAATTTAGTATTATCAAAATTTCTTCAAAATATAATTTAGTATTATCAAAATTTCTTCAAAATATAATTTAGTATTATCAAAATTTCTTCAAAATATAATTTAGTATTATCAAAATTTCTTCAAAATATAATTTAGTATTATCAAAATTTCTTCAAAATATAATTTAGTATTATCAAAATTTCTACAAAATATAATTTAGTATTATCAAAATTTCTTCAAAATATAATTTAGTATTATCAAAATTTCTTCAAAATATAATTTAGTATTATCAAAATTTCTTCAAAATATAATTTAGTATTATCAAAATTTCTTCAAAACATAATTTAGTATTATCAAAATTTCTACAAAATATAATTTAGTATTATCAAAATTTCTTCAAAATATAATTTAGTATTATCAAAATTTCTTCAAAATATAATTTAGTATTATCAAAATTTCTTCAAAATATAATTTAGTATTATCAAAATTTCTTCAAAATATAATTTAGTACTATCAAAATTTCTTCAAAATATAATTTAGTATTATCAAAATTTCTTCAAAATATAATTTAGTATTATCAAAATTTCTTCAAAATATAATTTAGTATTATCAAAATTTCTTCAAAATATAATTTAGTATTATCAAAATTTCTACAAAATATAATTTAGTATTATCAAAATTTCTTCAAAATATAATTTAGTATTATCAAAATTTCTACAAAATATAATTTAGTATTATCAAAATTTCTACAAAATATAATTTAGTATTATCAAAATTTCTTCAAAATATAATTTAGTATTATCAAAATTTCTTCAAAATATAATTTAGTATTATCAAAATTTCTTCAAAATATAATTTAGTATTATCAAAATTTCTACAAAATATAATTTAGTATTATCAAAATTTCTTCAAAATATAATTTAGTATTATCAAAATTTCTTCAAAATATAATTTAGTATTATCAAAATTTCTTCAAAATATAATTTAGTATTATCAAAATTTCTTCAAAATATAATTTAGTATTATCAAAATTTCTTCAAAATATAATTTAGTATTATCAAAATTTCTTCAAAATATAATTTAGTATTATCAAAATTTCTTCAAAATATAATTTAGTATTATCAAAATTTCTTCAAAATATAATTTAGTATTATCAAAATTTCTTCAAAATATAATTTAGTATTATCAAAATTTCTTCAAAATATAATTTAGTATTATCAAAATTTCTTCAAAATATAATTTAGTATTATCAAAATTTCTTCAAAATATAATTTAGTATTATCAAAATTTCTTCAAAATATAATTTAGTATTATCAAAATTTCTTCAAAATATAATTTAGTATTATCAAAATTTCTTCAAAATATAATTTAGTATTATCAAAATTTCTACAAAATATAATTTAGTATTATCAAAATTTCTTCAAAATATAATTTAGTATTATCAAAATTTCTTCAAAATATAATTTAGTATTATCAAAATTTCTTCAAAATATAATTTAGTATTATCAAAATTTCTTCAAAATATAATTTAGTATTATCAAAATTTCTTCAAAATATAATTTAGTATTATCAAAATTTCTTCAAAATATAATTTAGTATTATCAAAATTTCTACAAAATATAATTTAGTATTATCAAAATTTCTTCAAAATATAATTTAGTATTATCAAAATTTCTTCAAAATATAATTTAGTATTATCAAAATTTCTTCAAAATATAATTTAGTATTATCAAAATTTCTTCAAAATATAATTTAGTATTATCAAAATTTCTTCAAAATATAATTTAGTATTATCAAAATTTCTTCAAAATATAATTTAGTATTATCAAAATTTCTTCAAAATATAATTTAGTATTATCAAAATTTCTTCAAAATATAATTTAGTATTATCAAAATTTCTTCAAAATATAATTTAGTATTATCAAAATTTCTTCAAAATATAATTTAGTATTATCAAAATTTCTTCAAAATATAATTTAGTATTATCAAAATTTCTTCAAAATATAATTTAGTATTATCAAAATTTCTTCAAAATATAATTTAGTATTATCAAAATTTCTTCAAAATATAATTTAGTATTATCAAAATTTCTACAAAATATAATTTAGTATTATCAAAATTTCTTCAAAATATAATTTAGTATTATCAAAATTTCTTCAAAATATAATTTAGTATTATCAAAATTTCTTCAAAATATAATTTAGTATTATCAAAATTTCTTCAAAATATAATTTAGTATTATCAAAATTTCTTCAAAATATAATTTAGTATTATCAAAATTTCTTCAAAATATAATTTAGTATTATCAAAATTTCTACAAAATATAATTTAGTATTATCAAAATTTCTACAAAATATAATTTAGTATTATCAAAATTTCTTCAAAATATAATTTAGTATTATCAAAATTTCTTCAAAATATAATTTAGTATTATCAAAATTTCTTCAAAATATAATTTAGTATTATCAAAATTTCTTCAAAATATAATTTAGTATTATCAAAATTTCTTCAAAATATAATTTAGTATTATCAAAATTTCTTCAAAATATAATTTAGTATTATCAAAATTTCTTCAAAATATAATTTAGTATTATCAAAATTTCTACAAAATATAATTTAGTATTATCAAAATTTCTTCAAAATATAATTTAGTATTATCAAAATTTCTTCAAAATATAATTTAGTATTATCAAAATTTCTTCAAAATATAATTTAGTATTATCAAAATTTCTTCAAAATATAATTTAGTATTATCAAAATTTCTACAAAATATAATTTAGTATTATCAAAATTTCTTCAAAATATAATTTAGTATTATCAAAATTTCTTCAAAATATAATTTAGTATTATCAAAATTTCTTCAAAATATAATTTAGTATTATCAAAATTTCTTCAAAATATAATTTAGTACTATCAAAATTTCTTCAAAATATAATTTAGTATTATCAAAATTTCTTCAAAATATAATTTAGTATTATCAAAATTTCTTCAAAATATAATTTAGTATTATCAAAATTTCTTCAAAATATAATTTAGTATTATCAAAATTTCTACAAAATATAATTTAGTATTATCAACATTTCTTCAAAATATAATTTAGTATTATCAAAATTTCTACAAAATATAATTTAGTATTATCAAAATTTCTACAAAATATAATTTAGTATTATCAAAATTTCTTCAAAATATAATTTAGTATTATCAAAATTTCTTCAAAATATAATTTAGTATTATCAAAATTTCTTCAAAATATAATTTAGTATTATCAAAATTTCTACAAAATATAATTTAGTATTATCAAAATTTCTTCAAAATATAATTTAGTATTATCAAAATTTCTTCAAAATATAATTTAGTATTATCAAAATTTCTTCAAAATATAATTTAGTATTATCAAAATTTCTTCAAAATATAATTTAGTATTATCAAAATTTCTTCAAAATATAATTTAGTATTATCAAAATTTCTTCAAAATATAATTTAGTATTATCAAAATTTCTTCAAAATATAATTTAGTATTATCAAAATTTCTTCAAAATATAATTTAGTATTATCAAAATTTCTTCAAAATATAATTTAGTATTATCAAAATTTCTTCAAAATATAATTTAGTATTATCAAAATTTCTTCAAAATATAATTTAGTATTATCAAAATTTCTTCAAAATATAATTTAGTATTATCAAAATTTCTTCAAAATATAATTTAGTATTATCAAAATTTCTTCAAAATATAATTTAGTATTATCAAAATTTCTTCAAAATATAATTTAGTATTATCAAAATTTCTTCAAAATATAATTTAGTATTATCAAAATTTCTTCAAAATATAATTTAGTATTATCAAAATTTCTTCAAAATATAATTTAGTATTATCAAAATTTCTTCAAAATATAATTTAGTATTATCAAAATTTCTACAAAATATAATTTAGTATTATCAAAATTTCTTCAAAATATAATTTAGTATTATCAAAATTTCTTCAAAATATAATTTAGTATTATCAAAATTTCTTCAAAATATAATTTAGTATTATCAAAATTTCTTCAAAATATAATTTAGTATTATCAAAATTTCTTCAAAATATAATTTAGTATTATCAAAATTTCTACAAAATATACATTTTGCCCGAACTAAATGTATTGCATATCATAAACGTCTGGGTTTTCGACTGCTAAGCAGACGCTTTCTGATTTATCGTCTGCTTGGCAGGCAAAAATCGCCCCCCCCCCCGCGGCGCGGGGTCTGCGGGGGCGCTATTTACGCCACTGGAAGTTGAATTCTCACTGTCAAGGGAAGACTTCTTAGAATTTTGACGCGCCCCAGGTCAGTAACTTCCCTTCAGCTCTGTCCTCTCTACTGTCCACCGAAAGATTTAGATAAGGTTATTACACACTTTTTTCATTCGTGTGTGTTCGAATGGGCTAAAATGCATTCTAGTCTGGACTAACGAGAAATGGTTTATCTTGAATTTCAAAATAGTACCACCGGAAACTTATTACAAATTATAATTTTTTTTTTATCTTCATCAAAGGGACTAGCTGAGGTGTATCTCATTGATTTAGTTTGAGCTCAAGGATTTAGTAGACCTTAACGTAACTTGGAAAATAAGGAAAAAGTTTCAAAAGGCTATAGTTTTGCCATGGCAACCGAAAATAACAGACAAATCCCTCAACAAAGCGAGGATATTCATAAAAAAACTACCACTATTTAATATTTATTCGGGCTCACTCTAAACTCGCTTAAAGGGAATATAACCTGCAAAGCAATCTTTATGGAAAACCCTTTAAATTTTTCAAATTTCCCTGTACAGTGTCACCAAACCTTTCTAAACCTGTTGGCTAAGCCTTTTCATAAGTTCCACATCGACATAGAAATAAATTTAATGACCAAATATATGGGCAAACCATTTGCCCAAATTGAAATTGTGTCTGTGAATGTTATCTATTGAGGTATCATTTATATTTGTAGGCTTAGCGAAATCAATGGCCTAAACGGATAACCCGATGGAGAGTGATTTTCATATCCCATTAATCGACATTTCTTTTATATTAATTTGCCACCTCAGCGCTTGGAGAAGATAAGTATTCTGGAGTGGAAATGTCGTGCGCCACCTGCGGCTTTGTAAAATTCCCATCATGCACTTTTTGGTCGGACGTCATCAAGCCAGAATGATGGCAGATAAAGCTGACGTCCGACCAAAAACCGGGGTAGTCTGGGTAATTCTAACAGCAATAGGCGGGAAAGGTCGTTCTTATTACCGCTATGGGATTTTCCACTCCAGAATACTTCTCTCCTCCAAGCTCAGCGGATGCTGATAAATCAAGGGCCCAAATTCACGGACCCAAACGGGTATTGCGATCCAAATAAATTTTCATTTCCTATCTAATGACGCATATCTTACATCTATGGCTTATTCAGTTGCTAAGAAATCAAGGGACCAGTGGCGGAGCATGCGTCGCGCGCCGTTTTTAAATAGAAGAAGGGAAGCCCCATCCATAGAAATCTTATACTCCTACCTAGAATCATGGAGGAAGCACGTGACTGATACTGCGTTCAGTCAATAGGAGCGGACATCTCCATAGAAGAGGAGGGGTTCAAAAATCAAGTGGCTCTGCCGAACGGCGGAGACACCAACTGAGTCTAAGCGGACGAATTTTCGTGAAAATGGTTTTTTCTCCCTAATGCTTTTCCTACGGGAATTTGTTTTCCTAACTGTGTTGCAATTCGGAGACTTTTTAATAATTTTAGTGTTTGTACTCAACTTTGAATTTTTCATATGATTTTTAGTAAGTTTCCAGGTTTTATTTAAGACTACTTTCATAATTTTCCCTTAATTATTTCGCTCGTAATCTACTTTTAAAATCGACGAAAATTTTAAGGCGAGGAAATGAATTCCCCGCCTTTGGGACCTGTATTTGTGCTAGGCCTCGGTTTTAATGTTTGGAATTTAAAAATCATTGCGCAATACCGAGGCCTAGCACAAATATTCATTTCCTCGCCTTAAAATTTTCGTCGATTTTAAAAGTAGATTACGAGCGAAATAATTAAGGGAAAATTATGAAAGTAGTCTTAAATAAAACCTGGAAACTTACTAAAAATCATATGAAAAATTCAAAGTTGAGTACAAACACTAAAATTATTAAAAAGTTTCCGAATTGCAACACAGTTAGGAAAACGAATTCCCGTTGGAAAGGCATTAGAGAGAAAAAACAATTTTCACGAAAATTCGTCCGCTTAGACTCAGTTGGTGTCTCCGCCGTTCGGCAGAGCCGCTTGATTTTTGAACCCCTCCTCTTCTATGGAGATGTCCGCTCCTATTGACTGAACGCAGTATCAGTCACGTGCTTCCTCCATGCTAGAATGCTCCCGTCTACGCCTCTACGGGAGAACCTGACGCCAAGTCATTTTGTAGCAACGACTTATGATTATATAGTCTTTGCTTAAGCTTCAGCCAATCAGCGGCCATTAATTGACTACGGCAAGCCGCTAGCGCCATAACATGGCGGTTAAAAATAGTAGAAGCTCAGACGATTTTTACAGGATCCATCCGATCCAAGCTCGCAGAATTCCCATAGGTTTTTGCTGGAGTTTTTCACATGAACCACTTCAACGTTTTTGGATTTTTATTTAATAATAGTGTTAGTTTTGTTTTCATATTTACTTATTACAAGGAATATTTAAATGCCATTGTGAGCAAGATAAATAAGATTTCGTTCGCTTTGAAAATATTTAAGCCTAGGCCTGACATAGGCCTAACTTTTAAAATAGCAGGCAATGTCAATGGCAGTTTTGGGAGAAGCAGTGACTGAAGGTCCTTAGTATTAACCTTTGTATTTAAAGGTTATTTCACATTTAAAGTAAGTAATATTATATTTATTATTATGTTTGTAGAAACTTGGATAAACAAAAACATTATTATATCCCAGAAAAAATACATTACACTAACGAATGACTCTTATGACGAATTGACGACAGTCATTTCATTAAACAGCAACAGTCATACTGATAATTGTCTTATTTTTCAAAACTTTACTTTCTATTTAATAATATGCTTTTTGTCTGAGAACCTTAGCGAAGATAAATGTCTCGCACTCTGCTTAAATTCAACATTCCACTGTTAAACAACATAAGAGATAGTACTCAACGAAGACCGATATTTACAATGTTAAATAGTGTTTTTAAAAAAACAGATATTGCAGTAATTATAGTCCTGAGTTGTTGTTCCACTAGGCTCACTGAACTTCCTGAAGTCACTTTTACCAAATCATAAATTTGAAAGCCCGCCGTTTGTTTAAGGTTTTAAGGTTTTATTGTTGCCGTCTTCGACACCCTTTTGTAACAGGGCGGCTCACAAAGAGCACAGCAAAACAAATTTAAAATACATGGAATAATATCATTTAAAACAGATTTGGTAGAAAATGCAAATTTGGTAAAATACAAATTTGGTAAAAAAATACAAAGGTAAACTAGTTATTTCAAAGGATGGAAAAAACAGACAGACCTAGCTTATATTAGCTAAGTTATGTACTAGTTAAAATAATGCAAATAATACTCAAGTATAAGAGTGAAGTATAACATTTCAAAATGCCCCAAGGTTTAAGGAAACCCAAACCTGTACAACGACCACCGCAAATCGTTTTCTACATGTGGAAATGAAACATCGAGGAGCCATAACAACAAACAACGCAGTTATCCAAAACGTTTGCATATTAGAGAAAAATCTTTACGAGTAAAGAAACAGTCTACCATGTTTAAAAACTACATTAAACTCGATCACGTGAGCGCGTGCAAGCGACCGTGACTCGATTAACGTGGGCCAATCAAATGCGGGTTCTTAAGGTGACGTAATATAAAATCAAATTATTATTTTCAGTAACTCAAACTAGATGTCAACGAGTCGTTGCCGTAGTCACTCTTTGAATCGTGATTGGCTGATAATGACGATACCTCCGAAAATGTAATTGGCCCATTTTGTATTTATACGGAATCATTCTATGTTATAACAAAGATAATTTAAACTCGTACCCTAGATTCGAATACTGAGAGCTTTCCCATTAAGGGTTTTGTTACGAAGCGTTTACCCTTTTCCGGCACGTGACCTCAGAAAAATCTGGCTCCATCGGTTGCGGCACGGCTAACTTCGATCACGCGCTGCCGCGCTATATAGCGCAGCAGCGCGTGATCGAAGTTGGCCGTGGTTGCGGTAAGGCGCAAACCATGGAGCGAATTTTTTCTGAGTTCCGGCGGGAAGTAGGTAAACGCTATCGGCAACGCGCGAGAGAGTGATTTCGAATCTAGGGTACGAGTTTAAATTATCTTTGTTGAGAGCCACTGGCCCAAGTGGGGGGGGGGGATTGGGGAAAAAAATTTAAAATTAGGTAGGGAAAATAGGAAAATAAAAATTGGTTACGTTAGTTACATAACATTTATTAACTTTAAAACAAGCAAGTATATTATAATATCACACATAATCATTTGTAACTTTAGATCCCGCTCTCGTATAGGGTAGGAAAACAGAGTTTCAAAAACGGCGTACAAATCATGTTCCAGAAATTTCCATAAAATGTTTAATACATATTTTTTAATTAAATTGAGAGCCCCGGTGGCCCGCAACCCCCGTTCGAATGATTTATTTTAAGAGCCCACTGATTTTTATTAAGAGCCATTGGCCCCAAGACTCCCGCTAATTCCAAGTCTGGTTATAAGATTTCTATGCCCCCATCGTACAGTTGTGTAGCACCAGCTTCCGCATAGTTGGAGTAAGAATTTCCCTCATTACAAAACTATTTGAAAATTGTTATTCAAATGTTTATCATGGTTTATATTCCAAATATAAGCGTAAAACCATAACTTTTATATGAATAGAATCAACCATGTAAATTCATTTTGCTTCCAATATCACATGCAAAACGGCTTAAAATCAGTGATAGCGTAAAATTAGGCAATTTCAGACGAGTATAGGTAGCGTAACGGCCAATAGTGCGGCTGAGCAGCAGTTCAATCTAGCTTCAATAACTATTGCTAATAGGTGGTTTTTTTTCGCCTGTTCTGGGTTTTTTGAGAAGGTTAAAAAGTGTAGCCATATGACGTCATTTTACTTCAATTCTGTCTTGACGAAAAAAACGATTTGGAGTAGGAAGGGAGTAGTTAAAGGTTAAATGTTATTTATAAAAAGTTTCCCGTCATATTTTCGTGCAACGAAATTTAAGCAGACGACAAAACTAGATTACTCCCTCTACACCTCCTTTCGAGGAGGAGTAAAAAGTGTAACCCTAATACTCCGGAACAAGCGAACAAAATTCGGGACAGGGTAAATCTTAACCCGGGAACAGGCGAATAAAACGTCTTAGGGTAAAAAGTTTACACTTTTTGTCCCCGGACAAGCGAAAAAAAACCACCTTTAACCTTTAACTACTCCCTTCCTACTCCAAATCGTTTTTTTCGTCAAGACAGAATTGAAGTAAAATGACGTCATATGGCTACACTTTTTAACCTTCTCAAAAAACCCAGAACAGGCGAAAAAAAACCACCTATTGACGTGAAAAAAATATTTACACGTGACCTGCCGTATTTTATCGAAACACCTATTCCACGTGCGCTGATCGAAGTCGCATCACGTGAAAAATAGGTTTTAGTATCTATTTAATGGCAATAATTTGATAATTATTATACTCCATCATCAAATGAAGCGTTTATATCGTGACATCAAATTTCGCGGTAGGAATATTAATCTATTTTTATTGGACTTAACGTGCCCTCTATGAATGAACCCGGAAAATCGTTGTTTTAACTGCATACAGGCTTTGGCACTGGCAGTCGTCGCTCATCTGTGACTATGGCGACCAGTACAGACACCGGCACGATCGGAATTTTATTACTTTTAACACCTACTGATGGTGTTGCATTAAAAAATGATATACCTAGAATAATAAACTCCATATTACAAAGGTATGATACTAATTTTCTTCAATAAACACGTATGATCATGATATAACCTTTTACAATGACAAGCGTAGTTGCCTTGTCATCAAGCCTTGGATAACTAAATCAAGTCCTAGCAGCCTAGCAGCTTTGATTAATTATAGTCCTATTATTAATCTTAAGCTAGCAGCTTGGATTAATAATAGAAGCTCCAAGCTAGCAGGAGGTATTGGTGTTAAATACTCCTCTTATCTAACCACGGTATGGAGTACCCAAAAAAAACTGACATTTTGACACTTTTTCTGACATGGTTTTAGAACAGATTCTAAGTTTTTTCTATTTAAAGAAAAAGGTATAAATGCTATTATTAGGAATCTACATAATTTGGCTATTAGCCTGATTGAAAATTACATATGTATGCCTAACAGTGAAGTGTGGAAATACATTTAACTGAGTTTAAGAACTTCTTGCATACAGTATTAGAGTTTTAATTAGTTAAATTAAGCGAAAAATTAGAAAAGTCAGTAAATGAGAGATTTTGCCTAAGGCCTTCTGAAGGGCTAAAATGGCCCTGCCCCTTTTTGTTAAGGACTTTTCTACTTTTTCGCGTAATTTAATTTATTTATTATAGTCCATAGGTGGTTTTTACTAACATTAACTTAGAGGTATAAATTAGCTCTCAGTTTGCTCAAAACTGTGAAGTTTATCTTGGTGGATTTTGGTTGTTGGTCTGAAACTAGAAAATGTAATGAAATTTTAAAATAATTAATTTAATCAAATTATGAATTTGGTTTAACCTGTATTGATTTAAATTTTAAATTTAAGTAATTTATTTTTAACCTATGGTTGAAGTATATTTATAATATTTTTACAGTGAAACAGTGTTATCTGAACATGATGATGCAGATGATAAGTTTTTTGGTCCTTACACGGCTTTAGCAGCTCATTATATAAGCAGCCATGCTAGTGCTAGTAGGTTTATTCTGTTAGTTTAAAAATATACATTATGAAAATCTGTATTTTTCTTTAGTTTCAAAGACTAAAGTTAACGCAGCAGCTCAGGCTTGCAAAATTCTCTTGAAATATTTCCTAAGAAAATTGGAAAAACCTAATGAACAATGTCCATTAACCCCGGTATAAGATATTATCCTAAATTAATTTAACTCGCCATTTACTGACATTTATTACCATAGCTTCAAATTGTAACATTAATTCAAAGCTGTTGTACTACATCACCAACTGGAAATGGATTATCCACAAATGATGTTAAAACATTGGGGGGTCTTCTTAAAGAAGCTCCAGTTCCTGTCAATTTTGCCAGTCGAGTCGTTGAGGCTTCAGGTAACTATCTGGCCTTAGAAGTCACAGGTCAGTTTGTACAGCTAATTCTGCTGTATTTATGTTTAAACCATTTAAAGATACTCAAGATGAAGCGAAAGAAGCCAAAAGACCTCGGCTTGATCCGAGTGCCCTAATGCTAGAACAATTAATGGCCCCTATATTTGATATAAGTGTACCTTCAAAGTCTGAAACTCCTATTGAAAGCTCTGTTGATCCAGAAAATGATAACACTATCATTTTGATACCTGGACCGGGCCTTGAAGTTAAGGTTAGTATCCCAAAGTTAGTTTTTATCATTTTTTCTCCATAAATAAAAGTTTAGAATTTTTTTCATTTATATATTAGTCTGTGCTCTTGGCAAAAAATTCCTCAAGTCTCCAAGCATTAAGGGGAGCTGAAATTCTTCTTAATGTGTGTCAAAATCTTTGTTACATAAGCCATTTTAACAACATGTTAACCGAGGCTATACAAGAAGGCGTAATATCTCTACCCAGTACACCGAGTGAAGCCACGCAAATTAGTAACATGTATGTGTAAAATCTTACTTGAATTTAACCATGTATAGGAATGAATATATTATATTTTGGTAATTCACAGGTACAAAAGTATCATGACCAATGTAAACATAGTTTCACGTGTCTTATCCCTCCCTATTTTGGAACCTCTAACTGAAGATCGACTAACTAAAGTCGTTAATATTATGCTTAGCTGTTTGTATGGTTCAGTCGCCGTATCTACAGCTAGTAGTATTCAAACGTTAGTCAGTAGCTCCTCATCAAAACAGTTGGGCAGTGTATCTAGCGTATCTAAAGATGAAGATGGGAGTGAGCATTGCGCAGTAGCTGTAGTTGAAACTACCGTAAGATTTTTCTCTCAATTTCAAAGCCATATTCTCAAGTTTGACTTAATATATTTAGCTTGAAACGTACAATTTCTTTGCTGCAACCATAAAAAAATCAACAAGAGCTGGAGGGCAAGCTCTTCAAAATTTACATATGATTGGTTCGTGGTTGATATTGAGTGGATTGAAACATTTACTTGGCTTGAGTGCCAGTACCAACGTTGATAAGTCATCAAAGGACCCTCAACAAACTACTTCTTCTAAAACAAAAACCTGTAGCACTTCAGAACAACAACAGACTCCCACAAAATCCAAAGATGGAATTGCTAGGAATATTTTGAAAAGTCAACCTGCTTTTGGAGCATTATGTGTTGCCTTGTCGAGTCAAGCGTTGGCTATGATGACCTCTCTCTTCGAAGATGTTAAACTGGAAATTTCCATGGAAGAAATACCCATGGAGCAAGATGACATGGAAGATGATACCGAGGCATCTGCAGAGGTTCATATACTGTCGTTAAACAATATTGGAAAATCATCAAGCGCTTGGGCCAGAATTCAAAAACTGAAAGATCTTGGTTTGACGAATCTGTTGTTCAGTTTAACATCCGCCAGTTACCGAAAAGCTGGGATGTTGAAAAAGATACAGAAACATCCTGTTGATGGTGACAATTTCAGCACCTCAGATTCAAACACATACTACGAAGATGATTTTAGTTCTTCCGAAAGCAGTGGAGATGATGGTATAAGTAATGAAATATTTACACAATAGATATCTTAATAATTAAAAATGTTTTAATTACTACAGATGATGACAGTGAGCACATTTTAGGCCTTTGGTTTGAAGAAACATTGGCTCCTCAAGATTCTAGCTCAAATGCAGTCACTCCACCTCCAGTTGCACCTGAGGGTGGTTCGGTTAGCGTGAAATCACCTCAACAAATGACTGAAATAAGATCATTAGTGCCTGAAAGGGGAGAACCATATGGGGTATGAAATTATTTTTACTGACTACATTTGAAACCTTAATATTTAATAAATTATTTTAGTACATCAAATTGGCCACAAGAATAGTCAACTTTATGAACACTTACTTTTTAAGTTCTGATAACCAACTTCTGAAGTCTTACTTCAGGTGAATAATTGTAATTGGTTTCAAAAAGATTGCATTTATAATTAATTTAAATTTTGCAGTGAAACATTGCAAGATCAACAAATGGTGATATTGGCTGGAATAATCCGTGACCTGGATAAGGAGTCTTCTCGATCTGATAAAGGCACCATCAGTATTTATTTTGGAGCTACACTAGGTCAGCTCTATGACGAGTTTTCGTCATCCTTGGCCAGGTTTTTGCATAACCTTCTAGCAGTTGGAATAAATAATGAAAAGTTGGAGGTAAATATTAGTTTTCAGAGCTCAATTTTTAAACTTCATTATTAATTTCCTTAAAAAACTGTTTCAGAATGGCTTGTTATCTCAACTTGGTATCAGCCCTTGGTCTCAGGAAACGTGGCCTTTGCAAGTTTACTCACGATCGCTGGCAGTTTTGGCCCAAATTCTCTTGCTTCGTCTTCAGTTGAATAAGAAAGAACTTCACGTTAGTTCCAGTGAAAAAACTTGCGTTCTGATCTGGAAACTTCTATTAGGTACATTGAAAAACAACATCCTCAATAGCGCGTCTTCTCAAACAGAGGAACATGAAGGTATAATCACAACAATCTTGATGCCAATTTTAAGTAATTGTGTTAATGGATGTGCTTTTTCAAGATATTAACGTCGAACATGCTCAGCTTCTAATTTTCCTGTTCCATAATCTTCAATTAATGCAGAAAAAAAGTATATTGCTGTTGACAGCCCAAACGATCATTGAGGCATCATCTGCTCTTCAAAAGTAATTATATATTGAATTGGCTTTCACTTTATTTTGCTCATTTTTGTTTAATTAATTTGATTTTATAGATCAATGACTGATATTCAAATAATGTACCTGTCACGATTATTACACTTTTTTGAATACATGATGAAAAATCTCTATGATACTCCATCAACGTTAATAGAGCAAATTCATTGGAATCTGTTTAATACGTTAACCAATGGAAATGGTCCAATAAATGACAAGGAGAATGGCCGTAGTAATGAACAGTCATTTTTCCCTTGCAAAGAAGTTGAGGATAATTATCAGAAACACAGATCTTCCGAAGATTCTCATAGTACGTAATTTGTCAAATAGTAAATATTGGGTGGTTTTATATCTCCACTATTATTTTTCAGCTCCAACAGAAAAACCAAAGTTTTACTTTCTAATGCCGGTTGACATCAATACTCAAGATAACCCTAAACTTGACGGATTTGTAAGTTTAGCAAAGTTACAAATGTTTTGTAAATGAGCTATCTAAATTTATTTTAAAATTTAGGCCTGCAGTTTTGTTTTGGGATCTGCAGAGATTTTGAAATATAGCGAACTTTACGAATCAATCCTTTCTCTTACCAACCTCGGGAAGCAGTGTGATCCGAGACAAAATACAGATAAACTTTCGTGTTTGGTGTGTACTGAACCATTATTTATTAGTTTCAAAAATTTCTAATGCTTTATAATTTTTAGGGAACCTGTGCTATTCAGTACTGTTCTTCAGTCTGTTTTAGACTAATTCTGCTTTTACCACCTTCAGTGGAATCACTAGAACGCCTCGCTGAGGCTACAAATATATCAACATATCCAATTAAAGTGCCCGAGATACTGCTCTATTTGATATGGGTTCCACGCTGTGGCCACAAAGTTTTTTCTGGGTGGTTGAAAGACGCTCTGGTCAAACAAGGGCTTGTGACTCAGAAAGCGGAATCCTTACTAAGGAAAATCACTAAACAGCTCGGAACTGTAAATTGTGATGTGGAATTGGCCAAAAGGTTCATAAATCAACAACCACCAAATCAAAACAAACAAGAACGATCCGCGCTGCCTGGTTTTCTGGATTTGGTTTTGTTGGAATGCCTTTTGGCCAAGGTTCAAGTTTCTCTGGATAATGGACTATCAAAACCCTCAAATAATGACTTATCCAATGAAGCCACCAAGAAAATTGCAGAAGATCTTTTACCCATTATTTTACAACTGGCTGAGCGCTATCGAAATTGTATTAGATGGAGTATTTTACATCAGATGAAAGAGTCAGCTGGGATTGAATCATCAGCGTCTTCTACTTCAAGTTCCTCTTCGGTAGATGGTCATTCCCAAAGTTCAAGTTCAAAACCTTGTAGTCCTACTAGCCCTAAAGCATTGGAAGCATATAATGCTGCTTTACATTTTGCATCAACCAAAAGTGGCAAGTTATTAAACTTCACTATTTCAATCAGCGATTGTTTACCAGCGTCATTGAGATACCTTCTGGATCAGTGGAATGCTCAAGCAGCACCCTTCACAGCTTGGGTGAGTAGTTATTTTTATTTATTTTTTTACTTTGGTCAAGTTTACATAGCTGCTGCTCCACGACACTCTTAATAACATAACATACATTTATTTCAGAGGAATGACTGTGCTGGAGATATAATTCCATCTGAAAGTTTCATATCGAGTGTCTTAGCTGCTCATATGACTTCTTTATCTAGTTAGTTTCTATATGTTAGACTGTTTTATTTTTAAATTTTTTGAATTGTTTTTAATTATGTTTTTACTTATTAGATCAACCAATTTTTTCTGTGAATTTTAGTCTTAAGAGAGTTCTTCAAAGCTTGGTTAGATTTGCAGGTGATCTTATAATGTGAGTAAAAAAAATTCAAACCCTATTTTAGAACTCTAATCAAATTTGAAAATTTTAAGATGGTTCACTGAAAAAATGTCTACTGAAATACTAGGAGCCATGACACCCATGTTACTCGACGCAACTACGGAATACCTTGTTGATTATGTAAGTATTACACTTTTTTCCACACAGCATTTAAGATTCTTATTAAATAAATTGTAAATTGCGCAGATCACATTAGCCATTGACAGAATAGTAGGAGCTCCTGATACTGATGAATTCCAATCTAACATCTACGGAGAAGCTTTGAAATGGATCTACGAACTTTTAACCGAACACTCCAATAAAGAAAGCAACTTAAATGAACACATATTTCATGAATGTCTCAAATTGATGGAAAGTATGCTTGACAAACAAGCGGGCAAAAAGGCACTGGAGAAGTTTTTCAGCGAAAATGAAGAAAAAGATATTATTGATATTCTCCTCTCAGCGGCCAATGGTAGTTTGAGCCCCACATATGGAACATGCGTTTTGAAATTTTTCAGCCGATTATTCCAGCAAAGTAATGCCTGTGATTTTTTTGATTTTTTAATGTTCAAATTACTCAAGTGTAATTTTTAACCAGCCGAGAAAAATCCAAATGACCATAGTTTGGAGAAGCTTCGTTCCTCTTTCAACCGAATGAGCAAACTTAATAAGGAAGACTCAAACGTTCTTCAGATGTGGCTTAGTAAAGTTATGACTGGAACTTCTACTCAACAGGTGAATATATTTTGCCAGATTCTTAACTATTTCATTCTGAAACAACTTATTCACATTGATAGGGTGAAGATGGAGGCAGTATTCAAGAAAATAGGCTATTATTACAAAGCTTGACATCGTATATTGTAAAAGAAAACAGTTCGGTTGATGAAGAAGTTGCTCAAACCATACTGTCTGCTTTAATTCCAATGGGATCTCAGATCTTATCTCCAGCGTCACAGGGCATTGGCTTTTCAGAGCTGATGGTAATAATGGCAACTTTAGCTGGAGCTGGCTCTGGCTTTGGGCATAACCAGTTATTCAAAGCGTCGACTAGTTGGCTCGAATTATGGTATATTATATACAAACCTTTTTTTATGCAATTTGATTCTTATCTGAGAGTTAATATTTTAGCAACAAATACTTGTCACAAAAAGATGTCTTGGAAAAATTAGAAGAAAACATTGTTGGCGGAAAGGTAAATTGAGTAGCCCTATTGTTATCTTTCATTGTGGTACATGTGGCAATTTCATCTAATATATAGCATCAAATAATGATGGAATCAGCTTGTTACCTGCTATCGTACGTAGCTGATCTAGTTGGTGCCTTGAAAATCCTTAGAGAAAGAAGTACGCAATCGCCCAAAACTCGCGCTGTATCACCTCCTTGTGATGGTGAAATGATGCACACAGACATGGATTCCGATTGGGTTGAGGAATTAGGACCCGATGATGAAGAATCACCGGGAGAAGATTCAGTATGTTCTTCTGAACTTTTAAGTTTTTGTTACATATAAGTTACTTAGGCTTTTGTCATTAGGATGAAGATTCTCTTTCCAATAAACTCTGCACTTTCACCGTTACCCAAAAAGAATTTCAAAATCAGCATTGGTATCACTGCCATACTTGCAAAATGGTTGATGGTGTTGGTGTTTGTACTGTCTGTGCTCGAGTTTGCCATAAAGATCATGATTTAACATATGCCAAATACGGATCCTTTTTCTGCGATTGTGGAGCTAAAGATGATGGATCGTGCCAAGCCTTAACTAAGAGAATGGCTGCGACTGCTGCCGCAACAGCTGCAGCCACTACTTCCTCAAATGCTAGCGCTATTAACGCAGCAACTTCGGTTGCCTCCAATATTATGCCATTTTTATTCTCAACATCTGACATGATTTTGCCAAGTTCTTTACGTCGTCGACCATCTTCACCCACTGGAGCTACTAGTGGCAGTGCTGTAGGAAATACTAACCAAATGAATTCTGAGAATAAAAAATGCTTAGATGAATCATCAAAACATAAACAAACATTGGCATCGCAACTTGAGGGATCTAGTGAAATGCTTATCTCTCATTTGGTAATTTTTTCAGGTTTGTTAAAATTATTCCTAAATTCTTAAAATGCTTACTTGACAGAACAATGCCGATGTTATGAGTACTGTTTTGGGCTTGCTTCAATATTTAATGCCGGCAGTGGTTAATATGTGCCATCGTCACTCACCAATGGGGAACTCTTCCAGAATTCAACAGTCTCTGCAAATTCTCCATCAAGGAGAGAAAGCTTTTGAACAAACTGATCAGTTAATGGTATGTATATGTCATTTTGCCTACTAATCTGAATTCAAAGTGTTCTAAAATTTTACCCTGATTAGGTTCCAACCTTAGGCTCCCAGGAAGGGGCTTTTGAAAATGTTAGAATGAATTACACAGGTGAACATGGGCAAACTATTCGTCAGTTAATTACTGCTCATATGATACGAAGAGTAGCCATGTGTTGCCTTGTACAAGGAAAAAGGCAACATCTGGCTGTCAGTCACGAAAAAGGAAAGATTACTTTGTTGCAACTTTCTGCACTTTTGAAACAAGCTGATTCCAGTAAAAGAAAGCTTACTCTAACTGTACGTTTCAAATATTCTATTAGTTTGAAATATACTGTAAATATAATATCTACGGTATTTTTTTTCCCATTAGAGATTAGGATCTGCTCCTGTGCCATTCACAGTTTTATCCATTGCTGGAAATAACTGTAATGAAGATTTTCTGGCTGTATGTGGGCTAAGGGTAAGTTGATACCCTTGCACTTTACCCTTATCCCATCATTGTAAATTCTAAAACTGAAATTTCTTTGTTTTAGGATTGCCATGTATTAACATTTACAAATACAGGCTCTGTTGCTGAACATTTAGTTCTCCATCCTCAACTAGAATCTGGAAATTACATAATCAAAGTAAGTATAAATTTATAATTTTTAAAATGCTCTAAACTAAGGATAACTGTTTTATTATAGGCAGTATGGCTACCAGGATCTCAAACTGAACTTGCTGTTGTCACTGCTGATTTTGCAAAAATCTACGATTTAGCGAAGGACACTTTAAGCCCTCAGTATTATTTCTTGTTGCCAAGTGGAAAAATCAGGGATTGCTGCTTTGTCTTTACGGAAGAAAGCCAATGCCACTTGATGATAATGTCCTCAGCTGGGCATATTTACGCCCAGCCACTTGGTGATGAAAGTTCAGCCAAACATGGACCATTTTATGTTACAAATATTTTGGATGTTCAACACCCAGAGATTAAGCATTCAAATGGCACTGTTAATGGTGGTGGAGTTGCTATATACTACTCGCATTCTTTGAAGCTATTGCTTTTTAGTTACGTTCAGGGAAAAAACTTCATTGCTCCATTCCCGACAATGAAATCTGAAATCACTACCTTGTTTTTAATTCAAATGAAAACTTCAACCCCGACAACAACAACAGCTCCAACTCCTGCCACTGTAGCATCCAACAATGGAAATAATTGTAGTTCCGGAGCTAATAAGCCTGGACCTCAACCGTTATGCCAATTTACAGAAGTACCACACCATCCTGGACTTATTTTGGCCCAACTTCAAACGTCAAATAATACTGTTATATTGATGGTTAAACCCGATGTAGTCCTTGTTCAAGAAATTAAGTTTTTGACTACCAAATCAAAAATAACTGATATGGTGGCTGTTAGACACATCACATCGTCTGGAGAAATGAGAACAACTTTGATTCTCCTATGTGAAGATGGTAGTCTTCGAATTTACATGGCCAGTCCAGAGCAAACCAATTTCTGGCTTACTCCAACTTACCATCTAGCTGGCGTTTCTGGTATGTTATTTTTAATATATTTATTTAGGATTGAATTGTAATTTCAATTCTTATTACAGCCAAGTCATCTAAAAAGAAAAAGTCAGCAAAAATTGGGAAACCTTCCAGCTCAGTTTCTTTTCCAGTTGACTTTTTTGAACATTGCACTGCGATGGCTGATGTTGAATTTGGTGGTAATGACATACTACAAATTTACAATAGTCAACAAGTGAAACACCGTTTGAATACTGCTGGTCTGTACATTGCCAGTACTAAACTTGCTGGTTTTACTGTGGAAATAGTCAATAGTGACAATTCAATGGTTATGGTTGGAGTTAGAATTATGGTTGGAAGTCAAGACATAAATCGCGCACCATCTTACATAGAAATTTTTGGAAGAACAATTCAAATAAACCTTAATCGTAGCCGATGGTTTGATATACCTTTTACCCATGAGGAGTCTCTTTCTGCTGACAAAACCTTCTCCATCTTTTTTGGAGTGAGTGCTGATGCTTCAGGCGTTACCATGGTTGACTCCATCAAAGTTTACGGGAAAACCAAAGAGTCATTTGGATGGCCAGATGACACTGAAGATTTGGCAGCGCCCACAGCTGTGGCAGCTGGAAGCAGCACTGGTCCCATTGTTTGTATGGATTCTGAGGGAATTCCAACAGCACCATTACCACTAACGCCATTGGATAGGCTTGTTGGAAGTAGTCTTGAAGTTTTGGAAGGCTGCTTTTCAGTCTTTCAATCACCTTCTTCATCTGCTGAGGAAAATAATCAAATCAAAACAGCTGCATTGGATTTGGCCACTCAATTGTTAATCCTACCTATTCCACCTGGTGTTCAGCAACATGTGAAAAATGTACTTGCAGCATTGCACTCGACTAGAATGGCATATACAAATCACAAAGATGAGGCTCTGTTGTCTTACGTGATTAGAGAGTTAAAAGAGCGCAGTCCAACTCCCAGTGGCAGTGACCAGGCTAATGAATTGGACGGAGAAGCTTTTTATCGTCTAGTTTCAATTGCAAGAGGAGTTTCCATTAATAGACCCGCCAACCTTGTCAAATTTGCAGAAGGCCAGCAAGAACAGGGAGAAAGTATATCTGGAAAACATTTTATGGCTCGCCTAACTGATGCATTTTGGGCATTACATGCCCAGCGACCTCAAAATCCAGCCCTTGCTCCAGTTTCAAGATACGGACTGTTTCACATTGATGCTACAGTTCAAGCTTTGGTTGAAGTTATACACGCACTAACGTTGTCAAGTTTGGACTGTGTTCCATTAGCAACTAGTCTCTATGCTCAGCTTTTATTAGCTAAGGACACAGCTGTTAGTTTCGCTGCCAAACAAGCTCTCGTTCGTGTTCTAAGGTCCAGAACTAGAAGGAGAAGAGTGTTTATACCATCTCCTCCTCATTGTAGCTCACCAGGTAATTCTTCTTATTCTATTTTTTTTATATAAAATACTAACTTTTTTATTATTGTAGGTGAAACTCAGGAGATGGAGATGGTATCTCGTATGCCCAATATTCCCCAATCAGCTTCCCAAAATAATGTTTCTGTCTCTGCAAATCACCCACCTCATCATCAAGAAGAAGCTGATGCGCAATACGAGATAGTGGAAGCGTTAGAACCTATGGTGTTGCTTTCTGGCGATAATGTTGAGCATGCTGTACCACCTAATATTGAAGCTTTAATTGCTGGTGGATCTGGTTTCCATTTGTTGGATATTCCCCCTGACGCAGATGATGAAACTATGGTTGAACTTGCAATTGCGTTGAGTTTACAGGTAAATATCACACGCATGGGTTTCTACTTCTTTTATCACGTCCAATAGTAACCTTTGGTCAATTTACATAGGATCAACCGAGCAGACCTGACAGCCTAGGGTCCCGAGGACCTCAAAGAGCTTCATCTCTAGAAGGTGGCCATTTTTCTGATACAACAGCTTCTGCTAATGCTTCGGATGATGAAGGAAGTACGGCTGCCACCGATGGCTCCACTTTGAGAACTTCTCCAGCTGAACAAGTACATGTATATTCTTTTACCGTTTTTTTTTTCATTTGCTTTTAGACCATTTCCATACACGTTGATTATTATATTCCATCAGGGAGGAAGTGCTGGTTCTGAAAGCGGTGGCAGTGGAGTTGATTCAATTGGGGGAGATCCTACAGTAAGTGGCCGAAGCAGCATGTACGGTGACCATTTACCAGAAGCTGCAGTAGCCAGTGGTGTTAGATCTGAAACTAGCTCTATTGGAGCACCAAGCACCACATTACCTCAAGAAACTGAGTCTCTAGATGTGGATGTCGATCAAGATGCTGGCAGTAGCAGTAACAGCAATAGTGGAAGACTACATAGCTTGCGTTTAGCTGTTTTGGATAAACTTTTAACGTACATCCCCAAGCTTCGAGGCTGCGGAGGGGTGAATGCTGTACCTTTCATGCAAGTTTTACTTATGCTAAGCTCTGACTTGGATGGTGAAGACGAAAGGGACAGATCAAGTTTAGCCACTTTGTTAACTACCATCATATCTGAACTTAATATGTCTAGTCAAGATGCCACAAAAGTTGGAGAAAGAACACCTCAACACGAAGTACAACTAATTTTAATGAGGTTCCTCAGTATACTTATGTCGCGTGTCAAAGGAGGAAGTAGCAAAAGTAGCAGTGGTACAGATGTTTCCAACTTTTGTAGTACCCATACTGCTGTAGTACTCTTATCATCCGGTAAGTTTTTGGGCATTTAACTTTCACTGTAATTATTAAGATATTGAAATGTACAATATTGATTGCATTTGTAGGTGTCGTTGACTTCTGCCTGTCAATGCTTGAAGTTCTGCTTAATTATTGGAAGAACTTTAGAAATGACGATAAATTGATGACTGTGGGAAATGCTTTGCTTAAGCCACACCCCATTGAACCATTACCGGACATGTCACCTTTCTTCTTGAAACAATATGTCAAAGGACATGCCAGTGACATTTTTGAAGCTTATCCTCAACTTTTGACTGAGATGGTTTTGAGGTTACCGTATCAAATCAAAAGAATGCTAACCACATTACCTTCAGCACCACCATTAGTATTTTCTCAAACATGGTACACTTTGTTGTGCGAATACATGATGATGCAACAAACTCCGTTTGTCAGGAGACAAGTTCGCAAGCTTTTGCTCTTCATTTGTGGTTCTAAAGATAAATACAGACAGCTCAGGGATTTCCATGCCCTGGATGCTCACATGAAGAATGTGAAAACAATTTGCAAACAAGGAGGTTTGCCTGATTCCTTGTTTGAAGTGTCATCAGGTTCTAGTTCAAGATCACTTACTAGTCCTAGTTCCACCAATATGCCAACTCTGGCTCTGAATTACGATTCATTGATATCTGTTATTGAGCATCTGAAATCTTGCACTGAGATTGCAACATCTAGGATTCATAATTGGCAGAAATTCTGTCAGAAAGATGAGACCGTTTTGTCATTCCTGATGAGTGTGAGCTTTTTGCTAAATGAAGGTGTGTCTCCAATCATTTTACAACTTCTGCAAGTTGCTATTTGTGGTAGTAAAGCTGGTCAAAGTAGTGGAGTGACAACACCACAAGCAAGTAGCTCTCCTGCCAAGCATAAGAAAGATAAGGAGAAATTAGAAGCTGATGAGGAATCCAACCAAAAATATGATGATACTCTCTGTGCAGTTTTGGCCCAACAAATAAACAAATTTGTAGACAAAAATTTATTCCTGAACTTTCTGCAATTTTTCCTCTTGGAGTCTAACTCTACTTCAGTCAGATGGCAAGCCCATTCGCTAATTCTACATCTCTTTAGGAATTCAAGTGCAAATCAACAGGAAAGTATTTTAGATTTGATGTGGTACCTATGGCCAAGACTTCCAGCCTATGGACGAAAAGCTGCTCAATTTGTGGATTTAGTTGGGTACTTTACACTGACAAGCCCTGAAACCAAAAAAGATTCTGATTACTTGGAAAAAGCTCTATTTGTTCTGAGAGAGCAGAACCAACTGCTGATGAACCATCCCAACTCTAATATCTACAATTCTCTGCAAGGATTAGTAGAATTTGACGGTTTCTTCCTAGAAAGTGAACCATGCCTGGTTTGCAACAATCCTGAAGTCTCTTACTCAAATATCAAGCTTTCATCTATCAAAGTGGATTCCCGTTTTACCACTACAACTCAGATAGTAAAACTCATTGGAAGTCATTCTATCTCCAAAATAACACTGAGAATTGGAGACCTGAAACGAAACAAAATGGTACGAACCATCAACTTCTATTACAATAACAGATCCGTACAATCGGTTGTTGAGCTGAAAAATAGACCATCAATATGGAATAAAGCTAAGCAATGTAACTTAACAGCGAGCCAAAGCGAATTGAAAGTAGAATTTCCACTACCCATTGTGGCTTGTAATCTTATGATTGAATATTCTGACTTCTATGAAAATATCCAAGCTTCTTCAGAGACTCTTCAATGCCCAAGATGCAGCGCTTCAGTTCCAGCCAACCCTGGAGTTTGTGCAAACTGTGGTGAAAATGTTTTTCAATGCCACAAATGCCGTGCCATTAATTACGATGAGAAAGACCCATTCCTTTGCAACTCCTGTGGTTTTTGCAAGTATGCCAAATTTGACTACACACTAACTGCCAAACCGTGTTGCGCAGTGGATCCGATTGAAAATGAAGAAGACAGAAAGAAAGCAATTAGCACCATCAATAACCTTTTGGAAAAGGCTGACAGAGTTTACAAGCAACTTATTGGAAATAAACCAGTATTGGAGCAGTTGTTATTGCGAATTCATGAGCATGGAATGTCTGACAGGCTTTTGGAAGAAAGTGGAGGAAGTGTGAATGTTGGTGGAGTTGCAGGCTCAGTTGGATCTAACAATGTCAACAGGGCAATACACCAGTTAGCTCAGAGATATTGTACTGACTGTAGGGCTTCATTCGATGAGTTGAGCAAATTGGTCCAAAAGGTTCTAGCTTCAAGGAAAGAATTGGTGGAGTACGAAAGACAAAACAATGAAAGCAGTAAAGCCATGACTTCAGGACAAGCTCTTGAAAATTGGGCATCCAAAAATAATGAGGCATCAGCGCCTGCAACTATTATACCAATTATACAAGGAAGGTGCTATGGTTGCGCAAGTGCAGCTGTTGAGCAGTGTATCACTCTTCTGAGAGCAGTAGCAACTAGTAATCGTTATCGCCATCATCTTTGTAGCCAAGGATTGATTCGAGAACTTGTAGAATACAATTTGCATAGAGGCACTGTTCAAGTTAGACACGAAGTGAGGCAACTTCTTTGCCTTTTGACCAGAGACAACCCAAAGGCGACGAGTGAATTGAACACAATACTTATGGACAAAATTGCTACTGCTGTAAAAGGTCATCTCACTAGCCCAGACTTGGCCATTGCCGTTCGTCATGAAGTTGCTTTATTGGCTAACAGCTTGCAAAAAGAAGATTCATGCTGGGAACAGAGATTAAGGTGTGTAATGAAGCTCTTCTTAATGGGTGTAAATGCTAAGAGTCCAGTGGTTATGGAAAGTATAACTCTACCATGTCTAAAAATACTACAAATGCTCATAAAAATCAATATTGATTCTCAATCCACCAAATCTGTTGAGAAAAACGTTGCTGACCCTCTAGTGGTTGGAAGAGCTTCCTGTAAGTCTGTTACAATTTTCTATAAATTATTAGATTATTTTATAAAATTTCCATTCTATGTTTAGCTTCTTTGGCAATGCAAGTTCACATTGATCTTCAAAAGTGGTTAGGTGGAGATCCTAACCACACATACCGACAATGGAAACAGAGAGTTCCTACAAAATCAACAACACATCTTACCACCAGTGAACCATCTAGCACTAACAATAATGCAGCATCTGCCACTTCTAGCAGTGCACCCACTACCAAGATCAGTAAATCTGAAGTTCGCCAACTATACTTAATGGAAAAATATGGATTAAGATGGCTGGATAAAATTAGGGGAGTACAGCAAGATATTCAACTCCAAAAATCAAATTGGCTCCAATATGCCATGTTTAGTTCCTCTTCAAGAGCTGCCCGAATGGTGGCTTGTTCTTTAGTCGAAGCTTTATGTCAACTACCGGTGAGAAAGAAAGCATTTTTGGATCTTCTGACTACTTATTTAGATGAACTAGGGTCAGCGGGAGAGAGCGCTGCAGAATTTTTGACCCTTTATCAAAATTTGATTAGTCCAACTCCGTGGAAGTACTATTTAACTCTTAAAGGTCTTCTACCACACTTGGGTGAATTAGTCACAAAGGAAATTGAACGTTTAACTCATCTAGAAGAAACTACTCTTAGCTCCGATTTGTCTCAAGGTAATTTGTGCCACTTTAATTCAATATGTTGAGATGGAACTAACTGATTTTTTTTGTTCAGGGTATGCTTTAAAAATGTTAACTGAACTCTTGGCATCATTCATCGAAGTGGATAGTATTCGTCAATTATACAAATCTCGTTTAGTTGGTTGCGTTTTGAATGGCTATTTATGTCTTCGTAAACTAGTAGTACAAAGAACTAAACTAATTGATGAGACACAAGAAAAACTTTTAGAACTACTAGAGGATATGACTACTGGCACAGAATTAGAAACTCACGCATTTATGTCCGTTTGCGTTGAAACTATTAAAAAATATCCACTATCTGATCTGAGAACACCAGTTTTCATATTTGAGCGTTTATGCTCTGTTATATATCCTGAAGAAAATGATATTGGAGAGTTCTTTATAACCCTCGAAAAAGATCCTCAACAGGTAAAATGTGCCTAATACATTTTCATAATTTGCATATGCTAATTCCCTTTTGTCCTTTTCCGACAATAGGAGGATTTCTTGCAGGGCCGAATGTTAGGTAATCCTTACAGCAGTAATGATGTTGGTATGGGACCTCTAATGAGGGATGTTAAGAACAAAATTTGTCAAGATTGCGAGCTAGTTGCACTTCTTGAAGATGATAATGGAATGGAGCTGTTAGTTTGTAATAAAATTATTAGCTTAGATTTACCCGTGAAAGACGTCTATAAAAAGGTAAACGATCAAATTGACATTTACCATAGTGTATTTAACATTAACGAAATGTTTTAACGCAGATTTGGTGTAGTGAAAATGGAGAAGCCGAGTCTATGAGAATTGTTTACAGAATGCGGGGTCTCCTTGGTGATGCGACTGAAGAGTTTATACAAAACTTAGACTCTAAGGACAATGAAGAAGTTGATAACGAAGAACTATTTAAACTCGCTGGAGTCATGAGCAATTGTGGGGGCCTAGAAGCGATGTTAGAAAGGTTAGGTGCCATTATGGATTTGTCGAGGGGAAGACCATTGCTCATGGTTTTGCTCAAACTTTTTGGATTCTGTATCAAGGTACGATTAACTAAAATTTTCGCTTTTAATTAGTACTAATTCTTTCACTGCATTAGGTTAAAAGCAATCGTCAGAAACTAACTGATCCATCAATGTTTGCCATATCTGTGTTCTTGAAAACACTGAAAATTGCATTGAACTGTGAAAATCCAGAGTTAATTCAAGGCCCTCCTGGTAGCCTAACAATTCCAGACCAGCTTTTGAACATTATGGAAAGTATTCTAGTTGAAGCTAGTATGGAACTACCTGAACGGTACTCTAATTTCTGTGCCACTTGCGGCACTAAAGAAGACATTCACTTCTTTCTTTCATCTATTACTAACCCTACTGTACGTTCTACGGCTAACCTGCAACAACGTCTCATGAGAGTTGTACCATTCCTAACACTCGGTGATAAGGTATGACGACTTCCATCTCTATTGCAAGTATATTTTTACCAATAATATTTTTTTATACTCAGAGGAAGATGTCAGCTTTGATATCTTACTTCGAGCCCTATTTAAATTTCAACAAATTTGACTATGAACATACATCAACAGATGCGCTGCATTTAGAATGTTTTTGTATGTTGACTGCTGGTATTGAAAGGAACAACAATGGTAACCAACTTAAAGACTTAATGGTGACTGCTGGTATTGTTGACAGTGCTATGAAATATTTAACTCATCATTCACCACCTATAAAGTATTTACATTATTACTTTTATTGCAATTTTTTGAAGATCTGTTAATTAATGCTAACTTATTTTAGGTCAGCTCTATGTTTAGTTGCATTTGACGATTGGAAAGAATTTACTTCCAAACCAGCCCTAAAATATGTCTTGCGATTGTTAACTGGGCTAAGCCATGGTCATGAAACTACAGCTTTGCTAGTCAGTGCTGATTGCATACCAATATTTCATAGGTAATGTTTAATTTGTGTATTTCTATATATCACTATCTTATTTATTACACACATTTTGTAGATTGGAGCAAGTATCAAGTGATGAGAGGGTTGGATCCTTGGCTGAAAATCTATTGGATTCGATTAAGGAAAACCAAAGTGTTGCTGAAAAGATTGAAGAGGTACGAAAACAGACAAGAGATGAAAAGAAACGACTAGCAATGGCGATGAGAGAGAAGCAATTGGGAGCTCTGGGCATGAGAACCAATGAGAAGGGACAAGTTACTGCTCACAGTTCTTTGCTGCAGAAAGTAGAAGAACTGGGTGACGAATCAGGACTGGTTTGTATTATCTGCCGAGAAGGTTATCGGTTTCAACCAACTAAAGTTCTGGGAATTTACACATTTACCAAACGTTGTCTTCTGGAAGAATTTCAAAATAGAGCTACTAAAACACCAGGCTATACCACCGTTACCCATTTCAACATTGTACATGTTGATTGCCATATGGCAGCTGTACGTCACGCTAGAGGCCGAGATGAATGGGAGAGTGCAGCTCTTCAGAATGCCAACACGAAATGTAATGGGCTTTTGCCACTTTGGGGACCCCAAGTTCCAGAATCTGGATTCGCAAGCTGCCTCGCAAGGCATAACACCTATCTTCAAGAAAGCACTGGTCATCGTGATATTGGATACGTATCTACCATCCATGATTTAAAGTTGCTTTTGTTAAGATTTGCCCAGGAGAAATCTTTTAGCGAGGAAAGCGGTGGTGGAGGACCTCAAAGTAACATTCATTTGATCCCTTATCTGATTCATATGGCACTTTATGTTATAAACACGTAAGATAAATATATTATATTATTTGTAACGTTGTGGACGCTTTAAATTCTGTTTTGTTTTAGCACTAGAAGTGCTGGTCGTGAAGAAAAGAATCTTAACACCTTCTTGGATCTACCGGCCAATTGTTGGGTTGAAAATTCTTATGAGGTATGCCATTATTCAACTCATTTTAAAAAACAAAAGAGTAATATCAACCTTTCAAATATTTTAAGGTTGAAGGTGTAAATTATTGGATGTGCATGTGCGTGCATATTTTTTCTCCTGCCAAATGGCAACAACATCGTATTTCGTTTCTTCGTCGTCTGTTGATTCTAGCACATGTTAGAAGTTTAGGTAGTACTCCTCATCAAGGTGTCATGTTTGATAAGGAGCCGAAAGATTACTCTGTTTATAAGCCAGCTTTAATTTTATATGGGCTTATTGACATGCTATACACTTATCTATTTAAAGTAAGTTTTCCACTCTTATGCATGGTAAATTTTAACAGTATTGCTATTTAACATTTTTGTTATTCATAACCAGAGAGTTATTGTAACTAGTCCAGATGCCTGGCCAAACTTCTTGGCCGAACATATTAGACACTTTGATCAGGCTCTAATAGAAGCGGGAGATAAAATGCTACGTGCTTATCAGGAAGAACTACTTCCGTGCCAGTCTTTAGCTGAATTTTGTGATGTAGTTGGTGAGTTATTTTTTTTAACACTATTTGTTTTAAATATAGAAGGTAAAGGGATAAATTAACAAGTTATTAACACTGGAATCAACCCTCAAGAAATTTTATTTATACGAATATCCTTTTTTTTTAGGAATTGTTGGAGATATTCCAGATGCTGATGATTTCTTAAACAATACTTTACATATGCCAGCTGCGTTTTAAGTTCAGTTTAGGTCATGTAACATTTTTTTCTTGCGGGGGTATGCCTCCTAATTTATGTATTTCTTAAGCTTTGAAAATTAAATATGCATAGTGAAGTTAACTTTGATAATTGTTGGTCATTTTGCGAAAGTTCAAAGATGTGAAAGCTGATTCTTATTCACAACCATTTATTTTTTCTTTAAACACTGAAATACTGCCTTAAACTTGATCAATTTCCATAAAGAAAAAAAAACATTTAGGTATTATTATACAAGGTAGCTTTAAATTCTCTGCAATGCTAAATTAGGTCCACAGAGAAGTAATTTTCTGGACGTATTTATAATTTGGAGGGACCTAAGTCTAGCCTATTTCAAAAAAGTGAAAATTTGCGTACTAAAAACCACACAGGTTTCCTTTCAATATTTTACAACCAAAATCCTCGCACTAATATTAGATGGCTTAGAACCGAGCATTTTAATAATAGAAAACTATAAATATGTAATCTCAAGTATTTAAAATAATTGACCCCTGAGTTTGGCTTCTTCATTTTTGTACTGAACTAGAAAAAAAGCTGAAATGATATTAAAAGTATATACTTTATACATACGTACAAAAATTCTACCTATAACTTAACTATATACAATATAATTCATTCATAGCTTTAAATGTCAAAAATAATTTGTTAAAATAATCCTACTAATAATGGGAAACTAAGGCTTCAGGGCTGGAAAATTAGCGCTACAGTTTACCAAAAATCAAAACTTAAAAAAACCTCTTGACCCAAATAGGAAACTTATCCATAGGAAAAAATACTGATAACGAATTTTTCATAATAAATGTTTGTAAAAATCTTCATGGCTTAGTTTTCAACGTAGTGATGATAATGGTGATGTATGTGTTCGTGAAGATGATGATGTTCGTGTCGTTCCGTCACGAGAGGTGATTTACGTGCTGATCTCGTTGGATTCTCTGGGTCCAATCCACCCAAATGCTCTTTCTCAATCCAATTGGCAACTTGTTGCATCGCTCTTTGATGCTCTCGTTCTCTATGACGGTGGCGGTAGTGATGATTTGGGGAGGATGGCATACGACCTGGTTGATCTTGCCGGACAGTAGCGTTTAGTTGGTTGCCTTGAAATTGTCCCGCTTTAAACATTTTCTGTTTCACTCTCGGCGAGCCCAGATGATTTTCTAACTTCTTGTCATAAATGTCGTAAGATTTTGATCTTCGATGTTGGTGAATATACTCCCAGTCAAATTTCTCATTTGGTGCTATATCACACAAATCAAAATTAACGTTCAAGAAATCTTCCTGTCTGTTTTTGTACATTTGGTATTTTAAAAAGTGAGAAATATTATCGTGGCTCTTGTCTTGGGCCGCACATGCGTGGTGAAACATCTGTTTTCCTGGTTCTGGCACACATTCCTGTTGGGCACTGGTACTAAAAAAATTGGACCCTCCACGACATTGGTTATGTCCAGGTCTGTCTATTATTCTACACGGACATGTATAGTTTGGATTAGTGTGTGGCATAGGCATTTGATGCGCTACTGGGACAGCGTAAGGTGAAGAATAAATATCAGTTTTAGCACCACAATTTTCCACACCAACTAGATCCAGATAGTGGTTTCTTCGTTCGCGACATTCAGTAACATGGTCCCGATTTGTGGCTGACGCTCCATATTGATGACGATGGTGATGCCTATGACGGTGTTGAACCATTGGGTCCTTCGGTTCATTGTGCGTTTCGGAAATCCTAAGGTATACAACAAGTAATTTAAAACAACCTCTTTTTCCAATTTTCTGACTAACCATTCTTACCTTTTAAACAATATCCTTTCGCGACAACCATCTTTCGGCATTTCCTTCGTCATCAAACTCTCAAGAGGGTGTTTTTTAACTGGGATGTCTTGAATAGGTGGATTAGGAGGCTGAATACTCGGCGAAGTAACCCTCTGATTTATGTTTGGGCTTGAGCAGCCATGAGGACAAGTTATATTTGGTGGTTCAGAATTCACAATTTTTTCCACTGCTGAGCTAATATATGTGGACAACGTATGAACGCTAGGCTCGCTCCCACCTAAATTCTGGCAGTTCACATCTGTCATATAGGAATATTCTTTCATTCCAGCCTGATCTTTGTTTACAGAGAGCATGTCTACAGAATGTTGCGTACAGTCTGGCATATCTAGAGTGGTGGTTGGACTATCAGGAGACACTGCCAAGTGGACTTTGATAGTTCGACTACCGGACGGAGGCAGTTTGACAGATCTCCCCAGAGCTTCATATATGGAACGAACCAATCCAGCTACATCCTAAAATTAATTTGCCTTAGTAGGAATGAGTAAATAACATCATTTATGTAAAATATTTTTTACATCTTTCGTGACTTTTCCATGACCATTGAAGTCATAGAGAGTAAACGAAAACTCTTGTTTCTCCAAGTCATCAACAGAAACATCACATGATATCTAAATAATCAAGTTACAATTGGTATAAAAAATCATAAAAATTAATAAAACCAAAACTGACTTTTCCCCCTTTTTTAAGCTTGGACTGTTTTTCTTCTTTTTCACTTTTTTCCTCTTCAGCTTTTTCCGGACGGCCTTCAAGATCTTCTTCATCTTCCTCCTTGTGTAACCCCAAATGGAAATTTTTTGTCATTTTAGTGCCGCAGTTTTCTTGAGGAAGTAATACTGATTGAGAAAAATTTGAGACGTGAAAAAAGGTATAGGTACAAAACTTCATTTTATCCTCTAAGCTTTCTTCTAATGATGGTGTTAATTACCTTTAAGGGGATATTTATCCTCCTCATTCCCCACATTTTGGTTCATGATAATGTTATCTCTAGATATAGATAGTGACATTTTCTGAAACAAAATTTTATATCAAAAATTGCAAATATATAATGCTTATTTTTTTATTTAAACTATTCAGGCAGTATTTGTTAAAATCTGCAATTATAACTAATTGAAATAATTATACCTCAATGAGACAAAGATTTTAAAATCACCAAAAAGTTAATTATTTTTAATAACTTAAATTACATTAGTTAATTTGACGGGGTTAAAAAAATCCATGGGGAGGGGGTGATCTATCATCTTCACATTATCCCACCAATATATTTATTTGCATTTCAGTATTAGCAGGTGGGACAAAAAAACAGGGATTTTTTAACAATAGGTACTTTTTTTTTTTGTTTTTTCTTTCTTTTTTTGGTTTGTTATTTGTCAGGTATTGCCGTAATGCCAAAAGTTTTAGCCGCAGTGTAATATTTAGAAAGATATGATAAATGTTAAAATTTCTACTTGCCAGCAATTTTTAACACGCAAAATACAACATATTTCAAGATTTTTCTACGTGTTGGATGAGGTAGGACTGATGACGAAATAGATTTAGCGGCAAGATATTACAAAATATTAGAACTATTGACATCTCCTGGTATCTAGCGAATTGAATTCCAGTAAAAAAGACATTTCGGTTGGCACACTTTTTAAAAATTTAGTAATATCTTGCCGTTAAATCTAATTCGTCATCAGTCCTACCTCATCCAACACGTCTCGAAACATGTCGTATTTTCCGAGGTAAAAATTGGTGGCAAGTAACAATTTGATATTTATCATATCTTTCTAAATACTAAATTGCGGTAAAAACTTTTTGCATTACTGTAATTCTTGACAAATAATACACCTAAAATAAATAAACAAAAATCAAAAGCACTTATTGCTAAAAATAGCCAAAAACGGATTTGGGTAAAAATTCGTCATGATGATCTAATCGGCCCTAAATCGAGATTCACCGATGGACCCCAGAAACCATGGTTATGCCACTGAAGAAAATTTAAAGAAATGTCAAATTTGTGTCAAACTATATGACCTTTTAATATAATTTTATTTTTAATATTCCAAGAATATTGTAAAACTATGAAGAAATTACTGTTAAGGGCATAATTTTCAATATTTAATTAAAAAAAAATATCCTTTCGTAAGGGGATAGGATAGCAAAACAGTGGCCAATCATGGAATATATTTACATGTGACACCAGGAGTATATAATGATATAATATATTAGGATAAAAGTATCTATATAAAAAACGTGTACGTCGCCTTCAGACCGAGTTTTGAACTTAATTTTGTGAAAGCTACCTGCTCGTTCGAACAACTCAAAGTTTCAGTCTAAAACATTTACTTATTTTTTAATGAGGTTATCTATATTCTAGAAAGCCAACCAATGCCGATTTATGCGTAGACATCCAGAATCGCGGGATTAAAAATGAACAGAATATAAATTATTTTAAAAAAGTTAAAAAAAAACAAAAATAAGCATTGAGAAAACAATGAACAACCAAAAAAATATGAGATCATGACAAGCGCAGGTATTGGCATATTTCACAGCTATTTCCTAACACTTTTAGTTGATAGTTATTACAACAGATCTTGCTTTTTCTAAGCTCGATGAATATCACGACCGAAAACTTTGTCTCGCCATTGAAACCTAGATAGGTAGCGGCTAAATTAGACGCTATTAGTTTTTCCTCGTCTTTATTCCTAAATTTGACTTTGAAATTATTTTCTTATATATTGATAAGTTTATTTAAGAAAAAAACGTTCTTATAACTTTTTAATTGGTCTGTAGCAGACGCTAGATCATAGGCGCTACCTCGGAGAAGCTAGCGCCGTTACGCCACCTAGACTCGTTTTGGTCGCGAATAGTGAGTTGGATGCTTCTCTAGTGCTAAATATATTATATACTTCTGGTGACACCTATATAGGACTATATTTCATTCATTTTACGCGAGGGGCTCCGATATGAAAAATTGTGAATCGCTAAATAATTATAAGTTATATCATATTTGACACAAAACCACCTCGCGCAAGGTGGAAATGTTTCCAGGAAGGGGGAAGGACTCTGTTAGAATCCCCCCCCGGGGGGGGGGGGTTCGAGAGATGTAAAAGATGGATGGGCGATGGGGAGGATTGTAAGAAACAGAAAGCTAAAGGCAGCAGAAAGGGAATGAAGCCAATCTTCCATAGAAAACCCCAAAACGGGGGGGGGGGATAAATACCCCTCACCTCACCTAAACAACGTTAGATCTACACCGACAAGGCCGCACGCCTATAAATTTTTTCTTCGCTTTTTAAAGAAGACGCCGACGTTTCGGGAGAGCCATTATTATAATTTTTGATGCCGAGTAGAAGTCCGCTCTATGGCGGAGACTTTAAAAATATATAGTAGGAGGGTACACTGAGAGGGGTTAAAAAAAGTACTTCTTGGAAAAACTAAACAAAGTTAGACGGAGCGCTTGATGGGGATGCTTGGAAGGGAGGGATGACGATGTGGCGTCTCTTTCGACAGCTCGTGTCGCGGGCGGCGTCGGGGTATAGTCGGCGTTGCGATCTGCCCCCTCGGTTTGCCTCAAACTGTCAGGTACGCTTCAGCATTCGGCCCGGGAGGGGGGAGGGGAGAGAAAAATTTCAGCGAGAGGGAGCGCGCCGTAACAGATGTGGAGATAGTGAGGAGTTTGACTCGCCTCACCGCCGGCGGTATTCCTTTGATCCCTGACGATGCCGCCAACTTCTTCCCATTTTCGCGTCCCCCTTTAACGACGCCCCCCCGTCCCTCGCCTTTTCCCCTCGTAAAAGGGGGTCCCTCATAAAGAAAGATACGTTGCAAATAAACATTCGCTTCTTTGATTTATAAGAACGTTTATTGATGAAAGACGGCCACAATTTTAGGATTGGTACGGTCCCCCTTTTCAGGTCCCCCTTTTCAGGCCCCCGCTAAGAGCGGTACGCTTTATCCAATACCCTAATAAAACAGGCGGTTTTCTATAATACATTTTTTTATATTTCCTATCATAAACGCTCCCCCTAAAAATCAAAACGCGGCATCGTTTATTCCTTTAAATCGGAAAAATAAAAATACAATTAAAAACTTTCCTGTTTACTATCCGTAATTAATATTTCTTTTTTAATCGACACAGAAGCCGCTTTGTATCATTGTACTGTACGTTCGTATTTTTCTCTTAATTCGTTTTCTTGAAATTGAACAACGTCGAGAAGAAAAGAGCCTTTCGCCGTATATTTTAACAGATAAGCCGCGGTTAAAAAAAACGTACTTTAATGATAGCTAGAGGCCGAAAAAGACACATATTCATAGCGCAATACAGGTTACCGCAGATAATGTTCGTCGTCTTAACAAAAAGACGTTCGAGAAATGCCTCTTTTTTGTCGAGAATAAGTGAAGCAGAAATTCGGCCTGTATAACGCTAGATAAAAAAAAACACTGTACGGTTTTTACGCTACACCTAGAGATTAATCCCTCGATATGTATTAACAATTTCCTTTTTACCTGAATTTTTACGAATGTCCCGGAGGGAGTAGAGTGGATGGGATAAATTTGTGGAAGGAAAAATAAATTTTCTAATATATGGCGGCATTTTTAGTGGGGCCCCTTAGAAAAGAGAGAATCCTCTGTGACAACCCCAGTTTTTTACGTTAGGGGGTAGGTCTACAGGCTGTAGTTTAGCTTTTACGACAATTTTATTAGTTTTTACCGCCTTTCCCAGTTGAAAATTCTCATTCTATCCCGTATATCATTATCTTTTTTACTTAACAAAATTATATTTTATTTAGGGTAAATAATGAATTTTAATTTAGTACTACACATACCGATAATCCTACAGTAGAGCGGCTGGTTTTGGACTGATCATTGCTTGAGACGGTTGTTTTGGTGTTTTCATCGAGTTGATGACAAACTGGGTTAAAATGGGCATTAACTACGAAGCAATCTCCTACAATAAAATAAAAATAACGATCAATAATAGTTAATTTAGCGCGAATTAAGTCTAATTAACGTGTAAATGTAACTACCTTGTTTGCTTTGTACTTTTCCCATGTCATCTGGGACGGATTCACTGATCTTGTTCGGTACATCACATAAGATGTATCCCTCAATTTTAGGCCCGTACGAAGGCCTTCCTTCGCTTAGTAGCTGGCGTTATCGCGCGAGCCAATCTTTCCTCCAGTTTTATATAAATCCATAAATCAATAAATTCGTACAATAAACCATTCGCGGGGCATTGGACGATGGTTCTCTTGACGTTCCGAGCTCCACTGTGCCGTTCTTTTCGCCTTTTCCCCGAATCGCGCTCCGAGAGAGAAATTTTCGCGTAAAAATACTTTGCAAAAACCCGCGACTTCGCGGTGCCTGAGTTTAGGCGGAAATAACCGCGTCTCAGTTCCTCGAGAAAGATGGAGAACTCGGTTCGCCGAGAGAAATTCCTTTCGTTTTTCGTACGAAAGCGCGAAGCGGCGATGTTTATTTTCTTAGCACTAAAGTCGGGGTCAAAATTTTGTTTTGATTCACTGTTCCGTGGACCATTCTATAGAATAGTCGCTTTCTCGCGTTCTAGGAGATGATACGTTCGAGGGGTGTGGCGTTTCTTGGCCTTTGCCAATGGGAATCTCTCTGGAACGGTTCATTTTCGCTCTCGGAGGGATGCGACTCGAGGATGACGAGCCCAATTTACAGGGGGCCGGAGCAGAAGAGAGAGAGACCCGCTGGGGGATATCAGAAAAAGGGCCTCGTTCAATCCATTGTCGGCTTACTTTGATATTTCTTTTTTATATAATATGTTGTAGTAAAAGTTGGGTTATCGCAATTACCAAAGATGCGTAACTAATCTAGAATGATGTTTAAATTCGTAGAGCGAGAACGAAAGAAGTTACCGCTACTGAAAGATTATTTAAATTGGGGGTATACGCGCGTATCAAAGAGGAGCCGAAGCGTGAAATAAAAAAAAACATCCCTAGACGTTTATCCGTTCGCTTTTAACGCGATGTGGCGGAACCAATAATTTTAATATTTCAATTAAAGCTATCAATTTGGTTTTTGATTCCTTAAAAAATAAATCCGGCCAGAATTTACCACAGGCCCACTAACTGTTACCATACTGGTTTTTCCTGTCATTTTGGTTTGGTGGTTGGTCCCCCGAAACGAACCACTATCTAAGTACTAATTATTTGGCACCACTTTTTCTTCCCCCCTAAAGAGGGTTTTTTTAATATCGCGTGGCATTTATTTCTCCAGCAGCAGCGGGCTGCTACACGTATACGTGTCGGCATCTTCAAAGGACTTTTAGACGGTAGAACGGAGATAACTAAGGGGGGGGGGGGAAGCGGGACGAAGCCGACAGCGGCTTTCGCTTTGAAGTGGGGTGCCATTCTCGATTACCCTCCCTACTTTTCATCCCCCATTGAATGTAAACCCCTTTTCGAGAAATAAAATGTTTTGATCCTATCATCATTTCGTGCGCCCTTTATTAAAAACGTGTAAACTAATTTCTCAATATTTTAAGATATTGTGTTGTCAGGGCGTATCGGGATTTTGGATTTTCTGAAAGCTAAATGTTGTGGGTTTCGTTGTCAACCGCCAGTTTCAGTTTGTGGGTGACAACGAAGATGGATTGGCCGATTTCAAACCCCTCTCTTCTACCATTAAAAAGCTCTAGTTTCTGGGATTCCAAAAAAAAATCTTTGTTCAAACCTTATCAAAAGAGAAATCGCTGTAAAGTTGGCAGAAAATTTCATTTGGTAAAGCGTCTCTTCTTTCCACGTGGCCCACTTCCAGGATTATAAGACACGTGTACTTATGAAATATCTGTGATAATGTACCTTTCCATGATTTTTGTTATTTAAATAAACCTAACTTCTTAATCTCATTAACCTTAGCCTCATCAACGAAAAGATACATGTTTAAAATTACCGCCACGGAGGAAATGTTGATTTTCGTTCGAAAAAAGCCCGACAGGTGGAAGTACTTGTCGGTCGGCATTTGCAGTAGCCTTGTACTTGGCGCACGCATGGGCATGGGTAATTGAAATTTCACAGTTAAAGTGGATAGCTTTTGTCTTTAAAACGAAATAACACGCGATAATTCAAAATGTTTGACGAACAGACTATCGAAAAATTTCCTAAAGTGCAAATAAATAACATCAATGAAAAAATGACAAGGCTTGATATTGATCAGCGGTTTTCAAAATATGGGAAAATACTTGGTAAGCCTGAACAATTAGTTTTTGTTAAGCCTTGAGTAGGTGGAATCAGAAATGTGCTAACTACTTGTATTCTAGGGATCAATATGCAAGCAAATTTCATACAAGTTGTTTACGACAATGAAGATTCGGTTCATCAAGCAGTTAGACACGAACATTTAACTCAACTTCGTGAGAAGAGAATAGGTTTGTTCACTGTGGAAATAAGCATAGAATTCTTGAATGACTCTAAGCGGATCTTTACGTTATTATTACAGAAGTCGTTGCGTGCATTGATAAAGGGATAAATAGACTCGGAAGTAATAATAGCATGGGCCGAGGAAGGGGTGCTGGCAGAGGAGGAGGAGCTATTGGAGATAGATTTCGAGATGTTGGGTAAATATATGTTATTTATATGTATAAGAAATTTGTAATTAAAAATTATTGCACTTTAATAGAATGCCCATAGGAAGAGGCGATCAATTTAGAGACTCTGAACCAAAAGGGAGATTTGATGACAATTTTAGTAGGGGTGGTCCTATGGGGATAAATAATGGCCCGAGGGGTGAGGGCGAACCATTTCCTAAACAAAGTAGGTTTGAACCACCCAGAGATCCTTTAGTACCACCCAGAGCACCAGATTCTTTTAATACGTACATGCCAGACCCATTCATGGGACCAGCCAAAGTGAATGATTGTGAAATTCTAGTTATGAATAAACTACAGCAGTAAGTTCATTTTTAGCGTGTTAAATCAAAAAATTTCATGAAAGTAAAGTTTATTTTTTTTAAAAAGGGTTTATGCTGAACTCATAGAGCAACGGCTCAAGAATATTGGACTCACTGTTGATTTGATGTTCATGCGAGATGAGCTAGCTGTCATGAGAGCTCTCAATGAAATGGCCAAGAAAGGAACATTTTACGCAGTAGTCATAACACCAGAGAATGAAATACGAGGTTCTTTGACTCTCAACATTCTACAAGGGTCCAAACCTCAAGGTAGGTCGATTTTTATGCCTTAAGTGAAATGGGATATTTTTTTTAATTTGTGTGCCTATTATTAGGGTCAGGCTTAAAAATATGAATGTAAACAAAGTGTTTTTCAAGGTTTTAATTTACTTTAAAATATTCAATTTCGTATTTGATGTGCTTAGAAACATGTATTTAATATTCAATTCATTAAGTATGACGTACAATACTAGATAGATTTTTGCCTATTGTCCTTATTCGTTTTCTTACGAGGAAGGTCTAATCTCTTAATGTCAAATTTCATAGTTGGTTCATTTGATAGTGTTTTAAAAGCGATAATGGTTGTTTAAAAGGGCTCTTTCATAAGTTCCAATTTTAATGACAACTCCCAAAACTATTCATTGCTAACCATGTTATTTACCTATTTACGGTTTAAATTTTACCCCATCTTACACCAGAAATATTAGATGGGGTAGGGAAAGCGGAGCTTATAGAAATTTTCATTGAAAGATGGTTCAGGAATTGAAGGCAACATCATAGCTCTAGCTCAGAGATGGCATGGGTGATTGATAGAACCAAGTTTTTACAGAGCCCTGTACATCTGCCCTTTTTTTTTTGAAAGCCATTAAAAAATGTGATAAGATCGTATTTCATTGGCAATCCAAGCGCTCGGAAAATGTTGTTCTATCTTAGGAAATAGAGCGAGGTAACCTGCCGATGGAGGAGGCAGATCCACCTCCAAGCTGATCGTTGTTTCCCACTGGAAAACGAAAAACTGAGTAGTCCCGTGAGAACCGCTCAATGGAAAACGTTTTTTGTGGTTCCATCAAAGTAGCAGCGTATCATTTTGGTGGCTATGTTAGAAACTTTTCTTAAAATTTCATTGTTAATTTTCACCAGAAGTTTATAATGGTGTTAATTTTCTAAATTATTATTACATGGTTCACAAAATATTCACTTTTATATTTCCAAGAGGTTTTCATAAACGTTTTGAATCGAAACAGTACATTTTTCAGTTATCATAGAGCTATTTTAAAAATTTCATTTATAGTGATTTAGACTGGGTGATATTGAGCTCTATAAAACCACTTGTCATGGAATTTTGCCATACACTCTCATTCTAATTGCCGCTCACAATGAGATTTGCATTCCCCCCCTAGTTACTCGGTCTGACACGAAAACAGATTGAAACTAATTTTGTGGCATCTACTATGCAGAAAATGGCAAAGCGTTTGCTTAGTAAACTTAAATCCAGCAACTTTATGAACTTCTTACTTAAGCCACTAGGTGGTTCTATGGTAACTGAAATGGCTAAGTCAATTGAGAATTCTGCGAATATATATTTAATATTCTTTAGTGCAAAATCTAAAATGCTGGGAAAGACTGTTACAATACAACGTTCTGCATTAGATTTTTTCTTTGGTCAATATACCCTTTATCATTAGAGCCATCATCTGCTGGAAATTGTTAGTTCTTTTTGACAGGTTTTCTTCTGCTATATATTAAAACCTGATTTTTGTGTATAACTCATGAAAGCCTATGAGGGAGAGCAGGTTACAATTTTGTCTAAGAGATGGCTTCTTGGTCAATTTCATAAGGGAACTACCACTCGCTCCGTAGCTTTGGCTGTGGCCGCCATGTTGGGTAGAATTGTTTTTCAATAGGAAAAGGCATGGGTGACGTCGTGTGACGTAGAACCTCCCTATTAATTAAAAAAAAACTTTTGAAGTATTAGTTAGGAAACCGGATAAGCGGAAAAATAATTTAAATTATTTTTAACCTGCGAAAAGTCTTCCCTGGTATTCCTATTCGCGACCGAAACGATTCTATGTGGCGTAACGGCGCTAGCTTCTCCGAGGTATCACCTATGATCTAGCGTCTGCTACAGACAAATTAAAAAGTCATAAGAACGTTTTTCTTAAATAAACTTATCAAAATATAAACAAACAATGCAAAAATTATATTAAATTCAAGAATCATTATTTATCAAGTCAAATTTACGAATAACGATGAGGAAAAACTAAAGCATCTGCTTTGGCCCCTACCTATCTAGGTTTCAATGGCGAACCAAAGGGGGCGCAGCGATAGTTTTCGGTCGCGAATAACGAAGTGGTTTTTGGCTCTACACCACCTTGAAATCGAAATTAGAAACTTCTGGTAATAGCTTTATAATATGGTTTCAAACTGGTAAGTAATTATCGAAATTTAGCAATAATGAAAAATTAATAATAATAATGATGATGATGAGTAGGAGGAGGATGATTTCTTTAATAATTGATCGAGTGTTTTCTTGTGATTGTGCAGAGCATCGTAATATGCCAATGGATGACGCTCTGAAAATGGTGGCTCGCACTTTTGCGCAAATGCGTCAGGAGAAACGCGGGTTAGGCGCGACCACTCCCATAGATCGCGAAATTCACTTCATTCTCAACCTGCTGATGAATGGCAAGTACCTAACTATTCCCGAACTGGATCGGGTGTTGAACTACGTGCAAGACATTAGGGATCGACAAGCTATCGCCGAAAACATTCCTCTAAGTTCAAATAGGCCACCTGCCGCAGTTACCGCTGACGCCCTGAGCAAACCTGCCGGTAAGGCGTATCATTTTGGATGCCATTCTACTAGCTGCGCAAATATCAGTTTTAAACAGTCTTCGTTTTTCGCGTTTAGCTTTTGTTAAGTACTCCGCGCGCGTTTCAGAAAGGCGCCACTATCCCAAATAACTTCATTCGTAACTTTAAAGATTACCCGTAATAAGTTTCCGTTTACGGAAAGGTCACGGACGCCATTGTGGGGGAAAATCTTTTATCTGTAAGAAAAGCGTGTCTCGTGATAGTGGTACGACTTTATATGAAAAAGCGAATTATGAGGTTAATTTCAGCATAAGGTTGGCGGAGTCGTAGAAATCACTTTAGAGTAAAACTGGGGCCCTATTAAAGGGCCACACCGGCGTTTGAATTTGACCTGTTTCACGCGATAGTTTCCAGAATAGGAGTGGTCGTATCTGCTACCAAGGGCTAAATTCGGGCCGAAATTTTCAAACGCCGGTGTGGCCCTTTAAGTAAACAATCGGAACCAGATTTCTGCTTATATATTTCGTACAGATTTATTTTCACTAGAATTTTTAACCCAATTTCAATTACAGAGTATTCGAAATCTCGTGATTTTGGGTCGTAAAATGAGTTTGAATTGTTTTCAGAATAGGGTCTCCGATTCGAGAAGCTGTTTATGAAATTTAGGCCTAACGAAACTTGGTAATCATTTACGGAAAGTTGAATATCGGATTTGTAATTCCATTTCATCGTGGAAATTGCACATCTTGCGTCTCGTGATAGAACCCACTTTCGAGCATTGTTTAATACTGATAGCGCAGTAGAGCGAGGAACGCAATTTTAAACCCGTCCCCGTCGGGTTATTTTTAGAAACAACGGCGGCCATCGATCCCATGGTGGAGCAACAAAACTTGCAACAACGCATTTTGAATATAATTTCCAATCAAAACTCGTCGCCGTTACCGCAAGCATCGTCGACGGGGCTCAACATGACACCCACCATGAACACCGTCCCCAGGAGCCAAGCGAGCACCAGCGTCATGTCCCCGGCCACCAGTCAGTCTCAGAGCACGCCAAATACTTACATCAACTTCGACAACCCCAGTGTTCAAAAAGCCCTCGACAGTTTAATTTCGAGCGGACCTAACTTGTTGAAATCTATTTCGATGGTCAGCGGCAACAACACCAGCCCCTCGAACAATTCGACGCACAATTCCATGATGCCAAATCGAATGAACAACTCCGGGGCGCAAAATAATTACAACGGAAGCGGAATGTCGCAAACCGGTTCAAGCCAAAGCGGAGGTATGCAAGGCGCGAACTCACTAAATAGTTCCAACAATTTTCAAGGTGGACAAAATATGATGGGTGGCGTACAGCCCACCCAAAATCAAGGATATCGCCACCCGCTTATGGGTACCCAAATTGGAACGACTGGGCAAGGACAGTTCTTCAACCAACGTGGTGGAAGTGGCATGCGTTATTGAACAAAAATTCTTCGCGAAGACTTTAAATATATAAATCTCTTCTCTTTCTAGAAGTTATCTTTTATTGAAACGTGTACGAGCATTTTGCGTGGCTAGCAAAGTCTGTAGCCACTTTTTGAAACAAAATTTTTTTTTGCACGTTGTCAACATTTAAAACCATTGTTGCTCTAAATTTTGTAATAGTACACCAAGGTAATAAACGCTTTTAAAGCTTTCATGAATGTATAACATATTTCATACTGTGCAAAATAAGAAAATAATATCAAGAATGAATTCATGCACATAAGAATATTGAACAGCAAAGATTCTAAATCCTTAAAAAGTATAAATGCGTCTGCTTTCGATCCGTATTCTTAGACTTGAATAAATTGTTGATAACACTATTTTGAAGGCAAGATTCCGATTTTGATCTATCGAATTCCGTTTAGAGCTCCCAGGGCATTCCGAGATCGCTCTGGTAGTGCAATCAGAATTGAACACGAAATATGATCTGAGAGCTCTCAGAGAGCTTAAAAGAAAACGCGGTAAGTAGCTATGCAGGTTCAGTTAATCGGGTTAAGTCGTCATTTTTTGTGGGGATGTTGGGAGGGTAACTCATTATTTTTTAGTGTGTTTACAAAATTCATTTACTCAACGGAACAAAACCACTAGCAGTCTTGGCCATGAAACATGCTTAAGTTTTTTGTATTTGAAAACTGTTTTGTAAATAATCGTCAGACTGTGTAAGATATTCGAGAATATTTTGTTAAGTTGAAGAACTTAATTGTACGCGCTTTCAAGAAGAAAACCTAGTTTTGGTGTAAAAGAAGAAAAAAAATCGAGAACTACAATTCTAGTGATTTTCAAGCGAAGGATGAAAAGATCTGCACCGAACGAGATATTTCGCACTGTTGCAGCAGCTTACGGTAGGGGTAAGTTGATAACTTTGCACCCACGCCAGATTCTTTCCCGCGGACGTGGCATGAACGCTTTCGAAACTCCCCGCGAAGTATGCATCTTTTCCCGTTTTTAGGCGTTGAGAGTTTTCGGTTTTGAGGTTTTTCACAAAGGAAAGGGAATCTTTAAATAAGAAGGGGAATATTTTTTTTGCGTCGCTGTTAGGTGAGGAAAATAATTATTTTCGCGTCAGTTTTCGGTCTACAAGGAAAAGTAGGGGAATATTTATTTTCACGTCGGTTTTCGGTATACTAAGAAAAGAGGGGAAATAATTATTTTCGCGTCAGTTTTCGGTCTACAATTAAAAGTAGGGAAATATTTATTTTCACGTCGGTTTTCGGTATACTAAGAAAAGAGGGAAATAATTGTTTGCGCGTCAGTTTTCGGTCTACAAGGAAAAGTAGGGAAATATTTATTTTCGCGTCGGTTTTCGGTCTACAAGGAAAAGTAGGTAAATCTGTATTTTCGCGTCGATGTTTCGTCGACAACAAAAAGTTGGGAAATAGTTTTGCGTCGGTTTTCAGTCTACTATAAAAATGGTGGGAATCTTTATTTTAACGTCGGTTTTCGGTCTCCAGATTTTCCACAACGAATGGGGGGGGGGGGGGATTTAGTTAAATATGAAACTTTAAATATTTGAGTTCGGTTTTCGGCTTAGCCAAAACAAACATTTTTTAAATCTTGAGGCTTATACGAATTAACTATATATCTGAAAGTTAGTTTTAATTAAATTTTTCTTTTATATCAACATACTATCAATCATTTGTCACAATTCATTTTACAGTACTTTCAATCATTTCTTGAAAAGTAAGGCTAACTTAAATGTCCCAACAAAATAATAAGGGCTAGCCACTTGGGGAAATCGAAGTAGTTTTATTTGTAAATTTGAAATCGAACAAAAATATAGGAATTTTTTTTTAGAAAACTAGATGGAATCCAAAGAAATGCCAGAAATGTTCTAAAATATCGGAAATATCCGAAGACATTTCAGGAAATATCGGGAAATTATACTGAAAGAGAATAGAAATATTTGAAACTAGTAAATATGTTGTAATTTTTTTCGAAGTGGCTAACCCCATCAGTAAAACCAAGGTTTTCGCGAAGCTCAGACGCTATTATAAAACCTATTATAAAACCAGACGCTATCATTCTTTTACAAACGGAAATAATTTGATATTCTAAGCCAATGCAAATATTCGTGTATCCAGCTTCTTCGATATCGAATAACATTTTAAATGCCGGTTTTAAGGTAAGGCAACAAATGCCTTGAAGGTAGCTTCAAGTTTAGTGGAAAAAACAAGCGTGTCCGTGGAACATTCTAATGACGTCTTGGACGTAATGGGGGGATATTCAGTATCGCTATTTTTAACCATTTTCCGGTTGGCGAACCATCTAGCACACGCGGTCTCCATGGTGACCAATGTTTTGGTGGTCAAGAAGCGGCTCGCGACCACGCGAATTTCGCAATTTTTCTTTTAAAATTAATTCCCGATAGGACTTATGATCCGTCGCGTCTCCGTTTGATAATAATAATATCTCGGTCACTAGCTAACTGGGTCGGACATTGTCAGATCCCCACTAAAGTCGAGCTCTCTTGTTTTCTACTCTTTGTAGATATTTGGTTTTGCCGCTAAGACCACATGGTGGTTCGACGCCGTAAGACCTCCGTGGACGGGGCTACCGCGCCTCTCTTGCCACCGACATTGAACCCCGATGTCAACGCCAAAGGTTTCGCCAGATTGGCCCGTAAGAAGAAACCCGATGGATGGCGTATCATCTCTTTGGAAGTACGCACCTTTTTCTTTTCTTTTCATTTATCTCTTTAGACTTCAAATTAAGAATGACGCTATAAAATGTAATTTGTTGGTGAACCTCTATCATCCGCTCATAGGATGTCCGTGGCAATCACCATTGGTGGCGTTAATTGCCAGACTATTGTAATAACGAAGTTGACTTTTCGTTAAAACTGATTTAGTACTTTGTTAGGAGGATTAGTACACGCAGCTACTTTTTATATGGCATTTGCCGCTTGGGCTTAAAGTGGTGTTAGAAATAAGAGCTAGTTTTAAAAAGTGTGAAAATGGCGTGACAGCAGGTAGCTTCGACGCAAAAAAAATGGTGTTAACCTTGGTTTCCACTGGCGCGGTTTATAATGTTAATTTTCTTACACGTAAGAAAATTAAGTCCCAAAGTCGAGTGACGCGCCGTTACGCGCTCTAGTGGAAACCATTGAGTTGGGAATATTAATCTAGAGGTCCAATCAAAACGTTGGATTTCAGTATTTCGCGAAACAAGTTTTTAAAAATAAGAATACTGTCGTCTGCTCCCATCGGCGTCCCAAATGACGAGAAAACGTTATCATTCTACCCGTGGCGCCGTCTATCTCTCAATGGTTCTTTCAAATAAGACGCGTTTTCAAGCAAAAAGATTTTGTTTCTTCAAAATAATGGATGGCGCCACGGGTCATATGATAACGTTTGCTCGTCATTTTAGAGCAGATGGCACATTCGTATTTTTCAAAAACTTGTTTCGCGGGGAGCAGATTTGATTGGATCTCTAGATTAATATTCCCAACTCAATGGTGGAAACCAAGCATTAGGGTATTTTTTGCGTCGAGACCCACAGCTCGGTGTTTTAGCCTTTTATAAAAATGGAAACTAGCCTTAAGGCAATATAACCTGCATAATGTCGTACCTAGTTATTAATTAATTCACAGGGATGCTCCGCGGGTGGATTTGATTGGTCGTAACGCTACCTAGTGGGTGAATTGAAATAAACGTCGCTAGATGACTTGGGCCTTTTGTATTATTAGCCTAGCTGATTATTAGTGTTAACATAAGTAACATAAAAACAATAAGTTTGACACTTACTATTGCTTTAATGCTAAATTTCTAACCGAACCTTTTTTGGCACTGATACTCTCTTCAAGCTGTGACTTGGACTCGCGACTCACCGTTTTGGATGACTACGTTTTGATAAAAATTTAAGCCTAATATCGGAGAGCACGTTCTGGAGTCGCGAGGGGCTTTGGCTTTGTTTCGAAGACCATGCGCAAATCACGCGTGATAAAAAAAAAACATGAGCTCGTGGCGCCGAGAAAAACTATTTTAATTTTTATCATTTTAGCCTAATATTCCGCCTATCTATCGGAAACCAGATATTTCGGCTTAGCGGAAGTCTCGCGTATTTTAGGCACTAGAGGGCTCTGTGCTGAGAAAACATCTTGATTACGCAATAACTATGAAAATCAGTTTGGTTGTAAATCTCGTTAATTGTCATACTTATTGTTATTATGTTACTTATGGTGTTAGTGTTAAAACCATGATTTAAAACCTAAAATATAGTGGGAAATTGACCTCGGAGATTTCGCGTGTGCTCACGCTAGGTGGTTTCTTTTCGCTTGTTCCGGGATTTCGGAGAGGGGTAAGAAGAGTAACGCTATGACGTCATTTTACTCCGATTCTGTGCAGTGGCGAATAGTTTGAATCGGATTAAAAATATTTTTCTAAAATGGCTGCCTGTGGCCTTTTCAGCATATAAATTCTGGCTAGCAGATAACAAAATCCGATTTACTCCTTTACACCCCCTTTCAGAAGGAGTAAAAAGAGTAGCCGTAATTCTCCGGAACAAGCGAATAGTTTATGGGCAGGAGTAATTCTCATCCCCCGGAACAGGCGAATAAAACTTTTCAGGGTAAAAAGAGTACACTTTTAGCCGAGAACAGGTGAAAAGAAACGGGTTAACGGTAGATGGAGAATTCGACTTCCGTAATTGAGTCACAAGATGGTGGATTAATTTTAAAACAAAGCACTGGCAGCCTTATTCGCCCAACATGTATACAGGGTGTCCACTAACAAACGACACAGAGGAATTTAATATTTTAAGATCGCATAGCACACGCAGGGGGTCATTAGATGATACAAAATTATCACTCAATGACGTTGAATCATGTCCTGAAGGTCATTCAAAATCTATCTCCGTTCCAATTAGAAAGGTGCGCGCAATCACGTTTTATATCCAAGTGGCTCTGAACTGATGTAAATTGGCCAGTAGGAATCAAAGAAAATAAACACCAAAAACAAGAAGATCATAAATATGATTAGTTATCAACATAAAAATTTATTTCAATTAAGCTCAGATTAGGTTGGTTGAAATAAATTTGGATCTGAAAACCGTTGGCGCACACCTTTCGAATTAGAACAGACATTCCAAACCTAACGGTTTTCGAGATACATTTTGAATGACTTTAATGACATGGTTCAAGGCCAACCGAAAATTTTGCGGCGTAGCTATCGACTAAAGCTGGTTTCACACTCGACGGAAAATATGCCGCTAAGACGATAATAAACGCCGAGCTGAAAATTGATTCCCATTCGATATACCACTAACGTTCAACTTTACGCTGCTAATTTTCCGTCGAGTGTGAAACCAGCTTTGGACTATTAAGATGTTATTTTATTTACGCGCGTAAAAACGTTTGAACGTTTCAAAGCTGGGAAACGCGTCGTTGCGCGCGCCAGTGGAAAACAAGCTTTAAGCCCCATTTTCATGCTCGCTGGTAGCGGGTAAAAATTGACAAAATCCGCTTCAGCTATACACTTTTTCACTTTCCGCGTCGATCTGTTTCAAACAGATATTTTAGCTTTATTTTCACGCTTGCGAGTGGCGGAAGCGAATTTTGATGATTTTTACCCGCTACCAGCGAGCATGAAAATGGGGCTTAAGTCTTAGTCGATAGCTACGCCGCAAAATTTTCGTTTCGAAAACGAAAACATTTGAGAGAGTTGGCCCTTTTCGGTCTATCGAAATCTGGCAGCCTTGCCTGCCTTCCGGCCTGTATCTCCATACCGAAAATGGCCGACGAATACGCCGCCGAATATATTTTATTAAACTGACCGGCGGAATTTTTGACCGTTATTTTGAATTATCGACTAAGACTAAAGCGTAAGATATCTTACCAGGGTTAATTTTTCCTGAAAATGTCGATGCCGTAGCATAAGTATGTTCTAAATTATTAACACCTAAGCATGATCTCTTGGGCATTTTTATTTGTGACCCTCTTGTTTTTATACACAATCCTAAAGGATTTGTGTGTACTAAGAATAGGGATGCACAGATATGGGTACAGCCGATATGTCGGCCACGAATATCGGCCGATATTAATAAAGTCATCTATCATAACAGTACAAAATCATTGTAAAAGACAGTTCAGTGCACTGTCATACCATTTTATTATAATTTTTCATTAAAAGAAGTTTGCAAGAGCATATCCTAATATGTTTCTTTTCATTTTACTTGATACATTTCTATCACAAATCGAATATCGTGCATTTTATTTGTTTACACTCGTAACCCCCTGTCGAAAAAATGGTCTAGCTTCTGAAGTCTGGCAAATCACTCTTTGGGTCTTTTAAAAGCGTTCTTTGGTCTTACGCGCTTAGTGGCGAAAAATTCTCAGACCTCTAATCCCCAAGACAAGCAATGTTTTCGAATGGTGGCGCGCCAATAAAGAACGATTCCCAATTATTGCCAGCCTCGCTAGAATATATCTATCGCACCTGCATCCCGTGTGGACATAATAACTTGTCAATTTTAACGGTAATAGTTAGTGTAGGGAGCTGTTGGCTCACGTGGCATGAAGGGCTTGCCACCACCTTCCTTCGCATTGTAACCCGGCCACCTGTTTAAGAGCATTATAAGTCGCTAGATGACTTGGGTCTTAGCTGATTATTATTATTATTATAGTGAAAGGCTGTTTAGTACAACCGGAAAGCTACTTACAAAATTAAGAAATTGACTAAAGCCAAGCCTTGTTGAAGAACTTGCCTTTTCAAAGGGAAATGTCAGGTTGTGGCAATAGAATATTCTCATCAGGTAGTTAATCGAGTATTTTATTATTTTTAAATGTTTTTCCCGCAAATATTTTTCGAATACCGGAATCGGCCAATATCGGCTTCGCCGATATTAGAAAAATAGGCCGATATATCGGTGCATCCTTAACTAAGATCACGTACCGTGTTGTCCGCCGCCGAATCTGCCATAACGCTTCAAGCATAAGGTTTAGAAGTTTCATTGATATGTCAATCGATAGAAAAAATTAGGTCCTCAATAGCCCAATATTCATTTGGCCACTAGAGGCCCGCAAGTTGATTATTTGCCCATTTCATAATTTTAGTAGATTTTCGACTTCAAATGTACATAACTTTTTTAAATTAATATCGAATTGGTTGAAAATTATATTTTTAATTAGTACTGGCATAAGTGTATAATATTTTTACAGAAGTGTGACGCTTTACATGCAAACGTTTTACTGAGAGCCAGGGCCGTCTTAAGGCATGGGCTAAATGGGCTACAGCCCAGGGCCCCCAGCCAATTTTGGGGCCCCGGCTAGTTATAAGGGTTTAGTTGGTTAAATATTATTTATGCTCATTTAATATTATGTATCTTTTAGTTACGTCTAAAGTAATTTGACTCATCGCCACATCGCGTATCATACGGTACCTACAATTTCTAAAACCTAACAGCGAGTCACTGTCAGTAAAAATCTTATTTTCAGTAGGCCTATGTTATACTTTTGAAATTAAAAGTTTTGGTTTGATTATTGTGTAGTTGAATTTAGACAACGGACATACAAAGGCTGACCGTTGGGGATCGCAAAGGTCTTAAAAAATAATTTAGCCCACGGCCCCAAAAGGTCTTAAGACGGGCCTGCTGAGAGCTATTCACAAGACAGACTGTATTACGGTCTTCGTCGCCGTTTTCCGTCCACTTGCTCCCGCGTCACACGTAGCTTTTGACAGCTCCTCGATAGGGGGAGATTTTCTTCTTGTGATGACGGCACTCCGTTACTAGCTCTCAGTAAAATCTTCCCCAAAGTGACAAACTTTTGGAACACTATTATAGACTTATGGTACTTTCTGAACTACGTTTTCATTAAAAATTTTAATTTTTAATTCGATTTCTGGCCAATTCGCGTGAACCTCATAACCCGCGTACGCACTATTGTGATATTGGAATTTCGTGCCTACTAGGAGCAACAAACACAGCACCCCACACAAGGAGAACGCAATCCGTCAAAAGTCGTGCATTTTCTTGTGTACAGTTTTCATTGGTTAGACGCTTTAGCGCCTGCTGCTGTCGGAATTGGAAAATTCTGAAATTGTCCCCCCTCCCCCCCGTAAAACGTTCAGGGAAAAGGCTCGTCCAATGAAATTTGTACACAACACTGCCTCTGCGTGTTTAAAGGCTAGCTGCGTTCTCCTTGTGTTTGATACAAGCGCCATCTAACTCCAATAAAACATGGCTACCTTATTTCTGAAACCAGGTAACTAAAAAAAATTCAATTTCGATAAAATTCCTCTTGGGTTTATTAAGTACGATATGATTGAAAATTGGTTCATAAATTTAACATTTAAAATATATTTCATGCACCGGGGGATTGTGTGTATTTAAATGCCCGTGGCATCTTGTTTGGTGTTTATTTTATTGGCTTCCTATTGGCCAATTTACATCGGCTCAGAGCCACTTGGATATAAAACGCGATTGCGCACACCTTTCTAATTGTAACGGAGTCTCTAAACCCAACGGTTCTCGAGATAGTTTTTGAATGACCTTGAGGACAGTGTTCAAGGTCATCTAATGGCACCCTGCGCGTGCTATGCGATCTGAAAATATCAAATTAGTTGGAACAATAGCTTTTTAATAATACAGGCCATATTATAGAGAAATTCGAGAGGGCGGCAATACGGTTTTTTGAATGGACCGATTTCAAAATTACGTTTTTGCGCGTGACAGTACCTTTACATTGTGAGGTATAGCGGGCTTATTTACCCGCTTTTATACCCTAACATGGCGGCGAATTTTCACGAGCAAAATGAATTTTAAGATCCCCCAATTGCATTAGATCTGTAACGTTATCATAGAAAGTAGCTTGATGTATTAAAAGGTTTGAAAAATTCAAAAATCACACGCGCCACCGTTTAAATGCAGCAGGTGACTAGCAAGCTGACGTCACACGGGTGGTTTTTTTCTCCATATTACCGACATCTGACGGTTATCAAATGCGGAAGCTAAGAGCCAGATTTAAAAAAAAATATTGTTCATAATATGAGCCTGTATTACCGACGGCTATGGTGAGTTAATCAATGCTACGACCATGGAGGAATTCGAAGGATGAATAGGCGCTAGCATAAATTATCCATGTCTCGTTCAACTTGTTTTTAGCGTTAAAGGCTCGCGCATATTTTTTATTTCAGGGAGCACGCGCGAAATCGCTCGAGCACATTTACGCTAAAATATCAAGACGCGCAAGTTGAATAAAGCTTGTTTTCCACTGGCGCGCGCAACGACGTGTTTCTCAGCTTTGAAACGTTCAAACGTTTTTACGCGCGTAAATAAAATAACATTATGACGCGCGCTAGTGGACAACAAGCTTAAGACTTATAAGAACTAGCATAAGTATGGGAACTACTATTTGAAATGCAGAAGTTCAATACATAAATACAAAAAAAATTTGTTACCTTAAATAAAATAATTTTACTGCTACCTAGGAGCAACAAACACCAGGAGAACGCAGCTAGCCTTTAAACACGCTAACGAAGGGTTGTGTACGAATTTCATTGGACGAGCGTCACGAGCCTTTACGCTGAACGTTTTACGGGCGGGGGGGGAAGGCAATTTCCGAATTTTCCCCTTCCGACGGCAGCAGGCGCTAAAGCGTCTAGCCAATGAAAAATGTACACAAGAAAATCCACGGCTTTTGACTGGTTGCGTTCTCCTTGTGTGGGGTGTTGTGTTTGTTGCTCCTAGCTGCTACCAACCACTTTTCAAGCGGTAATCTAAGTTGGCTCTCCTCTCTCCTCCGGAAAGTAATAAAATAACCTGTTACTGTATTAGTTCCGTTAACCGTTACTAGATGGTGTCATGTTTTTATATTTCATTCTTTGTAGTATCATAGCAATTTCAATCTCTTATCTGAAGATTGATAAAGATTAAGGAGCGTCTTCTGATAAAATTATTGGAATAACAAATCTACCTTTCGATAGCGCAATTTAATTCAACCACTAATATCGAATTGCATTAACAAGGAGACATCCCGAAGTGTAACCCACCGATTTTGTTCAAACTCGGGGTTTTGGTAGACGTTCATGTATAATGAAAAATCCTAAATGGAATTTATTCAATGGGCAACCGTTTTGCCATGACAACGAAAAATGTTTTTGACAATACAAAATATTAAATTTTCCCATTGAAAATAACATGGGATTTTGACCTCAAATTGATCAATTTTGATGTTTTTATTGTCAATTTTTATTTATTTTTTCTTTTTTTGGCATTTTCGAAATTTTGAAATTTGTTGAAAATTTCCATTTGATGCTGTCAAAAACATTTTTCGTTGCCATGGCAAAACGGTTGCCCATTGAATAAATTCCCTTTAGGATTTTTCATTATACATGAAGGTCTACCAATCCCCCGAGTTTGAACAAAATCGGTGGGTTACACTTCGGGATGTCTCCTTGTAAGTAGTTAGCAATCAGTCGCTAGGGTGGGAGGGGCTTCATTATTATGACGTTCGTCACGCGCCGCCGTTTAAAAATCATTTTGATGAACAACTTTTTGAAACTTGTCTGGTTTTCATTGCCAAAGCTTAACGTGAAATTTAATTTTCAAAATTTTAATATACATCTTTTTGATTGAAGGAAAATAGACTAAAATATAAACAGCAAATACCTTAATTTATATTTATATACACACGTTTTAGTAGTACAGATGTTTTTCCAAGAATTACAAGAAATGTCCTTGGCCGGTTAAAACGCGATTCCGTTTTCTGGAGCCAGTCAATGACAAACGCCTTGCTCCTGATTGGCTTAAGTGATTACGTAAAATGCGTAAAGGCACCGCCCACCCTAGCCCCAGATGGTAGAAAGGGTAATGAATTCATTAAAGGTAATACATAAACACGAATTAATTCTGTAGATTAATCAGTAGGTTTTTGTCTTGGACATGCCTGCCATTTTGGTCGTAACTATAGGATACACCGATATATCGGCCTATTTTTCTAATATCGGCTTAAACGAAGACGATATTGTCCGATACCGGTAATAGAAAAATATTTCCAGGACAAACTTTTATAAATAAGAAAATTCTCAATGAACTTATTAATGATAATATTTTATTTGATTGGCCGCGCCACGCACGCCAGACTTATACCAGTCGAAAAGTGGCATTTGTATTGGGACGTATTATTTTTTAAACTTGGATTTCTAATTCTTGCACTCGGTAATAGGACTCGATTTATTTGTGATGAAAAAACGTTTTATGGAAATTAGAAACCCATCAATTAAACTATTTACCAGCAGGGTGTCGGGGGTGGCGTTATTATTAAACTAACAGGATTACCATTCGCCAAGGGTTATTGGCCTTGAAGCATTATTGATATCGCGTGACTTACAAGGAGAGTACCCGAGGTGTTTATTGCCGATTTTGTTCAAAGTCGGCCGTAATGTAGACCTGTATGATATGCCATGGCAACCGAAAATGTTTTTGATCACTTAAAACAAAAAAATCTCCATTTAAAAAAGCATAGGATTTTCTCGGTTTCACAGCTACGAAAAATAAAAAAAAAATCACGAAAAGGGTAATTTGGACCACATTTAGGTAAATTTCATCAAGTTTGGGTAAATTGGAACATTTTTGGGGTAAAGTTGTAACAATGTTTAGGTAAAATAAGGAAAAAAATCTTATTTTTGTTTAAGTGGTCAAAAACATTTTCGGTTGCCATGGCAAATCGAATGGGTAGTGCATATAGGTCTACATTACGAAAACAAACACTTGTTAGTATTCGTAACGAGATTCCCTTTCGTAACAAATGAAGTTATTTAAAAGAGACGCGTATTTTCCCAATGAAATGGAATTTTAAAGGTAACTAGACCCGAGGGGCAGGTCACTTCCTTAATTAACGACGCACCGCTCAAAAGATTAAATCCGATTTAATCGTGATTATTTTGATTAAATTCAATGTAATCACGATTAAGTTGATTAAATCACGTTTAATCATGATTAGAATGTTTAAATCTGATTTAATCATGATTAAAGGATTAAATCTGATAAAAATGATAAAAAAATTATATCGTGATTAGTATGATTAAATCGTACTTCAATTTTGATTTTAATGATAAATTCTCGATTCGACCGATTATATTGATTAAATCGTGATTAAAATGATTAAATCTAATTAGAATGATTAAATATCGTTTAAATGATTAAATCCTGATTAAAAAGATTAGACCATGATTAGAATGATTAAATCTCGTTTAAATCGTGATTAGATTTTCTAATCTTGATTAGATTTTTTAATCTGGATTAGATTTTTTAATCTTGATTAACCTGATTTAATCACGATTACCCTGATTTAATCATTTTACTATGATTAAGACGCACCCAAAATGGAAGTGACCTGCCCCTCGACTAGACCCTATTCAATCGTCCAATTTCGGTGGTGACAATTGTTTCGCTTCAGAGGGTTATTGTCCTCGTAGCATTATTGTTCTCACGGGGCTCGCTATTCGTCACAAGATTCTTTTTTAAATCGTGACGAAAGCCATTTTTAAAATAACAATTATATATATTTTATCATGTCGAAATAATTAAATGTGTATGGAACCGCTGTAATACTATTGCTTACTTAAATTACGACAGCATATACTTACATCATTCGAAATTCGGTAAAATTGTAATTAGTCCGGAAATGGAAAAAAAGTTTGCCTTTCGTTTATCGAAAATCGATTAAATGTATATGATATATGAAAGGAAAGTGGTATAAATCCAAATATTTTATTTTTCATAACTTTATTTTATTCGCTTTAAATAATGCGCAATTGGAATTATTAGTGATATTTACACACCACTGGGAATAAACTGGATAAGTCTTCGTACTTAGGGCAACCTAAATCTATGACATTAATTAACTTTTCGCGAAAATTTTAGACAGAAACGCTTCTGTTTCTAACCCTTTCGTGTAAAAGGCTGTCGCTTACTAGCAACGATTCCATCTAACTCGGACAATTCGAATTCGCTCTCATTCCAAAGCATTACGCAAATATACCTCCCAGTCTCTTGTCTTTCATTTGGACCTTTAATTTGTAGAATATATATTAGAAACTACTTGCAAAATAACTTCAGAAGCTGTCAACTTACATTTTGGGTGACTATTAGGATTACTAAAAGACGTGATGGACTCGAGATTTATTGGGGTAGGTACATTTGTTCGAATTTCAATCGTCCGAACGGTGGAACAAATGTTCGAATTTCAATCGTCCGAACGGTGGAACAAATGTTCGAATTTCAATCGTCCGAACGGTGGAACAAATGTTCGAATTTCATTCGTCCGAACCGCCGAAATAAAAAATGTTTCAATTTTTCGAATAGGACAACTTGTTTGTTTCATTCGTCCGAATCGGTAGCATCACTTGTCCCAATTCTGTCGCTAAATTAGTATTTCTTATTGCTGTTTTTTTTGGTCCGGATTTTTTTAGTGCAAGAATTAAAAATAAAAAACTACATTGTAAATATCGTTGTTAATTATATAGTAAGTGGGAATTGCGTTGAATGTTGTGGATATTTTAGGTAAGGTTAGGTTAGGTTCACGTTAATGTTACTATTTTCTTATATTAACAATATTTAAGAAAAAAAAAACAACCAATTCCTAATGTTCGAAAAAACGGACAAACGATTATTCGAACAAATGAAATTCGCCAGTAAAGTTAACATAAATTGAACGACTAAATCACCAACACAAGTTGTGATAAATTTTTCGGGCAAATGAAATACGTTTTCGGACATACGATCCTGTTTTCCGGCATTCGGTCATTTGTACCGCCGTTCGGACGAATGAAATTCGAACAAATGTACCCAAATCGGTTTATTAATATGGAATGATGTTTTGAATGGGGGAAATATACTTGTATTTTTCAATTTTAATTTTTTTGATTTTACTTAAATATATGCTTAATTCGTTCGTAGGAAACGAACGTAAAAATACTTATTTCTCCAATGAAATTAAAAAACCTTCGCGAAAACGTTAACGGATATCTCTCCATACATTTGATGTATGCTTATTCTGATACCCTCTGGCGTAGGCACCTCCTGTTGTCCGTTTCATTGGTCTTCCTCGTCTATTTTCTGCTGGACGTACCGATCACAACCCGGCGCTTATATGGGGAGTATGCTCTCAATAGACTCAAAATTTTTGTTTGAATATTTGGCGGAAATTATTCACTTACTCACAAGGAGACTGCCCGAGGTGGTTATCACCGATTTTGTTGAAACTCGGGGGTTAGGTAGACCTTATTGTAGTATGAAAATTGCCAAGGGAAAATTTGCAATGGGCTTTAGTTTTCCCATGGCAACCGAAAATGTTTTGGATCTCTCAAAACAAAAATCTCCATTTAAAAAAGCATGGGATTTACTCGTTTTCACAGGGTACTTAAAAAAATTATATTTTCAAAACTTACCCAAAAAAAATAAATTTGTCCTATTTTGGGTAAAATTGATCAAGGATTTTGGGTAAAATTGATCAATTTTGATTAAATTTTAACAAAATTTGGGAAACCGAGAAAATCCCATGCTTTTTTAAATGGAGAGGTCAAAACATTTTCGGTTGCCATGGGAAAACTAAAGCCCATTGCAACTTTTCCCTTTGGGAATTTTCCTACAACCATAAGGTCTACTTAACCCCCGAGTTTCAACAAAATTGGGGATAACTACCTCGGATAGTCTCCTTGTCAGTGTGCAAATAGAAGAGTAAGGCGTTTGAATGGTGTGAATTGAATAACCTGATTTTATTTTCCTTAATTCAAATGCAGGGATTTTTTAACTTTGTCGTTGAATAGCTGTATTACGTAGAGGTGTAAAACCACTTGTAGCTTAAAATACCGGTAGTGAGATTTAGACCTGGCGTGGGACATTGTTTCTATAACTGATATAGCGTCCTAATCCAACCTCCTAAAGTTAAATGTTAAAAGTTAAAGATAGATGTGGGTATAAAATAAAATTAACTTGTTGATCCTACGTTACAGCTTTATTAATAGAAATTGCTAAACTCCTCGCGATTCTAGCATAGACTTGTACATTTTAATCTATCTTCTTCGTCATAGTGTTAGTGACGTAGAAGCTATATGAAAGCAAAAAGACCATGTAACTTTATAGAAAACGTTTTCAATATTTGGGAAAACGTTGAAATTGCGCTAAAACCAATATGAAGTCTGCCAGGGCTCGTACCGAGAATGTCTAGCTATTTTTCTTCGAGCCAACAGCTACACTCACTATTACTATTAACATCTACAAGTTTTTATAGAAGGGGAAACCGAGAATACTCGAGATACTAGTTATTTTTTGTGATAATACCAAACTAAAACCGTTTTAGGATAATTTAATTCGAATACATTTTTTCATTTTGTTTAATCTAGGAGCAACAAACACAAGGAGAACGCAGCTAGCCTTTAAACACGCTAACGCAGTGTTGTGTACAAATTTCATTGGACGAACCTTTACGCTGAACGTTTTCCGGGGGGGAGAAAATTTCCGAATTTTCCCCTTCCGACGTCTGCAGGCGCTAAAGCGTCTAACCAATGAAAACTTTACGCAAGAAAATGCACGACTTTTGACGGGTTGCGTTCTCCTTGTGTGGGCAGTGCTGTGTTTGTTGCTCCTAGCTTTAATCAAGTATGTAGTCATTCTTCCTAAGAATAAATAAAATTAATATGCCGAGACGATTTTTATTGTTGCTTCCAAACCCTCTCATGAAAAGTAAACCTCTTCGCCGTATAAAAATCAAATGCACCCGATATCTTATTGGTTCCCTTGTCTTTCAACGAGATTGAAGCACATGCCGGTGACGTTTTTCCTTCCCCCTTTTCGTGCTGTGGGAATCGTCTCGACTTACAAGGAGACATCCCGAAGTGTAACCCACCGATTTTGTTCAAACTCGGGAGATTGGTAGACCTTTGTGTATCATGAAAAATCCTAAAGGGCATTTATTCAATGGGCAACCGTTTTGCCATGGCAACGAAAAATGTTTTTGACAAAACAAAATATTAAATTTTACCATTGAAAATAACATGGGATTTTGACCTCAAATTGATCAACAGTTGATCAATTTTGATGTTTTATTTTGTCAGTTTTTATCTATTTTTTCTATTTTTGGCATTTTCGAAATTTTGAAATTTGTGAAAATTTTTCACAGAATCCCATGTTATTTTCAATGGGAAAATTCCCGTTCGTTGTTGTCAAAAACATTTTTCGTTGCCATGGCAAAACGGTTGCCCATTGAATAAATTCCCTTTAGGATTTTTCAAGTTACACGAAGGTCTACCAATCCCCCGAGTTTGAACAAAATCGGTAGGTTACACTTCGGGATGTCTCCTTGTTAGTCATTATCCCTAAGTATATATAAATTCTTGGTTAATTTTCTTTCTAATTTGGTTCCTATTTTGATTATGAAAAGTTTGTTTTCCCTAATCATTTCCCGGGATTGGCGCTTAAAGAAAACATCTTCAAGGAAATCTACAAGAAGTAATATTTCCAGCTATGGTTTATATAGTGCTTGTTGAAATAATGGAAACTTTAAGACCGTAGTATTCATATAGTAACCTAATTCATTTTTGCAAAATGAGGGCCAAGGCTTATTAGGTTTCGTTTCAAGTGTAAACGGGATATTGTGGTTTTTGCCTCGTTTAAGTCCATTTCTTTTTGTATCAGTTTCTTAACTTGAAATATCTCTTTGCCAGACAACACCGATAATACTTTCACATTTAAGACACTTTTCCTTATATCAACAATTAGGGATGCGCTGATATATCGGCCTATTTTTCTAAAATCGATATCGGCTTAAACGAATCCGATATTGGCCGATACCGGTGTTAGAAAAGTATTTTCAGGAAAAGCTTTTAAAAATAAGAAAATTCTCGATGAACTTAATGATAATATTTTATTTGATATGCCGCGCCACGCACGCCAGACTTCAGAAGTTAGATCATACCTTTTTTTCGACAGGGTGTTAAGAGTTTAAACCAATAAACAACGACGATATTCGATTTGTGATAGAAAATATCATAAGTGGATCCACTTATGAAAATATGTATCAAGTCAAATGAAAAGAAACATATTTGGATTAGAACAAAAACAATTCTTCGAACTGAAAAAACAGTTTAGAGCTCGTTAAATGTGCAGCCTTAAAGGGACATATATTATTTTTATTGTTGATTAATATGTCAAATTCATTTAAAGTATTAAAAAATATTCCTGTGAACAACAGAATGACGTCATTCCGCCTTTCAAATCACAGTCCACTGCTCCTCCAATTTTTAACACAAAATCTTTGATCCAATTTTGCCCACAAAGGTATCCATATTTATATTTATTTTCTTCCCTACACATTTAACATAAAAATTTTAAAATTTATTATTATTTATTATTTATTTATTGCAATAATCTGCAACAAAAATAAAATAATAATAAGAATAAATTTTAAAATTTTTATGTTAAATGTGTAGGGAAGAAAATAAATATAAATATGGATACCTTTGTGGGCAAAATTGGATCAAAGATTTTGTGTTAAAAATTGGAGGAGCAGTGGACTGTGATTTGAAAGGCGGAATGACGTCATTCTGTTGTTCACAGGAATATTTTTTAATACTTTAAATGAATTTGACATATTAATCAACAATAAAAATAATATATGTCCCTTTAAGGCTGCACATTTAACGAGCTCTAAACTGTTTTTTCAGTTCGAAGAACTGTTTTTGTTATAATAAATGCCCATTTATGAGACGTGGTGCTTTACAAGAATTACATCCCAATTTTATAATTTGTTAAAAAAATAGTGCTTTCTAAAATTAAAAATTAAATGTTTGTAGTGTCTCTAATAAATGTGCCGAACTAAGGCCTGCATAGAAAAATAATTTAAAACTCAAAAAATATTGTTATATTAGTCCAACCACATAAACCTTATTACCTTTGCTGCGCAAATACTCAGCCCGTCGTTTTGCCTCCTTGGCATTTCAAATTTTAAAGCTCGAAAATTATTAGTGGTCAAACTTAACAGCCGCGGAGTATAATATGCTCTTGCAAACTTTTTTTCATGAAAAATTATAATAAAATGGTATGACAGTGCACTGAGCCTTCTTTTACAATGATTTTATCACATATCGGTGCATCCCTATCAATAATCATTAAACTGGGAACTCAGAAAAATCTTCTTGTTTTTGACGTTAGCGCTGACATTTGGTGATAAAATAGCGAACATCCACAATCGATGGTAGGCGATAATAGCTATCATGGCGACTATCAAAAATAACGGACAAACAGCAGTGTACCATGTCCAATAATAATGTATACATCCAAGATCTCCGTACAAAAAGGTGCTCAAAAGACAAAAACCATATTTCTTGGGATGGAATCGATTATAAAATATTTTTCTACGCAAGTCAAATACCAAATTGAATATAAAATGTCGAATAATTTGGTCAAATATCTTTAGGGGATAAATCCATGGCAGTTAACTGATTAAATACCAAATAGAAATTGGAATAGTTTACCAAATGCTTCGCAAACGTTCCGATGTAAACGTTAAAAGGTTAATAACCACACGTTATACTATACGAATGTAATATTCGATCGCATTATTGGGTGTCAATAAATATTTGGCACAACCCTAATCATTGAAAAGGTTTTACAACGTTGGGCTCCTACTACTACTTGGTTTCTAGAATTTTTTCCCGAATACTGTCATATTTTAAAAGGGTTTTCAAAGAAAAAGTGTTGCGTTGAAGGTTAAGTGTACTTTCAACGTAGGTTTATAATTATATTTCGCATAAGTCAGCTAAAGATCTTCCGCGTGTTAATTTTTACTGAAAGCCAGTTCTAGAATGACTTCAAATCGCTACCTTCGAGCAAGAGTCAAGCAAGTATGAAAACCCCTATTTGAGAAAAACCAGTTTTAAGTTCGAAATCTAGCATAATAACAATGATAATCTAATAATGAAAATTGATAAAAATTGAGTGAAAATATATATTGAAAATTATGTACTGAGTCACCTTAATTTAAAAACACTCAAGGATTCTTATTTTGAATTTCTTTCAATAGTCACGTATCTCGACTTACTTGACTTTTGCTCTCAGGTAGCGAAATTTAAGTCAATTCTATATGACCACACTCAGCTATCGGTAATTATTTAGATTTACTAATAAATGTACGGAATTATAGACATGTCAATTGACATTGGACTAAATTTGTCTTTTTTGTTTGTGATTATCAGGTGACTGGTGTCTTTGTAGTGTTACTTGTCTTCTACTGTTCGTACTACTACTTGGAGCACATTCATTTCCACGTAACCCACCTGTACGCCCGCTTGGGGCATCCGCATGCCCAACACCTCATCGCGCACAAATACATGGAAGGTGGGAATATCCAGTTTCACTAATTTCATTCGTGATCTTTTATGGAGTGGTCAGCGCACTGACCTATCGAACGAAGTGCGACACTGTTCGTTACAAGGCTAGTCCGCCACCTAACTGCCGCTTGTGGATTAAAGTTATAATTTATGGTAGACTAAATCAAAGATAATGTAAACCTACTACCCTAGATTCGAAATCAGAAACCTTTCGGATGGACGGTTTTGTCACGAATCGATTACTCACTTCCAGTACGTGATCTCTAAAATGTCGGCCTCCATGGGTCGCTGGATTTGTCCTATGGCGGCCAGCTTTGATGACACCAGGGTTTGGCTGATTTAAATAAAAAAATCATTGATTTAAATAAATTTTTATATAGTATTTGAAAAAGAAAAAACCCCGCCAATTGCTATAATTTAGGTTTAAATACAATCTTTCTTGTACTTCCCCCCTAATGTTGCATTGGATTGTACCCGTGGGTGGAGATTCCGCCGAATTTTATTTGTAAAGTACCAAAATAGGTTCTACAAAATAAAAACTTCTATATGATTATTTGTTAGCTTAAATTTAATAAATTCATTATGTATATATGTATATATATATATATATATATATATAGATTGTCTTTAAAAATTAAAACATTTGTTTTAGGTAAAATTATGATACTAAATTATATAAAACTTTGAAATTTTAATTAAAATCATAAAAATCAAAAACATCAATAAAAATCCGATTTAAATAAAAAAAAATCGATTTATTTGATTTTTTTTTTAAATCATAAAATTGCCAACCCTGGATGACACGCTGTTGCGCGAACAGCAGTGCGTCAACAAAGTTGGCCGTTGCAAAACCGTCAATCAGAATTCGAATCTAGGGTACTAGGTTTATTATCTTTGACTAAATAAAGGCTAAACACTACTATGCGCCGATTATTGAATCATAACATTTTAATATTTATATAATTAATTTTTAAATATTAGTATATTTACCAATAATAAGAATAATTATAAATAATTAAGAAGACAAATTAAATATATTTGTACCATAGAGCAGCGGTTCCCAAAAGGTGTCACAGGGGTTCCGATAATTCGCCGCGCGGCCATCTTTGTTTGTGTCAAGAGTCTTTTAAGATAAGTAATAAAAATATTTGGGGTTCCGCCAGAATTAGGTGGATAATTTAGGGTTCCATAGCAAAAACCAATTGGGAACCACTGCCATAGAGTAATGTTTTATATAATTTCTATAGTTCGTGGTAACAGTATAGATGGCGCTAAACATCGCGGTGAATATTTTCTGAACTTGAAACTTACTAACGAGTTCTCTGACCTTTCCATAAAAGATCCTGGTTCATTTGTGAGATCCAAACCGATTATCTAATATTCTTAATCTTCAATTAGGTTCGGGAGTCAACAAAAACCACACGATAGCCTTCCAGTGGTTCAGAAAAGCCGCCGACCAAGGTCACCCACATTCGGCTTACAATTTGGCCGTTGGACACATGCAAGGTTTCCGGACCGATGTGAAAAAGGGGTAATTTCACCATTAACTCGCGACCTCATTTCAGTAGCGGCGCCAGGATTTTTGGGGAGGTAGGCCAACCATTTGGAGGCCCCCCACCACAAATTTTTCAAACCCGTCCACGTGGATTATTTAATTTTTTTTAAGCAAGTGGTGCAATTTTTGGGTAAAATGGGTACGCGACGAAAAAATTAGAACTAATAACACTTAACAGATGAGTTTTTATTTACTTATTTCTACGACGGAATTCAAGTCTATCAATTTACATTCATTCCTTCGGTACTTCACATCAGAACTTACAATTTTACGAAAATGAATGTACATAGGTACACTAGGTAAAGTAATCACTCGCATTGAATATTGAAAAATTAATAAACAAATAAATTATTTCGCAAACAAATTACAGAATTTTCTGATATTAAATAATTTGGAGGCCCATATATTAAATTTTGGAGGCCCCTTGAGACGACTTTTGGAGGCCCCTTGAGACGACTTTTGGAGGCCCGTACCAAAATTTCAAGTAGGCCCAGGCCTACCCCGGCCTGTTGCTGGCGCCGCTACTGCCTCATTTCTGTACTGATTTGGAGTTTTTTTAACCTATACCAGGGAAGCCAAAAAGCTGATCCGATTCGCCGCTAAAGAGGGCGTAGAACTAGCCAAGGACGTCTTGAAAAATGTCTGTCCCAAGGGTCATTGCAACCACTAACGCTATATAAATTGTAAATACGTCTTCCTAGTTGTCAATAAAATGTTTGTTTTGACCATAAATATAATTAAAATGCTATTTCATTCTATTACGACGCTTACATAAGAGTTCCGCGTACATGTATTCAACACCTGTGTTTTTTGATGCGTTCAAAACATGTACTTGTTGGGATGATAGCTAGTAGGCTACAAAAACGTTCTATGATCACGGGATTCTCTCGTAACGACGACGCCATATTCAATATTCGTATCGTCTTAATTGCGGTTGTATTTGCATAGCCGCGCCATGGGTAGCCTCTTCCGTAGCGAGGAGATGACCCTCTGCCAGTTATTCTTGCAAACAGAATCCGCCTTCGCTTGCGTTAACGAATTGGGCGAATTGGGCTCTTTTCAGTTCAGAGATGTAAGTTTGTTGCTTTACATTTTTCCAAGTATTTTGACTTCATTTCTGCCGGTATCTTTCCAAAGTTGAATGAAAATGTGAACTCATTTCAACGAAAATTTGTCAACGAAGTCAAACGATGCGACGATATGGAACGAGTTCTCAGTAGGTTTATAGTTATAGACAGATATATATATATATATATATATTATAGATCTTACGACAGAAGTATCCATCGTGAATTATGTACTTTCGGAGGCTCCCAAGCTGTTTTCTGTGGCCGTAAATTTTCCTATCAAATCGCGGATCCTTGCAGTCCATATTACTATCAATAACTTTAAAATTAAATCCGTAAAAGGGATTTTACTTATTTTTCGAACACATTTTTTCCATTAACTAGTTTCAAAAAGAAGATATTCGTGACCGAAAACTATCGCTACGCCCCCTTTGGTTCGCCTTTGAAACCTGGAAACGTAGCGGCTAGCGCCGTTGAGCCACCTAGACTCGTTTCGGTCGCGAATAGAGACATATTTTGCGCCAAAATATTTTTAATTTTATTCTTAAACGTCCTTTGAAAAATAAGCGGGAGCCTGCGAAGATACATGTTTCAGGCGGATAGCATAATCAGTATCGGAAGGTGGATAATTACCTGGAAAATATATATTAGCTATACTGGTAATAAATGAAATATTCGTTTTGGGGTCTAAGAATTTATGGAGAGGGAGATAAAGAAGGAGAAAATCATCATGTACTCGACCAATGACCACGTCGAAGCGCCTCAACCCAAAGAAATGGTCGACTTGGAGGTTTGTGATTTTATTACTCCAGCATTACCCATTCGTATATTTACGGTACAACACCGAACAGGCCACTTTCGAACGGCTGGAGACTGAATTGAAGGAGGTCAACGCCAATGCGGTGTCTCTGAAGAAAACATTTTTGGAGTTGACGGAATTGAAACATATCCTGAGAAAAACGCAAACGTTCTTCGAAGAGGTAATGATTTTTCCCTTCTAACGTCCATCCTGACACTCAAAATTGTCCTTTGTCACGATGTTCTAGCAAGATTATAATTACATAGACTCGGAGACCAGTCAAAAACATTTAGTTACTGTGGAGCCGCAACATTCTACGGATCCATTGAGGTAAACCACGAGTTTTATTTACGCCCTATCGTAAAGTTAAGTAACTTAACGACCACAGTTTCGTAACGGGAGTGATTCTTCGCGAGAGAATTCCATCCTTCGAAACAATGCTGTGGCGAGTGTGTCGTGGAAACGCGCTTTTGCGTCTGTCTGATATTGGAACCCCTCTGGAAGACCCTATCACTGTTAAGTATCTTACGACTATACGGTTTGTGGTTTGTGGTTATAATTATTGTCGACTTAAAACAGGGTGAGAACGTAAATAAGAGCGTATTTATCGTATTCGTTCAAGGGGACGTGTTGAAGACCAAAGTTAGGAAAATATGCGATGGGTGAGATCATTTGGATTGGATTCCATAAGTTCATAATTAGATTTCGCATAAGTGTGGCAGTTCCCGTATGTAATAATGCTATCAATAATTATTTCGACTAACTGACACACTTATTGAACATAATTATAGACACGCATTTATTACGCGTTATTTACTTTTCAAACTTACTAGCTTTCGCGCTATGCTTTATCCATGTCCGGGTACCCAAGCCGACCGCAGGGACATGTCGAACGGGGTTGCGACCCGCTTGGAAGACCTCAAAATTGTAAACTTACGACTAAAAACCATCCTCTGGAATAAAAGACCCAAGTATATCTTTATTTTATAGGTTTTGAAACAAACTGAAAACCATCGTCACCGCGTTCTGGTTGCGGCTGCTAAACACGTCAATCCCTGGTTGATTAAAGTCCGTAAGCTCAAAGCGGTCTATTACACCATGAACTGCTTTAACATTGACGTGACGCAAAAATGCCTGATTGCCGAAGGTTGGTGCCCCGTCAAAAGCCTGCCCGAGGTTCAAATGGCGCTACAAAGGGGAACGGTTAGTGTCTTCTTAACCTAAACCCAATCGTAACTTAAGCGAGGATGTGATTACCGTAGGACCAAAGCGGCAGTTCCGTTCCCTCCATCGTAAACAGGATGAATACCAAACAGACGCCACCGACTTACAACAAAACCAACAAGTTCACCAGCGGTTTCCAAGCCATAGTTGACGCGTACGGAGTGGCGGACTATTTGGAAGTCAATCCTGGTACGACGCCATACCCTCGTCCGTCATTTTTCCTAATAATTATCCATTCCGACAGCCCCTTTTACCATCATCACATTCCCATTCTTGTTCGCTGTCATGTTCGGCGACTGCGGACACGGTCTGATCATGGCTATATTCGCCTTATGGATGGTACTTAAAGAGAAGAGTCTCGCCGCTACCAAGTCCAACAACGAGGTACTTACCTCAAATATACCTCTTTTTAGTAGACACTCAGTTAATCCGCTTGTCATACGTAGATTTGGAATACATTTTTCAACGGTCGTTACATAATTCTGTTGATGGGAACCTTCTCAATTTATACCGGCTTAATCTACAACGACGTTTTTTCCAAGTCATTCAATATATTCAAGTCCTCGTGGTCCATTCCCCTCAAGTAAGCCCTGCTTGACGCAACACTGGCGCTTACGCGTCAATAGCACCAGAGTTGGTTTTCATTATTTTTATTACAGTACGCCAAATGCTACTCTGGTGACGTTAAACCCTAACCAAACTTACTATGGTCATCCATACCCATTTGGGATAGATCCTGTACGTTATTTCGCTTAAATTTAGCTACAATAGAGATGTTTAACAAATCACGTAATTACAGGTTTGGCAAATGGCCGCCAATAAGATTTTGTTCCTTAATTCATACAAGATGAAAATGTCCATCGTTCTCGGAGTATGTCAAATGTTGTTCGGCGTTGCTTTAAGTATAAAGAATCACTTGTACGTTATACTACTGTTTGTCAGGATCTTTTTATGGAGAGGTCACCGCGCTGGACTATCTCTGCCATAAAATCAATGAAACCCGTTCGTCACAAGCGTAGTCTGCTCCTGGTGGGGCGAAAAGGTAACAGGGCAAAAAATTACTGTGTTTCGTCACGTCATCTTACGACCAGTTGTGAAACTTGTGATTTTTAATCATAATCAAAACTTATGATTTTTAGCTCAAATTATGACAGATTCAAACTTAACATTTTAATATATTATCTAACTTCTGTTTAAATATGAGAATATTATTTAAAATAATTAAGGAAACAATATTATATTACCATAAAGTATTTTTTTATATAATTCCTTATAAGCAGTATGCGCAAAGATAATATAAAACCTGTTACACTATATTCGAATTCAGAGAGGTTCCATCGGATGCTATAGGGCTCTACCATGGGAACTGTGTAGCTATATTTAGCAGGGGCGTAGGAGCGTTCTAGAAGTTGGTGGGGGCAAAGAGAAACGAAAAGGGGTCTAAAGAATGGTTTTGATTTTTTAATGGAGTGTACCTTCTCCGAGTGCATGTGTACTTTTTACTACTATGTAAATTGGTGGGAAAAGACTGAAATTTAAACACAGTGTGGTTCTATAAGCTTAATATGAGTTTAAAATGAGCATTTGAGACTTTTGAAGATTTTAACAGACCAAAAAGTTGGAGGGGGCAATAACATTAGTTGCCCCTCCCAGCAAACTTCTAGGGATGGGCATTGCCCCCCTTGCCCCCCCTGGTTCCTACGCCCCTGATATTTACGGAGTTCCGGCCGCAAGTGGGTAAATGATGTAGACTACGCGCGAGGCAGTGATTTCGAATCTAGGGTACGAGGTCTATATTATCTTTTGTGCAAAAGAGCACAGTGATGTTGACCTGAAACTGACGAACAAGTTTCCCAAATGTGCTGACCTCTACTTGAAATGATCCTGGTTTTGTGAAGGCGTATATGTTTCGTCCTTACGTCTACAATTATACAGGTCTAATATTTTAGGCATTTCAAGAACCATCTTAACATCTTTTGCGAGTTCATACCGCAGCTTCTCTTCCTCCTGTCTATATTTGGCTATCTGGTTATTTTAATTTTTAACAAATGGGTGTATTACGACTCCAACACCACCCAAGAAGCGCCGAGTCTTCTAATCCATTTGATCAACATGTTCTTGTTCAGCTACCCAACGGCCCCTCCCAATTTAGCTCCCATTTATCCCGGACAAGTAAGATACGTAAAACTCCCATAAAAAGGGACATCGATGACATTGTTTCGTTCTAACGCAGCAAGTTGTCCAGTCAATTCTGGTCATTGTGGCCGTGATATGCATTCCTTGGATGTTGCTCATCAAACCATTCATGCTGCGATCGAGGGCCAAAAAGACAATCGCTCGATCGGTATGGAGCTTACCATATATTTCAAACAATATTGGTATATGATTATGACCACGCTCATCTCGTTAATTAGCTCCGAAACTCTAATGTCGTATCTGTGGCCGAGAACGGAGAATTGGTTAACGACACCACGGACACGGAGAGTACCTCGACGGACTATAACGGAGGACACGGCGGACACGGCGATGAGTTCAACTTCGGAGACATTTTCATACATCAGGCCATCCATACCATCGAATACTGTCTGGGTTCCATCTCGCACACAGCTTCGTATCTGCGTTTGTGGGCTTTGAGCTTGGCGCACGCCCGTAAGACGTTTCCCCCGTAGATTATTGGGTCACTGGGTGACTGACGTCTTTGATTTACTTCTCAGAGTTGTCCGACGTATTGTGGACTATGGTCATGAGGGAAGCCTTCGCGATCACCGGATACGCCGGTTGCGTTTTGGTCTACGTCATATTCGCGGCTTGGGCTTGTCTGACCGTTGGCATTCTTTTGGTGATGGAAGGATTGTCCGCCTTCCTGCACGCGCTGAGGCTGCATTGGTACGACAGCCTTCTCGTTTACGTATTTAAGCTTATGTCAGAATTGAAGTAAAAGTTCAACGAGGTTTTTTTTTCAGGGTGGAATTTCAGAGCAAGTTTTATGTCGGATCTGGATATCCATTCACTCCATTCTCGTTCAAAAATTTTATCGAAGTTAACCTCGATGAATAAATCATTTTTTGCGGTGACGTCACTATTTGGGAATTGTTATATTTACTTCGGGCTTCTTTTTCTTTCGTACGTAGACGTATTATCAGAAGTTAATCGTTAACTTCTGGCAATATTATTTCATTTAATCTCTCATAAAAGCATAAGTAACATAACAATAATAAGTATGTTAATTAACAAAAATTATCACCGATATTATTTTCAGAGCAATTGCGCGATCAAGGTTCAGTTCAGCATCTGCCCCTTATCTAGTGTCTAAAATATTCCAAAACCGAAATATAGGATTACCACGGACGATAAAATACTATTTAGTTTTATTGCGAGTCCAAGTCGGAGTAGGGCGCGAGTGTCTGTGTTGAAAAAATTATTCAGTCAGAAAATTTAGCATTAAAATAACTGGAATTGTCAAACTAACCACTATTACGTTACTTATGATAAAAGTAATATTATCCCATTGAAATGTTTTCCCCAATCCCACAGACGCGATATTATTGGGGGTAAGTGTCCCCACTCCCATAGACAAACATATTTGAAACTTCTATTTTCGATTGCTTTAAGCAGGTCTGACCAAGTTTGCGATCCTAAAGATAAATTTTTTAAAGGTCGAGTTCACTATTCTCAAGCTCAACCATATTTTTGAAATAAAATAAACTTCTGTTTACATATTAATATCTAGGTTATCAGTTTCACAAAATCTTACCCCTATCCCAAGGAATTATTTCCGTTTCTGTTATAAATTTATTTACTGTTAGAATATTTAACTGTACTCCTTAAAATAAAAATAAACGGTAAAAGATGATCTGCGAGGGTTTTAAGTGTCAATGATCTGATAGCGGTGAACAATTTAAAACTTGTTCTGCTACAAAAGAAAACATTTGGAGAATTTTTCTTGATATTCTTTATTGAGATATGCTTGATGGAAGCTACCATTCAATGCCTCAAATATTCACAGGTGCGTTTGTTTTTTCAACTGTATTTATTTTGACTTCTAAAAATCAATAGTAAGTGACTAAAATAGGTAGTTTTACGATAGAATATAAAAATTCGCTTTTTAATAACGGAACGGTATGAAATTTAAAGGCTTTAGAGTAGCCCGTTTTCTCTATAAAAAACGTCCGTATGTTATTGACCCTTTGGATTGAATCCTCTCTTCAAACAGGCTCAGGCGCGCTAATTTTGTAGATTCTTTCGTCGAAGATTCACGGCCCCAGTTTCGCGGATTTCCCAACGCGGTATCTTCTCGCTAATCAAGATTCTGATAGATTTTGAGTTTCATATTCTGATGAAACCGTGAATCACTTGGAAAAAGCTTTAACATTTAAATCGTAGCTATTTATCGAAAATGCCGTAGTAATAGTAAAAATACATAATTGGATAGCTACAAAATACGCGCCCATTAAACGAAAATTACACAATCGGGTGAAAGCCAATGAGGCTCTTCTCTTGTTGTACACGTGATAGGTCCATGTGTTTTACCGGCATCCCCCTTCAAATATTATGACCCAAAGTCGAATAAAAGCACTGTGCCTCGCCGCGTATACCGGCATAAGCGGCATTCGAAGAGAGATTACCGCACATTCGCGCGCAATGCGATTGAGCACTTTCCGCAAATGTAATTTTTTCCCGTTTCACGTGTTTTTATTACTCGCCAAACTTTAAAGAGGTTGAATAATGGTGGCAGATTACGGTTTTTGTGGGAATTCCACTTTATGGGTGAGCTTTATCGTTTAATTTCCTTTTTTTTTAATTAATTTAGCCGTGTTATCGCGATAGTATTTACACCAAGGCTTATTTTTGGCGTTTACTGGGCTGGACATGGCTAGAGAAAAGGGCTTGTTTTTTCAAACGAGTCTTTTTACCATGCCATCGTCACTTCTTTTTGCTGTTTAATCATATGTTCATTTACGATGATGTTTCCGAGTTTAAAACTAACTCTATTTAAAATATCCCATCCTACTCAAATACGACACCGGTGTTTAAGCAGAACATTTATTAATCCAAGGTTCAAGCTGTTTTCGCGAATGTATATGACATCAAAACTTTCGCCTTGAAAACGCTATTTAAACAGTTCGCGATATCATTGTGATTCTTTGATGTAATTTATTTTTTAAATATATCTTGAGCCCCGTTTTCAATTACGATAAATTTCAGGCTTTTCGCTTTTGCTTTTTTGACGCGCTTTTATTTCAAAAGAAGCCTATATCAAATCCATTTAGATATCTGCTTCTCGTGACAAAAAAGCCGATAGAGAAGCTTCTCGCGGTTGCTTTTGACGCAAAAGCGTGATTTTTGTTCGGAAAAATCGTGATTGAAAACGGGGCTTTAATGATAGCTGGTTTAAAATTAAAGAAAGGCAGTTTCCCTGTGATATTTTTACTATTAGTCCAAACTGAAGCATTTTTTATGATCCTAAATATAACAACTGTAATTTTTTATTGCAAATTGCTATTTCACATTATGGGCTTTCTCATTAATATTTAATAATCAGGAATATTGGTACTCCGCCTATGCTGAAGATGGCGCTACACAACACTAGGGGGCTTTACCGCTTCTATTTAATAACGGCGCGAAGCACGTTCCATTTAACAAAATAGAAGCGGGAAGGTCGCCTAATTTTGTATAGCGCCATCTTCAGCATAGTCAGGAGTAAAAGTCTTCCTCATTGCGCGCGCCAGAACCAACCTTGGCTACGACAATAGTTCTTGAATATGACAACTATAATTTTTGAAGGACTCCTCGTTAACGTGGAATACCACAAATCCGGAGCTGACTAATTGTTTCGAGTCGACGGTCTTGGTATTTGTACCGTGCGTCGTTTACTGGTTATGGGCGGTGTACGAACTGCGTCAAGCGTGTCGCAGCAGAAACCGACCCAACAAATTGACATGGCTGCACATTGTCAAACAGGTAAGAGGACGTTTCTTATCAGGCGCTGAGAAAGCTTTCTGACAAATTTTTTAGGTCGAGATTTCAAAAATAATCAACCTTTTGTTTTAAATTCGTAACTCTCATTGTGATCGTCTTATCAGTGAGCTTAGACCACTTGACTTTCTCCAAATGGTTTTATATCGAAGGGTTGTTACCGGCTCGTGTCACCATGCGCTTTTCGTTATAAATATCGCATTATCAACGGTGATTAATTTTCGTATGATATCAATCGGTAAAGAAATTATTTAGGATGTGGCAGATAATAGAAAACTTGTAGGACTGTGGACGTAGCTTCATTGTGTACCATCTACATACCCACAAGCTCTCTATTAAGGTCTTTCTTTATCGAAAGCTAAAATCTATATTTTACTTTTTTTGGATAAAATAAAATTATTCGAAAATGTTGAAGACAGTCAAAAGTAAATGAAGAGAAAAATCTTAGACTGACCTCTTTCTATCATTGCGTGTGTTTAAATTAGATCGACAACGCGTTATTCAAAGAGCCAATAGAATCGCCGCAAACTCGCGTCCTAAAGGGAATATAACCTCCAATCGGTTTTTGGAAAACCCTCTGGAAGACCCTGACTATTTTAGGGATTACATCAGGAACCAAGCACTAAGTAACACTAAGCAGCGCCAAAAATGTCGAGACCCATAGTAGGGAGCGGACAATATTGGTACTTTTGGGGGAGGTTATATTCCCTTTAAAAATTGTGCTCATCTGGTTACTTCTGGGTAAAACATTGACCTATTTCACGATGTCAAATAATAAATTATTATACTTTGATTAGTTATAAATAAGAAATAACTGCGCAAAATTTTAGAATGTAATTTTTCAAAGCCTCAAAAAGCAGCGAACTTTTTTTACCGCGGCGGAGTATACGTTTCGATAAAATCCCTGTAAAACAGGTATGAGAGATGTAAGCGAAATCATTAAAAATATTTTGCCCTCAAATAGCTCGTCACAAATATCAAAAGTGACATAAGACCCAAAAGTGTGTCAACTCTACCTTTGCGCCCGTTAAAATATTTACTGAGAGCTAGTCTCACAATAGACTACATAACCTACTAGTTGGAATAGTACTAGTAACGGTAAATTTAGTCTATGGTCTGGCGCGATTTTCTCTCCGATTAACTCGCCCGTAGACATACGTTCTAAAACGCCTCACTCGGCGGCGCTGGAGTGGAGAAAATTTCAAATTTTGATGACGTATTTTCAACCCCCTCTCCCACTCCCCCTTTTTACTTCGAGAAAAGCTCCCATTAAACATTTATCGTACTGACACACTTTTGGGTCTTATGTCGCTTTTGCAAATATTAACCCTCTATTTACTTTTGATGCACCTTTTTATTTTTTAAACTTTCGTTTTCTAGCTACTGAATACGATCATGTTCATCATAACAGCGATCAAACTAGTGTCTTTGTTAGTGATTTATGAAAACGAAGACACTAGACATGTGGAATTGTCAAATCTGTGCGGAGTGGCGATTGAGGCAGTTACTTACGTACGTTTCCCCATAAAATCCGCATTGTTGGGACATTGAGATAATATTGCATTTTTATAGGTGATAATCCTATTCCTAAGCGCCTACGCCAAGCAGAGGGGTATTTTGGTGTCCAACGCGTTGCCCTTGTTCTGGCTTTTGCAATGCATCGCCTACTCAGCGCTGACGTACAAGGAGTTCACTCAAACGTTGATAGTAAGGCGATATGGTCAAATTCGCGCGTGGCGAGCGTATTCCAACAGACACTGTGATTGTGCTGATTTGGGAAAATTCCTCCTATGGTCCTACAATCACACTACAGAGTGCTTTAAATTTGTAGATACGTGCGTGAAACCCTAGTCATTTATCTGAAAAATTATTCAATTCACGCAGGTCACCTTAACTATAAACAAAATATCGACCTTCCGGCTGGTGACGCATATGGCATGATACCTTTTTTTTGTTATCTACACATCGGTGTCGACCCAAGGCCTTAGACACCAGCACACTATAACTGATTAATCAGGGTGAGATATGTGTAACGGCCACGCCAACGGGGGGATACGTGGGAACAAGGGTAGGGACACTCGCGGTGGAAGTATCCCGACCACCCGTTGGGGTATTGGTGGTCGTCCTCACACGGCCATCCACAAACTCTGCCTCCCAGACGCTTAGGATTACAGGAGTACGCCACTACTCCCGGCTATGGTATGAAACCTTTGACTTGCATGAAATCTATTTAAGCGCTGCTTAGTTGGAATACGTTCGAAGTTAAACTTGAATGATTCATATATGGAGAAAACTTGCGTGATTCATATATTGAGAAAACTTGCATGATTCATATATTGATAAACATGTGGTTATTCGTAGGAGCAATCCGTGTGGGAGAAAATCAACAGCATCGTAATAGTCATCTCAACCGTCATTTCACCTATACTGTTAATATTGAATTCTTTTTGCGAGACGCCCTCCACGTTTGAAGTGCTAGATAACGAGGACGACATTCAGGTGATAAATTAGTGTCAATTCGTCGAAGGTGAGGACCTTGCTCGTTCGCCCTCCGCCACTACCGCAAATTTCGTTTTCAAAGATACCACTTGCATTGCATAGACTGACTTTGTTTAAAATATAATTATTATAATAAAATGTTCCTTAACGCTTGTTAGAGTTGCAGTGTGCGAATATAACACGCTGTCCTCGCACTTTGCCAAAGACAATAAGCTTTTAGAAAATTAATAATAATAAATTAAATTTAATATCTTCATTAGGACAATTGTCCCTGTAAAAGAAATTCATTATTTGCCATTTTGACATTCTCATGGGCGACCAAGTACGTTCGTATTGCACGCATTACCGTTATTTTCCAAACCAATATTAACAGCGATGGTTTTGGTTTTGTAAGAATCGTAATCCTTGGGACAAAGCGGAAATTAGAAATCGACCATGTGGATCCTTTGTGCAAGGACATGCGATCAGCCACCGTCACTCGGGTGTACGATGCCTACTTCCTTCCTAGCGCTAGGTATGATCCTTCGTACAGTCAGGATCCCGTTATGGAGAGGTCAGCGTACGGAACTGTCTCTGCCGTATAATTAATTGTAAATCGTTCGTCAGAAGCGCGTTATTTTCCTGCTGGTCTCTTGTTACGCCATCTAACGACCGCTAGTGGAACTACTATAATTTTAGCGGGAAAATTATACTACACTGAACATAGGCTCTACGCATCTTAACATACTATTCTATTCGCGACCGAAACGAGTCTAGGTGGCGTAACGGCGCTAGCTTCTCCGAGGTTGCGCCTATGATCTAGCGTCTGCTACAGACAAATTAAAAAGTCACAAAAACGTGTTTTCTTAAATAAACTTATGAAAATATAAGCCACAGATACAAAAATTATATTAAAATTCAAGTATCATTATTTATTAAGGAAAATTTACGAATAACGATGAGGAAAAACTAATAGCGTCTTCCTTAGCCGCTATCTATCTAGGTTTCAATGGCGAACTAAAGGGGGCGTAGCGATTTTGAAATAATAAGGATGACAATAATTATATTGGTAAATCAAAATTTGCTTTATTTGGGGTTTCAGTATAAATGGCGCAAAAGAGCGCAGTTAAATCCCCCCCCCCCTGCCTGAAACTGACGAAGGAGTTGCATTGGAATCCGAGAGTACACTGACCTCTTAACAGAACAAACCTGATTTCTGCTTACTATAGTCTATTAACCGGAGTTATTGCATTGCAGAGCTATACAAGAGAGGGATAGCTCAAGTGCTCCGGAAGTGGTCATTCAAAATCCGATTAAGATTCCACTGATCCGAACTTTGTGGAATGTTTCGTGGTGGCCTTTTGTCTTGGGCGGCGTCTTCGAATTCATTTCAGTCATGCTCACTTTCGGGCCTCCTTATTTATTGAGGTACGCCACTCACGCACTTCACTCCCTTATATTCGCGCGTAACCTTCCTTGTATGTATTACAGCAAATTGTTAAACTTCGTCGCTACCGACGAACAGTATTGGCACGGATTTTTCTACGCTTTCTCGTTTTGGTTTTTCATCATATCCGAATCAGTCATCGACTCGTTAGCGCAATACTTCCCATTGGTAGCTTCCGTTCAAGTCAAAAATGCTCTAATTAGCGCCGTCTACCGAAAGGTAACAACCTGGTTTATTGCCATAAGTGTGTCAGTTAGCTATCAATAATTATTTGGACTATGTGTTAACGCAAAATTTACGTCATTCTCAAAAAGATAAATTATCACTTGTCGATCCTACGGCTTCCTGCACGCGCTTACCATATCGACGAGGCAAAGAGCACCAAAAAAGTGTGGTCTTTTTAGGAATGCCTCCTTATTAAAAAATTAACACGCGGAAAATAGAGTACTGACGCACTTCGGTGAAAAATAGTTATACAATTATGGTACGTAGTGCTGCCTCGACTTAACCTCTGACCTTGTACGACAGATTTTGTTATTGAGCAACTCGGCCAAGAAGAACTACTCCGCCGGCGAGATCACCAACTTGATGTCGGTCGACACGGAGGAGATATTCGAATTCACGTCGTACGTGTACCAGTTCCTGAGCATACCGTTGCGTATCGGTCTGACGTTGTGGTACCTGTGGTACTACTTGGGTCCCTCCAGTTTGGCTAGTTTGGGCGTATTCGCTTTCCTGTCGCCGCTCTCGTACTTGCTGGGAAGCAAAGTCGATTACTTTCAAGTAATATCCAATTAGGAACGCGGTTGGTCTTTGGCGTGTAACGATTCATTCAGGGTTCTTCTAACAGGAACAAATGATGGCCAGGAAGGACAAACGTCTCAAACAAATGAGCGAAATCCTCAATGGGATTAAGGTCTTAAAACTGTACGCCTGGGAGAAACCGTTCATGAAAAAAGTGCTGGAAACGCGGGACGAAGAATTGGAGTTTCTGAGGAAAGGGGCCTACTTGGATTCGTTCTTCGTGTTTCTTTGGGTCGCGGCTCCCTTCGTGGTGAGTGTCGCATTATTATGAATGCGCGACGCTTCATTTTCTAAACGTTCACTTTGTAGGTGTGCCTGGCTTGTTTTAGTACCTTTCTGCTCTCAAATAGCGACCATCAACTGACGGCAGAAATAGCCTTCGTTTCTCTTTCTCTGATTGGGCTCTTGCGCGCCCCTATGGGAATGCTACCCGATTTGTTAACCAGGATGATCAAAGTTTGTTACATTTTCTATTGCAGTTCTTGGCCGCTAGTTTCGAGGACACTTGGTAACTTTTGTTAATTCCACAGTGTATCGTATCGCTCAAACGATTGAAGACCTTTTTACTTTGCGAAGAGTTGAACTACAGGACTGTCGGAGACACCGTCGATATAGGTATTAGCGAGCCAGATTTTCCGAACTAATTACGGAGTTAATGTTTCATTTATTGATTAGGGGATGCCATTAACATAAAGAATGCTACTTTGAGATGGGACATGACTGCAGAACCCGTCTTGAAAAACATTACTTTGAATGTTAAGAAAGGGTCCCTAGTGGCAATCGTCGGTCCCGTTGGAGCGGGAAAGTCGTCCATTTTATCGGCTATATTGGGCGAAGTACCCCTGACGTCTGGTACCATGAGCAAAGTAGTAAGTCGCGGCAACTATTGGCATTTACTTCACGCGTCTCAGAATCTAAAAATAGTTTTTAATCGAAGGGCTCCATCGCCTACGTTCCCCAACAAGCATGGATCCAAAATTGTACCTTGAAACAAAACATCATCTTCAGGAAGTCGTACAATCAAAGGCGGTACAACAAAGTGCTGGACGGTTGCGCCTTGAGAGCTGATTTAGAAATACTAACTGGCGGTGACATGACGGAAATCGGAGAAAAAGTAGTAGTTGATGGTCCACTTTTCTTCATTGCGACATTTAATTAATAAGTATTGATCAATTCTTGCAGGGAATCAATCTTAGCGGTGGTCAAAAACAAAGGATAAGTTTAGCACGAGCCGTGTACCAAGACGAAGAGGTTTACCTACTCGATGACCCTTTGAGCGCGGTAGACGCCAACGTGGCGGCCCAGTTGTTTAAAGAAGTTATAGGTCCCACTGGTACTCTGAAAAGAAAAGTAACGTTGGCTATTGGGTTTGGGCCATTCAACGGCGGTGCTAACTAAATTGAGTTCTAATAGACGAGGATTCTGGCCACGCATAATATCGCCTTCCTGTCCGAAGTGGATGAGATTATTGTTCTGGCGAACGGAGAAGTTGCGGAACAAGGCACCTACGAGATGTTGATGAAAGATCGTGGGAAATTCGCCGATTTCATTAAAGAGCATCTTAATCAAGAACACAAGGAGGAAGAGCCGGAGGAAAATGTTGGGAAACTAGAATTGCCTCAAGGAAACCTTGTAGTGAATAGGCAAATATCCATGAAGACACAAGTGTCTGTTATGAGCAACGAATCCCAACTAGAGGAAGAACAAAATTTCGCGGTAGATCATTTGACCGAAGAAGAGTCGATGGAAATGGGGAAGGTGCGTCTAGAGATTTTTATCATTAAATTTAATTTTAATTTTAATTTGAAATGCTGCAGGTCAAATGGGAAATCTATGGCTCCTACATCAAACACATTGGAGTAGTCTTATTTATAGTTATTTTCGTTTTCAACATGTTGTCAGCAATTTTTGAGGTAAAGATACTCACCACGATGAATAATCCATAGGCTAATAATAATGTACTGGTAATTAATTTTAAAGACTGGTTCTGGCTTGTGGCTCAGCCATTGGTCAACCAACACAACTGGATTGTCCAGCCAGATAGATGGACTCGGTGTCTATGGAGGAATCATCTTTGGCTTAGGTTAGTTCTTAATCTTGTTAGTGTTTCTAATGGAGTTTTTTGTGTGTCTTGATTATAAGTCTTGGGTTATTTTTGAAGCATTGATGATTTTTCTTTGCTACATTATACTGTTCTACGGAGCTGTCAAGGCAGCGCGCAATTTGCACTATGATCTTTTGGATTGCATCATCAAGTGTCCCTTATCATTCTTTGATACCACACCTGTTGGACGTATTTTGAACAGGTATGTGAGAGAAATTCCAATTCGCGACTTTAAAATTTGTCTGATGTTTGGAGGGCGTTGTATAACAGGTTTAGCAAAGATGTTCAATCAGTAGATGAGCAGCTACCATGGTCAGTAGGCAATATGCTGAACACATTGTGTTGGATACCCGTTACGTTTATCTTGATTGCATTGGCGTCCGTGTATATTATTCCTTTCATGTTGACTACTACTATTATTTACTACTTTGTTCTGGTAAGTCGTCCCATCCACTTTACCTTAAAGAAGTAGTAATTAGGAGATTGAAGAATTCTTCATGTTTCGAACAGAAAATTTACATTCTGACGAACAACCAACTGAGACGGTTCGATTCAGTGACGCGATCGCCAGTGTACTCGAACTTCACAGAGACCATTCAAGGAACTTCAAGCATCCGAGCCTACAACGCGCAGCAGTATTTTATAGACCGTTCCCATCAGAAAGTAGATGAAAATATGAAATGTTACTATACTAGATTGCTTGTAGGAAGGTAAGAGCCAACATTCCAAAAGTTGGTCTTTCACCTTATACTTCATCCAAAATGTTTCTCTTAGATGGCTCGACGTCGCTTTGGCCATATTATCAAGTGTTACCATTTTGGCAACTGCTCTGATTGCTGTATTTGAGCGAGATACTGTTCACGTTGGCGTGCTTGGATTGGCATTGACTTACTGTATAGAGGTGATTGTGAAACATACTGAGATTCATCCACCGAGCTAATATAATGCAAATATTTCTGTGACACATGTAGTTGAGTGCAGGCTTGGGATGGATGGTGAAGATTGGGGCTTTTCTGGAATCTCAAATAGTAGGTGTAGAAAGGATACGTGAATATTCAATGCTCAAGCCTGAAGCGGAATGGGAAGTAGCAGAAAATAAGCCAAAGTCTACATGGCCAGATCAGGGATTGGTTGAAATTAAAGATTATAGTGCAGCGTATCGTGAAGGGCTCGAGCCAGTTCTGAAGGAAATTAATTTAACAATCGAAGGCGGTTCCAAGGTCTGGGTTCTCGCAGTATTAGAATAAAGACTTTTCTGTTAACTCAAACCATTATGATTATATAGGTTGGAATTGTTGGCAGGACTGGTGCTGGAAAATCATCACTTATCTTGTCCTTGTTCCGCATAATTGAACCACTCAGAGGAAGTATAATGATAGATGGTGTTGATATCCATAAAATTGGGACCCATGATTTAAGATCAAAATTGACCATTATTCCTCAAGTGAGTAAGACGGCGCAGCCTTTTGGTGGGATGCCCATGACCAATATAGCTTTGCATTACATGTCAGCTTGCTAAGACACATAAATGGCTGAAATTAAATTTTTTCCTAGGATCCAGTTCTGTTTGCTGGTTCTTTGAGGATGAACCTGGATCCATGGGATGAACATACTGATGAAGAAATATGGACGTCATTGGAAAGATCCCATCTTAAAAATCACATTTCCACCCTTGAAGGTGGACTGGATTATATTGTGACTGAAGGTGGAGATAATCTTAGGTACAAAATTTAATGCAGCTACTCAAACTTAGTTGAAATTATGACCATTTGAAATTCTGTTTCAGTGGAGGACAGAGACAGTTGGTTTGTTTGGCTAGAGCTCTATTGAGGCAAACCAAAATTTTAATATTGGACGAGGCAACTGCATCCGTGGATTTGGATACAGATAGTTTAATTCAAGCTACTGTCCGTGAAGCATTTGCAAGCTGCACCGTAATTACCATAGCACACAGGCTACATACTATAATCAAATGTGACAAGTTGGTTCATTTTTTAATCGACTAAAATTGCCCTTTGCATTTTTTTTAATTTAATTTTTTTTTAGAGTTATCTGTTTCTCGCGGGGTCAATTGGTCGAAGAAGGCTCCCCTGATGACCTTCTTCAGAGACCAGACACCCATTTCTACAGTATGGCGAAGGACGCAGGATTGGTATGAAGCCAAGCACGCCCTTTTAATTTTTGAAGTATAAAATATCTCGGACTCTGAGATTAAGGAAATTCCTTTTGATTTGAAGGTCAATCAGAATATTGGCCTTCTATAAAGTTGCCAACAAATACATTGAATTATTGCCATGTCAGATGAAAACTTATGGCTCAAGCTAGTCAGTCAGCTGCTATGTGAAGCCAAATGCATAATAGATGCAATTACATTCTGACTGACTAATTTCAATGACTAAAATAAGATTTCAAAGGCATCTTTTTTTAATTTAATATTATTTATACTTATTTTTCGAAAACTTTAGCTCTTTTTTCAAAATAAACTACATTTAAATACTAAAATTTAAATATTATAAATATTTTTTATTTATAAAACTAACATTGTATTATCTTTCATTTATCAGTAAACCAGTGATTAAAAATTTAATTATTTTAAATAAACAAGCAAGAGTGAATTCTTAAAACGAGTCTTTTACACCGATAGGTTTACTGTTTATTCATACGGCCTACTCCCGCCTTTGTAGTTTCCAAACTCAAACTGTTTGGTACGACGCCATTCAATACATTCTTGACGACGCACAGTGTGGCAAACCGAGCCCAAACCTGGCCAAAAGTCAAAAAATAAATCACGCCTATGAATTTTATATTATTTGTTTATAAACCACCACATAATTTACTGGTGTTTGATTTTTGACTGCCAAATTTTATTCTCCACCATGTCAGCTTACTAAGACACATAAATGCCATTTCAGATGAAAAATTATGGCTCAATCTAGTTCGCTGATATGCAAAGCCAAAATGAGTAATAGGTTCGATTACATCAAGACTGACTAGTCTCAATGTCTGGAATAAGTGATCATAACCATATTTGTTTTCATACTAATTTTTCAAAAACCTTAGCTTTTATTTTTTAAATGTACTACATTTTAATCGGAGTATTTGTAATATTAACATCATATTTTCTTTTCATTTATCAGTAAACGAGTGTTTAAAAATTAAATTATTTTATATTAACAATATAAGTGAATTCTTCTTAAAGCAAGTCTTTTACATAAACTATTCTTCTTGCTGCGTTAGTGTAACCTTCTTTGAAGTGGAACCAAATATCTCCTTTCGGAGATGACTGATCTTTTGTCTTATCTTCAGATTTCTTTTCCACTTTTCGCCCAAAAAAATCAACAACTTCAGTTTCAACAATATCAATAACCTTTGGTTTAAACTTTTGCTTGAAATTTGGCACCTTCTCTTTACTAACAGGCTCAAGTTCTACTTCTTTATTTTCACTTTTTCTCATCTTTTCCAATTCTAACTCTCGCGTAATCAAATTTTTAGTGGTGTAAGTTAGAGTCTGATTAGGTTTTGATTCACTAAATTTAGAGACTTGTTCAATGTTAGGTTCCAGAACATACGCGTACAAGCCATCCATCGATCGCTCTTGCCTGTAGACCAAATTGTAAGCTATCATAATTTCAATGACGTGTTTCAATTCGGCTTTCTCTTTTTCACTAAAAAATTGAAAGCTAACTGGTCTAAATGTGGGTTGAATTAACAATGGTAAATAAGGTAGTAACTGCAGAATCATGGTGCTAGGGTTATTAAAGCTTCGCACAATTGGAGATGCGTAATTAGTCATAGAGGCTACTATGTTCGAGATTTGATTTATCTTATTTTTGCTATCTTGCAATGCAGATGGGTAATTTATTTTTGAGTAAGAGAGGGAAGAAAATAAAAAGTGAGTTGCCGTAATTAAATACGGTAAGTAGGGAAGTAATGAATAAATTTGGGTTGTCGATATATGGCTTTGAAAAACATCGCAATCGCAGAAATAATCTGTGCCAGTACAAATATTTTCCATTAATGGATCTCTAAAATTAACTCCCAAATAATTTTCAAAAATCCCTTGCGTTAATTTATCATATTCCCCATATGATTGTACTAGTCTTAAAACTTTAACAAATCTACCTGATATGCTTGTCTCATCTCTCTTTAAATCTTGCATATCCCCTTCTAAAGAGGGCATTTTTTTCACAGACCTAGGAATTTGAAAGATGCTTTGCCAAATGTTAAAAATGCTCCGTTGAATATCCTTTTGGCCAATGGTGCTAGTATTAATATCTCTAATTGTTACTTGTTTTTTCAAATTTCTAAGAAATTGTAAGGTGGAAAGACACGAACGAATATCATTTTCTGTTTTAGTGCATAATGCTAACATTGCATTGCGATCAGTTTTTATATTCTCTTTGTGAGCTATGTTGGACAGCCTGCTAGCTAACCGTATAGAGGCTGTGGGAGGGAAAGTCAACACAAATGCCAATTGTCGTAAAGGTCTTAACGAAGGCTTATACAAATCATTACAAATACAAACAATTGGTCGCAATAATACGGGAGTTTTCTTTTTCCCAGCCCTAGTCGCTTTAATGAATGAAATTAGAACATTTATAGCAGGAGCGGGAGCTCCATCAATTTCATCTATTATTAGGCAATTTGGTTTAGGGTCAGAACCAATAACAGACCTCATTTGGGTAGCTGCTTCTAATTGTTTTTGGAAAATTTCAACACTGCGGTCATCACTGGCATTCATTTCAACAACATTGTATCCAGCATGGTTTGCTATGATATCAGCCAATGTTGTTTTCCCTAATCCAGGGGAACCACAAAGTAAAGCTACTTTGTAAAAAGGACGATTTAGCTCGTCTAATGTTTCAAATTGCTTTGTTTGATTGTCATTAGTATTTTTGTAAGGCAATTTGGCCTGCTGCAGAATTTTTGCAGAAACATTAGTGCCAAAAACCACTTTATCCCATTGCTTCAACCAGCTCAACAAACTTCGATTTATGCCATCATCGCTTAGTAGCTCTGTATAGTTTTTGGGCTTATATTTTTCAACCCACAGAAGTTCATTATCAATTTCCGGTAAAATTTGCATGTCAGATAAATCATCATCCAGAGAAAAATCTCTATTTTCACTATCACCAAGAAGTCTCATCCCTCCACTGTTTTTCAAAAGTTTTCTTTCGCGGTCTCTCTCAACTTGATCTCTCAAGACAGTGTAAGGAACATCTAACAGCTGGCCAGCTCTTTTAGGCGCAACAAATTCATCCTGCATGCTTCGAATCCTCAAGTTAATTCTAGCACCATCAAAACCAGTTATGGGTATAGTGTCATAAATGGTATTTGAAGACTTTTTAGGTTTAGAAGTTTGTGAAAGTGTTGTTAAAAAGTTTTCTTTATTATTCTCATCATCAGGCTGGAGTGTTGGGGTTACCATTGCAGTGGATGGTACATTATTGGATATTTTGGGTTTTTTGGAATTTGGTTGAGATATGTTTCCATCAACACTAAACAACTCCTTAACAATATCCTCCTCTGGAACATCCTTTGGACTGTCAAAATCGAGTTTCCTTTTATATAACTTTACTCTCAACTCTTCTTCTTTCTCTAGGTCTTTCATGGCTTCAAACTCATCTTCAAATTGAGATTCAAAAATATCATCACTTTCTTCATAATATTCTTCCATTTTTAACCAAATTCTGTTAAGAAACTTTCGAAAGTAAATGACATAATTTAAGCATGGTACATCATGTGCCAAGTTGTGAGAAGAAATTAACAATCTGTTATCTGTCAATCTCCCGCCAAAAGCTAACTTTGAACCTATCAAAATTCAGAACATTTTGGCTCATTATTTTCGACCAATCATTTATGGTTTTCATTTACATCTGGCAAACAACGGCCAACTTAATAATTTGTCATCCCAAAGAGTCATACGCGACTTTCCAAGCAAATCTAAGTTGGTCGTGGCTAGACGTATGGTACGGTTAAAACGGGACGCGGTAGCCCGGTAAGTTACCGTAAGTACCGTATAAGCCTTGTCTAGAAACACTGTTTTCTGAGAAATGGCAACTCAAGAGGGAGAAAATCATCAAAATTGTCTTTGTATTTTAAATAATGATATGAAATATATAACTATCAACCAACATATTTTAGCAGTGAAAGACCTGAATATAAATTTGAGTTACTTAAAAAACTTAGTTAACAATGACAATATCCAAGATAAAGGTAATGTTACTTGAAAAGTTCAAAATACGATTGCAAACTTAATTTTTATTACTGTTATTATTTTTAGATATTTCCCTTGAAGAGTTGTCTAGTTCATCTATGGACATATTTGAGTCCAGCAATGAGTTTGAAAATCTCAATGATGAATCTGATTCTATTACTGCAGGTCAGCCGGAAGCGCTGCGTAACAGTAGTTATGAGTCAATTTTATCATCTGGCGAAGATGGACACTTGAGTGATAGTCTGCTAAGTGACTTAAATAGTGCTGTGGTCAAAGTATGTCCAAAAACCGCACAGCTTGTCAGATGGAGTCCCATAACCCCATTAAGGTAACTTAATAATATTTTGGTTTAATCACATGATCTTATGATTCTTGTAATTTTCTTAAGTGTATCAACTCCTAAACGAATTAAAATAAGTTTAGGAGCTGATTATTCTGCAAATTCCTCAGAAATGGAATGGAGTGTATCCATGCAAACTCCGCTTAAAGAAGTTAAAAAGTGCGCAAATATTGGATGTACATTACCCGAGACTATTTGTAGAATAGAACATGTTGAAATAGCTCTTAAGTGCAACAATTATTTTGAATCAGCTATCAGTCTTAAAGATGAAACCAGAATTGACAATGAGGATGGTTTAGATAGTGATTCTACTAGATTTCAGTTTCCGAAAGTCATTGCTAATGAATGCTTACCAGTAGTTGAAGAAAAATCTAGACCAATTTTGGAATGTGCCAATAATTCACCTTTAATATTGAAATACAATTTCCACGAAATGAATGCAAAAGCAACTTCTAAGAATGATGATTTATCTTTAAGCTGCTATTTTTCTAATAGCATATCTCCCACCATATTGGACGGTATTTGTCAAGTGTCTGAAGTATTTGATAATCTAGATGATAGCTCTTTTACGGACGATGATGAGGAGCAAAATCCCAAATCATATTTAACAACATCAACACCTTTGTTGAAAAAGAATTTTAGTAAAAAACTTTCTTCCCACACCCCTCTGTCACCAGTTTCAAAAAATGAAAATTCACCAAATGTTATGTTATTGGAAGAACCATTACCAATCAAAATTGTCAAGCCTACAACAAATCAAGAAAGACATAGAACTAGGAAGTTTTTGTATCCATCACGATCTCAGCTAGTGCGAAATATGAAAAATGGTAATAACAATTATATTAAGAAAATATCGTTTGATCCTGAACTGGACACTGTCAATGAAGTGTCCAGAGAATCTGCATATCACCCTTCCTATGAAACTGCTACTCAAGCTTTTGATGATTTCCCAATAACTCAGACAACTCTAAAAGAATTATCTACTGCAATTGAAATTGTGGAAAGTGTACATGCGTGCAAAACATCTTATGTTAAAAAGGATGACTTCAGTCAATTTGAGAATAGTCAAGAGAATGATGTGACCCCTGTCATATTGGAGGTCCCAATTAACAAAATTGCTTGCTCAAATTTTGCCACACCTTTAACCGAATCGAATAAAAATTATAACACTACTGGAATATCCAAAAGACTTTTCAACTATGATTTTGAAAAAACAAAAAATAGTGTTTTGTTTAAAACCTCTGCTGGAAAAGATGTTCTAAAGTTAGATGAAATTAATAACAGTCCAGTTAATGGAAATTTAAACAAATCTATTACAGTGGACATGTTTGATGAAGAGTTCATATATGAGAGTGAACCACCTGAAAAATTCCTGATTGAACAGATTAGTAAAAAAGAAGTTTTAAGAGATTATAATAAGGAAAAAGCTACAACGAAGCCTAAAATATTTTTGGGATTTACATCGGCTTCAGGCAAAAAAGTAACAGTATCTGATAAAGCTTTTGAAAAAGTTAAAACTTTGTTTTCCATCGAAGAAGATTGCGGGCTAGGAAGCGCAATTACTAGCTCAAATGTGTTGTCCATTCCTAGCTTCAGTGTGGATTGTAAAAAAAAAATTACTGTTTCAGAGCAATCTTTTGCAAAAGTTAACTCATTTTTTGGAAATGAAGAATTGGTGGATAGTGGAATTGGAACAACACTCGGTCCTTCAACCAGTTCTAATTTTACAGGATTAAGCACTGGATCTGGGAAAAAAGTTTTAGCTTTAACAGTAGATACTTCACCCTCTATTCGAAGTTGTGATTTTTTGAGATGTGGAAATAACATTTCAGATTCAGATATTGCTCTGAGAAAATCGAAAGAAGTTTTCAATGAACCAATTCAACCAAAGGAAGCCCATTATCATAATGGTACATCGGAATTTATAGGATTTTCCACTGGGTCAGGAAAGAAAATTTTGGTCTCTGATGATTGTTTGAGGAAGGCTAAAAGCCTATTTGAAAATGAAGCAGTTATACTGTCCGGCACGACATCGAATTGTCAGGCTACTTTTGGATTTTGCACTGGCTCAGGAAAGAAAGTTTCAATTTCTGATGATTCTTTGAGGAAAGCTAAAAGCATTTTTGACAATGAAGCAATAATACCACCTGGCACAACATCCAACTGTCAAGATACTTCAGGATTTGTTGGATTTTCCACTGGTTCAGGAAAGAAAGTTTCAGTTTCTGACGATGCTTTGATTAAAGCTAAAAGCCTGTTTGATAATGAAGCAATGGTATTGCCAGATGCAACATCAAATTGTCAGGCTTCATTAGGATTTTCCACTGGTTCAGGAAAGAAAGTTTCATTTTCTGTCGATTCTTTGAGGAAAGCTAAAAGCCTATTTGATAACGAAGCAATAGTACTGCCAGATGCAACATCCAATTGTCAGGCTACTTTAGGATTTTACACTGGCTCAGGAAAGAAAATTTTGGTCTCTGATGATTGTTTGAGGAAGGCTAAAAGCCTATTTGAAAATGAAGCAATTATACTGTCCGGCACGACATCGAATTGTCAGGTTACTTTAGGATTTTGCACTGGCTCAGGAAAGAAAGTTTCAATTTCTGATGATTCTTTGAGGAAAGCTAAAAGCATTTTTGACAATGAAGCAATAATACCACCTGGCACAACATCCAACTGTCAAGATACTTCAGGATTTGTTGGATTTTGCACTGGTTCAGGAAAGAAAGTTTCAGTTTCTGACGATTCTTTGATTAAAGCTAAAAGCCTGTTTGATAATGAAGCAATGGTATTGCAAGGTACGAAATCAAATTGTCAGGCTTCATTAGGATTTTCCACTGGTTCAGGAAAGAAAGTTTCATTTTCTGACGATTCTTTGAGGGAAGCTAAAAGCCTATTTGATAACGAAGCAATAGTACTGCCAGATGCAACATCCAATTGTCAGGCTACTTTAGGATTTTGCACTGGCTCAGGAAAGAAAGTTGCAGTTTCTGATGATGCTCTGGTGAAAGCAAAATCCATGTTTAATGATGAAACAGTTGATTTCTGCACAGGATTAGAAGAAAAAGTTACAGATAAATGCTTTGAAAAGGCTAAAAATGATGCAAATAGTTTTAAAACACCATTAAGAAAAAATTATAATACCATCACTGAATTAAGCAAATCAGCACAACTTAATGGCTTTGTCAGTGCTAAAGGCAAGCAAGATACTGCTTCTGAAGAAGCTATAGACAAAGCCAAAAGTCTGCTATTGACTGAGGAACTGTATACGAATAAAGTTGAATTTGCAGAAAGAAAACACAATTCTGAATCTGATCAAGAGAAAGAAATTTTATGCAATTTATCTGAAGCTAATTCTTTTGAAGGCTTTAGCACAGGATTGGGCAAAACTATAAAAATTTCAGATGAGAGTTTGGAGAAAGCAAAGAAGTTTATAACAGCCAAAGAAAATGTTTTTAACAAAAAGGAAGAATGCATTTCTAGCATACCGAATACCCTTAAAAATATTGCAAAAACTACATCCACACACGAATCTGTTGCAAGCAAAATAAAACCTGTGCATCTGAGATCTTTAGAAAATAATTTTATTAGGAAAAATACATTTTCAACACCATTTCGTTCACCTAGAATACTAAATACTAAAAGGGTAAATTTTGATTCATATTATGATGAGCAGCCTTTAAATAAAATACAGAAACTGAATGACAATCAACCCCAAACTAACCAAACAGACACCAAATTGAAATCTGACACCAAAAAAGACTTTCAGAAATCAACTCTCATTAAACCTGGTCTTCTCTATGGTAAGAAATATATTAATAAAGAATTTAAATTAACTCTGAAAGAATTTGGGAAACAAAGGCAACATTATTCTGTGGATGAGGTGAGTAAAAATTTCTTTAAATATGATATTTTCTTTACCTAATAATTTAACTTTTTGCAAAAAGATACTTCAGCATGGTGTGGACCCTAAAACCTTAAAAATTACAAGTACAAATTCTAAAGATTTTATATTTGAAAAATTGGCTGAAGGAAGTTCAGTTTTAATTGGTGGGGATAATGCTTCAGTGCAATTAAACCCAGATGGAGGTGCTGGAAAAGAAGAAATCTGCTCGTAATATTGTTATTAAATTTGTATTTGTAAAAATAAATATATTTTATAAATATTTTTTCTAGAGCTTTTATGGCTTTATCAACGGTTGATTCAACTTTAATCACAGAAAAATGGGTTTTTAACCATTACAGATGGATTGTTTGGAAACTGGCATCTATGGAAACTTGCTTTCCGGCAGAACTTGGTGGAAAGTATGTATATTTCATTTATAGTCATTATCTTGCCGTACATTTTATTTTTTATACATAAGATTTATTTTTATTACTAATAGGTACTTAACATTGGATCATGTTTTGTATCAGCTAAAATTAAGATACGATAGAGAAATTGACAATAGTCAAAGATCGCCACTGAAAAAGATTATGGAGAGAGATGACACTCCGGCAAAGACCATTGTACTTTGTGTAGCTGCTATAATTACTGTGCATAAACCCTTGAGCAATGAAGACCACGAGCTCTTAACTACTGTATGTATTACTTAGTTTTGAAACTAAAATGGATAAATTAATTAATAATTTTGAGTTTTGTTAAGATTGAGTTAACAGATGGCTGGTATAGCATCAATGCATCAATAGACCCAGCACTTTCCCAATTAGTCAAAAAAGAAAAAATTTATGTTGGTCAAAAATTAGTGATTCATGGAGCGGAACTCTCCGATTTCAATGATGGATGTGATCCTTTGGAAGCCCCACCAGAATTAACATTGAAAATATCTGCAAATTCAACCCGAGCTGCTCATTGGTATACCAAATTGGGATTCCAGCCTAGACCACAGCCATTTACAATACCACTTCAATCTATATTGCCTGATGGGGGAATTATACCCAAAATTGATTGCGCAATCTCCAGGATTTACCCAGTTCAGTTTATGGAGAGATATCCGGATGGCCATACTGTTACGAGGGGTCCGTATGCGGAGAAAAAAGCCACTCAAATTCACGACAAGTTGCAAGAAGATTATTTTGAAAAAATGATATCAAAGTTACGGGCTGAGCTGGAAGGAAAGGATAATCTAATCGCAACTAAAGTGAGAAAGAAGGCTGGGAAAGTTCCATCCCAAGAAAAAATAAATAATATGTATTGTGGGGCTGAATTGCATGCAGTTATGGAAACCTATTCAGATTTTATGAGCTTCAAAGTGAGTTTTTGTGTTATTTTTTAACCAAAATTGCGAAGTCTTGTAATTTATTATTGTGATTGTAGGAGATATTAAATGATGCGCAAATTCAAATTTTAGAAAACTATATGCGATCCCTTCAGGAAACTGAACAAGCTCGAATAAACGCTGTGATAACTAGAGAAATTGACAAATTAAAAAAATCAGCTGAAGTAATGAAAGGCTTAATTTTTTTTAATAGTTATGTCATATCCTTCAATTAATTTTTTTTATTTTAGTTTCCATTAAATAGAAATGTAGTTAGTTATATTAAAATTAGATTATTAAGTTTGCCATTAACAGAAGAAAAATCAAAATTTTGTAAGTGTCCAGTTTCTTTAATATATTATCAAAAATCCTTAATTTTTATAATAATTATAGCATGCCTGCTAACGATATGGAGACCTAATGAAACCTTGCTTGAAATGTTGGATGAAGGTAAAGCCTTTTCAGTCACCTATGTTGTGCCTCGATCAGCTACAACCCAAAATTTTCAAATTGAATTGAATGCAACCAATAAAACTCACTATGAAAAGTTGGTTTTGAAAAATAATGCCAATTTTTTAGAAAGAATGGTATTATCACTATTAATACACTCAACTTATATATTTAAATAATTTTGCTAATTTTCCTCTTAAAAAATAGGTAACGCCATTTTGGAAATTCCGAAGCAAACATAGCAGCTTTCCATGTGAAGAAGTTGACATTGTTGGCCTCATTTTTGAGGTTGAACGAAGGGTGCTGTCCAGTGGCTTGGAAGATATTCAAAAAATTTACTTAGTTGATCACCGTAATAACATGTTACAAATAAAGTTTTACACCAATGTTTACGTAAGTAAAAAATATTATCATATACTACTGCACTGTATTTAAAAAAAACACACATTTTGTCATTTTGTAGAATATTTGCGCCAATGATGCCGTCAAAATTGGAAACTTCATTGCTGTTTCTAATCTAAGAATGCATTTGGAAGTTTGCAGTTCAGTCCCTACTCTTATAGCTACTGAAATTACTACAATAACCACTGTCCCTAAGAAAGCGTATTTAAAAGAAGCTATAGATTCATTTAAAAGCAATATTCAAGATGAAAAGACAGTAGTAAAAACTTCTCAAGATAAACTCAACAATATGTTTAACACGTATAAATCTCCTATTTTCTCATCCTATTTGGAACCCCCACCAATTCGTCTTAATTATCCAGTATATAGTCCGAATTACGTTCAAACTAATAGCTCCGCGTCAAAACTGAATACACCTGTTAGTCGAAGAGATGGTCTTAAACTATCGAGCCCAATAACTGTCGAACCTGATTCACCCGCAGACCTCGTCAGTAAAAGGACCCAAGAGAAAATAAAGTTATTGGAAAAGTATGGTGAGCCCATCTCCCTTCCCAATTTGGTTAGTCCAGTTACCATTAAAGTAAAAAAGCCTTTCAAAGTGCCAATTTTAAAGAAAGATTGATTTTGTATAATGTCTATAAAAGAGGTTGTTTATATTGTATATTTTAATTGTACAGCGATTCGCAATTAACGAAAATGTTGTATTTTAAATAAAAATATGTTTTGTGTTAAAAACAATTTATTTTGCAAGCGTACAAACTAGTACAAACTAATTCACGTGTAGAAATTATTTTGAATTTTTTGTGCCAACTGTCCATAGAGTGCGTTAAAACATGGTTTTTTATTGTTTCGCCTAAACATAACCGTAGTATAGAGTGTTGTCGTCTGAAACCCTGCGACGTCATCATTGTAATTTGCCTATTGATAAACAAGTCAGCCCAGGCCGTAATATTAGTTCCACATCAGTGTATTCGAGTGGGCAAACCCATACACCCCTAGTAGACAGGTAGGCAAACTAATACAAAATATGTTGAGGCTACGTTATTTCTTATCGTTTGATATATAAATTTCCATCCTAAGTTAAAGAGTGGATGCCGCCCACCATCAGGAGACCCGGGTGGGAAAACTGATATAAAAGCTGTTTAGCCCATGTGATTTCCTATTGTTTGATATATAATTTACCAATCTATGTTAAAGAGTGCGCACCGCCCACCATCTGGATACGCGGGTGGGCAAACCAATATAAAAGCTGTTGAGGCCATGTGATTTCCTATCGTTAGATATATAAAATTCCATCCTAAGTTGAAGGATTAAAGCTTGGGCGCCACCCACCCTCAGGATACGTGGGTGGGTGGCGAAAATAATTCTTTGAAATTAGTGGAAATATGGTTTAAAGAAATTTTTAAACTGGGATTCAAATGGGTGTATGTTATTAAATTTATATCAAACATTTGGGTAGTTTAGGCACCAAAAGTCATGTAAATTCGCAAATTCATAAAAAAAATACCCATGAATTTATTAACTTGTTTTTTTCGGTCACTCTCCCTTTAAGGGGGTTGGTTGGACGGGCGGAAATTAACGGCCCTGCGTGCGCGTCGAAGAGTTGTATCGAATGACACCAACTTGTTTTTACCTCTCCGAGGGGACAAAGTCCCCTAGGAGGGGTTATACAATCACCGTGTCTGTCTGTCGGTGGGTCTGTCTGTCGGATTTTCGGGGCAAAGGGTAATCACTGCGTACGCAGTTTCTTGGCTCACTGCGTTCGCAGTTGACAAAACCACCGTGTAAGCGTTATCGGATTGCTTTGCGGTTGGGTTTGGTTGGTCTTTTTTCGTCAACGCTCACCGTCGCGACAGTTTTAACTCAGTTTGATTGGATATTTCGTTATTGTAATGTTTATGTGTAGGTTGTGAATGTTGTGGGTGTGGAGTTTGTTGTGTTTGCGTTATGAAGGTTGTGGATGTTGGATCTGTTGTGTTTGTATGGGCGTTTTCTCTCCAACTTCTTCTTAATGACTTTGGGACGGACCGAGTGCTGAGTGTTAAGAAACCTCTCAACGTCCAATGGCAGGGTTTCCACCAATTGTACACTGTATTCGTCTTAGTATCAATTTGCGATTTCTCGGCGCCGGCCGGGAATCGAACCCAGGTCTGCCTCGTGAAACAGATGTACTCTAACCACTCAGCCACCAACGCTTGTTCATTTACGGTGTTTTCCTAAAAAACAGCTTTGGCGAATGTCCTTTACTATAATTTATTCTACATCATTTTAAATATTTATAAATTAAATTAATCTTATATTTAATTAAATATTTATTAATTATATTAATTTTATATTTAATTAAATATTTATAAATTATAATAATCTTATATTTAATTAAATATTTATAAATTATATTAATCTTATATTTAATTAAATATTTATAGATTAAATTAATCTTATATCAAATTAAATATTTTAGTATTTTAATGTAAAATTTGATCGTGATCAGGAATTGAACTCGGGTCGCATTGTAACAATGCGGATAGTTCACCGCCGAGCCATTGACTTCCTTAGGGAAAATATTAAAGTAAAGGAACAATTATGATAAGGCGGGTTTTTTTACTAAACGGATTAATAAAATATCTGTATATATTGTTTATTGAACTTTGTTTGTTTATTCTTTGGTACGGTTTTTTGTTTTGTTTTAAATTTTTTTTAAATTCTTAACAAAATTTCGTTAAAACACAAAAAGTAGTTCATTGTTACCTTTTAATATCGCTTAGAAAAAGGATAATTATTCAAAACTCCCGCGGAAACTATATCAAAGTAATAATATAGCGCCACCGTGTGGAGAACTATCAATCAAACCAGGTAAAAAATATAATCTCTTCAATTTTTCGAACTTTAGTCAAATCTCGACGGGTAAAAAAAACACAAAATAACAGTATATAAGGCCGTTGCCGTCAATACAGAAGATTTAGTCTTTCTTAGTTCTTAGTAAAAACGCGAACAAGTAAAGAGACCAAGAAGTGGGGGAGAAAACTAAGCTTTAATGGCTGTCAGACGAACTACAACAGGACGGGGTCCTGGTGTCGGTCAAAAGTTATGAGGTAACTTTGCGGTTTTAATTAGTATGTTTGGTCTTCGGTCAAGAAAAGCGATAAATTGTGTTTCGCGTTTGGAACGTGAGTGAATGGACTTCAGTGTATCAGTGCGTGTTTAAGACTTAGGGAATATTATTTTAACAAAATTTCGATAACTATCGTTTAATTAAAATCGGCCCGATTCCGTTAAAATTATAAACCAAAAAGCGAACGGTCGTTATAATACCCTCTGTAGATATTTCTTTCATTAAAATTTGCTTCGTATTATCATATGTAACATAATTACTCATAAGTGTGCCTCTGTTTAACATCTCTGTATTAAAAATTTAAATGAGACCTTGTTTCACAGCCACCAAAGAAAATACGGACTAACGTCGCGTAAAACTGGTTTTAACTTCCTTCTCTCCCCGCCAGAACTAGTTTCGATGACGATAAAACCGTCATCGACTGGAAAGTGACGTCAATTACGTCATATCCTTGCAACAAGGTCTCATTGAGAAATAGTTATTTCTGGCACACTTATGAGTAATTATGTTACATATGGTATTATATTTAACTGATAAACTTGTTCTGTAAAAAGGGTTAAATTCAATTGTGCATTGTTATAGTACGTCTAACTCACTGTTGTAACTACTTAACTTATGATATTCTGAATAAATTAAAATTGGTCGTTTCGTCTCAATTTTTATACCGGGCGGGATAGAACTGGGATAACATTTTTAAAAAATAACTCTTAAATTGCGGAGATATCTTTACGGGTTATCTCGAGAAATTAATACCACTAGGGACAATTCTTCCGAGGAGAGGTATATTTTGGCTTGCCAACTTGTTTTCGGTCACTCTCCCTTTAAGGGGGTTGGTCGGAGGGGCGGAAATTAACGGCACTGCGCGTTCTATCGTTTCATATAAAAAGTACCATCCTAAGTTAAAGAGTTGACTTTAACGTAGTGTTATTAAAGGGGGGGGGGTCGAAATTGTGCCCCTGTTTACCTGACAGACCTGAAACTGGCCATCGTTAAAAGTTGTGTAGCCCCACACTGTAATTCAAACTTCCCGCCACGCGCGTGTCACCCTTCGTGTAAAATCCACTGGGTTGGGGGTGGAGGCGAAGTTTGAGGTTCACTTGACCTTAAACGCCGTAAATATATTTAAAATAACGGGGGAAAAAGAACAACAATTGCGACAACTTAACGTTCGGAGTACATGTTTATGAGAACGGCGTGACTCGGTTGGTAAAGGCGTCGGTTTTTGGAGATTATGCCGCCAGCTGCTATCTGCGTTCGAGTCTCGGCGTCGCCGATAATATAAATTATATAAAAATTATTTTTCGCAGCTCCATCTACCGTGTCGTCGCTTTTCCACGACGCCGACGCCAAACAAACAACACTTAACGACAATCCATCCATAGCAATAGTCCCACTTCGATATATATATCTCGATGTCGAACTAAAAACGGTAACTGTCATGGCGGCCACTATTAACGCTACAGCTGTGACGTTACAAGTTTTCAAAATCGTATCAGACGACAACACTCTATTAGACAAATTTTTTTTTTGGAACTCGTTATGAGCGATTGCGACGCGTGGGACAATTCAGTCAGCTCGTCCATCTGATTAATCAGGTGTGAGATATGTGTTACGGCCACGCCAATAGGGAGATACATGGGGATAGGGACGGGGCACCCGTGGCGGAAGTATGACAACCACCCGTTGGGGGATTAGTGGTCGTCCTCTCACGGCCATCCAACAGACACTGTGATTGTGCTGATTTGGGAAAATTCCTCCTATGGTCCTACAATCACACTACAGAGTGCTTTAAATTTGTAGATACGTGCGTGAAACCCTAGTCATTTATCTGAAAAATTATTCAATTCACGCAGGTCACCTTAACTATAAACAAAATATCGACCTTCCGGCTGGTGACGCATATGGCATGATACCTTTTTTTTTGTTATCTACACATCGGTGTCGACCCAAGGCCTTAGACACCAGCACACTATAACTGATTAATCAGGGTGAGATATGTGTAACGGCCACGCCAATAGGGAGATACATGGGGATAGGGACGGGGCACCCGTGGCGGAAGTATGACAACCACCCGTTGGGGGATTAGTGGTCGTCCTCTCACGGCCATCCACAAACTCTGCTTCCCAGACGCTTGGGATTACAGGAATACGCCACTACTCCCGGCAGGTAATCTCAATCGCTACTAAATCACGCGAGAGTGCGTCATCTATTAAATAAAATTGAAACTTAAAATTTTTAAAAATAGATAGCGTGCTCCGACGAATAATACTGGCGAGTGGTGATTCCACTCTCATGGCAGCTTTCTAACTCGTACATCTCACCACAATCTAATCGTGCTTCCAGTCGCATTTCTATTCAAATGCTTTACCTAGCGCGAAACACACTCTAAGCAACCATAAAGCTCGCAAGCATATTTTGAGCGCTCACGCATTCGTAATTTTTAAAACCAAGTTAAAATCCAATTTTCTATCGGAAAAAAATGGGCAACTCTCTTCGTTGGCAAAATTACTTCCAGATCAGTGTGCAGGCCCGTCTTAGGAGCCTTTGGGGCCCTGGGCTATATTTCTTAAGACCTTTGCGATCCATAACGGTAAGCCTTTGTTTGTCCGTTGTCTAAATTCATCTACACCATAATCAAACCAAAACTTTTAATTTCAAAAGTATAATATAGGCCTACTGAAAAAAAGACGTAACTAAAAGACATAATATTAAATGAGCATAAATAATATTTAACCAACTAAATCTTTATCCCTAGAGTAGAGGCTGTATGGCTGGCCTTTCCAGGGCCCCAAAACTGGCTGGGGGCCCTGGGCTGTAGCCCATTTAGCCCATGACTTAAGTGTGATGGAGATTCAATAATTTACCATTGTTTTGCCATCGGTCAGCGGCACCACTATTATAGACTACTCACAACTCGCGGAAAATTCTGAGCCACGTTGTTATTCATATCAAAAGATACATAATTACCAAAGTGTGTCAGTTATATATATATTTTTTTTGTGAACAAACACTATTGGCATCGGATCTTAGGGGATCCTTAGATGCCCAGTAACGATGGGACCACGCGAACACTAAGTTATGGAGGCGTTAAGGAGCTGGTGCGAAGTTTAAATAACAGTATAACAAGCAGTCGCAGAAGCGGCATGCGCAGACGAGACGGGAGCGAGTTGTATGCCAGAGCGTGAACCAGTGAGTGATTTGCGGGTGGAAGACGACGCAGTAGTACTGTCCAAAGGATACTATACTTAGGACAGTGGAAGACATAGTGATCGATATCATTAAGAGAAGCTCCGACATAGAGGAGTGGGCGATCGTTGAACACGATATAATACCGCTGGGGTGGGAAAACGGTCGAGGAGAGCCAAAAATAGGGGGCGTTCCATGGGCCTGCAAAGCCGAAGTCCCCAGATAGCCGGGTAGCAAGGTGACGGATGAACTGAATAAAAGAAGCGACCCACCGAGAGCGAATCCCAGTGAAGCTGCCAGGAAATAAGCAAGGCGTTGCGGAGGACCCTCCTACTTTGGAGCAGTGTTCAGCGATAGATACTTTTATCTATAATTTAAAGTATCTAAATGCGGATCTAGGTATTTTTTCAAAGATAAATAAAAAATTCAAATACTACCTTAATTTGTTTATCAATATTTTATATATACTCAATTTGGAACATCTCAATTTAAATAAGTATTAGATAAATAATTTTTTTTATCTTGATACATTTATCTTGCTGTCCATTTCTTAAGATAACTTTTACTTATGACGAAAATATTATCTGTACTATATTTCTTATCTTAGATATTTATTTTAGTAGCTATTTGTAATTTAAATTAGGTACAAAGATTATTTTAAATTTTACCGAATGGAATATATACTTTACACTTACAAGGAGACATCCCGAGGTGTAACCCACCGATTTTGTTCAAACTCGGGAGATTGGTAGACCTTCATGTATCATGAAAAATACTAAAGGGAATTTATTCAATGGGCAACCGTTTTGCCATGGCAACGAAAAATGTTTTTGACAACAAAAAATTTAAATTTTCCCATTGAAAATAACATGGGATTGTGACCGATTGCTAGGGGGGGGGGCTGTGAAAAATTTTAATAAATTTCAAAAATTCGAAAAGCCAAAAATAGATAAAAATTGACAAAAAAAACATCAAAACTGATCAACTTTTGATCAATTTGAGGTCAAAATCCCATGTTATTTTCAACGGGAAAATTTAATATTTTGTGTTCTCAGAAACATTTTTCGTTGCCATGGCAAAACGGTTGCCCATTGAATAAATTCCCTTTAGAATTTTTCAAGTTACATGAAGGTTTACCAATCCCCCGAGTTTGAACAAAATTGGTGGGTTACACTTCGGGATGTCTCCTTGTTAGTTTGAACACGCTTTGTACACAATGGAGTACGTATCATACTTATTTCTTACTTCTGTGGTCTCACGTTGAAAGTGTCACATTTATCTATTATTTATAGTCATACGTTGAAAGTGTCACTCTTCTTTCTTACTTCTAGTCATACGTTGAAAGCGTCACATTTATTTATTACTTCTACTCATACGTTGAAAGCGTTGAGGATAACTTCGATCAGTATCTCACTTATTTGTTACTTCTGATCACACTTTTTGTTACTTCTGGTCAGGCGTTGAGTGTCAAACTTAAGGCTCATTCACACTAACTTTAGTCAGCTAACTAAATCAGGCAGACTAGTCAGTCTGACTTTTTTGCATTAACACTATCCAACTGACACGTTCACATTACCCGCCTTGTTCGTCCGTCCAAAATCTTTCAATTTGTCAGCCGACTAAAGTTGGATATGGTGAATATGATATGTTTTCTAAAATTGCATTATAATAATCAGTGGCGGACTGGGTATAATATTTTTTGGTTGCTAGGAGACTAAGGGTCCCAGCTTTAACAACTATAACGCTACCATGTTTACGGAGGCCCACTTCGTGAACGGTCCATGGGATCCACGCCATCGGGCAGGTTACCTCTATGGAAAATCCGAGACTGATAATAATTTTTTACTTGAAATTCAATAAATGAAGCATTTGATATACTGCATTTTAGACGTCCAATACGTTTATAAAATCACATCATAATATCTTAAATTCTATTTAAATGGAAAATAACATATCAAAATAGCAATATGTTTGTTCACCGTGCGATGATAACCTTCGGCAGCAAAAATGATATTATTCGTAACTCGGATTTATTTCTGATTGGAAGGCTCAGAGCGTCAGTGGCGTAGCCAGAATTTCGTCAAAGGGGGTCCAAGAATGTTAATATTAAGATGGGTGTCGAGAAGGGGGTGTCAATTTAGTATAGTCAAGGTAGGCCCAGGGGGTTGACATTGAACCCTCCTTGTCTACGCCACTGCAGAGCGTTATCGTGGAGCACGACCAAAAATATAAAAAGCCAATATCGAGCCTTCAACCGAATTTCGACCCGGCATAACTGCGAATAATTTTGAAGGTCGTTTGGCGTCAGGCAAGTGGTCTACCTCGGAAGGACCATGGACTAATTAATGTACTTCACACATTAACACATTAAAACAAACGTTTTACAAATTAAGCCAGTCCCACGTGTTTTTCAGCTGCTGAGCTACATTTGTATTTTCCCTCCCCTCACCAATTTTCCTTTTCCCCCGGTTATCATTAGTTTGTTAGTTCCTAACTCCGCCGCTAGAGCGCATATTTAACAATCGCCCGAAACAAATATTCGGGAAAGGGGCGTCACTGTGCGAAGTACATAAATTAGTCCATGGAAGGACTAGTACGAGTTGGTATTTGCCCTTGCCCTTCTGGTCGCGTGTTTTTTAAACTGGACATGCATCAGATTTATAGCCCGGTGTACCGGTAAGATTTAAACCACACCACCGGAAGTTCGTCATCAAATGCCCTACGCCAGCGTCAAACGCCGCCGCCGACCCATATCAGATCGGCGCAGGCCTCTACGTATACGCTGCCCAAAAAGCCTAACTTAGAATTAAAATTAAGGAACGTATTTGCAACTCTACGTTATATTCAAAAATATAACTTTAATGAAAATCGGACTTAAATTAAGGAACGTTGTGCAGACTTAAAGGCGAAAATATAAAACCACGAAATTTGGGGTCCCGTAAATTACCCTGGAAACTATACTTCATTTTAATATTTACTGATATAACCGAAATTGGAGGCCCACTGAATCCTAGCCTAACCAAAATATTTTTTTAACGTTATCGGACTTAATTTTAAATAAAATATCCAGCACACAAAGTGCAACCCCCGAAAATAATAAATTAGGCAAATGCCCAACTTCTATAGGCTCCGATTTCAAACATTTCTGAAATGCTATCGTTGCCGAGATATGTACATTCGAACGAAATGTCATTGACTCCAACTGTTAATAAGATATGCGCGACACGGCGGCATCGGCATCGACATCGGCTACACTGTACTTAAAAATAATACACACAAATCCCAAGGATTGTGTATAAAAACTTTCAAATTCGATATCAGTATCTTATTGCTATTTTATCTAGTTACAAATATTTATATCTAACGTTAATGTGTCAAATAAACTAGATAAAACTATTTTCAAGTAAAAATTCAAAAAGATATTTTCCAATATTCTTATAAAAATGAAAATAAAAATTGTTTAGATATTTTTCATCGTTTAAAAAAGTATCTTTTTATATTTTACTGGTAGATACCTTCGATAATTTGGCATTACGTAGTTTTATCTTTTTATCTACTATCTGATATCTTTTACCTAGATACCGAATCGCTGATCACTGGCTGGTACCATTCTTAAAACTAGTTTTTTTAAGACTATAGTGGTACCATTTTTAATTGGCGTAATATCTGAAGTTTTTACTTTAAAAACTAAAACCAGAATGAGTTCCCGAAAGTTTATGTCGAGTGACAAGATAGACAATTCAAACGTAAGACGATTAATTGCTTTAGATATTAGTTTAGATAAGGATTGTCTGCCCGTTCAACCTAACCTAGCGTCTTTTCCCAAAACCCTAATGGGTGGTAAAAACCGAGGCTTCAATTCTTCTTCGTACACCAAATACCAAATGCTCGAATATTCTGTAGCAAACGATAAAGTTTATTGTTTTTGTTGTCGGCATTTTTTAGGTGGCAGAAATACGGGATTTATTGAGGTGTTTTCGGACTGGAAAAATATGGCCAAAAAGTTCGAAGAACACTTTACTTCGACTAAATCTTTACACAAACAGTCTTATAAAAAATATTCAGACTATTTGGAATCGAAATCTCGAGGCTCAATAGTATGTCAGGTTGATCAGCATCATAATAGAGATGTCTTAGCTGCTCACGTGCAGATAATAGTACTGTGCGCCCAACAAGATCTCGTTCTTCGGGGGCATAGGTCGGACTATGAAAATGGGAACAGGGGCAATTTCGTAGAAATTTAAAATTTATTAAAAAGAAATTGTCCCGACTTAAAAGCCAAGTGCGAAAGTATGCCAAATAATGCTAAATACATACATAGCACTGTCCAAAATGAGCTGATTAACCTTAAAAATAAGAAAAAAAAGAAACGTTAAAACCAGAAGTGACTTTATCGGAAGACATTGATTTATTTCCTGACTATTTTCATTCTACTTGGACCACACTATAGCGATTAATTACGAAAATGAACACCAACTGGACAGTGTCGGATAAAGAGTCGTCACCTTTAGTAAACACGTAAGTTATACAAACTTTTCTTAGAATTGTAACTCCCTCCTACTAGGCCTACCATAGAACGGACTTCGGTAAAACTTATTAATCTAAGCTACTATGTTTTCTTCGTGGTGGAAGTTTGAATTAATAATAATTTGGCTATAGCCAATCCAAAGTAGATGTATTCGAACCTTTCCATTTCGGAGTGCTGGCTTTATATTTGACTTACAAACACGCGTTTGGTTAATTTTACTAACTAACGTTAATATTGGGCCACTAATTTAATTTAGAATTTCTTAAATTAACACAATGCTGGCAGCGGGAATTAGGTCTTTGCCCAAAAGCGAAAGAATGGGCTCTAAGTAACTAAAAATTAACTTTTCCGCAACTCTATAAATGAGAAATCAGTTTGGGGCTTCTACAAGACAGGCCAAAATCCTCTGGGGAAACTTGCAGGCTTTGGTGTAGTCTGTACACAATATAGCTAAGTTTAGAGTAAAACTAGTTTTCGCTGCACGTTATGTAGTTGGAACAACCGCTATAAACTTAAACTCCACCAAAACTATAATTAATGATGAAAAGTTCAATGAGTTTCTTTTATTATACAGGACACCAAAACACCAATTGAAATATGAAGACCCTCAAGATGGAAACCAAAGGAAATCCAGAAAAGGTAAGTCTAAATTAATTAGTTTAACCAGACTCACAAGATTGATTCAGAAAGAAGACAAAAGTGTAGAGAAAAGCGAAATTAACCAGCGCAGCAACATTCCGTTGATCCTGGCCACATGGGCGAGAAGGGACTTTGGAACCGTCTCGTCGCGTACACCCGTGGACGATCAGCCCCAACGAACGTAATAAGACACTATCTCAAATGCCACGCGAGATCTTGATCAATAGTTTTGACCTTTTCATTTATTATATAGGACACAAAAACACCAGGCAAAGGATGAGGACACTCAACATGAAAAACCAAGGAAATCAAGAAAAGGTAAGTGTAAATCTATATTAACCAGCTTCACAAGAATTTTTCAGATGGGAGACCAAAGTCACGAGGAAAGCGATATGATCAAATTATTGGACTCGGAAGAATCAATCTCTTTGGACAGGCCTGAGGACGACCAACCCTAGAGGACGTAATAACCACCTCTTCAGTTTTAAAGGCCTCGAAACATTAATTAAACTAGATTTATTTTTCGTTAAGGACATTAAAGGACTTTCCTAAAGATCAGCAAAAGTGGTTCACGCCGCTCACGCGAAGTAGTAAAGCCAACAGATGCCAAATGAAGGTGGCTGAGCAAATTTAAAAACAAATCAGACTTCGAAATGGAAAGTTAGAAAAATTGTAGAAAGGCCGTGAATTACAAAATTTGATATCTTTTGGACCCTTTGGAACAAATATCAAAATTGTTTTCGGGAGCTTTCAGACCGTGGTCCTTCGTCAGCCGTTACATCATTAAAACAGGAACGATGTAACGGCTGACGAAGGGCCACGGTCTGAAAGCTCCCGAAAATTTTAATACATAAATTTTATATCCATGAAGTATCAGCTCCTTTGATATTTATTTATTTTTAAAGTTTAAATTTACCATGGATCGAAATTTTAACATTTATAATCAAAATTGTTTTTCTTAAAGATAATCTGACTAACTGTATAAATTTTAAACGTAAATATATATTCTTATTAGGTTTTTTATCTCAAGCCTTACTTGGTGTTTCGTATTAATAAAGGTTTTCATTTAAATTTGTTAATTTATAGTGCATTCAATAAACATACTTTCTTAAATAGCAACTTCAGGAACAAATATCAAAATTGTTTTTCTTAAAGATAATATAAATAACTGTGCTTTATGTTTTACATGTATATATCGTTGAAGCCATAATTACCATAACTTAGTATTAAGTAGTTAAGTATTAATATTTAATTTAATTTTAATGTATTATTATATTGAGTGCATTTTGATAAACAATATTATCTTAGATAACAACTTCAGGAACAAATATCAAAATTGCTTTTCTTAAAGATAGAATTAAACGTTATTAAAGTTTAACATGTATATTTTGTTGACGCTATAGTTACCATAACCCTTACTTAGTATTTAGTAGCTTAGTATTAATATTTGTTTTGATCCTAATGTTTTATTATATAGAGTGCATTTTGATAAACATTATTATCTTAGATAAAAACTTTATGAAGGATTATCAAAATTGTTTTTTCTGAACCAAAACAGTTCAAAATTTTATATTATGTTAAATTTCCCTGAAGTCTTCCTTTTTAAAAAACAGTCCTTTTAATCGCTTTACGCGCTTTTTTAAATGTTTCTCAAATTATTATCTATTTGCCTTTGTACCGTGTTTGTTTTTAAATAAAGTTTAGTATTCCCTAAACAGTTTGTTTTTATTTCGCCGAGACTGTTAATTGACACTGTCGTTGGTGGTGGTGAATACCCCGCTGCGCTAGCTCCCAAAGGGACTCCGCGAAAAGTCGATTGCGCATCAACGGCACTCGATAAAAAATTAATTGGTCCGTAGAAATTTAATTGATACGTCGTTTGATCGGTATTAATTCCCTCCGTCTATCCGTGCCGTAGCAGCGCCGTTGCTACTATTCAAAGGGGGTTTTTTCATCCCCCAAATGCCAAAGGTGTTCCTAGATCGATTTCTCCCCAACGGCACAACGCGCGTGGTCACGCATTTCACGAATTTTCACGCTTATATTCAAAAAGATCACGCATTTAATGAAACGGTAATTTATCCACAACGGCACTAAATAAATTCCCAAAGTTTTCTCTAAGGTGAGCTATTCCAATAGACGGCGGCAAGAAGTTCGTTTCATCGGGTTTTACCCCCAAATTTCGAGAACGTTTACACACCCTAACTAAACCAACTCCTTGCCGCCCATCGCTAGGAAGGCTTGTGGAAGCTACTCGGTATAGTCTAAGCGCACTATACCAAACAAGAGGGGTTATGCTCCCTTTAACCTAGGAGCAACAAACACAAGGAGAACGCAACCCGTCAAAGGTCGTGGATTTTCTTGTGTACATTTTTTATTGGTTAGACGCTTTAGCGCCTGCTGCCGTCGGAAGGGGAAAATTCAGAAATTGTCTTCCCCCTTTCCGTAAAACGTTCAGCGTAAAGGCTCGTCCAATGAAATTTGTACACAACACTGCCTTAGCGTGTTTAAAGGCTAGCTGCGTTCTCCTTGTGTTTGTTGCTCCTAGCTTTAAAAACCTCCTTCCTTTTACAGGCATAAGAAAATTATGGTCGACCCCTCTGATAAATAAATATTCCACTGGCTCTGGTACTCCTTATTATGGTCGACAAAAGGCGGACGCCACTCTGTTTCAGTCAAATTTCTGGTGGGCTGAAAAGCTGAAGTTTTAAAGTATGTGGCGAGTACCCCGGTTACCCTAACCACCACTGACTGGCAACCAGCTTAGTGGAGACTGCGAGGGGCTGATCACTCCGCGTAATCGGTGTACAGAGCCGTACCTTTGACTGTACTAATGGGATTACGCGTAATCTTTGAAGTCCCTGCCTTTGGCAATGGTAATCTAAGCGTAATCCGGTGTACAGACTTTCTAAGAGTGGTTAGCCCCTCGGGAGACTGCTAGACAAAAGTCTAATTAATATAATCAAATTGGTGTTCTAATTGTAGGTCAATTAACGAGAAGGATCTCTAATTAATAAAAGAGACATGAATATTTAATTAAGATTAAACAAATTATATATACAACGTTAAGTAATGCTCTCCAAACAATATAAGCCTATAAAAATGTCCGCTAAGTTACTGTTTTATTGGGCCTAAGACTATACATTTTTCCCTATGGTTACGTAACCTTAAACTGATCAGTGCACTGCCGCTTTAAACTAAATTTATAATAAAAACAATTTTAGAGGTCAGCGTTTAGTCCCACAAGTCATAACCATTTAATTGGGAATAATACTGCTAGAATTACAATTACGATTTCGGTTGCCATGGTTACGTGGGACCTGTTCTGATAAGACTGTACGAAATTCATCTTTATAATTAGGCGGTCGCGCCATCTATATTTTGTAAAGTTATATGGCTAAAAATAAATAATTATTAGCTAACTCACCGTAACTTGAGTTAAAAAGGATCGTGTTGACGGAATAAAATAATTTTTAAACAACTTCAAAGGTTTGTTTGTTACGAGTAATCATACATTTCAATTTCGCATCAGATTCGCGAAAAAATTCAATTGCAATATGGTTTCCACCACTAGAGACAGATGCCGCCACGGTAGAACGATAAAGTTGATAAAGTCTCCTTATTGAACGAAATTGGTCCCGCGCCAGCCAGATTTAGTTGTACCTCTATTTATTCCCAACTCAATGGTCTTAACCGTACGTAACGATAGTTTCTAATTACGGTATACGAAATACCGATAGCCCACTGCACCTGACTAACGCCACTTAGAGGATCGAATCCTTGGCTTGTGCAAGCGGGAAATTAAAGGGTTCTTAGTACTGAACTCAACGATGCGATGACATCACTCGTTGACTCGTTTCTTACGACAGCGGCAGCGACGGCTGATCGGTTCTTACCGCATGACGCTGATGACTCGGTGGCAAAGGTGGGAACTGTACAGATTACCTGTGCAGGTCTGCAGAAAACTGCAACCTGCGCAGGTCAGGTCAGATCAGATCACGATAGAAAATATTTTTTGCAGGTTGCAAGTTGGACAGGTGAAAAGAGTGGCAGATACAGGTTGGGTAGATCATATTATCGCAGATTGCAGGTTTACCTGCAAACCTGCCATATATACGAAAGGTCTGCTTTACCGCAACATAAAAAAACTAAGAAAACGAGTATGCAATTTGTATACTATGCCTTTACGAACTGGTACCTGTCGTCGCTAAAATAACCGCGTGGAGAATGGAAATGTGTAGCTTCTCGGATTATGTTTTCTCTTACTCTCTACACGCCAGCTTCAGTCTCCGGTCTCTAACTCTCTCCACACGGTGGCGCGCCTCGACTTACTATTAATTTTCGAAATCCGGTTGTTTTTAGTTTCGTTTGTGACACTATAGTCTCGTCACTCGTGGAGTCGTGGGCCTTAGGCTAGGCGCCCACTGGCTCTCCGTTTCGTATCCGTCCTTCCACAAGGCATTGTCTCCGTTACGAAGCAAAGGCTTGTGAAACCTAGGACGGAGACGTTACGAAGAGCAGTGGGCGCCTGGCCTTGGCTGTAAATTACGTTTTATAGTGAGTTGCAGGCTAAGAAAGACAAAATATATAGTACAGTCGGCGCAAGGATACCTCAGACCATTTCCGGCCAGTCGACCGCGCGTAATTTAAATTTGACCACTTTACAGTCAATTTCAAATTTCGTGAGTTTCATCGTTTTTTCGCGCCATCTAGGAACCGAAATTGGAATCTATTTTTTAATTTCATGTTGTCACGAGTTTAATTACTGAATGCAGCTAAAGAAGGTTCGATAATTGAAGCTCCAAATATTTTAAATAGCCCAAGAGGTTACTATAAAAAGCGTGATAAAGGTTTATTGTTAACAAGTAAAGAGAAAAATATAATTTTAAACGTCTATAGCTCATTAAGACAACGTTACCCCCAAGAAAGCGTGGTAACTATTTTCAAAGAAACTGCCGATTTAACTGGTAAGACGTAGAAATAAATTTACAAAATTAAATAATTATACATACTATTTTAAATTTAAGAATGATAGGAATGCCTTATCTTTTAAATTTGCTCACCACCACAATTATGAAATTAAAAAATTAAGATTCCAATTTCGGTCTCTAGATGGCGCTAAAAGACGACAAATAGAGCAAAATTCGAATTTGACCGTAAAATGGCCAAATTCAAATTTCGCGCGGTGGAATGACCGGAAACGATCTGTGGCATCCTTGCGCCGATTGTACTATATATTTTGTCTTTCTTAGCCTGCAACTCACTATAGGAGCAACAAACACAAGGAGAACGCAGCTAGCCTTTAAACACACTAAGGCAGTGTTGTGTACCAATTTCATTAAACGAGCCTTTACGCTAAACAATTTACGGGCGGGGGGAAGACAATTTCCGAATTCTCCTTTTCCGACGGCAGCGTCGATAAAATACTCGTAGTAGTTTATTACTCGAAGATCTATTTGATCCGAGATTCGCGTTTTTTGTTTGCTCGAAGACCTATTGGTACGAGTTATTAGTAAGTTTTTTAATTTCTACAAATTTGTTTAGGATTTAGATATATTATCCCTTTTAATTATGGACTAATCTACTTTTTCGCGTATTTTATCATCCTTCTCACAGACCATAGGTGGTTTCTTTTAACTTAAGATATAGCGTCGAACCAATTAAAATTGTAAACAAGAAAATCCACGACTTTTGACGGGTTGCGTAATCCTTGTGTGGGGTGTCTTGGTTTGTTTTTACTAGATGCCAGTAAGAGACTTAAAATCAACACTTGGCCCTCCATTGTTGGAAATTCCAGCTTTGGATGATCCAGCTAAGTTCTTTCCTTGGTCCAAATAAAGTTGCGCAAAAATGGAATATTTTCTTTCTTGTCTTCGGACACACAAACGAATTGAACAATCTCTTCTCGAAATTTCGGTCGAAGTTCTTCGTTTTCTTCAATAGGTCTTCGCTCTGGTTTTTGGAATGTCCAATTGTCTTCGGTGTCTCTGAGGAACTGCGGACCGTTCAACCAAAAGTCGTTTCGGATTAGGCTTGACATTTCTTGTCCTCTGGTGAGGAGATCGGCTGGATCATTTAGTCGTCCCGAACAATGAAACCATGACTCTGGATCGGAAGCTTCTTGTATTTCACGAGCCCTATTTGCAACGAATGGTTTCCAGCGACTTGTAGTGCCTTTAATCCACCCGAGCGCTATATTGGAGTCAGTCCAGTACTGGATTCTTGGGTTCCATGACGATAAATAAGGCTTTACATGATTAGTAAGTCGGACGGCAATCACAGCTCTCAATAATTCCAAGCGAGGCAGCGTGACTCGTTTCAAAGGTGCTACTCTGACCTTGCTCGTGATCAATCTAGTGTCAATTCTTTTGTCGGTGGTGAGATAGCGAAGATACAAGGCGGCTCCATAGGCTACCTCTCCGTCGGTATTATCCAGATAATAACGGGGTATCACCATTTCGTGTAGAGCTGGCAATTCGAGACACCAATCGTTCCACACTTCTTTCCCATATTTCCTGAAATGGGACCTTAACTCTGATGAGAAACGGGCTCAGGAAACCTACAGGATCGAATATCTTTGATGACGCCTGGAGTACGAATCGTTTGGTATTCTTCTTACTGATGAGGAATTCGGGAAGTGCTGAGGTATCGAAATGTAGTAAGTCTTTCTCAGGGTTCCAGCTAACTCCAAGGACCCTAAACGAAGAATTCTTTTCTTCGAGAGTTTTCGTCGCTGCTACATCTTCTTTCATCTCTGTCCTCCAACGTTGCAGCTACTTGGAAATGGTTTTCCACCGCCGTAGATTCATACTCGCTCGCTTCATTATATTAGTTGCTTCCAGAGATCTTTTTAGGGCGGTGTCTGGATCATCTTCGCTCCCGATGAGGTCATCGACGTAGACACTTTCTTCCAATAACTGGCTCGTCTCTGGATACATCCCCTCGAACTTTCGGAGATGTTGACGGAAAGTTCCGGCGAGCTGAAAGGGACTCGGTGAGACTCCAAATAGAATCCTCTTAAATTGAAGTATCTTCGGCTTTTCATCTTTCGTCGGATTGTCCATCCAAAGAAACCGGACCGCATCCATGTCGCTCTCGTACGGCTCAATTTAAAGAAAGGCCTTCTCGTCGTCTGCAGTAATGGCAATTCTCCCAATGCGAAACGTGATCAATTTTTCATGAGATCAGTATTGAGGCTCGGGCCGGAATTAAGACAGTCATTTAGAGAGGATGAATATTTTCACGCAACGAGGCATTAAAGACGACTCGCAATTTGGTACTTGCCTTTTCGTTCCTTAGTATTGGGTGATGAGGCAAGTAGTTAATTATCCGTGACATGTCTTCAATTTCATGAGCCGGTACCTCTTCGACGATGTCTTGTTTGAGATAGTCGTTAATTACCTCCGAATACCGGACGTAAACGACGGATCTTTTCGGGAGCGATTTCTTAGAGATAAGAATCTCCGGAGTGCGGTTGGGTAATTTTTTATGATAAATATTTTTGTTCCTTCCAGGGCAATTGATTAGATAGATATCGCTAATAGTTAGTGTAGGGAGCTGTTGGCTCGATCTCGTGGCATGCAGGGCTTTTAAGGGCTTCAAAAGTCACATGATGACTTAGGCCTAAGGTGGTGCCTTGGGTATTAGCCTAGCTGATTATTATTATTATTATTATTATTAGATTGAATCGTAGTTTCCAGGTGTTCGATAACGGATTAATCTTCATGTGACGTAGAGGGATAAGTAATGCCCAAAACGCCGAGATCCCAAAATCTTCGTCATTGGGTCGACGCCAGTTCTTCGTCCGCTATGTTCATTCCGCAAACTGAAGTTGTAGTCTGCTCTCGCCAATTTCCGTTCGATGGCCCATGAAGAGTCCAACAGAATTTCGTGGTGACTGCTGTTAATTCGCCAAATAGTTGGATATGTCCGGACTAGATCCTCCAGTAGTGCTCAGCGCCGATTACAAGTGTTATTTCAAAATTCCTTTCGTTTGAGTCTTCCGCGAGTTGGATCCCTCGGGTTTCTATCTCCTTGTAGATTTCTTCCGTGGCGACTGGTAGAAGGGCTTAATTTAGAAGGGGATCATCGGGCACTTCCAGTTAGATTTCGTTCTTCATAGTTAAATCGCAGAGTCGTACTTTTAATCTTCTTCTTTCGGCAAGGATCGGTTCTTGGCTCCCAAAGGCGTAGATTCTCTTGAATTCTGTTCCGGATACTGGAAGATTCAACTTCATCGACGTTGATGCGGTAATGAATGTATACCAAAATCTTAATCCGGTATATTGTAATTTCCCTTTAGCCCAAAATAGTTTAATTGGCATTTAAATATTTATTGGAATAGCTCACCTTAGAGAAAAATTTGAGAATTTATTTAGTGCCGTTGTGGATAAATTACCGTTTCATTAAATGCGTGATCTTTTTGAATATAAGCGTGAAAATTCGTGAAATGCGTGACCACGCGCGTTGTGCCGTTGGGGAGAAATCGATCTAGGAACGCCTTTGGCATTTGGGGGATGAAAAAACCCCCTTTGTCAAATATTTGCTTAAATTTTGTATAAATTTGATTGTATGTTAGTTTTTAATTCTAATAAGTGTTTAAAAATTGTCGGATTCGGGTTAGGGATTTTTTTCTCATGTTTTTATTGTAAATACGACTTTTGGAATTGTTAAGGATTGGGTTTTTTTTGTTCCCGTCCATCTTTTCTCTCTCTTTTGTATAGTATGTATCATGTATATTGTATCTTTTATCTTGTAGCGTCGTCATGTCGCGCGGGGCTTGGTCAGGCGGCCGAAAACTTTTCCATTGCTCTGGGGTTTATCCCTTGTCGTCACTGTCCAAGCCCAAGTTGGGAAATGTTTCGGGGTATAAAGGGGGGTGATTTTCTTTTTGAAGAGTAGTCTAAAATAAAAAGCGAGAAGAGCTCCTTCGTGCGAGAAGGACTCCCTGGCGGAGGGAGAATAAGAAATAAAGTTTTTTTGTTTAGTTAAAATTGGTCAAGTTATTTTTAGTAGTATAAGCGTGTGCGTGCGAAGAGTCTATATGTTTCAGTCCGTGTAACTCTTCGGGTTGAAAATTAAATTTTCAATCCAAGTAATTAGTTAGCTCTCCCAGAAAAAGTCAACACCCTTTGAATAGTAGCAACGGCGCTGCTACGGCACGGATAGACGGAGGGAATTAATACCAATCAAACGACGTATCAATTAAATTTCTACGGACCAATTAATTTTTTATCGAGTGCCGTTGATGCGCAATCGACTTTTCGCGGAGTACCTTTGGGAGCTAGCGCAGCGGGGTATTCACCACCACCAACGACAGTGTCAATTAACAGTCTCGGCGAAATAAAAACAAACTGTTCAGGGAATACTAAACTTTATTTAAAAACAAACACGGTACAAATACAAATAGATAATAATTTGAGAAACATTTAAAAAAGCGCGTAAAGCGATTAAAAGGACTGTTTTTTAAAAAGGAAGACTTCAGGGAAATTTAACATAATATAAAATTTTTAACTGTTTTGGTTCAGAAAAAACAATTTTAATAATCCTTCATAAAGTTTTTATCTAAGATAATAATGTTTATCAAAATGCACTCTATATAATAAAACATTAGGATCAAAACAAATATTAATACTAAGCTACTAAATACTAAGTAAGGGTTATGGTAACTATAGCGTCAACAAATATACATGTTAAACTTTAATAACGTTTAATTCTATCTTTAAGAAAAGCAATTTTGATATTTGTTCCTGAAGTTGTTATCTAAGATAATATTGTTTATCAAAATGCACTCAATATAATAATACATTAAAATTAAATTAAATATTAATACTTAACTACTTAATACTAAGTTATGGTAATTATGGCTTCAACGATATATACATGTAAAACATAAAGCACAGTTATTTATATTATCTTTAAGAAAAACAATTTTGATATTTGTTCCTGAAGTTGCTATTTAAGAAAGTATGTTTATTGAATGCACTATAAATTAACAAATTTAAATGAAAACCTTTATTAATACGAAACACCAAGTAAGGCTTGAGATAAAAAACATAATAAGAATATATATTTACGTTTAAAATTTATACAGTTAGTCAGATTATCTTTAAGAAAAACAATTTTGATTATAAATGTTAAAATTTCGATCCATGGTAAATTTAAACTTTAAAAATAAATAAATATCAAAGGAGCTGATACTTCATGGATATAAAATTTATGTATTAAAATTTTCGGGAGCTTTCAGACCGTGGCCCTTCGTCAGCCGTTACATCGTTCCTGTTTTAATGATGTAACGGCTGACGAAGGACCACGGTCTGAAAGCTCCCGAAAACAATTTTGATATTTGTTCCAAAGGGTCCAAAAGATATCAAATTTTGTAATTCACGGCCTTTCTACAATTTTTCTAACTTTCCATTTCGAAGTCTGATTTGTTTTTAAATTTGCTCAGCCACCTTCATTTGGCATCTGTTGGCTTTACTACTTCGCGTGAGCGGCGTGAACCACTTTTGCTGATCTTTAGGAAAGTCCTTTAATGTCCTTTCGAAAAATAAATCTGGTTTAATTAATGTTTCGAGGCCTTTAAAACTGAAGAGGTGGTTATTACGTCCTCTAGGGTTGGTCTTCCTCAGGCCTGTCCAAAGAGATTGATTCTTCCGAGTCCAATAATTTGATCATATCGCTTTCCTCTCCCATCTGAAAAATTCTTGCGAAGCTGGTTAATATAGATTTACACTTACCTTTTCTTGATTTCCTTGGTTTTTCATGTTGAGTGTCCTCATCCTTCGACTGCTGTTTTTGTGTCCTATATAATAAATGAAAAGGTCAAAACTATTGATCAAGATCTCGCGTGGCATTTTAGATAGTGTCTTATTACGTTCGTTGGGGCTGATCGTCCACGGGTGTACGCGACGAGACGGTTCCAAAGTCCCTTCTCGCCCATGTGGCCAGGATCAACGGAATGTTGCTGCGCTGGTTAATTTCGCTTTTCTCTACACTTTTGTCTTCTTTCTGAATCAATCTTGTGAGTCTGGTTAAACTAATTAATTTAGACTTACCTTTTCTGGATTTCCTTTGGTTTCCATCTTGAGGGTCTTCATATTTCAATTGGTGTTTTGGTGTCCTGTATAATAAAAGAAACTCATTGAACTTTTCATCATTAATTATAGTTTTGGTGGAGTTTAAGTTTATAGCGGTTGTTCCAACTACATAACGTGCAGCGAAAACTAGTTGGACTCTAAACTTAGCTATATTGTGTACAGACCACACCAAAGCCTGCAAGTTTCCCCAGAGGATTTTGGCCTGTCTTGTAGAAGCCCCAAACTGATTTCTCATTTATAGAGTTGCGGAAAAGTTAATTTTTAGTTACTTAGAGCCCATTCTTTCGCTTTTGGGCAAAGACCTAATTCCCGCTGCCAGCATTGTGTTAATTTAAGAAATTCTAAATTAAATTAGTGGCCCAATATTAACGTTAGTTAGTCAAATTAACCAAACGCGTGTTTGTAAGTCAAATATAAAGCCAGCACTCCGAAATGGAAAGGTTCGAATACATCTACTTTGGATTGGCTATAGCCAAATTATTATTAATTCAAACTTCCACCACGAAGAAAACATAGTAGCTTAGATTAATAAGTTTTACCGAAGTCCGTTCTATGGTAGGCCTAGTAGGAGGGAGTTACAATTCTAAGAAAAGTTTGTATAACTTACGTGTTTACTAAAGGTGACGACTCTTTATCCGACACTGTCCAGTTGGTGTTCATTTTCGTAATTAATCGCTATAGTGTGGTCCAAGTAGAATGAAAATAGTCAGGAAATAAATCAATGTCTTCCGATAAAGTCACTTCTGGTTTTAACGTTTCTTTTTTTTCTTATTTTTAAGTTTCGGAGCGCGTGAAAGAGTCGCGAGGAATATTATACTATTAAAGCTATGTCTAGTGACGTCAGAGAAATTCGAATGACGCCATCTATTTAGCGCGTGTAAATGGCGCGTGCACACGCGCTAAGATTACGTACGTCATATGACGTAAAATAAACATTTTTTGTTTCTATTTTTGGTTCCATTTTTTTTATAAAAACATATTCTTTTGGTTTATTTATTCTGATGACGCCATATATTTAGCGAAATCGAAAGTATTAACAATGGTGACTTTAACAAATACCAAATGTTTCCAATTCATAACTACTTCTAATTGTACTTTTGAAAAATGCTGTATGTTAGGAGAGATATTTATATAAAACGTTTTTATAAAACTAATATATTTCAAATGTGAAAAATGTCTTAAAATCAATAAATGGGACGAGGCTTCGGTGTAACAGCGTTAAACCGGAGCCATAAGCTGCAGTCCCAGGTTCATGCTGGAGTACCCCGGTTCTTACCAATATTACTCAATAAATGGTTTTCGCGAGCATTCCCGCTTTCAACTACAGTTCCAGGTTTTCTTTTAATGGTTCATTTGAAACTTACTGTGGTAGCTCATCTGTGTTAGAATATTTTCGTTTGTAACGCGTCATATTGATATCACTATTATTTCATCTCAAAAATTAATTCGAAAATAAAGGAACTACTTGATTCTCATTTCTAAAAGTCGGCAACAGCAGCAGCTACCATAACGTATTCATTTCAACCATGAATATCGAACTGCATTAGGTAGTATCAGGAATTCACACATAGAACTTGGAATGCTTATCCCGGTCGATTTCCGTCTCTATCTAGGGGACCGTTTTTCCCCTCATCATTTTGACATCAGAGCATACGTGTTTTCTCTTACGATTTTCATTGGCTTAAAAATCTCCTACCAAAAATATCCGGGACCCCCCAGTTACCTAGTATAGTCGTCTGCTAGATAATCTGGACAAACCTAACCTTCATTTCGAAATGGCTGGGGAGTCGAAGAACAAAAACTACAGTTGTTAAAACGGGAGGTTACGCTGTGGGTCTGCAAAGTGCTCCCCCTGGAGTTTGCGCCCCTGGCAGCCCCCCGCCGGGCCAGCCCCTAGCTACGACGCTGAAGGGCAACGTTTTGAAACTTGACAAGCTTTCAGTGCTGAGTCTTAGCCGTGAAATATACATCTTTTTAATTGAACGAAATTAGGTTAGGATATTAATAATCAATAAAATAATTTATTATTATCAAGTAATTTTGTACAGGTATTTTTCTAAGGATGACGTGTCATATTTTTCCGGTCAAATCGCGCGATCCCGGAAACGATTTGTGGATCGAGTCTCCTGATTGGCTCTAGTGATGATATCAAACGGGGAGTATTTCGCGAAATTAAAATCCGTAAAATCAGCTAAGCGAGTTTTCACTTGAACGGCTAAAGAAGAAGTGCGGTAACAATAGAATTGTAAAACATGTTAGAAATATTTGCTAAAAGCGGGTACATGACGAAAATAAATAGTTGTTTAATCAATACTAAAACGCGGCTTATGTATGGCGTTGTCTAAAGACAAACTTTTGTTCCCGATTTCCCTTATACAATACAAGGCTGGGCACATTTCGATTAAAACCAGTATTGACGATTGCTAAAATGCACGTTACTACAAAAGGAACAACCTTCCTTAATTATCTCTCGATTTTTTGAGCTGGAAAATTGCAATAGTCAGTATTTGTATTTAAGCGATAGATTTTATACTTCAAGTTATAAAAGATTCCAACTCCAAAGTATCAAGGCGTAACTCTCGACTTTGTCGTTAAATATTCTAAAATGCTCTGCTTAAGCTCTCCTAGTACGAACTTGCTTTTTTTAATGTAATAATTATATTAATTATTTAAAATAGGAACCGTTTAATGAGCCTAACTGAGACAATGAGCTCAATAGACCAATCATCGAGAAATACCCTTATTTGCCATGGACCAATACAACCGTTTCATTTCCAGAAGATATTAATGATTTTTAATAACATTGACTATAATATCGAGACTAAAATAATAATAGTACCGTCAAACTAATATTGAACCTAGAACAAATTGCAACAGAAAGTATTTCGAAGATTTCTTTATAAAAAAAAAGGCGACAAACTAAAAAAAATATGGTTTTACGCGGTACTTTTCTTGGTTCAGAGGTAAAATTGTCATGTTTTGGTTCTACAAATAAGGGTTATAACTAATAAATAGAAGATAATTGGATAATTTACCTACATCCGTTAACTTTTTACTTTAAAATCTTATAAAAATTCAATGAGTGTCCAAGTTTTCAATTAGAAACAAAAATATTTTAATTTCCGTATTAATAGAATAAATATTATAGTATTACAAATAACAATTATTTTTCTAACGAGGAGACTACCCGAGGTGATAATCACCGATTTTATTGAAACTAGGTGGGTATGTAGACCTTATGGTAACATGAAATTTCACCAAGGGAAAAATTGCAATGGGCATTAGTTTTGCCCTGGAAACCGAAAATGTTTTTGACAACACAGTATGTATATTTTTTCATTGAAAATAACATGGGAGTCTGAGCACTTCTAAGGGGATTACCCCCTGTGAAAAATTTTAAAAAAATTTCAAATTTCAAAACCAAAAAAAAAATTGATCAAAATTGACAAATGAAATGAATTTTATGATATTTTGATGAATTTTGGTCAATTTGATCAAAATATGTAAAAATTTATCAATTGTTATTTTAAATGGGACAATATACAGACTGTGTTGTCAAAAACATTTTCGGTTGCCATGGCAAAACTAATGCCCATTGCAACTTTTCCCTTGGTGAAATTTCATGTTACCATAAGGTCTACATACCCACCTAGTTTCAACAAAATCGGTGATTATCACCTCGGGTAGTCTCCTTGTAAGTTGTCTGCAAGGTCCGAACTTTCTTCGATGAACATTGCACCGTTGCGCACAAAGTTTTGACACTTGCACAAATTATACATTTAAGTAGGTGTAATGGGGCCGGACGTTGTGATGATCTTAGTGGCAACAATCATCCTTGTTGAATTTCCCATCCCCATTGTAGAGGGTCAAGCTCTGATCCCATCCATTGTTGAACTTGGTGAAATACTCTTTAACTGTGAAAGCTGCGAGCGTTGGAAGTCGACGCTAACGTCTCCGGCTTGACATGAGCTGTAGCAAGCGAAACTTTCCTTGTAAACACGCGTAGACGAACAGCTTTAAGCGTTGCATTTGGTTTCCCTCAGTTCAAAAATGTAACGGCTTGTTCCCCAGGTGTAACGACATTATCTCTTCGACTGTTAAGTATTTAAATTTCTGGCTATTTAATTTAATTTATTTTAATTTTCACTCGAAGATCTATTTGGTCCGAGTTTCACGTCTTTTTGTTCGCTCGAAGACCTATCGGTACAAGCCATTAGTAAGTTTTTAAATTTCTTAAATTTTGTTTAGGGCTTAGCTTTATTATCCCTTTTTATTATGGACTAATCTACTTATTCGCTAATTTTATCAAGTATTTAAAAGACCGAGGCTTGTTTTCGGAAAACTTCATAAGACACCAAATGTTTCGCAGCTTCACTTTTCTAAACTGAGAAAATCCTTGACGTTCTAGTAAAGCATGAGCGAAAATAATATTTTCACAAACATGTTCACCAAGCCTATTTTCATTCAAGCTTTGATGTCATAGGTTACAACACATTTGTCATTTTTCTCGGCAAAGGTTTATGTCAAATAATTCGCTTTTAGTATAATGAATGAAAATAATCAATTAGGCAGTGTCGTTGCCAATAAGAATAGTTGTTTTATTATTCGCAGACGTTACAGTTCTTTGAAGCTTAGTTCATCCGCGTCGCCTTTCGCCTGTTTGAGATGGCAACCGCTCTTTTGCGATGTTGACTTTAAATAGTCAATAAACATTTTCTTGCTGTTTTTATTCCCTTTACTGTTGGTCCAATATCGCCTTTCCTTCGTCGATTTTTCGTCGTCGTGACCATCAAATACAGTTTTAATATTAATCGTTGAAATGAAAGTTCCGGATCAATATAAATCGAATCCTTTTCTACTTCTACGGCATTTTTCTTGTTCAACGGTACAACTTGTTTGTTTCTTTAAAAACTAAATGAGGAGACGGACTGACCAGTCACATCCAATAAAATTTGATTTCTTATTCCTTCCGCTTGGTCAGTCACACCGCTTTCTATTAGTCCGTGAGCCAGGTGCCTAAAATCGACCATTCGACAATAAATCTTCTGACCAAAGGAAAACATAATTTATGTGTACAGTAGTGTATCAGGAGTCAGGAACCGTTTGCCGGCGCCCTCTAGCGCCCAGCTGTTAAAAATGGCGCCCCATTAAATATGGCGTCGGAAACATATCCTCAAACGGTCGTATCTCAGTCGCCTAATATTGCAGCTCAACGTGCAGTACCTTAAATTACAGATATTAATATATTCTACAATTTATATTCGTACTTATAATCGTTAATAGAGTGGTTTGTCTGTTACATTCAAAAAACCACATTTTTACTCCGTTATACATCTACGTTTGGCTTCCCCAGTAATGAACAGCGCCACCTAGATTTTTATTAACGGCCACAATGTATTCTTTATATAATTATCTTTATTTTAAGGTATTTTACTAGTCGCTAGTGTACTTATTAGTGGTGCTACGATAATAAAAGTCAAAGGGGGATAGCAGAATTTCGCTTTCGGCAGCGACCCGAAAGAGAAGCAATCTGAAACCTTCCAGAGAGACGGCGGAAAAACTATACGGACGGGTCAAAGTTAAACAGTTTTAAGGGAGGTTTGGACAAGTAGAAATCGGACATTTGAGGAGTGTAGTGGTAAAATTACAACAATTATAGGGTCGGAGAGGTGTGACAAAAAGGAGTTCAAAGGGCGTGGAACGACCACAAACGTTTCGCAGCTTTTTTTGCCAAATCTAATATTATTTTGAAAACTATTACTTTCGCAGATAGTCTCTCATAGTATGTGTCAAGGTTAGGGTCATTATTTTATTAAACCTTTTGTTGTGAAATATAAATATTATATTTAATAAAAGTTAAGTTTAATAATGTTGAAAAAATATAGAAAAGAAAGTGGACAACGTAGAGAAACACCCGTACTTGGTAATATAGAATCGCCTTCACAGGAGCTTACCCGCCCTCAAGACGGACGGTCTCTTTGTGATGTGGCTAAGATTAGGAACTTTTAACCGCTTCTTTGCTTAGTTAATGACGATACAACGCTATTTAGCGAGATATACTACCATCGCAATTGCAGAAACAAGTTTACGTCTAAAAAAAACTTTAGGTAAATTCGAAAAACGAAATCAAGACCCATCAACTTCGGCGGAAGTTGACGATTCGAGACGTTCAACTGGATTCAGAAGAGGCAGATCGATACAAAAGTATGGAAAACAAAGCTTTCGCGGAACTGTTTCACGATCTACGCCATGAAATATTCGTAAAAAGCGCAATTTGTTATCTGCATGACCTTACAAAAGGGTTATATTATCTATGGATAAAAACGGAGTAGCTGATCATGAAGTATCTGACTCGACTAAGAATAACCTGCGCCGAAAAATTGAAATTGAGTTTGGAGAGTCCATAATATTTTTTAGCGTTAACAGAAGAATTTACGTACGACAAGACTGTCTATCGCTGGACTCGCTCTCAGAGTCGTACGTTCGTTTAATGTTCAAGAACGAAGTGAAAGTGGAAGCGAAGGAATCGCTATCTTTAACTCGTGGAGCAGCTTTAGCACTGCGAGAAAACATTAAAAATACTGTCCAAGAACAAAAATGGCCTCCTCATCCCAAAGAACTGTCTTCGGAGTACTTAAATATACCTACAAACCTTACCGATTTTCTTAATAATTTGATTGGCGGTAAAAAGTTAACGTATTCGGATCGTATCTACAGGGTCACCTGGTCGATAGCTCAAGACATTATTTACGCTGTTAGTTCCGGCCAGGTAAACACGCCAAAGCATATTGTACTTCCATGGGTCGTGAAAACGTTAACCGGGAATGTTGAGTTGCTAAAAATAATCAATCGCCTTGGCCATTTTTGTATCTAATCAAGGCTAGAAGAAATAGATACATCATTATGTATCGAAAAGCTAGATAATGTCGAAAGATAATTAGTATCGCTTTCCTACAAAATACACCCAAATGTTCCTACAGTATTATCATTTGATAACATTGATCGTCAGGAAGATGTTCTGAGCGGAGCCGGTACTTCCCACCGCGTAAATGGAATAATTGTTCAACGTCAATCTCTAACGTGAATCCTCCGTTGCCAATAACCAATGTAAGTAAGAAAGACAAGAAGCGTACTATTCCATTCGACGATAACCCTCTTGAAGCTTACGTAGTTTCTAAAAGAAAAGGCCCTCCTCCTATAGTCCCGAACGATCATTCTGAGCGCACAATTGTTGCATCTAATCAAGCTTACAATCGAGATTTAATTTGGGTTATCCCGAGAAATTCAAATTCGCCAGATCAAAAGCTAAGCTCTTGGACTGGATTTAATATTTTAGTTCGAAAATCAATGTCAGTGACGGCTGATTCAGTAGGCTACTTGCCCACAATCAACGCCGCAGCAACAGATATGTCGACAGTTCAGGAAATCGTGCGCTACTGTCTTCGTATTAAATCTACTTTGTATCTGAAGAGCATAGCCGTGGTCTGCGCTATCGGAAATGAACTTTGCAAAGCTCTACTTGGTTTACATTGCTTTACTGGATGTAATTTTATTTTTCACTTTTCAATAGAGCGACATTCTGCCATCCCCCTTTGACCTTTATTATCGTAGCACCACTAATAAGTACACTAGCGACTAGTGAAATACCTTAAAATAAAGCTAATTAGATACAGAATACATTGCGTTCGTTAATAAAAATCTAGGTGGCGCTGTTTAGTACTGGAGAAGCCAAACATAGATGTATAACGGAGTAAAAATGTGTTTTTTTTTAATGTAACAGACAAACCACTCTATTAACGATAGATAAGTACGCACATAAATTGAAGAATATATTAATATCTGTAATTTAAGGTACTGCACGTTGCGCTGCAATATTAGGCGACTGAGATACGACGGTTTGAAGATATGTTTCCGACGCCATCTTTAATGGGGCGCCATTTTTAACAGCTGGGCGCTAGAGGGCGCCGGCAAACGGTTCCTGACTCCTGATACACTACTGTATACAGAAATAATATTTTCGTTTGGTCAGAAAATTTATTGTCGAATTTTCACCTGGCTCACGGACTATATGTTTCGTAGAACCGAGTCTTCTTGAAAAACATTTACCGGCTTAAGGAGTTCCACTATTTTATTTCGGTCTTCGTAGTCCGTTTTTACCTCTCCGAGGGGACAAAGTCCCCTAGGAGGGGTTATACAACGACCGTGTCTGTCTGTGGGTGGGTCTGTGGGTGGGTCTGTGGGTGGGTCTGTGGGTGTGTCTGTCTGTCAGGACTGCGAACGCGTTCGCATTTTCGGTGCAAAGTGTAATCACTGCGTACGCAGTTTCTCAAAGGGTTGGCAAAACCACCGTGCGACGGTGAGCGTTAACGGATGCATTTGCGGTTGGGTTTGGATGGTGTTTTTTCGCTCACCGTCGTGACGGTTTGGTGTATTACGGTTTTTGTAATGTTTATGCGTAGGTTGTGAGTGTTCTGATGGATGTGCATGTTGAGTCTGTTGTGTTTATATGGGCGTTTTCTCTCCAACTTCTTCTTAATGACTTTGGGACGGACCGAGTGCTGAGTGTAATGCTACCTCTCAACGTCCAATGGCAGGGTTTCCACCAGTTGTACACGGTATTCGTCTTAGTATCAATTTGCGATCGCATCGGGCGGGATTTGAACCCGAGACCTCCTGATTGACAGGCGGACGTTCTACCACAGAACCACCGACACTTGTTACGCCTTATTGAAAATTAGACCTTCAGCTTTATCGGAAGCGTATTTAATAGAGTACGAAATTTTGGTTTAATTGAAATAGAATTGAAATTGAAATTATTGCATCGAAGAAATTCTAATTTAGCGTTTCTCTATTGATTAAAAACAAATGCGCCACCCAAGTTTCGAACCCAGACCATTCGGCTTGGCAGTCGAGCGCTCTACCACAGAACCACCGATAGCTGCTTAGATTCACTGAAATTAAGACAGGCATCGTAAGCATAATAGGTAATAAAGTCTTTTTTTATTAATGAATTTATGAAGGCCTAATCTGGTATTTTTTAAAGGTTAAATCTTGTTTTAGCGCAGTCAGCCGAGATTAGAGGGTTAAAGGGTAGACCCTGTGGGTGGTCCACTTTCTTAACGACCTATATATAGTTCTGTTAATTCAAAGGAGATAATTTAACGTTAATTGCTTTAAGAGGTGGCGGTTAGTCAAGTGGCTCTCTGTGCTTTGTTGATGGTAAGGTTTTTGCTTCTTGTAAATACATGTGGTGTGGATATTTGGATATCTACGATTTCTAACGCAGTCAATGATTTCTTGGGTGTGCGAGTCATTATATGATATTGGAAATTGGACGGCATTGGTCTTTTTCATGTGGTATGCGTCACAACGTCAACAGGAAGTGAACGAGTCGTCCACTACCAGATATCTACGGTATCTTCATCAAGGGCGAGTGTTGAAATAAAATGAGCGTTAAAGATGCGGCAAGTATTTCGTAAGCGAGTAATTCCAAAAAGCCTCTGTAGATATTTCTTTCATTAAAATTTGCTTCGTATTATATTTAACTGATAAACTTGTTCTGTAAAAGGGTTTAATTCAATTGTGCATTGTTATAGTACGTCTAACTTACTGTTGTAACTACTTAACTTATGATATTCTGAATAAATTAAAATTGGTCGTTTCGTCTCAATTATTTTAATTATAATAAAAATTTTATACCGGGCGGGATAGAAATGGGTTAATATTTTTAACAAATAACTCTAAATTGCGGAGATATATCTTTAAGGGTTATCTCGAGAAATTAATACCACTAGGGACAATTCTACCGAGGAGAGGTATATTTTGGCTTGCCAACTTGTTAGTTCCACATCGAGATATATATATATCGAAGTGGGACTATTGCTATGGACGGATTGTCGTTAAGTGTTGTGTGTGTGTTTGTTCATGGACTAATTAATGTATACACAGGGACGGTCCGCACAACGCTACTCTCTCATAAAATCGGCGACTAAGTCTTGTTAATGCTGTTCCCTCTTTTCCTCCCCCCTTAAGCAAAGTTAGCCGAGTCAAAACGTCATCTGCAAGTCTTGGAGTCTATCGATGTTGGCGTCTGCTTATGATTTGAAAAACAAACGTTTTTTTTCGTTCATTTGAATAAGGTGTATGATTTAGGAGCTTTAATTTATTTAAGTAGTTTTACAAATTAATTATGAGGAAAAAGCTGTGTGTTTACCCTTCGTGTAAAAGTGATTCGAAGTATTGTCATAAAGAACACACGAAAGATTTCTTTATACCTTTCCTGTTCATCTTTTTCTAAGCCTTGTCCAAAAAAAATCCTTTATTTACCATTATCGGAATCACTTAAATCCACTTTTTTAATCTTCTTTTTGTCTGGAGAAATTGAGAATAACGTCTCGAATGTATGGGCCGAAAAATTAATATCAATCAATTTAATTGTTAATATAAATGAATTCATTTACCAAACGCACGTGGAGCTTACAACATCGCCGGCAAGGCGACTGCTTTTTTTTTGTTCCCTTAAACCTTTCCTCCCGTTTCCATCCCCCTTGACTCAGTTTGTCGTTATTTCGCACAATCGCCGCTCGAGGGCACATTTAGCAATCGCTAGCCGCTAAATTTCCTATGCGGACCGTCCCTGTGTATACATTAATTAGTCCATGGTTTGTTTGTTTGGTGTGGAAAGCAACGACACGGCAGATGGCGCTGCGAAAATAATTTGCAGTTTTGGCGAAACCGGGATTCGAACTCACAGTCAAAAACTCCGATTATTGACGCCTTTACGCTCTCGGCCACTGGAAGCTTACCAAAATTTGTTCGGAACTTCTACTGTATTCTCGTCAGTTTTAGCGACGCGGGGGGAGTTGGCTAGTTAAGTTGTTTTTACGCCTTATTTTACGTATATTTTCGGATTTTAAGGTCAAGTGAACCTCAAACTTCGCGTCGGGTGGTGGGTGGTGGGTGGTGGGCACACTCGCTTAAGATGCCTCGCTCGAAAGTGAGTACTCGAATAAACGAGCTCGAAAAATTTAAATGTTCGGGTGGTGAGCAGTGGTAGGTGGGCACACTCGCTTAAGATGCCTCGCTCGAAAGTGAGTACTCGAATAAACGAGCTTGGAAATTTTAAATGTTCGGGTGGTGAGCAGTGGTAGGTGGGCACGCTCGCTTAAGATGCCTCGCTCGAAAGTGAGAACTCGAATAAACGAGCTCGAAAATTTTAAATGCCCTCTTCCCCATATGTACTTATAAATACTCTAAAAGCCCCCCAATGAGATACTTATTTTCTTATTTAAATAAATCAACAAGAGACATTAAAAAACTTCATCACTCGTTACACCAAACAAAAGGTTCAAGACAAACTACGAGTTCAATCCACACTGACGAACTTCCTTTTGGGTAATAAAAGCAATAGAACCATAGAGAAACAATTATAAATTGAAGTCACTATCGGGAGAAGGTATTATATTATTAAGAACACGCGTACGCTTAAAAAGTTAAAGCATTGAAGACTCTATTTCCCTTCACACACTTACGTACCGCCATTATTAATTATTGGACTCCCATACTCATCCAAAAACTAGGGGCATTCGGGCATATGTAGTTTTATATCTATGAAGGTAAATTTTTATTTCGATAATCTTTGCCGTATACCATTCGCAAAACTTAGGTATATTAACTTACAAATTCACGTAAAGACTACCCGTTTATAGCTCTACCACAAATTGGTCGAAATTTAAAATATAGCTTTTTGTCAAATTACCTTGCAAGTTAAGTCAATAAATGTCCTCAACAGCTTATGAATTGGTTTGCCCACCCGTGTATCCTGAGGGTGGGCGGTGGCCTCTCTTTAACATAGGATGGTAAATAGTATATCTAACTATAGGAAATCACATGGGCTCAACAGTTTTTATATTAGTTTGCCCACCCGGGTCTCCTGATGGTGGGCGGCATCCACCCTTTCACTTAGGGTGGCAATTTATATATCCAACGATAAGAAATCACAAAGCCTCAAAAGCTTTGTATTAGTTTGCCTACCTGTGTCTACTAAGGGTGTATGGCTTTGCCCATTCGAATACACTGATGTGGAACTAATATTACGGCCTGGGCCGACTTGTTATTCTAGACGCGGACGTCGAAACACGTTGGTCACTAGACAAAAGAAGAGCATAGCACTCTTCATAAGGGCTTGGACATAAGCCATAATAGTATTTGTTGTTCAGTCATACCGCGACCGCGAGTTAAACCACCAGATCCTTCAGCAGTTCGCATTAAGACTTATCGGTCGACTTATCCACCCCAATAACGGTTACTACGACGCACTACGTGATAACCCTCGAGAAACCTGACATGTGAATCAGGTGCTGTGGTTTCTAGTTGTAACATATTTTTGGCCAATAAGCGTACTGATTGTGACCCTTAGCTGCAAAAAAACGCAAAATGTCTCTTACAGGTTGGAGGTGCCTTTTAAAATTTCCAGTGCGTTCTGCTTTGATTAAGTTTCTTAAAATCTCTACCATTCTCATAAACACTAAATTCATTAATTTTTTTCTCGAGACGCGAGATCACAAGCGACGAAATCACGTCTTCGACCTCGGTTTTCATCTTCTGCAATGCTTCTAAAAGACCTTCAGCGACGTCACGATTGTACTTGGCGACACGAACAAAAGCACTTCGGCAATCTTGGTCTTCCGGACGTCCTTTGGAATATGAATATGAAGGTTGGAATTTTATCGGAAAGTGAACACTGCACAATTGATGAAAACACGCACCAGCAGCGTGTAGATCTTTCACCGACTGAACGCGTCGCTTTACTACATGAATGTCTGCCCAGTTACCGTTTCTGTGGTCACACGCTACGAGATTGTCCAAATCTGTGGTTCTAGCAGGTAAAGCTTCTTTTATTTTCAAATAATATGAAACTATTTTTCACCACCAAACCAGAAATAAAAAGGATTTTCCAAAGAACGTAAAGTACGTCGAGACGTTGAAGCTGTCGAAATTTCATTCCAGTAATCGGCCTTAAAAGAAAATTTGAGATTCTGTAACGTAACTCTACATTTTTTATGTCAATTCGACTTCTTTTCCGTGCTTTACAAGCTTGTTGAATTCCATATACGCCCTTTTTCGCGGTTCATTTCCATAGAGGGCACACTTTGTAGTCACCTCATCAACAACTGCTTTGATTGACCTTGAAGGTCAATTTTGCTCTACGTCGTTACTTTTTAATTTTAGGTTGTTTCGAGAAAAACACGTTTTTAACAACTACGCAGTCGAGTCACTCGAATGGGTTTTGTTTTGGATTCGGTTGACAGCTATAACATGAGATGGTCGTGATATCTACGAAACGACTCTGGTACTAATAAATTTGAATAGAAGCGTGTGTTTTGGGTTTTTTGATAAGTGGACCCCCAAATTGGGTTTTACTGCTGAAATGATCGTAACCTATTTTTATCGTATTTTCTGGACCGAAAAACTAGAAAATGTTGGAATTCTTTGTCGCAATTCTGCCGTCTTTACCAAAACTATTTCTCCAAAATGACAATTTTACTCCTGGAAGTGGTTTTTCCCTCTTAATGATGTGAATAACCGCATCAAACAATTTATTTTAGAGTTTGTCGCATTTTTTTCATGCAGAAACCGTAAAATTTCGCTAAAATGACTGTACTATATCTCATACAGTATGGTCGACATTACTAAATGAACGTAACCCTCCCGACATTCATGTAGTTTCGTATGACTGGTTAAAAGCATTTGACTCTGTTTGCCACAAACGGTTGTTGTTTAAACTTGAAAGAGCTGGTGTCAGTGGAGTGTTTTTGAAGTAGATTCAAGATTTTTTACGCAACCGCTTCCAACGTGTTGTTTAGCGCGGTGAATTCAGTTCTCACCGACCGGTTCTTTCTGGCGTGCCTCAGGGACCAATACTCGGACCCTTACTTTTCAACGTTTCCGTCTCTGATCTCTCATCGGTTCTGACTGACGATTGTTCTCTTTCCCAATATTATTATTGCAAATGGGGTGTCTTCATTGATGTTAAGTCTTTTAAAAAGACCTTGGTTGTTTGACCCTTGATCTCATATTACAACTTTCACTATAAATCCGATGTCCATTAAAATCTCCACTGTCTCAATCAAAATATCATGCAGCATTTCCTTTTTCACAGAGTTGTTAACAAAATAATATGACAGAGGCTGCTTCAGTAGAAGGAAAGTGAGGGCGAGACTCCGATCCTAGGATCGAGGATCGAGGATCCAGGATTTTAGGGCTGAAATGGGGGTAAAATCGTCGAAAAGTCAATGTATTTATGATATTTCTCGCGACGATTTGTTTTCCCGTATATCAACATATTGTGTCCAGGCCAACTTGTTCATTTATCTACGCTTATCTCGAAAGACACTTGAACGTATATCTTATCACGTTTTATCGTACGGAATAAGTTGAAATGATGTAAAAATTGATAACCTAGGCGGCGCGTGCGCAGATTACCCCGGGGGACGCGGTTAATTTGAATTTAAGAGTGTTTTGACGTCATGGAATATTCGTTGTTAAAGTAGAATGGAAATATTTTTAAACTTCATTTTAATATCATTGTAGTACGCTTGGCACTTGAACCAATCTCACGAGTATTTCTTAAAACGAATATCTCGATCGCGTTTTATCGTACGAAATAAGTGGAAATTATGTAAGTTGTATGATTAATAACCTAGGCAGGAAGATAGCGCGCGCGTGCGCGGATTACCTGGGAGGCGCGGATTGCCCGAGGAGCGCGGTTAATTTGAATTTAAAACATGGATTCCCTCTCCGAAATAATTCATGTACCCAAAATTGGACCGCAAGTTTTTTTTCTTTTTAGGGGAATCTCTATGGGAGTTTAACATTACAATAAAGCTAATAGGTCCGAACGAAAAATCAAAAAAATTACTTACTTCAACCTTTCTCCCAGTTATTAGTTTCGTTTTAAACTTGGTTTACGTTTTAGTTTTACTTTGCTATTCTAGAAAATTCCAAAATTCCTTTAGAGTTTATCAATAAAACCACTTACTTAAAGTATTTTTTTTAATTAGTAGATTACGCACCTATAATCCATGATGTTTTCATTTAAATTCAAATTATAACGAATTGAAAGTTTGAAGAAAATATTAATTTAGTTTGTAATTTTACCATAAGCCAACTTAATTTTTGAACTTCCAAAATAAATTAATGTACTAAGTTACGTTTAAAAGAACCTTTTGTAACAATTCCAATATATATATATATATATATATATATATATATATATATATATATATATATATATATATATATATATATATATATATATATATAGTAGAACCGTGATAAATAGTAAAACCCACTTATTTTTCAATAAATACATTTCAGATACACAAATTAATTAAATAAATACTTAATTAGTGTACTAAGTTACGTTTAAAAGACCCTTTTGTAACAATTCCAATATGTAAATAATAATAATAATAATAATAATAATAATAATAAATATAGGTATAAGGATTGAAAAAATACTTAAAGTGGTTTTACTGATAAACTCTAAAGGAATTTAACTTTAAAGGGTATCTTAGATTATTGTTTTTAATTTTATTCAAGTTGAAAACGTATTAAGAGTCCTTCAAAGTACTATAAAAGGATTTTATTTACGAACTTAATTCATATTTTCTTCAAACTTTCAATTCGCTTTTATTACTATTTAAATACGGTAAAATATAATTCTTATACACAAATATAGTCAGAAAGATACTATAAAACAGTAAAATTAAAATTAAATTAAATTTGTGTGGATAAGATTTGTAAATATCATTTTGAAACTAATAACTTTCACGCTTTATTTAAGTCAAGCCAATAAAAACAATTACCTATATTTTAAATACGGTAAAATATAAATACATTTCCGATGTGTAAATAGGTAGAATAACACTATGAAAAGTTCCTTTTTCTTCTTTTAATACGACAACACACAACTCTGATACGCAAATATATAAAGAAAATATAAAAAAAAAATTTACTCTACGTTCGATACGTTAAAATACATTTCCGATACACAAATATAGATAAAGAAATACTATAAAATGTAAAAAGGTAGAAAAATACTACACATTAACCATTATGAATTTAAGCTTACAACATCCTTCACGTATAGAGCATAACATATATGTTCAGAGTTAACTTGTTTCCTCGTTATCTTTATCGCATGTGTTTTAAATAGCGTATGGAATAAGTTAAGAATGTACTGAAATGGTGTATGTTTAAACCTCGTAGAATAAAGAGTAAAACATATGTTCAGAGTCGGCTTGATTACTAAAGCGAATAACACAGAGACGTTTCCGGTGTAGTCACGTAGGAAGAAAAATACTACAACACTCTCTATACTCTACATTCAACACGTTAAAATATACTTCCGAAATGCCAATATAGGTAGTAAAATACTACAAAATCTCTATACTTTACCTTCAATACGTTAAATTACATTCCAATATGTAAATATAGGAGGAAAAATACTACAAAAGCCTCTTTTCTTGGCGTTCAATATGTTAAAAAAGATTTCTGAAATGCAAATGTAGGTAGTAAATACTACAAAATCTCTATACTCTACCTTCAATACATTAAATTACATTCCAATATGTAAATATAGGTAGTAAATACTACAAAAGCCTCTTTTCTTGGCGCTCAATATGTTAAAATAGATTTCTGAAATGCAAATATAGGTAGTAAATATTACAAAAGCCTCTTACTCTACGTTCAATACGTTAAATTAATGATATGACTCCGATCGAATCGTTCATTTTTTCCTATTTAAATATACGCATTTAAATTAGAATTGCTTCTAGTGTTCGGCAGTCGATTAATTTTTATCCACAAATTTTCCGATTTATTTAAAAAACGTTGGTAAAAAGAATATCATTTTAACTTATTTAATTGTGTTTTTTACCCAACCAAGCATTTATTTAAATAAAAGTGGTATTTATTTAAATAACCAATAGTTAAATAAAAATTGTTAAATGTTTAAATAATCGAAAGTGAACAAGCCTATTTTTTAAGTAAAACAAACAGACTTTAGAGTTGATAAGATTTGTAAATATCATTTGAAACTAATAATTTTCACGCTTTATTTAAGTCAAGCAATTACATTTTTAAAAATGAAAGAAGTTAAACAATATAAAAATTTGTAAATATTGTAAATATTTTTAGGTAATAAAGAAATTAAGAAATGTTTTAATTAAAATATCTTTCATTTTCTACTACATTTTTTTAAAAATGAAAGAAGTTTAACAATATAATTATTCTAATATAATTTCCAAATCAGGTATTATTTAAAGTACAAATGCATAATTTAGTGAAGCAATTCTTATTTAAATACTTTTATTTAATTAATTTGTGTATCTGAAATGTATTAATTGAAAAATAAGTGGGTTTTACTATTTATCACGGTTTTATATATATATATATATATATATATATATATATATATATTGGAATTGTTACAAAAGGTTCTTTTAAACGTAACTTAGTACATTAATTTATTTTGGAAGTTCAAAACGTATTAAGAGCCCTTCAGAGTACTATAAAAGGATTTCATTTACAAACTAAATTAATATTTTCTTCAAACTTTAAATTCGTTATAATTTGAATTTAAATGAAAACATCATGGATTATAGGTGCGTAATCTACTATTAGACCGAACTAATTAAAAAAAAATACTTAAAGTAAGTGGTTTTACTGATAAACTCTAAAGGAATTTTGGAATTTTCTAGAATAGCAAAGTAAAACTAAAACGTAAACCAAGTTTAAAACGAAACTAATAACTGGGAGAAAGGTTGAAGTAAGTAATTTTTTTGATTTTTCGTTCGGACCTATTAGCTTTATTGTAATGTTAAACTCCCATAGAGATTCCCCTAAAAAGAAAAAAAACTTGCGGTCCAATTTTGGGTACATGAATTATTTCGGAGAGGGAATCCATGTTTTAAATTCAAATTAACCGCGCTCCTCGGGCAATCCGCGCCTCCCAGGTAATCCGCGCACGCGTGCGCTATCTTCCTGCCTAGGTTATTAATCATACAACTTACATAATTTCCACTTATTTCGTACGATAAAACGCGATCGAGATATTCGTTTTAAGAAATACTCGTGAGATTGGTTCAAGTGCCAAGCGTACTACAATGATATTAAAATGAAGTTTAAAAATATTTCCATTCTACTTTAACAACGAATATTCCATGACGTCAAAACACTCTTAAATTCAAATTAACCGCGTCCCCCGGGGTAATCTGCGCACGCGCCGCCTAGGTTATCAATTTTTACATCATTTCAACTTATTCCGTACGATAAAACGTGATAAGATATACGTTCAAGTGTCTTTCGAGATAAGCGTAGATAAATGAACAAGTTGGCCTGGACACAATATGTTGATATACGGGAAAACAAATCGTCGCGAGAAATATCATAAATACATTGACTTTTCGACGATTTTACCCCCATTTCAGCCCTAAAATCCTGGATCCTCGATCCTCGATCCTAGGATCGGAGTCTCGCCCTCACTTTCCTTCTACTTGCTTCCAAAAATGTGTAAGTCCTGATAACATGAAAACTGCTGCATGATTCGCGTACTCTGATGTTCTGGATTTGTTATAGTCCACAAAGCCATCAATTGTATCTGCCTTTAGGTCATATTGAAGGCCATCTTTCAGTGACATTTCATCCACAGTAAGTGTAGCGCGTTTTTCTTTCTCTGTCATACTTAATTTTAGTAATTCAATAATTTCCTTTTGAAATCCAGTTGAGCATGGGACATTTTCCAACCAAGATTTAAGTGTTCGTGGAGCTGGCTAGTGGAACATAGTTCTTAACTGTCTTTAAACCTTTGGTCCTTGGAAATGTAAGGCAAGACACATTTGTTTTCATAATTTGAAAATCGCCTACCTCTTGCAGCCTTATTATTAAGCCGCATTTTTAAAAACATTTTACCCTTCTTGGGTAAATATGAAAAATATGTTTCAACTGGATCAAATTCTTTAAGGTTTTTTCCCAGTTTATCCACTTTCTGAGTAAGCGTATGGTTTTTTCTATATTGGATCATGGACACTGTATTTTAAGCAACCGTCTAGCTTTCAATACTTTTCTTTCATATAATTCATGAGTTTTTTGTGTGGTGTCAATGCTGCAAATTGGAATTTCTTCTAAAGTTGTTTTATCATCTATTAAATCTTCGCCACTTTCATTAGATTTTCCAGATCCACTTAGAAATTCATCATCGAAATTAGGTAGTTTTTGGAATATGGTAATAGCAGTTCTCACCAAACTGTCCCTTTAAAAGTTTCTTATTTAATTTTTTTTTGGAAAGTTTATATAAAATTAACCTCTTATTTAAATTCACAAATCAATGCTCCTCGAAATTAATAGCACACAAAGCGAGACTTGTTTTGAATAAATTTGAAGAACGTTCTAACAAATCCGTCCTCCCAGAATTTTCTATCCATTTTTGGCATCTAAAGTGGCAAAGGCTTAGTGTTTTCAGTTGAATAAATTGTATTGGTAAATGAATTAAGAACTAAACTGGCAATAATTACCTTTGTAAATCTTTAGGAAAGCGAAAAAAGGATAAATGGGGATTATTAGTAGTGTTATAAATGAGAGAACGCTCTATGAGGCACTAATGAGGTATCTGGGCGCCGGGCACCGTACCTCACAGAAATAACATGGGGCACTATTTGACGGTGTCTAGAAAAAAAAGTACCGGTTCAACATCGACGCGTTTGAGACACCTAATGAGGCACCGGGACACCGGCACCGTGCCTCATAGAAATAACATGGGGCACCATTTGACGGTGACCGGCACCGTGCCTCATAGAAATAACATGGGACACTTTTTGACGGTGTCTAGAAATAACATGGGGCACTATTTGACGGTGTCTAGAAAAAAGGACCGGCTCAACATCGACGCGTTCGCCGACCGTAAATCCTCATAGAATTAACATGAAGTATTATTTAACGGTATCTCACGACCACCATGCCGCATAGAATTAACATGGGGAATTATATTGACGGTATTTGATGCGTACACCGGTCGTAATTGTACTGCGAGAGAGCTGTGAGTACCGTATCTCATAGAAAATACATGGAGACGAGGATTTGAATATTGACCGTGAATTGTTCAATCGCGTATTGCGTGGATATACCCTTAATTTACAAAGCCTGCTTAATCTGCTGTTTCGAACGTGGTGGTATAATCCTAATTGTTTAAGGCGTGGTACAAAGTGCAACAAAGTTTACTATAAAAGCCAGAATTTTCCTTTAAAATATCATTCGGAATTAGGATCCCTGAGTCTCTTACACCTTAGAATTCGAATACACAGAAGATGTAAGTATAAACCTTTCCACATTAAATTACTTTAAGTGATTTCTAACGATTTCGATACCCCTTTTAGGAACGTCGGTAAGGTTTTCCCTATTTCTACTACGAAGGGGGTATCGGTAACCCCAGACTGTCATATTCACGTCGGTACTTTGGATGGTAGTGTTGGAATTGAGTTGACGGAAAGTCAGTTCAAGCAACTACGGAGAGCAAGCGGTCAAATTACTACGTTCTTGGAAGACGATTCGATCCCAAATTCTACGTGGTTCTTTGAAGGATCAGAAACGAGACGAGTCGAGCTATGCATTTTCCAATCGCGGAAGGTAGTGGACGTGAGAGAAATAATCCTTGGAACTGGGACCAACTACGGAAAGCACATCTTAACCAAACAGGGCTTTACTGTCACGCAATACCCCTGGAAGACGTTGATGGATAAGTACGACGAAGTGATGACGTATCACAACGAAGTAAAACGCGTCTTCAATGATATTAAAGGAGTCGTTCTGACCGCGATTACAGACTACGTGAATAAGCAATGCGAAGGTTGCAAAATTGATCATCCCTCACAAAGGCAGCACGATTGTCTGATGATTGATTGGAACTCTCGTTTAGATATACATTTGTTTGACGCGATGGATAGAATTAGTTATTCCGAAATCACTTTAAAACTTGACACGTTTTTAAGCGAGGACTTTCGCGATACTATATTGACTTTCATAATGTGCAACGCTAAAAAAGTGTTGTATAAAACTGAAGACTTTTGAATTTGTCAATAAAAAACTTGAGTATTAAAAACTGGGCTCTTTATTTTGTAGCTCATTTAGAGACATGGAACCAGTAATGAAACATCCGTTCACCGGGCTCGTCGCTGGGCCCACGCAATGTGGAAAGTCCCACTTCTTTGCTAAATTAATTAAACATAATGAGTCGTGCATTGCTCCTCCACCTCAAAGAATAGTTTGGTGTTATACTGAGTACCAAGAGAAATTATTTAATTCGGTATTGGAGCATAATCCTACCGTAGAGTTTCACGAGGGTTTATTAGACCCAAACAATTTAAATCCGACGATTAGAAATTTTGTAATTCTCGATGATCTCTTATGTGAAATAGCGAATAACAAAGACGTCACAAATTTATTTATACGAGGTTCGCATCATCGTAACACGTCCGTACTGATTTTAATGCAAAATTTGTTTTATCACGGGAAAGAAGTTAGAACTCTCAATTTGAATTCACAGTACCTCGTCATTTTCCGTTCGGCTAGAGACGTTTCCAGCGTGCTAAATATCGCTAAACAAATTTCACCGGCTAATACCAAATTCGTGGTTGACGCGTTTCGTCAAGCCGTGGTGAAACCATACGGTTATTTATTCATCGACTTGAAACCAAATACCGCGGATGAATATCGGCTGCGAACGGGGATCATACCGGGAGAAGAAGCCGCGATTTTCATCCCGAAATAAAATCAAAATGACTATAGCAACGTCAAAACGTGTGTGTAAAAACTTGGATTTTTTAAAATATTTGAGCACGTGTAATGTGAAACAGAGGAAAGCTATCATTAAACTAGCGAATCGCGACGCCATCTTAGCGCTGGTCGAATGTTGTATAAATGTACTACGCGGGAACATTCAGTTAACAGATGGACAAAAGAGTCGATTGAAGAAACATCGTAAAGCCTTACATCATCTTTGCGCAAAAATTCCTCTCGCTAAAAGAAAACAGATTCTAGTTCAGAAGGGTGGATTTCTCCCGTTTTTGTTAGCTCCACTTCTTTCAATCGTTAGCTCAGTCGCCGGCGCTGCGATAAGCCGCGCCATTAATAAATAAATGGCCCGAAAAATGATTTTAGTGTCTGAAGACGCTTTACGTCGAATGAAGAATGCTACTCCCGAAGATGTTCCCAGTGAAATACCATCCTTGGATAAAGAAATGAAAACGATCCTCGACGATCCCAATATGACCGAATCCGAAAAATTAACGTTATATAATCAAACTTTGCAGCGACACATAATATCTAATCGCCAACCAGTTGAAAAACAACAGACTGTTAAAAACAAAACGTGGTACGAAGAAATTGCGACGTCTATTCCGTCAAGTATGCTTACCGACGCGATATCGTTGTACAATTGGACATTACGTTTTATTTCGTGGAACGAACTCGGTGAAATGACATTTGGAGGACGAGTCGTTTCTGGATCAAACGTAATCGATTTAATTTACGACGTGGTTAGAAAAACCAAGTCAAATTCCGACCCTACGGGATTCAAGAACTTCTACGAAGTATTGCAAAACAATAATGTACCAAAAAAATATATCAAGAATCCTACTAGAATAAGTTCTTTAAAATCGTTATCTTTTAACACGTCACCACCTAGACAAAATCAGTGGGTGACGATTTGAATGTATTTACCAATAAAACATTTAACCACCAGTTACTGTTATTTAGTTCAATCCCATATCTCATAATGGATGGTTGCACGGAAGTTGTAGCTGAAAGTATCGTATCCACATTAACTATATCATTTTCGAAAAATCCAAAACTATTAACCGTCGTTAATTCAAAATAACACCAGTGGGTTTGTTTGGTGATCTCCGCAGTCTACATTACATCAAAATAAAAATTTAAAAAGTTAGTTACATTTTTACGTTAAATTAAAAATATCATTTAAATAAGATAGTTTCATTTTATTTACATTACGCTTTAAGTTCAAAATATATTTTTAATAGAAATACAATAGAAGACTGAACTATTGACGATTTAAAATATCGATCCAGTAATGACCACGCGATAGGGTTCGAATGCCGTCCCCCAAAATATACCTTTTATTATCGCATGGATTAAGAGACATTTTGTTTTGGGAGACGGTAAATAGCTGATGCCTCTGATTGACGATCCGCTTCATAGAATTGCTCGTAATTCGAGTAGCCACGAGGCAGTCGCGGTAACTCGAGTGTCGGATATCCTTTTCCACTACTCGCTTACAAACACCTTTCGCGGTTTTTTTCTCCCCCCTTTCCGAAAGGATGGAGTACATTTTGGGGCGGAGCCCAACGAACTCCCGTATAGGGATCCCATCCATTTCATCTTTCCAATGACTTTTTTGTTTACGTCATTGAAAAGAGGATGATTCGTGGGATACCCCGAGAAATCGAAGAGATGGGAAGAATTTCCGAAGTCCGTGTAGACGTCCTCCGTTTGTATATTGTACGCCAGGCTGTCCGTGTCCGTGAAAAGTAATCGGACCTTTTCACCGTAGGTCTTGCGCGTGTACTCGTAATGAAACTCGTACATGGTTAGTTTCGAAAGATCCAAAACGGTGAAACCAGTGTAAATTGGTCTATTCAAAGTAAGTGACTTCTTCTTCATATGAATACCCACGAGTTCGTTGTGGAAAATCGTGAATTTTTCAAATGCCGGAGAAGACGCTTTCTTAATAGCCCGCTCAGGTGTTTGTACGAGATGGAAATCTATCCGATTTCTCAAGTTCTCCATTGTTTTACCTATTATTGAAACGAAATGAGATTAGTACTTATTATTCCGATAATTTGTATACGTGGCTACTTGCGTATAAACTAAATTACATTTATTAAACCAAAAGAATTTATTTCGCGCAATAAATACTGTTGGTAAAAAAAAATAATCTACTTATTTTTCATTTACTTTGATTAATAACGTACCAAAACAGGAGTTGTTTAAAAGTTTGAAAAAATCTTTTTCAAAACTGTTTTTGGCAAGTTTCCTCTTTTCGGTATTGAAATTTATGAATGGGCGAAGCCAGGGAGACTGATGGAAAGAGAGTATTCTGTGAACTTTCGTGAGTTTAAGTCCCTTCGATACGTAGTATTTTAAATTACGATAGTGAACTACGTATCGCTCTTTGTTGTTGAGATTAGGGACGAGCTTAGGCAGAGTGTCTTTTGCGGGGAGGTTTAATCTTTGAAGCATCAGTTTGTAATAGGAAGAAAATTGATCCGTAGTTATTCTTTGAGATTCGGGTGCGAGGGGGTAGCAGTTGTGTTCATGATGTAACTCAACGGGGTATTCCAAGTCGACTTCCAAAATGAAGCCGTAGGGAGACTCGTGCGATAAAGTAAGCACATGTTTATGGGTGTAGTCGAGTAGGTCTTCGACGGGAACCCAAGCGAACCTACTCGTGGGTAAGTAATCGACCATGGCGAACCCGTAGAGATTATTTTTGTCGAGGTACATGATGTAATTACACTCTTTATTGGGGTCGTAGCTTTCGGGGATGTACGGGTTATTGGCTTCGGCGTAGCGGTGACTAATCATCGAAACTCCTCCCCGAATGCCACGTTCAATAAACAAGTGCATGTCAATATCGAGTAGTAGCTCCAACTTCACTTTTGTCATGTGGAGAGCTGACTCCCAGGCAAACCCTGGTCCCGTGTACGCGTGCGCGCAATCTAGGCCGTAGTATTCTACACACATAGCGCGGAAACTCTCGAATACGTCAGTGAGTTGGAGGGTATCCGCCTGCACGTACAAATCGTGTAGTTCACCTGTTGAAGAATTTTATCACTACCACTATTACATTTAGTAATAGAATAGGGCTATAAATAATACCTAGATTTTGTATGTTAAAAATGTTCCACACTTGGCGGACATTTTCGTAACTCTCATCCGTTAAATGTTCGCCAGTGAGGGTGTTGAAAAATGTAGTGCTGTCTCTTCAAACTTGTCTACGTCACTCATGTATTCGTAGGGATACGTTAACTTTTTGAGCAAATACGGGATTTGATGAGTTGGATAGAAAGAGCTCAAGATGGGGAATTTTTCTTGACCTCCAGTGGCTAAATTTGAAATTAAAGTTTCGAGACTAGCGGGCATAAAGCGAATAGAATCGATGAAACGGAGGCGACCGAAAGTGAAGCTGATATACGTTTCGGCGTTAGATGGAATACAGGAAATGTTTACACTTTTTATCAACCCAATCCTTTGCATGATAAGATGGGCATCGTATCTGAAATTTTATATAAACACGTTATAGTTTGTAAATATTGGAATTAAAGAAAAAATACAATACCGTGATAAATTATGCATGATGACCGGCGTGAAATTTCCCACTCGCAGCTTTAGATTACAAGAATTATGCGCGACTCCCCGGAAACGTCCTAATAATTATAATTACGCGTTAACTTATTTATATCTAAAATAATCAAATACGTAAGTCGTACCGGTATAATGACAATGATCTCTGACTGCCGGATCATCTTGCGTAAGAATTTTCTGACACACGTAACATTGTGTCGCGGTACGGCACAATTCTTCTTCGACTGGTGTGAGATTCATTGGAATATTTTCCTTCAATAATTTGGTGATGGTGCTCCGTTCCATCAACAAACTTTCAAGAAAAATGTCGATAGCGTCGGTTCCCCTATACGTAACAGGGGCATTTGGCTTTCCTGTAATAATGATAAACGTCGTAGCGAAAATAAACTTTTTAATGAAACCAAATATAAATACCGTCGGGTCCTATTACGACGTAACTAAAACCACAAGCTACGTGCTCCGAAAGTTTCGTTGTTGATGATAGTGAGGAATCGGGTAAACAAGACTGGATTCTGTCAATTATAGATTCAAAATCCGCGTAAATGACGTAGGGAACCTAAAAATAAATGTGTTAAGCTCTTAAATTCATGAATTTCCGAAATTATTTTTTACCTTTTGAAGCCAATCAATTTTTTCGAATTTTAAAACGGGATTTTTGTGTGGCATTTTGACAAGTTGGGGGTCGTGAACGTTGCAGTTTTTCACGTGTTCACTATGGTTTCTAGCACTATTTTGTCCTGAAAAGCGATGTAAGCAATAACGACACACGTAAATTTTCCCGTTATGGTTTGTGAAATGACTCAATAGTCGACTAAATATCCGTAATTAGGCAAAAATGTTGGTTTCCTTTTGACTTGAGATAAAGCAGATCTATTTGCCGATCTTCGGGGGCTCTGTTTTCGCTTACATGAAGAGGAAAAACTACTTTTTCGTAGCCGTAAACGTTGATAGATAGATTATTTTTATTTTCAAATTTTTTGAGTTTAAAATTATTTAATTCGAAAGGAAACGAAATGTCACTGCAGTCTAATTCTTTTTCAAACATCACGTATTTATTCTGATTATCGCGATGGGAATTTGGAGGTTGTGGATTAAGTTTAGCGAGGACGCACCACAAGAAACACTTTTGGTCTTTGGTTTTAATATTTAATACTCCTTTGCCGGTATTATTGAGCTCAGGGGGGAGATTAATATACGTACCCCCGACCAGCGGTATGTACGCTATATTATCGATTTGAAGAAACAAGATACGATCTATGGTCCAGCCACTGCCCATATCTTGGAATTCCTCAATCGCGTGTGTTATTTGCTTCACACACGAGTCTATTTGTGTTGGTATTACATCTGGTAAAAGTGTTGCTTGAGTTTTGCACCGGAAATACGGTAATGCCTCGACTTCCGCACCATCGTTCAATTCGCGTACGTATCTCACGCGAATAAAAATGTTCCACTTTAAGCCCCGCTTCGTATTTAAGTGATTTTTTAAATACTTCATTAATGCTGGTTTTAATGTTAAAATTCATATTTCGGAGTCTGTTTGGGTCGTTTTCGGAGTATACCGCGAACTGACGATAGCGTCCTCAAGAACGGAGACTTCTTCGATGTTTTGAAGAAAATCGTCCGCCGATTGCTCGGATACGCCGACGGTTAGGAGATTTTGAAGCGGTTGGGGGTTGTCTTGATATCGGTGGTCTGGTGTGGCTGAAAGTGGGCTAAGCTGATGAACTCGCGAATGTTGAATTAATTTGTATCTTCGCGCAAAACTAATGTTACAGGTTGAACAAACATATTTTACATTTTCGTGTTGTTCTCGTACGTGGCGATTTAAAATTGACTTTTTAGAAAACTGTTTCGCGCATACGGTACACGGAAACATTTGTATGGTCTAGCTGTTTATCGCAACTGGTAAAGAGTTGAGGACTGACCCGATCTTTTATACCCTCCGCTTTCATGCCTATAGATCTGATATGTGTTAGACTCTGAACTCCATATATGTGAGATATTTTTATTTATAAAAACTCTATGTATCCCACTGTAGATTTTGTAATATGATAACGTTAACCAATATTTCCAGTATTATTTTGAATTTTTTTTTAATTGGTGTTCACTGACATATCCATTACTATTCAGTGGTACATCTATTCAGAACTAAAATATAATATGTCTTTTATATGTAAGAAAAAAAATCATTTTTTTTTGCATTTATTTATTTATTTTTAAAATTATAAATTTTGAAAGTCTTCTCCGAGAGTTTGCTTTATGACGTCTTCTAAAGCCAGCAAAGCTTCCAAATCACCGTTATGATCATTTTTTTTATTTTTTTCGTCATTAAGTGAATTTTTTTTCTGTTTTTTTTTTAATTGACTTTTCCACCGGTGTGCTCCTCTTTTTTAAGTTTCGAGAGGTGGGAGAAGTGGGGGATAAGGATGTCGATGCTTGAGGTGTTGAAGTAGGTGATACTGATGTGACCGATGACGAGGAGGTGGCTGCGGAAGAAGTTGAAGGATAATGTGTGGGAGATGTGGAGAGCAATGGGATGGAGTTCATTGCCAAAAAAAGCGTAGAGGCTTGGACATCCTCCTCCACAGTAATAGTCAAATCCATCTTCTCCAACTTTAAAAAAACATAATAAAATGAAAACACAGTCTTTTGTAAAAAAAAGGTTTTCAAAAAATAACCATACTCATGATACCTGAATTAATGCCATCATCCCTCCGAAGGCCAGTCTTATTTTAGCAATATTAGGGTGGTAGCAAAGGTGGACTTTGATGGTGTTGCTTTCTGGATCGGGTTCAAAGTGGCACCAAAATCCTTTATGATATTTTCGAATAACAACTTCGAAGGTTCTAAAATTAAAATGGGGTAAATCGGGGCGACCTGGAATTGGGCCCAAGGTAGCTGTATATTTTAAGACCGCCACTACTACTGTTTTGTCTAAAGATGACATGTTTCCAGTTATTATTCAGAAGCCTGTATGACTTTAACTAAATCAGCACGAGCTTATATACTAGTCGAAAGGTGGAATTTACAATAACAAAAGTTCGATGTACATTCCTTACATTTCGAAATTGGTTATCTCTGCGTTTGTATGTGAACGGATTTAATTTTAAAGCAAAAATATATTTTAAAAGTTCGATGTACATTTCTTACATTTTGAAATTGGTTATCTTAGTGTTTCTATCGGATCTAACCAGATTGAAAATGGAATTTGTATATCAACGTGATAGTTTAATCGATAAATATTACAAATATGATATAGACTCGGAACAACAAAGTGCTTCACATTCGGTTATTATAGTTAGAGGTCGGGGATGGTTGACTTTTATTCAATAGATAAAGCTTTCAGAATTATTCGTAAAACGTTATTGTTATTGAGTTAAGAAACGGTAAAATGGTTTGAATCAAAATATTTTATTTTCATGACAATATTACATATTCCATAATTTTATTTTCTGCGCTTTGAACAACGCGCAATTTGAATTATTAGAATGATATTTACACACTATTGGACAGGGATCGGAAAGTTCTTGGTACTTAGGGCACCCTAAATCTTCGACGTTCACCAGTCTTTTTCCAAAAAGTTCGGAAAGGTACAATTCTTTTTCCATCCCCTTTGTGTAAAAGGTTGCCGCTTTGGATTTTATGTTGGTAACTATCCCATCCAACTGGTCCAGCTCATGTTCACCCTCGTCCCAAAGCATCCCACAAATATGTCTAGAGATCCAACCGCACAGTCTCCTGTCTTTCGCGCTTAGCTCGTTGTAAGGAAAAGGTGGTTTAAATGAGTAAACCCCATTATCCCCAGTTTCCACAACCAAAAACGCTAGTTCTTTAACGACGTACTCATCGTTGGACCTCATAAAGTTGACTTCAATAATACACGAATTTCCTTCCGACCTTTAATTAATTAATAATAAAATATAAGAAACGATTCCCTCAAACGTTTCATAATTTTTAGAAACCGTTTATATAACTAGCTACATCCATACTTACATCGTATTAGAATTCGAATTCCAAGTTGCAAGGGACTCTGGGATCCTACTTCAGAATGATATTTTAAAGGGAAATTCTGGCTTTTATAGTAAACTTTGTTGCACTTTGTACCACGCCTTAAACAATTAGGATTATACCACCACGTTCGAAACAGCAGATTAAGCAGGCTTTGTAAATTAAGGGTATATCCACGCAATACGCGATTGAACAATTCACGGTCAATATTCAAATCCTCGTCTCCATGTATTTTCTATGAGATACGGTACTCACAGCTCTCTCGCAGTACAATTACGACCGGTGTACGCATCAAATACCGTCAATATAATTCCCCATGTTAATTCTATGCGGCATGGTGGTCGTGAGATACCGTTAAATAATACTTCATGTTAATTCTATGAGGATTTACGGTCGGCGAACGCGTCGATGTTGAGCCGGTCCTTTTTTCTAGACACCGTCAAATAGTGCCCCATGTTATTTCTAGACACCGTCAAAAAGTGTCCCATGTTATTTCTATGAGGCACGGTGCCGGTCACCGTCAAATGGTGCCCCATGTTATTTCTATGAGGCACGGTGCCGGTGTCCCGGTGCCTCATTAGGTGTCTCAAACGCGTCGATGTTGAACCGGTACTTTTTTTTCTAGACACCGTCAAATAGTGCCCCATGTTATTTCTGTGAGGTACGGTGCCCGGCGCCCAGATACCTCATTAGTGCCTCATAGAGCGTTCTCTCATTTATAACACTACTAATAATCCCCATTTATCCTTTTTTCGCTTTCCTAAAGATTTACAAAGGTAATTATTGCCAGTTTAGTTCTTAATTCATTTACCAATACAATTTATTCAACTGAAAACACTAAGCCTTTGCCACTTTAGATGCCAAAAATGGATAGAAAATTCTGGGAGGACGGATTTGTTAGAACGTTCTTCAAATTTATTCAAAACAAGTCTCGCTTTGTGTGCTATTAATTTCGAGGAGCATTGATTTGTGAATTTAAATAAGAGGTTAATTTTATATAAACTTTCCAAAAAAAAATTAAATAAGAAACTTTTAAAGGGACAGTTTGGTGAGAACTGCTATTACCATATTCCAAAAACTACCTAATTTCGATGATGAATTTCTAAGTGGATCTGGAAAATCTAATGAAAGTGGCGAAGATTTAATAGATGATAAAACAACTTTAGAAGAAATTCCAATTTGCAGCATTGACACCACACAAAAAACTCATGAATTATATGAAAGAAAAGTATTGAAAGCTAGACGGTTGCTTAAAATACAGTGTCCATGATCCAATATAGAAAAAACCATACGCTTACTCAGAAAGTGGATAAACTGGGAAAAAACCTTAAAGAATTTGATCCAGTTGAAACATATTTTTCATATTTACCCAAGAAGGGTAAAATGTTTTTAAAAATGCGGCTTAATAATAAGGCTGCAAGAGGTAGGCGATTTTCAAATTATGAAAACAAATGTGTCTTGCCTTACATTTCCAAGGACCAAAGGTTTAAAGACAGTTAAGAACTATGTTCCACTAGCCAGCTCCACGAACACTTAAATCTTGGTTGGAAAATGTCCCATGCTCAACTGGATTTCAAAAGGAAATTATTGAATTACTAAAATTAAGTATGACAGAGAACGAAAAACGCGCTACACTTACTGTGGATGAAATGTCACTGAAAGATGGCCTTCAATATGACCTAAAGGCAGATACAATTGATGGCTTTGTGGACTATAACAAATCCAGAACATCAGAGTACGCGAATCATGCAGCAGTTTTCATGTTATCAGGACTTACACATTTTTGGAAGCAAGTAGAAGGAAAGTGAGGGCGAGACTCCGATCCTAGGATCGAGGATCGAGGATCCAGGATTTTAGGGCTGAAATGGGGGTAAAATCGTCGAAAAGTCAATGTATTTATGATATTTCTCGCGACGATTTGTTTTCCCGTATATCAACATATTGTGTCCAGGCCAACTTGTTCATTTATCTACGCTTATCTCGAAAGACACTTGAACGTATATCTTATCACGTTTTATCGTACGGAATAAGTTGAAATGATGTAAAAATTGATAACCTAGGCGGCGCGTGCGCAGATTACCCCGGGGGACGCGGTTAATTTGAATTTAAGAGTGTTTTGACGTCATGGAATATTCGTTGTTAAAGTAGAATGGAAATATTTTTAAACTTCATTTTAATATCATTGTAGTACGCTTGGCACTTGAACCAATCTCACGAGTATTTCTTAAAACGAATATCTCGATCGCGTTTTATCGTACGAAATAAGTGGAAATTATGTAAGTTGTATGATTAATAACCTAGGCAGGAAGATAGCGCACGCGTGCGCGGATTACCTGGGAGGCGCGGATTGCCCGAGGAGCGCGGTTAATTTGAATTTAAAACATGGATTCCCTCTCCGAAATAATTCATGTACCCAAAATTGGACCGCAAGTTTTTTTTCTTTTTAGGGGAATCTCTATGGGAGTTTAACATTACAATAAAGCTAATAGGTCCGAACGAAAAATCAAAAAAATTACTTACTTCAACCTTTCTCCCAGTTATTAGTTTCGTTTTAAACTTGGTTTACGTTTTAGTTTTACTTTGCTATTCTAGAAAATTCCAAAATTCCTTTAGAGTTTATCAATAAAACCACTTACTTAAAGTATTTTTTTTAATTAGTAGATTACGCACCTATAATCCATGATGTTTTCATTTAAATTCAAATTATAACGAATTGAAAGTTTGAAGAAAATATTAATTTAGTTTGTAATTTTACCATAAGCCAACTTAATTTTTGAACTTCCAAAATAAATTAATGTACTAAGTTACGTTTAAAAGAACCTTTTGTAACAATTCCAATATATATATATATATATATATATATATATATATATATATATATATATATATATATATATATATATATATAGAACCGTGATAAATAGTAAAACCCACTTATTTTTCAATAAATACATTTCAGATACACAAATTAATTAAATAAATACTTAATTAGTGTACTAAGTTACGTTTAAAAGACCCTTTTGTAACAATTCCAATATGTAAATAATAATAATAATAATAATAATAATAATAATAATAATAATAAATATAGGTATAAGGATTGAAAAAATACTTAAAGTGGTTTTACTGATAAACTCTAAAGGAATTTAACTTTAAAGGGTATCTTAGATTATTGTTTTTAATTTTATTCAAGTTGAAAACGTATTAAGAGTCCTTCAAAGTACTATAAAAGGATTTTATTTACGAACTTAATTCATATTTTCTTCAAACTTTCAATTCGCTTTTATTACTATTTAAATACGGTAAAATATAATTCTTATACACAAATATAGTCAGAAAGATACTATAAAACAGTAAAATTAAAATTAAATTAAATTTGTGTGGATAAGATTTGTAAATATCATTTTGAAACTAATAACTTTCTCCTGTCTTTCGCGCTTAGCTCGTTGTAAGGAAAAGGTGGTTTAAATGAGTAAACCCCATTATCCCCAGTTTCCACAACCAAAAACGCTAGTTCTTTAACGACGTACTCATCGTTGGACCTCATAAAGTTGACTTCAATAATACACGAATTTCCTTCCGACCTTTAATTAATTAATAATAAAATATAAGAAACGATTCCCTCAAACGTTTCATAATTTTTAGAAACCGTTTATATAACTAGCTACATCCATACTTACATCGTATTAGAATTCGAATTCCAAGTTGCAAGGGACTCTGGGATCCTACTTCAGAATGATATTTTAAAGGGAAATTCTGGCTTTTATAGTAAACTTTGTTGCACTTTGTACCACGCCTTAAACAATTAGGATTATACCACCACGTTCGAAACAGCAGATTAAGCAGGCTTTGTAAATTAAGGGTATATCCACGCAATACGCGATTGAACAATTCACGGTCAATATTCAAATCCTCGTATCCATGTATTTTCTATGAGATACGGTACTCACAGCTCTCTCGCAGTACAATTACGACCGGTGTACGCATCAAATACCGTCAATATAATTCCCCATGTTAATTCTATGCGGCATGGTGGTCGTGAGATACCGTTAAATAATACTTCATGTTAATTCTATGAGGATTTACGGTCGGCGAACGCGTCGATGTTGAGCCGGTCCTTTTTTCTAGACACCGTCAAATAGTGCCCCATGTTATTTCTAGACACCGTCAAAAAGTGTCCCATGTTATTTCTATGAGGCACGGTGCCGGTCACCGTCAAATGGTGCCCCATGTTATTTCTATGAGGCACGGTGCCGGTGTCCCGGTGCCTCATTAGGTGTCTCAAACGCGTCGATGTTGAACCGGTACTTTTTTTTCTAGACACCGTCAAATAGTGCCCCATGTTATTTCTGTGAGGTACGGTGCCCGGCGCCCAGATACCTCATTAGTGCCTCATAGAGCGTTCTCTCATTTATAACACTACTATTATTAATTCTAGAATTTTCGCAAGCATGAACCGCGCATCTTTAGATATTCCATTTCGTCGGGGATATGGAGTCCGCCATTTTAAACCCTAAATCGGTCTCCGTCCAATCAATAAATTACAATTATTGTATATGATTTTGTAGTACCAGATCTGAATAACAGGTGGCCTAGTCTCCCCCTTTTTCTATTAAGTTGCTATTCCTATACTCATGCCATCCTTCTTCCATGGTTCAGGCACGGCTTGCGCGCATTCATCATGCATTTCGCGAAATGTATTTCAGAAATGCATAGTTGAGGACGTAGCCACTAGGAGGTGCAGATTTTGAATACCTACCTCTTAATAACGAGTATGTGATCGTCAAAAATTTGGCCTAGACCTATGCTTATGGGGACCTTATGATAATATCTACGGTGTGTCACTAATACATGTACATTCATTTAAACGTACTCAGTAGCGGCGCCAGCAACAGGCCGGGGTAGGCCTGGGCCTACTTGAAATTTTGGAAGGGGACTCCAAAAGTCGTCTTAAGGGGCCTCCAAAATTTAATATATGGGCTTCCAAATTATTATATATCAGAAAATTCTGTAATTTATTTGCGAAATAATTTATTTATTTATTAATTTTTCGCTTAACGACACTGCTGTTTTTATTCCTTTCGAAGGTACGAGTAACTTTTCTGTGTTTAAATTCCTAAGTAGTTCTAATTTTTTCGACGCGTACCCATTTTACCCAAAAATTTAAATAAATTAAATTTAAATAATTTAAATAATCCACGTGAACGGATTTGAAAAAATTGTGGTGGGGGGGGGGGGGGCTCCAAATGGTTGGCCTATCTCTCCAAAAATCCTGGCGCCGACACTAACGTACTCTGCATGTTTCGTTTCCACTCAATTCAACTGCTTCTTTTAATTAAAGATGCTCCGCTCGAGTCATAAGATATTAAATGTAAAGGGTATTTTCTAGTTCATTTATTGTCACAAAAGAAACGTAAGAGTTTAGAGTACTTTGGGGCATTACTTCTTGTGAAAGGCGTCGAAACATCTTCAGCTCTGCTAGATGAAGACGGTGCTTATTCGTCTTGCGGAACAAGAATCGCCGATTTTTCCCAAAAACGTTTTTCACTTTGTTCCCCGTTGTATATTCTTGTAGCAGGTTAAAGGGGCTCCAAAATTCGGTGGCAAAAAAAAAATAAAATTGAGCGTGCTTTTCATTCCCCCCACCCCTCATTCGGCCTTGGCAGAGGCGGGCAGAGTCAACCGTAAATTTCGCACTTTACTGACTTTACACACATTTTGCCACCGAACTTTGGAGCCCCTTTAAATGCCATCGTACCTTTTGGCTTTTCAAATTTTCAATTGTAACATCACCTTTGAGAAAGTTAACTAATTCTACGCTATGAACTTGAACCGCCTATTTTGTAATCAAAGATGATACGGTGCCGTATGTGGAAACTTCTGGCTTGTCTTCAAGTTTTTCCATAGTTTTTGGTTTACAAAAAGTAACAAAAGACACAAATTTCACTATTAAACACACTAGTCGTCGTGTACATGTGAACCAAAATTCCAAATACTGAACAGCTGAAAGAGATTCTGAACTTTGAGCTTAAGGTTTCCAGTAACAAATGCTATCCATGGGACATTTATCGCTTTCAACCTAAGATTTTCGCAACTTCTAACAATTAAGGGTAATAAAACCTTTAAACGGGGCGATATATAAGGCTTTCCCGAATCTACAACCGAAGCTGAACTTTGATATTGCTTTTTTCCCGGCAAACATTTGGAATCTTTTCTTGCCTTTAATATTTGAATGTATTGTCTATGTTACGTTAAATTCTAAAGTAGCTTTAATTGGATAACCTATATGGTATGATTCAATTTCAGAGTATATGTGGTGCACAAGGTATATCGCGCCACCTATATGTTCTTGCCTATAATATTTGTATGTACGGTCTATGTTATGTGGTTCTATACTAAATTAGCTTTAATTTGATATCCCATAGCCCATAATTCAGTTTCAAAAGGAAATTATAGTGATTAATGGTGGGGCCAAGGTAAGAGGCGCACCCTACCTCTTCTAACAAACATTAGTTAATTTTTGCTTTATCAAAGGGTTAAATACTAACTAAGGATTAAAATTTTATAGTATTATGTTAATTAGTTTTTTATTGTGAAACTAAACGAATCAGCTAGGCTAATACCCTTGGCACAACCTTAGGCCTAAGTCATCAAGCGACTTTTAAAGCCATAATTTCTGCAAAGAGTATGGAGGAAATAGAGATAAAACAACCGGGAGAGGTCCGCAACGAAACGTTCACCACCGGAGCGCTATTTTGAAGTTCGGTTTACAGATGTTTTTCCCCATTGTCAACCCCCTCGGTGGTGAACGTTTCGTTGCGGACCTCTCCCGGTTGTTTTATCTCTATTTCCTCCATACTCTTTGTTTTCAGGTGGCCGGGCTACAATGCGTAGGAGGGTGGTGGCAAGCCCTTCATGCCACGTGAGCCAACAGATCCCTACACTAACTATTACCGTTAACCTCAACAAGTTGTTATGAAAGGGGAAACCGAAGAACTTGGGGGAAAACCCCTTAAACCAGTGGGGCGAGAACTTGCAAACTCAACGCGGAAGGAGTTGTTTCGAGTTTTCACCCAGTTATTAATTAAAATTCCCAAAAACGTTATTAGGTGGGCTATCGCTCACCAGTCGCACCACTCAATTAAATAGGTAAAATATTTATTAATTACTTACTACATAATACCTGTGATGCTTAAAGAAATCAGACCACAATAAAATATTTTGAGTTGATTTTTTGATATTACTATGCCATGTAATTTGAAGAATCAATCGTATGGGCCACAGTTACTCGGACTGGCCCAATATTACTGAACCCGCGACACTATCAACCTCAAAAGTCAAAATAGTTCTTTTTATAAACTACCGTGGCCTTCTTGTTTTAATGTTGCTCTTACGTCACAGTCTCTTACTTTCACAACAGTCGCGAGGAATATAGGTTTTTTTAGCGCGCGTGCAAATCGCTCGTGCGCAAAATATACTAATAAAGCTGTGTCTTGTGACGTAAGAGCAACATTTTAACAAGTTGGGCAAGACCACTTTTTATTTTATAAAATCAACTATTAGTATTCTCAGAAATCTTTTTGTCTAATACTACCAAGACGGTTATGTTACCAAGTAATACACGTAAGTGATTTTGGCTTTTAGGCGAAACAATAAAAAAACATGTTTTAACGCACTCTAGGGACAGTTGGCACAAACAATTCGAAATAATTTCTACACGTGAATTAGTTTATACGCTTGCAAAATAAAAAATTTCTAACACAAAACATCTTTTTATTTAAAATACAACATTTTCGTTAATTGCGAATCGTTGTACAATTAAAATATACAATATAAACAACCTCTTTTATAGACATTATACAAAATCAATCTTTCTTTAAAATTGGCACTTTGAAAGGCTTTTTTACCTTAATGGTAACTGGACTAACCAAAGCTGGAGTTAAATGTAACCCAAGCTGGAGTTAAATGTAACCCAAGCTGGAGTTAAATGTAACCCAAGCTAGAGTTAAATGTAACCCAAGCTAGAGTTAAATGTAACCCAAGCTAGAGTTAAATGTAACCCAAGCGGGAGTTAAATGTAACCTAAGCTAGAGTTAAATGTAACCCAAGCTGGAGTTAAATGTAACCCAAGCGGGATTTAAATGTAACCCAAGCTATAGTTAAATGTAACCCAAGCTGGAGTTAAATGTAACCCAAGCTGGAGTTAAATGTAACCCAAGCTGGAGTTAAATGTAACCCAAGCTGGAGTTAAATGTAACCCAAGCTGGAGTTAAATTTAACTGCAACTTGGGTTACATTTTACTCCAAATATTACATCACAATTTAACCCAGTAAATGGCTTGAAAAACAAAATATTTTGGCATATCTAACATTAACCAAAAATTAGTGTGGGTTAAATATCGACCCAAGTTTGGTTTACTAAATAACCCATTCAGGGCTAAAAAACAAAACACTATTTTTAAGAGTGTAAGTTGAAATAAATGTATTCTTGGTGAGGGTAATTGAAATAATTGCAGGTGCAACCGGGGTTTATTCAAATTCCAAGTTGTTTTCACGAAAGGCTTAGGCCGAGACGTACGTGTTATTAGGAATATTTTCCCCTTTAAACAAAGATATATTACGCCTACGCCAGAAATAATGCATCGAGGCTTGAAACGAAGACACATTTTCGTGAATTATTAACGCAATTATCCGTGGGAAAATGTATATTTTCACCACCGAGAATGTAATTTCGTAAAAACGCGATCCGAACAAGACGTCGCGTGTCAGGACCACGTAGTACCCGTTCCAAATGGCGCGAAAAACATCGATGAACGCCAAACGATTATTTCATAATAAGTCCGTCCAAATTAAAGCGAGAGAAGAGTTAACCGAATCTAAGAACGTATTTAGGTTCCTAAGAACTTTGAGCGGTAACATTGGCTTTTATAGTTTTGTGAAATAACACGCCCTAAAATCTGTATGTAGCGCCATCTCTAGGTTGTACAAAATTTTTCTTTTCCTTTAATATATTTTAAAATGATTTTTATAAGAATCGAAAAAAGCCTCTTTTAAAAATATTTTTCGTACGGTTAGAGAGTTATTCAAAAATGTGTATCTTAATTTGAGCCCGAATAATTCAATAAAAACAATACCCTTGTTTTGAAAAAACGCTACACGTGAAAGCAAAAGTAGCATAAGACCCAAAGGTGTGTCAGCTGTACCTTCGCGCCTATTAAAATTTCTAGTGAGACCTAGTCGCACTATAGACTACATAACCTATTAGTTGGAATAGTACTAGCAACATAATATTTAGTCTTCAGTCTGGCGCGATTTTATCTCTTCGATTTACTAGCCCGTATACATACGTTCTAAAACGCCTCACTCGGCGGCGCTGGAGTACCTCGAGTTTGATGACGTATTTTACGACCCCCCTTGGTTTCCCTTTCTTACTTTGCGACAAACTCTCATTAACTACTATACCGTTCTGACACACTTTTGGGTCTTATGCTACTTTTGGTGAAAGGTATAAGAGTATCGTGGCTTAGGTTGAAAGTTCTTAGCGTTCTAAATACGTTCTTGGCGGAGTTGCGTGCTCAAGATTACCGAAGAACCAAAAGTGAGAAAGTCTTATAAAGTAGGCGGGTGCGTTCTCCGCACGTCTTACCTTGATAACGCGTATTGATTCTTTGTCTCGTCCGTATAATAAATTTAGCAACCTTCCAAGAATGGTTTACATTGTGAATCTTGACACGAAGAAAGTCAGCTCCACGAACATCATGATAACGAGGTTAGCGCGTCTTCCAAACGTTAGCCCAGAAAATGTTAGATAGAAAATAGAACTTGCCCCAGCGAAATCAGGCTTGGAGAATTGACGAAAAAAAGTTGACTTTTCTTCACGTTTTTCTCAGTTTTGTTTATTGAGAAGCACAGTCAACTTTTAGCCGTCAATCTAACGCTAACGAATTATTCATTTTCCCAAAGGAGAATATCGGAGAGGGACGAGTTAAGGTATCAACTTTTGAAGGAGAGAGTGCAGAGGATTTTGAAGCAAAAGGGAACAGTTTTGGACGCGGATATCTCACCCGATGAGTCTTTTCTGGAGAAATTTCAAATTCCTCCAGATTCGGAGTGGACAACGCTAACGTTTGACTTTCAAAATGAAACAGGTATTTATTTTTTATTTAAATTTCACGGGCTAAAATAATTTCGGTTGTTTGGCTAAAACTATTTCATAAGTTTTAAAATAACTTGAAAATAAATTAAAATGGATCAGTTTCGAAAATGGTGAACTGTGATTCGGGAAAATCACGCCAATTTGAAAAGTGCCCAAACTCTGCCCAGGCACACGTTTCAATTAAGAAATGAATAATGCAGTACTGGCGCCAGTAGTAGCGTGGACATTTGAGTACCCCTTTGAGTTAAGTATATCTAATAATATCTTTCATTTTAAATTTTAAATTCCAACAATTTTTCCATCATCCTGTACATTTACATTTACAACCTTAGTAGATAAAGTATGTTTAAAAATGGCGAGCCAATCGGAGATTTGGGGAACCAGAGAAGAGACATATTGATCAGAGGGAAGACTTTGGGAGCCGAGGGGAGACTTGGGCAACCAGAAGAAACCCGGGGAACCATGGGGAATTTAAACTGCGGAGAGGAACGGAGAACCAAGGGGAGACTTGGATAACCAGAGGAGAGACACGGAGAACCAAGGGGAGACTTGGGTAACCTGCGGAGAGGAACGGGGAGCCAAAGGGAGACTTGGATAACCAGAGGAGAGGAACGGGGAACCAAGGGGAGACTTGGATAACCAGAGGAGAGACACGGGGAACCACGGGGAGACTTGGGTAACCATAGGAGAGACACGGGGAACCAAGGGGAGACTTGGGTAACCATAGGAGACACAGGGAACCAGGGGTGACTTGGATAACCATAGGAGAGACACGGGGAACCAGGGCGTGACTTGGGTAACCAGAGGAAAGACATGGGGAGCCAAGTGGAGACTTGGGTAACCAGAGGAGAGGAATGAGGAGCCAAGGGGAGAATCGGGTAACCAGAAGAGAGTCAAGGAGAGGTGTCGGTGCTGTGTTTGGACCCGGGGAACCATGGGGAATTTAACCTGAGGAGAAACACGGAGAACCAAGGGGAGACTTGGATAACCAGATGAGAGACTTGGGTAACCCGAAGAGAGAAACGGGGAACTAAGGGGAGACTTGGATAACCAGAAGAGAGACGGGGAACCAAGGGGAGACTTGTTTAACCAGAGGAGACTTTGGTAACCTGCGGAGAGGAACGGGGAACCAAGGGGAGACTTGGATAACCATATGAGAGACATGGGGAACCAAGGGTAGTCTTGGGTAACCATAGGAGACACAGGGAACCAAGATGTGACTTGGATAATCATAGGAGAGACACGGGGAACCAGGGCGTGACTTGGGTAACCAGAGGAAAGACATGGGGAGCCAAGTGGAGACTTGGGTAACCAGAGGAGAGGAATGAGGAGCCAAGGGGAGAATCGGGTAACCAGAAGAGAGTCAAGGAGAGGTGTTGGTGCTGTGTTTGGAGACGGTCATCAGCTAGGCTACACATTTAATTTACCATTACATTAGGGAATGGATCAGTTTCGAAAATGGTGAACTGTGATTCGGGAAAATCACGCCAATTTGAAAAGTGCCCAAACTCTGCCCAGGCACACGTTTCAATTAAGAAATGAATAATGCAGTACTGGCGCCAGTAGTAGCGCGGACATTTGAGTACCCCTTTGAGTTAAGTATATCTAATAATATCTTTCATTTTAAATTTTAAATTCCAACAATTTTTCCATCATCCTGTACATTTACATTTACAACCTTAGTAGATAAAGTATGTTTAAAAATGGCGAGCCAATCGGAGATTTGGGGAACCAGAGGAGAGACATATTGATCAGAGGGAAGACTTTGGGAGCCGAGGGGAGACTTGGGCAACCAGAAGAAACCCGGGGAACCATGGGGAATTTAAACTGCGGAGAGGAACGGAGAACCAAGGGGAGACTTGGATAACCAGAGGAGAGACACGGAGAACCAAGGGGAGACTTGGGTAACCTGCGGAGAGGAACGGGGAGCCAAAGGGAGACTTGGATAACCAGAGGAGAGGAACGGGGAACCAAGGGGAGACTTGGATAACCAGAGGAGAGACACGGGGAACCAAGGGGAGACTTGGGTAACCATAGGAGAGACACGGGGAACCAAGGGGAGACTTGGGTAACCATAGGAGACACAGGGAACCAGGGGTGACTTGGATAACCATAGGAGAGACACGGGGAACCAGGGCGTGACTTGGGTAACCAGAGGAAAGACATGGGGAGCCAAGTGGAGACTTGGGTAACCAGAGGAGAGGAATGAGGAGCCAAGGGGAGAATCGGGTAACCAGAAGAGAGTCAAGGAGAGGTGTCGGTGCTGTGTTTGGACCCGGGGAACCATGGGGAATTTAACCTGAGGAGAAACACGGAGAACCAAGGGGAGACTTGGATAACCAGATGAGAGACTTGGGTAACCCGAAGAGAGAAACGGGGAACCAAGGGGAGACTTGGATAACCAGAAGAGAGACGGGGAACCAAGGGGAGACTTGTTTAACCAGAGGAGACTTTGGTAACCTGCGGAGAGGAACGGGGAACCAAGGGGAGACTTGGATAACCAGATAAGAGACTTGGGTAACCAGAAGAGAGAAACGGGGATCCAAGACGAGACTTGGGTAACCATAGGAGAGACATGGGGAACCAAGGGTAGTCTTGGGTAACCATAGGAGACACAGGGAACCAAGATGTGACTTGGATAATCATAGGAGAGACACGGGGAACCAGGGCGTGACTTGGGTAACCAGAGGAAAGACATGGGGAGCCAAGTGGAGACTTGGGTAACCAGAGGAGAGGAATGAGGAGCCAAGGGGAGAATCGGGTAACCAGAAGAGAGTCAAGGAGAGGTGTTGGTGCTGTGTTTGGAGACGGTCATCAGCTAGGCTACACATTTAATTTACCATTACATTAGGGAACAAATTATGTTTTATCGGAATTTGATGTACTTACCGTATTTGGAGTTTGACGTTGGGTTCGCGACATGTCCGCGTGGACGAGGGGTTAGCACTTTCACCTCGTAGAAAGATGAGCCGCATTTTATCACTGCTAGTTTCAAAACTCGGAACAGCTTCTTCCGCGATAAGATTGCAAGTTCTCTCCTCACTGGTTAAAGATGATTTCCCGCGATTTCTTCGGTGTAGGGACCTGTTGCTTCGCGTGGCATGAAGGGCTTTCCACCACCCTTCGTTGTAACCCAATCACCTGACATAATGGAATTAAAAGTCGCTAACCGATTGAAAGGGCTTGATTATTACCCTAGAAAAATAACAATATGGAAAATGTAACTGTTTGTTTGCATCCTTTATAGTGTTTGACTCTGTGGTTTACGTTATATGATTAATAACGTATATATGAAGGGATCAAATTTTAAGTTAATAATCGTCACAAAATGTTGTTTATCACTTAAAACGTGATTCGTCCGAATTTCGTACTGTATAATATGTACCACAGTAGCGTGGGGCATAATAGTGGGGACCCATTCGGAAATCGAAAATTAATTGCTTGTATTCTAATTACAATTACCGTGGTAAGCCGAAACCAGATTTATGTTATACCGATATACCTAGTTCAGGTCATGAGTCCAAACTCGATTTTTTAAAGACCGTCACATAGATACATAAACATTTTCTTATGTTATTTCATACTGTGATTTAAAATTATAAAATAACCTTCTATCTGCTCTGGCTCCCCTGACTCCTTGGCTCCTATTGTCATCTTTGGCTCCCCCTGTCTCCTGTGGCTCCCCCTGTCTCCTGTGGCTCCCCCTGTCTCCTGTGGCTCCCCCTGTCCTCTTTGGCTCCCCCTGTCTCATCTGGCTCTTGCTGTCTCATCTGGGTCCCCCTGTCTCCTGTGGCTCCCCCTGTCCTCTCTGGATCCCCCTGTCTGCTCCGGCTCATTCTGTCTCTCCTTGACTCCTCCCTGTCTCCTCTGGCTCCCCTCTGTCTGAACTGGATTTCCCTGTCTCCTCTGACTCCACTCTGTCTGCTCTGGCTCCCCATGTCACCCACATGTCTGCTCCGGCACCCCTGGTCTCATCTACCTCCCCTTGTCTATTCGGGCTCCCCCTGTCTTCTCTGGCTCCTCCTGTCTGCTCTGGCTCGTCCTGTCTCTCCTTGACTCCACTCTATCTGCTCTGGCTCCCCGTGTCCCCACATGTCAGCTCTGGGACCCCCTGTCTCTGTGGCAACCCCTGTCCTCTATGGCTCCCCCAGTCTCATCTGGTCTCCCCTTTCCTCTCTGGCTCTCGCTGTCTCAACTGGATCCTCATGTCTCTTTTGGCTCCCCCTGTATTCTAGCTCTCCCTGTCTGCTCAAGCTCCTACTGTCTCTCCTAGACGCCACTCTGTCTGCTCTGGCTCCCCGTGTCGCCCACATGTCTGCTCTAGCACCCCGTCTCCTCTGGCTCTCCCTGTCTCAACTGAATCCTCATGTCTCTTTTGGCTCCCCCTGTCTTCTCTGGCTCACCATATCTCCCCATGTCAATACTGGACTCTCCGTGTCTCCGCTTGTTCCCTTATTTTAAACATAACATTTCTTTATTACTAAAACAACCTAAGACAAGAAATCAATTACAACGCCCGCTTCAATCACCCAGCCCATTCATAAAACGAAACCAAAATAGCACAAAATTAGCTGCAACATTCTAATGAAATAAAGACAAAATACAAATAATGAAGTAAAACCTCTACTGGCAATGCTTATGGCGGCAGATTTTCGTCTCGATGTGGCTGACGGTTTTTTTGACGTCACTATGTTAACTTAACAAACAACAACGTGAGAGGGGAGTGCGCGCAAACGGGTTTTTTTCTCTCGTAGGCGGGGCCAAAGCCGCCAGAGTGATCTTATCATACGTGATACGCCAAGTAGAGGTATGAATTCCTGAGTAAAAATAAAATTTGAAATGCTAGCGGGTTTCGAACAAAAACCCTTTTAATATCGGTGAAAAAATATATCTCTATGACCATAAACCGTGCCGGGTTTAGATTACTGGAGGCCCTGTGCTTAAAATACTTATAAAGGCCCCCCATAATGGGCCAAGCAGGGTTGCCAGATTCCAAACGCTAGATTATCGTATAGAGTTTTGATTTGAATCGTACTAGATTAAAAAGGATCGTATTAACTAATTAATATTTCGGCTGAAAACCAGTCAATTAAACCCATAAGTTATTTAAAGATAATAAAAAACAGTTTGTTAATATAAACGTTTCAATTCGAAACTCACGACGTCACCATTGTAATTTGCCTATTGATAAAAAACGGTAACTGTCATGGCGGCCACTATTAACACTACAGCTGGGACGTTACAAGTTTTCAAAATCGTATCAGACGAAAGCAATCTATACTTTAGCTCACCTTTAGGTACGAAAAAACATAAACATAAACATTTTTATATGCTCATTTAATATTATGTATCTTTTAGTTACGTCCAAAGTAATTTGACTCATCGCCACATCGCGTATCATACGGTACCTACAATATTTAAAACCTAACAGCGAGTCACTGTCAGTAAAAATTATACTTTTTAAATTAAAAGTTTTGTTTGATTATTGTGTAGTTGAATTTAGACAACGGACATACAAAGGCTGACCGTTGGGGATCACAAAGGTCTTAAGAAATAATTTAGCCCAGGGCCACAAAAGGTCTTAAGACGGGCCTGAATCGACTTATCATTTACATATGTGGTCTCAGCGGTTTTCAAGAAATCAATTTCCCAAATTTAAGGGTTTTCCCCCGAGTTCTTCGGTTTCCACTGCCATAAAAACTTGTCTAGGTTAACGGTAATAGTTAGTGTAGGGAGCTGTTGGCTCGATCTCGTGGCATGCAGGGCTTGCCACCACCCTCCTACGCATTGTAACCCGGCCACCACCGATAGAGGTCGCTTTTTTGGGTAGGGAAAGTGCGGGAAATTCAAACGTACGCGAAAAATTTAAATATTAATATCGAAAATACACTTTAATATTGTCAACATTCAATTTATAGGACGAATAATGAAATAGATTTAGTAAAAAACATTTAAAATTAATCTTGGATCTTCTACAGGTTTTTTAATCCATTAAAAAAATACATTTATTGTTTTGAAGCCACCAGTGACAGGAGACTGCTGATTGGCCGCAGCCGTTTAACCTTTTTTACCCCAAACCAAAAAAACCCAAGAGAGCGACATTTAGCGCGAAAATCATGTCAGTTTGAAGATGTCACTTAAAGGGAATATAACCTGCAAAGCAATCTTTATGGAAGACCCCTTCAATTTTTCAAATTTCCCGTACAGTGGCGCCAAACATTTCTAAAGCCAAAGGCAAGAGCGGCCAGAGCTACAAACGTTGGTGTTCCACACCAAATACCTGAGGTTATATTCCCTTTAAGGGCTTCAAAAGTCGCATGATGACTTAGGCCTAAGGTGGTGCCTTGGGTATTAGCCTAGCTGATTATTATTATTATTATTTGAGTTCTCTGTTCAATTTTCATAATGTAAAATGATATAATTATATTTATATAATTATTATTATATTTTCTATATCATTATTATTAGTACACCTCCCCGAACAAAAAGGAGTTGTAATCCCCAATATTAATACGATATACGAAAATATAGTTCAACTCCACCATGCACTGCCGCCATCTGTCAAAGCTGTAGAGAATCTATACGAAACCTGTTATAATCTAACGGTTCTAACAACTGCAAGAATCCATTTAGGTACCATAAGAATATGGGAGGACCGCGATAATCTCGATTCAATACCCATCCTCGCAAACTTTGTAGCGAAAGTTCGTCTGCTTCGATATTTCGAGTAACTCACTCCTGCCATCTATGATAAACCCGCGCTACTACCCGACCTTGACATATTATTTTTTGAGTAATTGAAAATGGACCTGACCAAAAAAAGAACTACGCGTAGCAATGTTAAAAAGAAAACGAAATCAAAAGCCATTATTGAAGAAAATACTATTTATTAGAGAAAAACTACCTTCGGAATTATTATTTAATAACAAACTAGTATTAAGATCTTTCAACCCATTGTCGTTAATAAAATTATTTACACTAATTTCCGCCAAGGAAGAGAATAAATCCGATTTAAACCCATTTGGGCAGATATTTGCTTTTTCCGCCATATTAACGAAATGAAAAAAAAAAATTAAAACGGCAGATTCTAACGCCTGAGTGCGCTGTGTACGTGGTGTGAAAATTGCAGACGAACTTTCGTTACAAAGTTTGCGAGGACGATACCAGAGGCTAAAGCTATGCTCCCATATTCTTATGGTACCTAAATGGATTCTTGGTAAAAGCTGATACCGATGAACGTGGGTTATATTGAGCCTTAAGACTCATTTAAAAAATTAAAGTCAGTTTTAACGCCGCCGGGAACACCAACGCCATCTCTATTGCTGTCGCGACATCAAATTACTACTACTACAAATCCAACTACAACTACAGCTACTACTACATTTCGGTCATTTCAATAGTGCCACTAGATATATATGCATGTATATCGATGTAGAACTAAAAATGCGTGCGCGCTCTCAACTTAAGCCTTTTAAATAAAACTAACACAAACACGTGACTATTTTAGTCAGTTACTCGCACGTGCTTGCGTGGAGGGTAGGGGAGGAAAGAAAAAGAGAGCGGCATTTATTATCTTTATAATTGGTATATTTATAGGAATTATGTTACTAATGGTTATATATATAAAAGGCAGGGAAATATTGAAATTCAGAAATTTTATATATACGTAACTTGATAGGGTCAAGTTCTCGCAAAAGATATTGTTTTCAAGATTAATTTTCGAGATTAATTTTGAAAAAGTCAAAATATAAATCACTAAATAGTGAAAATTCGTTATCTCCGATTTTAAAATTATGGCAGATACGGTAGCCAAAAACCCATTCGCCCGAATCAAAATATCGTCAAAAATATTATTAAAATAGCCAGGTTCGCGGTTTTCTGATAAAAGGAAAAAAAATTATAATTCATAAAAATTCAGTTGGAATTTGTTGTTAATTAAAGCTGATGCAATTCTTATAAACAACCTGCGGGATCCAAGAAAAATTTACGAGAGGTTCTTTGAAAGGAAAAATCAAATTTAATAATAAATTAACTTTAATGATTTATTCTATTACAGCTTACTCCAAAATCCCTAGAAAAACATCGCAAAATAGTATTGAGACTTTAGAGAAAGATTGACTAAGCCTTAGTTAATTTTACGAAGGTTTTGTTGTTTTTTTTAAGTAAGGTTTTAGTTTCTTAAATATTTAATTTCGTACCCATGGTTTTAATGTTTCGCAACGGATACTTCATGGTTTTACAATTTTATTGTAGAGTTAAAAATTCAATTAACAACGCTAGCTCTTCAGGCGTCTAGTTTACAACTGAGGTTTTAGTTTACGTTACCGTAGGTTTTAGATTGGTTACGTAAGGCGTTTTGCCTTAAAAAGGTTATGGTTTTTTTTTTGGAAATTTCAAGCTTGTGCTTAGGGTAGGTTTTAGTTTGTTTATTTTATTCTTAATTTTAGTTTAGTTAGGTCAGGTTACGCTTTATTTTGGTTAGTTTAGGCTTTGCATGGGTTAGGTTTTAGTTTGGTTAGGCTAGATTAGGTTAGGTTAGATTTTAGTGTGGCTAGATTAGGTTTTAGTTTGGTTAAGTTTTGTTTTAGTTTCATTAAGTTCTAGTTTAGGTGATGTGAGTATATGTTAGGTTAGGTCAGATCAGGTTAGGTTAGAGTTTAGTTTAGCTAGGTTAGATTAGGTTAGATATTACTTTGGCTAGGTTAGGTTTTAGTTAGGATACGTTAGGCTTTTGTTTCGTTAGGTTAATTTTTAGCTTAAGTGATGTGAGTATAGGTTATGTTAGATTAGGTTAGGTTAGTTTATGTAAGGTTAGACTAGATTTCAATTTAACTGGGCTAGGCTTTATTTTTGTAAGTTTACGTTTTAGTTTAGGTAGGTTACGTTTTAGTTTAGGTTATGTTACAATAGGTTTGAAAAGGTTAGTTTCACGGCCCGGCTAACTGGGTTTTTATTTTAATAAATTAAAATACTTAAACTCTAATTTAATTCGTTAACATTCATAAATATATCGGTAAATAAGTTTTTCCATCCGAAATATTTGTATAAAACGTATTATTTTATTTGACCAAGGTAATTTAAGAAAATAATAGAACGAATGGTAGGTAATCTGTAATTTCCATTACACCATAGTTGATAACAGAACATAATGACATTAGATGAAGTCATAAAACTATGCGTGCGTTTAGAACAATAAAAATATGTCAGCGGTGGGGAGTCATTTTGGGCGTTTCTTTGAGATAATGACAAGAGGTTATAAATCTTCGACAACCCGAACCTATGCGTGGAACTCGGAAAAAAAAACGCGGATAAGTACGGACAAGAACATATTTAGGCTACTGAAAACGTTCGAGTTTACTTTCTAGATCTGCTATCCGAAACGGAAACATATTCCGTTTAAAAAATAATAATTTTATAGGTTTGGTTAGTTCTGGAATTTTGCGGTACGTTAACAAGAGTAACCCACTGACGCAATTTTACTTCGATTCTGTGGTAGTGAGTTACGCCTGCCTGTGGTCATTTTAGCAGATAAATTCTGGACAGCAGACGATTTTATCAATTTTACTTTCTGTACACCTCGTGTTCAGGAGGAGTAAAAAGTGTACTCTGACCTTGACGATTAGTAATTATCTCCACCAGAACAAGCGAATAGTTTCATTAGAGTGTACTCCTTTTGTTCCAGAACCTGCCAAAAGTATCCTTTGCCTTCTAGCGCCATCTAGTATTGATCGTAGGAACATTTTAAGAATTTTATAAATACAAATAGCTAATCACAGAAATTTTCGATTTAACTCTTAATTTAGTTCGAGCTAGTTAGGTAAATCTGAATTCAACGATTTAAAGGGAGTATAAACCTAGCAGTGAAGGTCAAGCTTCAGTGGATGCACACATAGCCTTCGCGCGCGAAATTTCGCTAGCAAATCGCGTCGCGTCACGTGACTGAAGAATGGAAGTCATGGCGCATGGGCGCGTGCGCGAAAATTCGCAGGCGAAATCGCTTGCGAACCGTATGTGTGTTTGGGCCTTTACTACTCACTGGTAGCGCGGCTGTCCTGCTCCCAGCAATACACCTTGCGGCATGATGGGAAATTGCAATTTTCTACAACGGTCTAGACTATTGGGTCACCAGTGAGTATTAACGGAAGCTTGACGTTCCCATTAGCAGTGGCGGACTGGGTCTAATATTTTCGGCTGCCAGAAGACAAAGGGCCCCAGCTTTAACAACTATAACGCTATCATGTTTGAGGGGCCCACTTCATGAACGGTCCGTGGGGCCCCTCTGGTTTCTGCCATAGGGCAGGTTCACTCTATGGCCAGTCCGCCACTGCCCATTAGAGTTATACTCAATTTAATAAATTTAATTAGTCATAAATATCAAAATAATTGATAGTTTATCAAGTATTGTGTTAAAATATTTTACAGATGGCGTTATTGTTTCAACTTGAAAGGCCTGAAAATGTTTATAGATCCTTAAGAACCTTCAACAGTAGCATTGAATCCTTCTTCGGTGCTCTTATACTTTTCAAAATGACCAAGCCTCCAATTCTGCATGTAATTGTAAAACTAGGATATTTTAGTGATTTTTTAGTTTTTGAATGATCCAGGTTTTTAAATAGCACTTTTTTTTAAAAAAACTTACTATATTTACAATAAATTGTGCATAATTAAATTTATAATTTTATATACAAAGTAATGTTTAAAACCGTGTAACTAAACAATTCAGTGGCTAAAACTAATTGCTGATTTTTTTAAACTGTGAAAAGTTTTAAATTAACTCTTAAAAATATTTTATTTATTGAAATTATGCATATTTTATAGAAAAAATTAATTTATTTGTATTTGTATTTGAGAATGATTATATGTTGAGAAGATTTAAGCTCCTCCCCCCTTCACAAAATCCATTCCGAACAGTATCTCATCGGTTCTCTAAAACTGACGTCTTGCGATGCGACTGAAGCACATTTCCTGTGCCGTTTTTCCTTCCCCCCTCACTCGTGTCAGGGCTAAATTCGCCCACAATGCCTACGGATCATTACAGCTCCCTATGCATAAATTAATTATTTCTTGCTAAAAGTGACATAATTACTAAAAGTGTGGCAATCGGACCTATTTCGTAATGAATGTTACAAGCGAAATACAAGTTGGGAGGGGAGAAGGGGAAGTATGCCTTGGGGAGGGAAGTAAGTTAAAACCAACAAATAACGCCTCTTAGTGAGGAACGGAGGAACTAAGTAGCACTGGTCAAAGTTAGTTAATTTTTTTGTCGTTCTGTGGAGATGCTATCGCCATCTACCTACGATATAATACTATCGACTAAAAAAAGATCCAGAAAGGCGACAATTAATAGTCTTTTATGTCGTCGATCTCGAGTCGAGAATTCATTAAACCTTTAGCGTACGAAAGTACAGGGATTGTCACACTTTTGGGAATTACGTCACTTTTGGTATTATATTTACCATGATATGTATATAATTTCAATTTAGTAAGTAATATCATAAGTCTATAATATTGTTCCATAAGTTGGTCACTTTGGGGAATATTTTACTGGGAGTTAGTAACGGAGTGACATCATCACAAGAAGAAAATCTCCCCCTAGCGAGGCGCTGTCAAAGGCTACGTGTGACGCGGGAGCGAGCGGACGGAAAATGGCGACGAAGCCCGTAATGCAGTCTGTCTCGTGAATAGCTCTCAGCAAAACGTTTGCATGTGAAGAATAGGAAGTGTCACACTTATGTAACAATATCAATTATTTTAATAGGTTAACTCAGGAATGTATAATTTCAACCATGAATATCGAACTATATCATGACCCTTTCTACCATCTGGGGCAAAGATGAGAGATGCCTTTTTTCGGTTTGCGTCATCACTAAAGCCAATCAGGAGGCAGGCGTTTGTCTTTGACTCGATCCACCAAACGTTTCAGGGATTGCGAGATCTGACCGGTAAAAAAAATGACTCGTGATTCTTGAAAAATACCGGTACAAAATTGCTTGATAATCATAAATAAATTAATTTATTATTAATATTCTTACCTACTTTCGTTTAATCCAAAAGATGTGTATTAAAATTTTATAAATTAAATTTTAGTTCTAAGCCTTGGCACTGAAAGCTAGAAAAGTTTCATAACGTTGCCGTTCGATACCAATATTGCGTGGCGGCGCGTGGCTACGTTATGTTTGTTCTTAGAGAAATGACTTGTTGCAAAACGCATTATTTTAGGTTTTTGCATTATTTTCAAACCAAAATCGAATTAATGTGTTTATTTTCATTAAAAGTCAAATCAAAACGATTTTTTTCGCGTTTTAAGACATGGTTTTAATGAGATTTCCGAAATATCGTTTGGACTGTAAATTGTTTAGTACCAGAATGTAATTTGAGTTGAAAAATCCAAGTCTACTATATAAACTTGAAAGAAGTAAGTTGAGGTATCTTAAGGCAAAGAAAGTTTGAATTTCGCGGGTTTTCTCCATATTTTGGTTTTGGTCGTTAAAGAGAATATAACCTCAGGTTTTAGGTGTGGAACACCAAACTTCGACCATTTCCCGCTCCCTCCTATGACTTTAGATATTTTTGGCGCTGTTTAGTGACTTCCCACCAAAATTGCTTACATAAAAAAGCATAAAAAACATAAAAAAACGACTTGAGGTTATATTCCCTTTAATGCTTTTGCGCTTTGCAAGGCAGAGCAAGGTTCTCTAACAAGGAGAGTACCCGAGGTGTTTATTGCCGATTTAGTTCAAAGTCGGCCGTAATGTGGACCTATATGAGATATGAAATTTCCCATGGCAACCGAAAATGTTTTTGACCACTTACAACCAAAATAAGATTTTTCCCTTATTTTACCCAAAATTTGTTACAAATTTACCCTAAAAATGTTTCAATTTACCCAAACTTGATGAAATTTTCCTAAATGTGGTCCAAATTACACATTTCGTGATTTTCAAAATTTTTCAAACCGAGAAAATCCCATGCTTTTTTAAATGGAGATTTTATCGTTTTAAGTGATCAAAAACATTTTCGGTTGCTATAGCAAAACGAATGGGTAGTGCAACGTCTCCTTTTGGGAAATTTCATATCTCATATAGGTCGACATTACACCCGACTTTGAACGAAATCGGCTATAAACACCTCGGGTACTCTACTTGTAAGAACCCTAACACTTTCACGTTAGTTCCTTCTTGCTTGCGTAAACGGTTGGACTCGTACGGTCTCAGTACCTTAAATACGTTCGTGAGACGGTGAAAGAGTATATAAAAAGTGACCTAGAGCAGTTGCAGGTGGAGATCCTCCAGAAGGCAGAGTGGAGGAGAACGAGGTGGAGGCGGAGGCAGGGAAGAGCGAGTCCTCCAAGAGGCGCGAAGGCTCGAAATCGAAGAAAATGTCCAAGTCGAGAGGAAGCAAGAGCGGCTCGCTCCGCGGAGAGAGCGCCGGAAACGGGACACTTCCTCGAGCCAGAAACGGAAGCGAAAGAGGGAAGGCGGCCCTTTCCAGGCAGAGCACCGTCGACACCACCACCAGCGGAGAATCAATCGGGAAAACGACCTCCCGCAGAAAGAAGGGCAGGTACGCTGGTTCTTTCAAATGACCACGATAAATCGGATTCAAACGGAGCCAATTTCTCGACAATTTGTCAATAGGAAGCCCGAAATTGTTTTGGAGCCTCCGACGCCGCCGGAAGTGGTGACGGTCGTGTCTCAAGTAGCGCCTTCCAGCGACAGTGAGGATGACAAGAATAGGTACTTAAATTAATTATAAAAAACAATCTCACGAATTATCGCGTAAGTATAAGCTTATTTATTCGTGTTATATTTTATCTTAAATTAAGCCATTGATGTAAGATTAGAACTATTAATGTTTTAACTGTTGTTTAATGATAGGTTCTTGAAAGTACCCGTTATGTCCAGAAGACACCGCGTTAAGAGGCGGAATTCCATCAACTCTGTCATCGATGGTGAGGACTTCGAAACATGTTTTTCATAATTAATGTTAAAGGTGGAATTCTGTTGAGATTTTCAAAAAAAGACTCGTTTCGTGGCAGTTTCCGTTCGTCGAAGATCCATCTCTTCCAAGAGGAATGTTCCTCCCGCGGAAAGCAAAGTACATCCGTCGGACTCGCTTCAAATGAGAATGGATGATATAGCTCTCACCGTAAGTGGATTTTCATATTTCACCCAAATTCTCGTTTCTTGTTCTCTGGTATGCTTGGAAATTGTCAAAATATTTTATTGAGTGATATCTTGATGCGTAGGATTAAACCTATTAAATTTTATAATTTACCAGGCAAGAGTTATTAGTGGAAATTAAACATCAGTGAAATATTCGGGAGAAGGAAATACTACGGGGGTTAAATATGAGTTAAATATTAAGAATAGGTAAATTCGAATGAAATATAAAGAGTTAAATATTAATGAAATATTAGGGCAAGTGAAATGAGAGTTAAATATTAGGAAATTGAAATATGAATGCAATTATTAGGGAAAATGAAATTCGAGGTAAGTTAAATATGTGTAAATATTAGTGCAAGTGGTATTTGAGTGAAATATTAGTGATATTAATTATAAGCAAATAGGGACAGTGCGAAATATTAGGAAGAGTACAAAATATTAGGGAGAGTGCGAAACATTAGGAAGAGTATAAAATATTAGGGAGAGTGCGAAATATTAGGGATTTTGCGAAATATTAGGAAGAGTACAAAATATTAGGGAGAGTGCGAAATACTAGTGAAGTTAAATATGCGTGAATATTAGAGTGTGTGAAATATGAGTATAATCAAGAATGTATTTATTTATACTCAGGGAGAATGAATATGTCGAGACTATCGACGGACACGTTGAGCCCCTAACCCTGTCACGTTAAGGGGGGGGGGGGAGGGAAAAAGGAGGCGGTCTTATTTTTTGCGTCCTCGCTGCAGCGTTAATCGCGTCGAAAAACGTAATTTTTAAGAACCAATGAGATTGCAGTATTATTTGATTTTATTAAAGCGGAGGAGCATACCGGGGGGCCCAACGGGTGGAATTAGAGAAACGCTAAAAATAATCTTAACATATTCATTCTCCCTGAGTATAAATAAATACATTCTTGGTATAATATATTAGGAGTGAAAAATGGAGGAAATTTTATGAAGAGTGTGCAAAACAAGGAAGTAAAATATGTGAATTTTAGAGCAAGGAAATATGAGTGAAGTATTATTGGGTATGAAATCTTAGAGTTGGTGAAATGAGTGGCAAACAAGGAGTAAAAAATAGAAATATTTCCGCTATAAAATAAAAATTTCGCCGCAGTGGCATCAAACTTTCAATGATAGAGTTGAGAAGTTCGTCCCAATATGAGAACAATGATGACAGAGCGATTCTAATCGGATAAACCGCCAGACGCTATAGGGCCAATTTAAATAGCAGGGTTGTACCCTCGTACAAAGATATTGAAACTGTCAATTTATCCGTTATTCTTTGTCAACTTCTTTAGAATTTTAAAAGAATTGTACGAAATTTCATCTGTTTATAATTTTTTTTTAAGATTAAGACAAGTTTGAAATTATTTCAAGGTGTTTTTAAAAATATTGGAATATCAATCTTGAGATTTAATACATTTATGTTAAAGTTACTAATTTTATTCTTAAAAATTAATTAAATGGAATGTATTATTTACTTTAATTTCTTTGCAGAAAAATGTTACTAAAAAGTAACTAAAAACAAATTTTAACAATAAAAGGAATCACAAGAAATTTTACGAAACCCGATTTCTAAATTCCAATGTTTTAAAGAACACCCCGAAATTGGTGATGGATGTTGAAATATAAGGGATGGTTAAATATAAGGGATGGTGAAATTATAGGGAGAGTGAAATTTTGGTGATGGTGAAATTATAGTGAGATTGAAATATTGCTGATGGCAAAATCTAAGCGACGATGAAATATAAGGGACGATGAAATATAAGGGATGGTGAAATATAAGGGACGGTGAAATAAAATGGACGGTGAAATATAAGGGACGATGAAATATAAGGACAGTTAAATATAAGAATGAGTGAAATACAGGGTGTTAACTCAAAAACGATACAAGGCCAATAACTCAAAATGTATTTTAGCTAGGAACTTGAAACTTTCAGGACACATAGAACATGCAGGGGGTAACTTGAAAATGGAAATTCAAGTCATTTAATGTTTATCTCGAGAACCATTAGAGATAAGAAAAGTGTTCCCCGGACCCCGTCACATTGTAGATCTAAATAGCTTTAATACCACCTAATTTGACCAATAACAAGTCTCGGAAATTTAGACAAAACAGGAAGGTCGTGATGAAAATCTTGCACCAGAGACCAGGTTGAAGGGCTAATAACTCGCAAAATACTCATGTTAGAGTATCAAAATTTGCTAGACAGACTTATCTGGTAAGGCATCTTTAGAATTTGCAAACTCCGATGACCTTACACTCGTTGTTCAAGGTCATACAAAGTTTATCTCGAGAACCAATAAATTTAGAGAAAAGGTTCCAATTTGAAGGGTTTTCATCGTGGTGTTTTGCATCGTGCTAAAGACAATAAATTGGAACCATTTCTCTATATCACTGGTTCTCGAGATAAACTTCAAATGACCTTGAACCTTGAGTTGAAGGTTAACCGAGTATTTTGCTAGTTAATAGCCCTTCAACCTGGTCTCTGGTACATTGTTTTTATCGCGACCTTCCTGTTTTGTCTAAATTCCCTAGACTTGTTATTGGTCAAATTAGGTGTTATGAAAGCTATTTAGATCTAAAATGTGACGGGGAACCCTTTTCTTATTGAAACAAACTATGTATCTCTAATGGTTCTCGAGATAAATTTTGAATGACCTTGAAGAGACGGTTTAAGATAATGGAAATTTCCGTTGTCAAGTTACCCCCTGCACGTTCTATGTGTCCTGAAAGTTTCAAGTTCCTAGCTAAAATAAATTTTGAGTTATTGACCTTTTATCGTTTTGGAGTAATCACCCTGCATAAGGGATCGTGGAATATAACGATGAGTGATATATAAGAATGAGTTAATATTAAGGGGAGGGAAATATGAGTGAATATTAGAAAGAGAGAGAGAGAGAGAGAAAGAAGAGAGAGAGAGAGAGAGAGAGATATATATATATATATATATATATATATACCCTAATATATATATATATATATATACCCTAATATATATATATTAGGGATAGGGAAATATTATAGATAGGGAAATATTAGAGATATTGAAATATGAGTGAAATATTAGAGATATTGAAATATGAGTGAAATATTAGAGATATTGAAATATGAGTGAAATATTAGAGATATTGAAATATGAGTGAAATATTAGAGATATTGAAATATGAGTGAAATATTAGAGATATTGAAATATGAGTGAAATATTAGAGATATTGAAATATGAGTGAAATATTAGAGATATTGAAATATGAGTGAAATATTAGAGATATTGAAATATGAGTGAAATATGGGTTAAATATTAGAGATATTGAAATATGAGTGAAATATGGGTTAAATATTAGAGATATTGAAATATGAGTGAAATATGGGTTAAATATTAGAGATATTGAAATACGAGTTAATTATTAGAGATATTGAAATACGAGTTAATTATTAGAGATATTGAAATACGAGTTAATTATTAGAGATATTGAAATACGAGTTAATTATTAGAGATATTGAAATACGAGTTAATTATTAGAGATATTGAAATACGAGTTAATTATTAGAGATATTGAAATACGAGTTAATTATTAGAGATATTGAAATACGAGTTAATTATTAGAGATATTGAAATACGAGTTAATTATTAGAGATATTGAAATACGAGTTAATTATTAGAGATATTGAAATACGAGTTAATTATTAGAGATATTGAAATACGAGTTAATTATTAGAGATATTGAAATACGAGTTAATTATTAGAGATATTGAAATACGAGTTAATTATTAGAGATATTGAATATTAGAGAGATAGTGAACTATGAGGGAATATGAAACTCGTTTTAGGGTGAGCAAAATATGAGGGGATATCAAGCTCGATATAAGGATCAGTAAAATGTGTAATGAAGGATAAATATTGATATAAAATGGAGTCTTAAACTCCAAAAATGCTTAATATCGACCAAAATTGCAATTTCTCTTAAGGTTTAGGTACCAGTCCATACAATAGATTTATTTAACGGTGGGACAACATAAGGACCTGATCGCGAGGGTGGGGCATTTCTTGATGCCATTTTTTCTCAAGAAGTAGAGTGTCTAATAAATTGCCATCGTCAATCACCGAAATTCATTAGAGAAAAAAAAATGATGTTTTTAGTCACTAGACTGTTAATTCAAAGGCAGCGATAGGGTATAATCGGCTCACGGTGAGCGTAGCGATCTTGTCACCATTAGCGTAATTTATTTCCCCAACGAAGGGCTCGTGAATGCCGGGAATCAGAAACGCCCAGTTCCGGGTATCACATTAAGAAGCGCGCTTACGAATGCCCGCTGAGAGGTTAAATGTTACGGACGACCCTAATATTCGACACCAAATTACCCGAAGGATTTCCCCCCTCTAGACTTAGGTTCTAGTTGACCATCACGTCGATAATAGGACCAGTAAATGTTGTGCCTTTTTGCAGTTACCAGTATTGAGAGCAAAATCCAAAGCGACTCACGGCAAAAGAAAGAAAACCAGAATCTCAGAATCAGCAAAGTAAGACAACCGTCAATTTTAACGCCATGCCCATTGTTAAAGAGGACGCACCCCTTAAAGGGGAACGGTCAAGCCTTAACCAGTTAGATAGCCCTATAGCCCATTAAAAACTAAAATTTATGCCGAAAACCGCATCAAAAAATATTGAGTGGTTAATTTTTAATAAAATAAAGAAATTTCGGGAAATCGAAAAGCGCGCGTCCGCCGCGACACCTGGTGAGAAGTCGGTGAGACAGAAAAACCACCTAAAAGCGCGCGCTGCTGAAGACGCGAAAAATTTGTTTTGCACGCGCGGCCCGTTCCAGTTATAAGAGACCTAAGCCTAAATTGCGCGATTTTAAAAGTTAGGATAGTTCGCAAATCGCTCATACGGGGTTAGGGGCGCTGGCGACCGCCCCTAAGATGGCGGCGAAACTTCAAACCCAAACACCTGGCGTTATTTTTCGTTTCAACGTTTTGGGCCAAAAGCTATTTTTTAGTATATTGAACGTCTTGTTAATCTTTTGATACGGAAAAACTCAAAAAAGGCCATATTTGGAAAAGCTTGACCGTTCCCCCTTAATATTAGCAGAAGTATGAGATAATATTCGCAGAAGGTGATAGAAAAAGTATCTAACTCTTCATTCCGACGATTATAAACATTCTATTCCAACATCATTTTCAGGACAATGACTAACAAAAATTAATTCCGAAAAAACGGATTTTTCATCACTGGCATAATAATAGAATCAATTCCTTCAATAGCTTCAAGAATGTATTTATTTATACTCAGGGAGAATGAATATGTCGAGATTATTTTTAGCGTTTCTCCAATTCCACCCGTTGGGGCCCCCGGTATGCTCCTCCGCTTTAATAAAATCAAATAATACTGCAATCTCATTGGTTCTTAAAAATTACGTTTTTCGACGCGATTAACGCTGCTGCCAGGACGCAAAAAATTAGACCTCCTCCTCCTCCCCCCCCCCCCCTTAGCGTGACGGGGTTAGGGCCGCAACGTGTCCGTCGATAGTCTCGACATATTCATTCTCCCTGAGTATAAATAAATACATTCTTGCTAGCTTCTTTTGTTAAATTACTTATCGCACACGCACTCGGGAAAAGAAAAATGCCATTTATAAAAACCAAAAAGCCCGGACTATTTTTCCTACGGTTTTCGATAAATTATCCTTTTTATTTTACATAAACTGCTGGATTTTCGTCTGCTAAGCGGACGATTTCCTATCATAAAACACAAACGACCTTTTAGCAGACGAAATTCGAATAGTTAATAATAATAATAATCAGCTAGGCTAATACTCTTGGCACCACCTTAAGCCTAAGTCATCAAGTGACTTTTAAAGCCATTAATTCAGGTGGCCGGGTTACAATGCCTAGGAGGGTGGTGGCAAGCCCTTCGAGCAAAGTGACCCAACAGCTCCCTACTCTCACTATTAGTTTATGAGCTTATCTTAAATGAAAAGGTATAATGAGGGAATTTTTTAAGAACCGGCACCGATTAGATGGCGCCACTAACAACTGTAAGTATACTAGGGTGTTTAAGATATTTCCGCCAATGGGAAAGCGGGTGAAAGGTTGATTTCGCATTGGACAGGGTTGCCACACGTCAGGGAAAACAGGGAAATCAGGGAAAAGTAAGGGAATTCAATTTTATTTTTGAAGGTAATTTAACTCTAGATCTATGACCAATTCCGCGATTATCATTTAATTCCTTGAATGTTTGGCTAATTTTTTCAACATTGCAATAACCTTTTTACTGAAATATCATCTAAATTTATTAACTTCTGATAAAAGTAAAATATAAAAGCAATTTTGGCCTTAATAAGTCAGGGAAAATCTGTTAAAATGGTCAGGGAATAGTCAGGGAATTTGAATCTGAAAATTTTGTGGCAACCCTGTTGGAGGAAATAGCTTAGCTCCCCTAGTGACTACTATTAAAAATTTCCCTTATTCGACAGTCACGGTCCAATAAAATGATGTTACAACGAAAAAGTAATTAGATACTTCCTCCGAAAAGATTTGGTTATAAACTTATGATATTAGTTATAATAAAAAATTCCAAAAAAATCTCCACGAAGAGCAAGTTTAAGGCTAGTTCCCACTTGGCGAATTTTCGAGACGAATAAAATTTTCGCGCAACGAAAAAAGACGCGTTTTTTCGGTCGCTGGGGAAGCTGTTCTCACTTTAGCGCGAAAATTTAAAAACGCTGAAAACAACTCGTGCGGGTTTTTAGTAATGTTTTAGGCCTAACATAAAACATCAGTTAAAAATGAACCAAATGGATGTTCCTGTTGATAATTTCAATAAATAAACGATTCTATTCGTGAGATAATTACCTTTACTTCAGTATCTTGGTCGCTTGATGACTTAGGCCTAAGGTGGTGCCTTGGGTATTAGCCTAGCTGATTATTATTATTATTATTATTATTATTATTATTATTATTATTATTATTTGGCTGACCTGCTTTTCTAAAGACCTAGGCTTAATAAGTGACGGACGGGAGCGGAAGAGATCGAGGAAACGCGTTTTCTGATTGGCTGAAGCTTTTTATCGCCATGGTGTGGACGTCAAAAAATAGAACATTCGCTAGATACCGCGGAGACGCGACTTTAGCGGCGAATTTGAAAAAAATCGCAAATTTAATTCGCGAGCGTCAATTTTCAGCGCGAAAATTGTTTTTTTCGCTAAGTGGGAACTAGACTTATAAAATCGTGACTCCAGCACGCAGATCAGACAAGTGAAACATTATTTTTGAGGTAAAAAATATTCTACAAAAGAGCGGTGTTTTATTTTTATCCCGATATTGAATGAAAGAGGAGAAAATAGGAGTTAGGATTTCCTTTCTAATGTCCGAAACCAAAGCGAGCACGCTAACTCGGAAAAAGTTAATCTTGGCCATGGGCGGGGAATATTTTTACTTATCGCGCAATTTCGATATATATTTCGCTACGTACTCTCTATTGTCCAGATTGGAGGCCGTCGACGGTGTCCAGCCCAAAACGGCGGAACTCAAGATTGACCGCGAGAATAACCGCGAACGAAGCGATAAAGAAAAGAATCAAGGTGAGGAAATGAACACAGTTGCCATATCATTAAACTCTTTTCGGGAATAGAGGACTGCTATTATATATATATTCTTTCTCAATTATTATTTTGAATTTTTCACGCAAAAGGCGGTAAAGCCAGGAAAGGGTCGATTAAAAATAAGGTGAGTCAAGTGGTCAGTTAAGTGTTCATCTAAGATAAATCCCGATTTGTTACTTTAAACTCTAAATTTTCTAAAACCATCCATTAAAAAGCAATTAAGATTGTTTAAAATGTTTCTTAAGTGCAGAGAATTTGGTTTTATAAAAGGTTTATTTGATTTATTATAATCGAAATTAAATCGTTTTTTACTTAAATAATTTTTTCAATTTGTTCCGGTAGCACACACTAAATATATTAATCTTAATTAAATTTAAATTATTTATCGAATATAAAACGGTTTCTTTTACTAATTCGCTTTTAATATAAATATAACCAGATCAACCGTGTTATTTAAATTGTTTTTTAATTATATCAGTAAGACACACGAAATTTTAAAGTAATTAAAATAAATAATAATTATTTATATATTATTTTTCATTTGCGTTCAATTGTTTTTTAATTTATATCTATAACAAACTTTATACTGATTAAAATGAAATTAAATTTTATACTAATTAAAATTAAATTAAATTTTATACTAATTAAAATTAAATTAAATTTTATACTAATTAAAATTAAATTAAATTTTATACCAATTAAAATTAAAATTAAATTAAATTTTATACCAATTAAAATTAAAATTAAATTAAATTTTATGCTAATTGAAAGGAATTTAAATTTTATACTAATTTAAATTAAAGTTTATACTAATAACAATAAAATTAAATTTTAACTAATTTTATTTAGTTAATTAATTTCCCCCAAATATAGAGTACCTTTATTTTACCAATTCGCATTCAATATAAATATAATAGGAATTAATACATGATTTAAATTAATTTTTTTTTAATTTGTAGAAGGAAAATACCATAAATTTAATTTTTTTATAATTAGCTTTCAATAGAAATATAGTAAATTTATATTTTCGTGAATTGTAGACTGATATTTTGAAAGTGGACGAAAAACTGAAAAATGTGGACTCGAAACCTCCTAAAGAAAGACGCAAAACTCCAGCCGACAGTATCTCGATCAAAAAGGTTAAAGTGCCAACGAAATCCAAAGACCTCCCGACTAATGACGACAACCCAACTGACAAACTTGAATGTTCCTCATCAACGCTAACATTGACACCGGACACTGAAGTAAACGTGCATGTGGTCAAGGTTCCTAGTTCCGGTTCCAGCCCGAGCAGTCGTCCTCCGAGTTCGTCGCGTCGGGATGCAACTTCCAAGTCCAGATCCAAATCCAAGAGGGACCGGTCCAAAGCGAAAGCGACCGACGACGGGGATGAAAAAATTACTATAAGGGACGCCGCGCATTTGTGCAACAGCACCTTCAAGAAAATGACGGAGAAAGGATGCCAAATCAAACTCAAAACTATTCAAAGGTACTATAGGCTGAAGGTCACCTTTATTTTAAAATAAGCCGAACTACCAGCGCTAGACCCCGTTTCGAAGCTTTTGAATGTGGCTAGACCACTTTTTGAAATAGTTTTTCACATTTGAAAATCACTGAATTGGACAGCGGTTCACAATGGACTTTTAGATACTTTAGAAAGGGCTAGACCACTTTGAGAAATTTCAAATAGGGTTGGACAACTTTTAGAAATGTTTTAGCAAATAGACCATTTTTAGAGGTATTTGAAATTCAGAAATTTTTGAAACAGGGCTAGACCATATTCAGAATTTTTTTTTACACAGGGCTAGACCATATTTAGTTTAGTTTTTAAAATAAGACTACCACATTTATAATTTTTTCAAACTGGGATTGATCTCTTTTAGAAAAAAATTCAACAGGGCTTGAGCACTTTTTGAATTTTTTAAACAGGGGTGGACTATATTTAGAAATTTTAAAGCAAGACTTTACCACATTTAGAATTTTTTTCAAATTTCAGATAGGTTTAGACATCTATTAGAAATTATTGGAAGGGACTAGACCATTTTCTAGGAATTTTTGAAACAGGCCTTGACCATTTTTAGAAATTTTTCAAACAGTGCTTCCCCTTTCGGTAGATTTTTTTTTAACCGGGCTAGACCACTTTTAGAAATTTAAGATAGATTAGACAACTTTTAGAAACTTTTAGATAGGGCTAGAACACTTTTAGCAATTTTTAAACAGGGCTAGACCTCGTTTATAAATTTTTTAAACAGGGTTAGACCACGCTTATAAATTTTTTAAACAGGGTTAGACCACGCTTATAATTTTTGTAACAGGGTTAGACCACGCTTATAAATTTTTTAAACAGGGTTAGACCACTTTTAGAAATTTTTGGAAACTGTTAGACCAATTTTAGAAATTTTTGGAAACTGTTAGACCAGTTTAAAAATATTAAACTAGAGCTAGATCACGTTACGGTAAGGCTAGAAAATATTTTAGAATCCTAGCTTTAAGCTGATAATAAGTAAATTAAAATCCAAAACATATGAAATATTTTTATATTTCTTTAAAGGGGACTTTTAACACCGACTGAAATGAAAAAGTTGTCAAAGGACGCAGCGAAGAACTAAATCAATAGAAAGAAAAATATAGTTTTTTAGAATTTATAATATTATTGTCATAAATAAAATCTAGATTTTAGTAAAACTACCATTTCTGGTTTCCTATGTTACATAGTCCATATTGATCGACACGTCCGTTAGATATTCAAATACAAGTGGCGAGTAGCGCAACAACCCCTCAATTTGAATTAGAATTTGATCGCATTGACCTCTGGTGACCACCGGCGGAAACAATTATGCGCAGACTGCATTTTCCCACGTCAGATGTGTTTAAAAACGCACGCGAATTTGATATTAACGTTGGATCTAGAGTATAATAAAAGGCGGCCCTGATAACTACCCTCTTATGCATATTAGTCTTAGGTACGTAGACCCTTTTTACGTCGTTAAAACTCTTTAATATTTACCGGCTTAAAAGTGACATAAAAATAATTATGGTTAAAAAATAATAAAATGGCGGTTGTCGATTCGTCAACATTTCTTTTGCTTGACCGTCATGAAGAAGCCGGCGTTCTTGCCGAAGTTGTCACTGCGAAAGCGAACTGTCAAGCTGTCTTCCGGAAACTCGTACGTTCCTGTCACAAAATAATTCGTTTTAAGTACAAATTTTTTTCAAAACAATTCCAAGGAAAGGCTAGTATAGTCAAAACAGGACGACCCATAAATATCATAGTCGTTGTTAGAGTATTGTGTCTTTAGGAAGCTTGGGAATTATAAGGATTTTCTTTTGCGGCAGCAAATATATACCTAATCGCAACAACAACCTTGCAAATATATAAATTCAAATACCGTAGGTAATATAGAATGCAAAACTGAGTTATTTTTATAAATTGCTCCAACAATACTCTTCCCACATTGATTTGTCAACAACGTGACGTCCAGTTTAATGGTTTTGTAGAAACCAAATTATCCCAACCAACCATCTTTACAAACATGAGAGCTTATGAAGTAATTGACTCACTAGTGGAATCGAATGGGAGTTTTCCGCAGACTTTCTGGTCCCCGACCTCGACAAAATCCTTGACACAGTCATCCGATTCCTCCAAATCGAAGACATTGTATTTGATTTCCAGGGCGCAGATTTCGAAGCTGCTTTTCTTGATGACGTATCGACATTCCTCGTTAGGCGGGTACGAACCACCTTGGAAGCCAGGACTTATAAGATCAAAGTGGTCCTCCTTGTACGTTCCACCGCAATCTGTCCAGATGACCAATTATAGGTATAAGTATTCCGAAATTGGGCAGAAGCGGAACTGGGTTGTGAGTAACGTACCTCTGTTAATGGGCGGATCTACATTGTCTCCGCAACCATGGGTCAATTGACGTATCTCAATCCTAAAACCCGACCTCTGATCGAAGGAATCAGTCTTAAACCTTAAGTGAAGTTCTCGCTGGCTCGATGGAAAGTCCACTGTAACTGTAACCCCATACACCGAGGATTAGTTAAGTGGATTTAAAAATGCTTATAAACAGGTACAAACATACTTGTCTGTCTGTTCTTAAGACCACAGTATCTCCCGTAGCCAGGGACCTCCAAGTAGTCGCCGACGCAAATGGAGTTACTGCCGCTACCAACGTCAAACTGAACGAAACTAAGTTCAACTCGACAAACCTCTCTGCTAGCTCGTATGATGTTGAACGTGCAGTCCGTGTTCGGGTTGTAATTGCTAGGGTAATTGTCGCTCTGGATTGAAGCGGAGAAGTCTCGAATGGTGGCGCAATCAGTCTTGTCGTCGTCGACTGGAAACCAAACAGTTAACCACCACTACGATATTCTGGTTTCTACATAGCAATCCCTAAGGTATCCAATCACTCTTTACGATTCATGCAATATATGCGCTACTACCGAGGCGGGTGAAAATGAAAAGACAGGTGCGAATTAGGAAGGATGGGATACGTTAAGGAATTGCGATGCGCTAGTGCTTTGAAGGTGAAATTACCTATGGGCTGGGGTTTGAAGCAAGAGTTTCTAAGTTGCGTCACCCGAATCTCAAAGCCTCGACGATGTTCGTAAGACGTCGACTTAAAGAATAATTTCATAGAGTCGCTATTTTGAGGAAAATACACGACTGGAAAGACATTCTAAGTATCAGGGCTGGTCCTAAGTCAAATTATAACCTATGTCCGTGGTCCAACCTTTCTCGGCCGCGGGGTCCCGTCCGCACAGCCTCTGCTGCAAATTCTCTATTTCCAAGTAGTCGGTATCGCATCTCTGGTTATTATCGGCCACGTCGAAATCCAAGATATCTAAGCGCACCTCGCATACGTCACTGGACACCTTTTTGATTGTGTAAAGACACTGGGAACCGCTAGGGTAGTCGCTAGGGTAATTGGGGGATCGAATTATATCCGTCTCGGAATGAACTGTCTGGTCGCAATCACCTACAAGAAAGTCGCAACCATCCTACTCTCATGACGTTGTAAAGATGAAAGACCCAACCAGAAGTAAATAGAAAACAGAAGATCCTGGACCTATCTACAGCTAGTCACCCATAAGGTAATGGTGGTTTATTTATTTTACAGCGTTAAACCGTATCTTGGTTGAGGTTAACGGTAATAGTTAGTGTAGGGAGCTGTTGGCTCGCGTGGCTTGCAGGGCTTGCCACCACCCTCCTACGCATTGTAACCCGACCACCTGAATTAATGGCTTTAAAAGTCGCTTGATGACTTGGGTATTAGCCTAGCTGATTATTATTATTATTATATTACTGAATTTTGCTGTCACTTGGCAATGTATCGAACGAAGTCGAAGGGGTTCTCGTCCCTTTTTTCTATTTACTTCTGAACGAACGTATAACTTTACCGGGGATGACTGAACCGCAAGAGTTCGGCCTCTGTCTAATCTTAAGGTCAAATCCTCGGCCCGAACCAAAGTTATCAGCGTGAAAGTGCAACTGCAAGGTTCCCGAGCCACGAGGGTACTTGTAAACACCTTCCAAAACGAGAAAGGAATACTTTCATTATCAACGCCACAAGTGTAATATCCCATCGCGGTGCTATTTTCATTACGTTGGCCGGAAACGCTTCCGCATAAGCGGGTCCTGTCTGGCATCTCCAAGTAGTCTCTTTCGCAGCCCCGCGACGAGATCTCGACGTCGAAGAAGTGGAAATCGATCATGACGACGCAGACGGAAGGGTCGGATCTTCGAATGGTGAAGGTGCATTTTTGGTTGGGCAGGTACTGAGCAGGAAACCCGGGTGAAGTTATACGGCCGTCGTAACCTACAACTGCCTGATCGCAAAAGGGCCCTAAAGTACCAGACACACCACCATTTTAAGTACTTTTAACGGGTGCCATTTCCTGTTAGCATCTCGGTGCAGAGCGTTAGTGCGGTAATTAGTGTTATTTTAGTATTTACTTATTTTAACCATAGAGCAAAAGGCATCGTTCAGGAATATTAACTTCGTAGTTAATTACTGATCATTTTGCAATACGAATAACTCCAATATACATTGTTGCTCTATGGTACAATTCTAAGGTTTAATCCAAAATTAGAAGCCAATATTAACAAGTTTAGTTTATTTAGTAATTAGATTAATATGCTTTAACAATTGCGATTACGAGGTACCGCGCGGTACTTGTAACAAGCAGTATGGCTAGCCATTTTGTACCGGCACGTATTCTACGTAGTGCTGTCTCGGATAATAGTTACCATGTTGGATTGGCTGGGGTACATTAACCGGAGCCAATTGACCAGCTCCTAGTAACCTGTAATAGAGTTGAAGTCCCAGACGACTCAGCGTGTTGTAGGCTTCAGCCCAGTTGCGGACCCCTCCCACGTTAGTATTCGGATAGTACTGAGCCTGCGGAGGTTGAGCCAGTACCCCTCCCACGTTAGTATTTGGATAGTACTGAGCCTGCGGAGGTTGAGCCGGTAGTAGAGGCTGAGCATGGAGTACTGCGAGTATTAAGTGACGAAGCCCCGTTAGTACCTATATTATAGTACTACTATTTCGCGTGAAAGGACGCAAAACACAAGAGGCACATTGCGATTGGGAGTAACGGACGAAGCTCAGACACAAGCATGCGCACTTCTTGCAAAAAAGCGTGAGGTTGCGTGAAATATTTTTAGTTCTGTTAAACGTTTTAGTTCCGGGATCAAATGCGGGATGGTTTATCGTTTAAGGATTTTATTGGACGTCTGACCTGGCCAGGGATCGTGCCGCTTGCAAGATCCTTGTAATTGGGTGACTCTGATGTCAAAGCCACGCCCCTGGTAAGCGGACCAATCGGAAACGAACTCGATTACCAAAGAGTTAGCGTATCTCTCGAAGTATACTGTCTCTAAAAAGAGGCAAGGATTGTTTTTCAAGCCTTGGTCCGGTGGTGAATTGGCGCGCCTTTAGAAGTAGTGTCTTACTCTGTCCCGTCAGGGTTCCGCAGAGTCTCGTGCCGTCCGGCAAGGTCAGATGGGCTCCTTCGCAACCGTACGACGATCCAGGCACATCAAATCGAAGCAAGGTCAGGACGACGGCGCAAACGGAGCTGTCAAAACGACGAATGAGGTATCGACATCTCTGTTCCGGCTGGTATCGTTGCGGGTAATCGGGTGTGGTGATGCGGTCTCTCAGCGACCAAATTTCGCGATCGCAGCGATCGGGGTAAACTAACGGAAGTCAACAACTCCCGTTTACAAACCATTTGGTCCTCAAGTACAAATAGGATCAATAACTATTCATCGAACTTGATCTAATCAATGTAGGACAAGTGCATTGAGCTTTAGCTTAAATAAGTGAATCCACGACGTATTTTTCACCTTCAGACAAAGTTTGTCGATTTTTCACCTTCAGACAAAGTTTGTCGAAGGTGAATACATCGTGGGTTGGCAATAGAAGACTAGCTTAAAAGTCCAGAGCAAAATGTTAGAAAGTAGATGGCACGATCACGCAGAGTGCGAGTGATAACAAAGCCAATCAACTGAAATAACGGTCAAGGACACTTACCCGGTTTAGGAGGGTTGTTACGTCCGCACGAATTTCTCACTTGTCTTACTTCGCCTTCAAACCCGGGCGCACTTCCGTAACTGTCCGTAAAGAATGTCAAAGACATACTATTGGTACCGGGTAGGTATTCCAACACCACTTAATGGGACAAAAAGCGTTAAGTTATCGGACTAATTTCTGGTATGCGGCGAGACTCACCGGGTGTCAAATAGACCCCGCATAGTCTGGCTCCACCGGGCAGTTCCAAGAAGTCATTGCGGCAACTAGGGCTTTGTTCCAATTCGAAAGCCCTAAAGTTGATTTCCACCTGGCAGACGGTACGATCCGGTCTTTGCAACGTGTATCGGCATCGGGAATTTGGGGGGTATTCATCGGGGTAGTTAGGGGACCTGATGATGTCGCGGAACCCGGAGACATACTTGTCGCAAGACACTGGCGGATTTGGCGCTGGTGGATCTTGGTTATCGGGATCTGCAATATTTGTTATTGAAAGTAAAGAGTGGTTAACTACACTAAGGTATACTATTTTAATAAAATTAATGAACCTTCTCTTCTGTTGCATGAATTGGGAATTTGTTTGATTTTAATCATAAATCCTTTGTACGTCTGCGAGACGTCGCTGTGAAACCTCAAAGTCATCGAGTTCCGGCCTCGAGGGAAGGTCAATTTCTCTATTACATCAAAATAAACGTATATTTTAGCATTTGACCTTGAGTCGGTAATTCAAGGTCCAGATGACGCGTACTTTTTGTCCCAGTGGGGATACTTCCGCAAAGCACCCTCGAACCAGCATTTGGAGTTCCTTGTCGTATGTCCAAGTAATCGGAACGGCAATTGGAACTGTCTCCTAAGTCAAAATCATTGATGGTCATTTGAATCTGACAAACACTACGTCGCCATTTCTTGATGACGTAGGTGCAGTCCCTCTGGTTATCGTAGTTGGAAGGGTACTTGGGTGAAAAGATCCAGGTCTCTTCGTCGGACACGGATATATCACAGCCATCGCCTACCATTAAGAATAAAGATCATTAAGTAATATACCCGTAGCAGAGGTCGTTGATCTTATAGTACTTCTTTTGGAAATTGTGAGACATTACCTGCTTGTCTGGAGGATCTAGCGACTTCATCCTGAGAAAATAAAATTTATTAATGGTCGTGTTCAATGTCGAAAATGAAAATTCGTAATTAGTATTTGGAGGGTCAATCAAGCGTTAATGTTAATTAATGTTTTCTGGTTTACGGAAGGGGAAAGAATTCAAAATAAAGTATCATCACATATCTAAACGGGAGATCTTCCAATTGGCCTAATATTCTTTAAAGCTATTTATTCTATCAGATTTTATTTGCTTAGAATAACAATATTTGCAGGATTTAAGCTTGGTAAAGCACGCGTGAAAAATCGAAATAAATTTGATTTGAAACATCGTATTTTTTAATTTAGTTTATTTAATTATTTTAGTATTCAAATATAATAGTAAATTTTTACCGTATCCTTATTAGTACTAATAACAAATCCAATTTTAATATTGAAATATAATAATAAATTTTTAACGTATCCTTATTTGTACAAATAACTAAGATAGTTTTTCTCTACAAAATAATTTTAATATTGAAATAAAATTGTAAATTTTTAACGTATCCTTATTTGTACAAATAACTAAGATAGTTTTTCTTAACAAAATAATTTTAATATTGAAATATAATAGTAAATTTTTAATGTATCCTTATTTGTACAAATAACTTAGATAATTTTACTAAAAAAAATAATTTTAATAATGAAATATAATACAAAGTTTTGCCGTATCCTTAATAGTACAAATAAATATAAAATCTTTTGAGTTTTGAACCTATAAATTTCATAATATAATCGCGTAAAGAATGAACCGCGATTTAAAATATTTCAAAACATTATAAACTGTAGACCTAATTCTATTTACCGAAGAAGTGTTTCATCGCCACGAATAAGAAAACGCCATTTGCATGAATTGAAAAGAAAATGGACATAAAAGAAAATAAATTCCAAAGTTACAAGGACGAATCTTTTCGCTCGCTTGAGTTACTCTAAAAAGAAGTAATTGTAGACCTAATTTTCTGCTGCCCCACAATCAAAGTCTACCAAATACGTTAAACATTACTCAAGCGCTTCCAGAACACCCCCATAAGTCAATTCCTTGCAACAGCTAAAAAACCAAATCCGCTACTACGCATCATTTTGACGCATGCGTGGCGTAATCTTCGACGTAAGAGTTTACAACAAAAAATATTGTATTGTTTGTTCCTGGAGGTTTTAAAGACAATATGAAATTAGTGTTCGTCACGCGGCGTTTGAAGGATGTGATTTCGGCGCCTGCGTATCATACAATGTGTCAATGGTTAACACCTCAAAGATAAATAACATTTTGACCCACTAAAATGAAATAATGAACCAGCCTACGCGCAAAAATAATTTGGCATATTTTTAATTTTTTTACCTTGAATTATATTTAAATTAAAAATTGTATTCTTAAAAAGCCCTAAAGATGGATAAAAGATGATAAATAATTGATAATTTAGGACGCCATTTTACATAATTAAAAGAATTATAACTAAAATTATAATTGCAGTAATAATTATTAATTATAATGAAAATTTATAATTAGACATGTTTAAATAATGTCTAATTTTAGAAGATATTAGGAAATTAAGAGCACACATTCTTCGTATTATTTATAATAAAAATGTCTAAATGATACCAAGAACCTACAAAATATCTATTTTTGGAGGTATCTCTTAAAGGTAAAATAAAAATAATAATAATAATAATAAAGATTATTGAAAATATGTGTAATCAAACGACTAAATTAGACAAGGTTTTATAACAGTCTTAAGAAAATTATTATATCGGATTATTGGGATTATGTCAAATAAAAATGTCTAAATTAGACACATTTAATGCAAGAAACTAAATATTGTTTCATTTGGGACAGTAGTTCTTTAATGTTCTTTTGAGATTCTTTCTAATAAATAAGACAAGTGTTTGATAAAAAAAAACTAAACAATGTCTAATTTGGAAGATATTTCTTAAAGCTATAAGTTAATTAATAATTCGGATTTTTGGGATTATTTATATTAAAAATGTTTAAATTAGACACTTGTTTGATAAAAGGAAACTAAACAATGTCTAATTTGGAAGATATTTATTAAAGCTATAAGAAAATTAATATCATGGATTTTTTATACTATGTTTATTAAAAATGTCTACATTAGACGAGGTTTTGATAACAAGACATTAAACAATGTCTTCGAAAGATATTTGTTAAAGTTATAAGAAAATGAATAATTCGGATTCTCGAAATTATGTGAAATAAAAATTTCTAAATTAGACAAGTGATTAATAACAAGGGACAAAACAATGTCTAGTTTTGGACGATATTTCTTAAAGTTATAAGAAAATTATTAATTCAGATTCTCGGATTTATGTCCAATAAAAATGTTTAAATTAAACACGTGTTTAATAACAAGTAACTAAACAATGTCTAATTCTGGCAGATATTTCTTAAAAGTGATAAGAAAATTAATAAATCGGATTATTTGGATTATGTCAAATAAAAATGTCTAAATTAGACAAGTGTTTGATAACAAATGACTAAACAATGTGTAATTTTGAAGGTATTTCTTAAAAGTTATAAGAAATTTAATTGCTTGGATTCTAGGGATTATTTCCATGGGCAAGCGAAGGCGGTTCTGGCTATGTTACGCATGGCTAACTGAAGACACAAACTTTTAACTACTTGTCCTTTAAGATTAGAGGTCTACGACGGGGCTGACTGAATTTTACAAGTCAGCAGAGTTAATGGAGAGGGAGATGGTAAAGTCTGCGTACTCCCAGGAACTTTGTAAATAGTACAAAGTGATACTACGCATTCGAAGCCTTTCGCAGAGGATATTTTATAATTCGGTTTGGACGAAGGGAAAAGCTGTTTGAAAGCGGCGAAGGTTTAGCAGCAGGAAATCGGCCAAGCGTGCCAATAAAAGAGTCGACGTTTGAAGAGGAAAAAATATTCGTATACAACCAGAATTATCGAAAATTTGAACGTCTCCTGAAATCTTTCGTAAAACGCCACTTAGCAATTCCCAGAAAATGCACGTGAATCTAACAATGTCATTTGTATTTGTCTTAAGGGATGACGGGCGGGCGCAATACTACTTACAATTGTTAGTCATAAATTACAACTGTTGATTTTCTACCTATTTTGTTACTCAAACACACCGTACATTTTAGCATATACAACTTCCTATACTATATTTTCAGCACTTAATTTCGACTAAACAACACACTATATTAAGTGTTGTTAATTAATTAATTAATTTGTTACTTAGTTAGTTAATCAATCAATAAGTTAGTTAATTAATCAATCAATAAGTTAGATGGTTAATTAAATAATCAATTAGTTAGATAGTTAATTAAATAATAAATCAATAAGTTAGTTAATTAAATAATCAATCAATAAGTTAGTTAATTAAATAATCAATCAATAAGTTAGTTAATTAAATAATCAATCAATAAGTTAGTTAATTAAATAATCAATTAGTTAGATGGTTAATTAAATAATCAATTAGTAAGATGGTTAATTAAATTATCAATTAGTTAGGTGGTTAATTAAACATTCAATTAGTTAGATGGTTAATGATATAATCAATTTGATAGATGTTTAATTAAATAATCAGTTAGTTATATATTTAATTGAATAATCAGTTAGATAGTTCAATCAATTCAATACAATTTTATTAAATAATTTTGTTTGACATGGGTTTTTTGGGGCTAAGTCATGGTTGACTTGTGAGCCCTACAATTTGTTAGCTAGTTAATTAATCATTTAGTAAGTTATCTAGTTAATTAATCATTTAGTCAGTTAGCTAGTTAAATAATCAGTAAGCTAGTTAATTAATCATTTAGTTAGTTAGCTAGTTAAATAATCAGTAAGCTAGTTAATTAATCATTTAGTTAGTTAGCTAGTTAAATAATCAGTAAGCTAGTTAATTAATCATTTAGTTAGTTAGTTAATCATTTAGTTAGTAAGCTAGTTAGTTAATCCTTTAGTTAGCTAGCTAGTTATTTAAACCTTTAGTTATTTAGTTAGTTATTTAATCATTTAGTTCGTTAGCTAGTTATTTAATCATTTAGTTCGTTAGCTAGTTATTTAATCATTTAGTTCGTTAGCTAGTTATTTAATCATTTAGTTCGTTAGCTAGTTAAATAATCAGTAAGCTAGTTAATTAATCATTTAGTTAGTTAGTTAATCATTTAGTTAGTAAGCTAGTTAGTTAATCCTTTAGTTAGCTAGCTAGTTATTTAAACCTTTAGTTATTTAGTTAGTTATTTAATCATTTAGTTCGTTAGCTAGTTATTTAATCATTTAGTTCGTTAGCTAGTTATTTAATCATTTAGTTCGTTAGCTAGTTATTTAATCATTTAGTTCGTTAGCTAGTTATTTAATCATTTAGTTCGTTAGCTAGTTAAATAATCAGTAAGCTAGTTAAATAATCAGTAAGCTAGTTAATTAATCATTTATTTAGTTATTTAATCATTTAGTTAGTTAGCTAGTTAATTAATCATTTAGTTAGTTAGTTAATCATTTAGTTAGTAAGCTAGTTAGTTAATCCTTTAGTTAGCTAGCTAGTTTTTTAAACCTTTAGTTATTTAGTTAGTTATTTAATCATTTAGTTCGTTAGCTAGTTATTTAATGATTTAGTTCGTTAGCTAGTTATTTAATCATTTAGTTCGTTAGCTAGTTATTTAATCATTTAGTTCGTTAGCTAGTTAAATAATCAGTAAGCTAGTTAATTAATCATTTATTTAGTTATTTAATCATTTAGTTAGTTAGCTAGTTGTTTAATCATTTAGTTAGTTAGCTAGTTATTTAATCATTTAGTTAGTTAGCTAGTTATTTAATCATTTAGTTAGTTAGCTAGTTATTTAATCATTTAGTTAGTTAGCTAGTTGTTTAATAATTTAGTTATTTAGTTAGTTATTTAATCATTTAGTTCGTTAGCTAGTTATTTAATCATTTAGTTCGTTAGCTAGTTATTTAATCATTTAGTTAGTTAGCTAGTTATTTAATCATTTAGTTAATTAGCTAGTTATTTAATCATTTAGTTAGTTAGCTAGTTATTTAATCATTTAGTAATTATTTAGGAAGTTAGTTAGTTAGATAATTAATTTGCCTTAATAGAGAACTTTAGTCCACGCTAGAAAACGTGCAGGTCGAGTGTGACAGCATATACTTCTAAGCGTTGTCCCTAGAGGTTTAAAGGTTTAACGCAGGCTTAATATAGAGTGTTCTTAACTTTTTTTAATTAAAAAACACGATTTTTTAATAATTCCTCAATAACCTTCCGGTTATGACTATGTTGTGGTGCTAAGGTTCATATAAGAATATTTAAAGATATGACAAAATTATAGAGACAAAATGCAAAATATTCAGGTGTATATTCCAACCAAACCATAAAAAATTGTTGTAATGATTTATAATAATTGATGAGAGTTGTACACGGCTATATTAAGAGACTCTTGAACTGTTGATATTAATTATTATTATGAATTATTAGTTAATTATTACAAAACCAGCATTCGTTTTGTTTTTTTATAAGTAAGACAAAACGTGTTTTTAATTTATTTCCTAATTTACTTGCTAGTGTAAATAATAAAGTTTTCATTTACACTGAAATATTAACTTATAATGCGAATTATCGAACCTCCAAAATTTCAATAACATCCGTAATATGGAAATATAGTTAAAATTACATTAAAATAAAGGAAAATTAGATATTTTCTTGTTAAGTTAGCAATATTTTCTATACTACATAAACTAATCTCTATTCATAAACCATACATTATTTTTTCAATGGAAACAATATCTTTCTAATTTAATTTCAACTAAATTCTTAAAAACGAGTGGATTAAATTGTCAACTTACGGGAAAAACCATTTTATCCGAAGATTGCGCTGGACTCGCGAATAGTATTAAATTGAAAGCTAAAACTAGCACCATGTTTAACAAGGCGCAGTGGCTGGAGGCAGCACACTCGAGCCGAACCATTTTGAATTGAGACGTTTTTTAAACTGAATGTGACAAAATAAGAATCTTTCCCTTTCGCGGGATGAGAGGGGGGTCTTTTCTGTGCATTATTATTTTTGGGAGTACTGGCCCGTGACGTCATTCCGAAAAATCTCTTCTTCATTGGCCCATCCCTCCGAGACTTACTTTCGTATTCATACAGTCCCATATATTCTCGAAGTATTCCTTTGAAGTCCTAATTAATTCGAGTAATTACCTAAATATAGAAGCTACCCACAAAATACCCCGTCGAGTCGACTGGCGCGTGTAACGAAATAAAAATTCTTTGGGAAACCTAAGATTCGGCCATAATAAACCTTAAAACCCAGTTTAAGTCAGTTCGAATGCCAGTTTTGACCAATAAAATAAAATTATGGTACATTTATTATAAAAAGGAAACATGGATTAAAAATAAAAGCTGATTTAATGGGGGATAATTAAAAAAACAATAAAATATTTATTATATTTACATATTATATGAAAGTTAAATGTTTAAAAATATACCCAAAAATAAATTATTTTAAAAATGTACATTTCTGCACTAATGTAAAATGTAATTTTTTTTGTCCGTTTTTAACTTGTATAGTTCTGTTAAATTGTTTTCAATCTTAATAAATATACCTAAATCGTTATAAATATATAATTAAATAAATTTCATATTTAAAATACACTAGGCGTCTGAATTTAGAAACTACGCTAAGGTAAGGTAAAGTTAAATAATGGTCCGTTGCTTGAGGAGTGGGACAAAGATTTAACTGTAAGTAATTATAGTTATTACCTTTGAAATTATAGTTATTACCTTTGAAATTATAGTAATTACCTTTGAAATTATAGTAATTACCTTTGAAATTATAGTTATTACCTTTGAAATTATAGTAATTACCTTTGAAATTATAGTAATTACCTTTGAAATTATAGTAATTACCTTTGAAATTATAGTTATTACCTTTGAAATTATAGTTATTACCTTTGAAATTATAGTAATTACCTTTGAAATTATAGTAATTACCTTTGAAATTATAGTAATTACCTTTGAAATTATAGTAATTACCTTTGAAATTATAGTAATTACCTTTGAAATTATAGTTATTTCCTTTGAAATTATAGTTATTACCTTTGAAATTATAGTTATTACCTTTGAAATTATAGTTATTACCTTTGAAATTATAGTTATTACCTTTGAAATTATAGTTATTACCTTTGAAATTATAGTTATTACCTTTGAAATTATAGTTATTACCTTTGAAATTATAGTTATTACCTTTGAAATTATAGTTATTACCTTTGAAATTATAGTTATTACCTTTGAAATTATAGTTATTATCTTTGAAATTATAGTTTTCCACTTTCAAATTATAGTTTTCCACTTTCAAATTATAGTTTTCCACTTTCAAATTATAAAGTTCCGCTTTCAAATTATAAAATTCCACTTTCAAATTATAAAGTTCCGCTTTCAAATTATAAAGTTCCCCTTTCAAATTATAGTTTTCTCCTTTCAAATTTTAATTTTCCCCTTTAAAATGATAGTTTTCCCCTTTCAAATTATAGTTCTCGCATTTGAAATTATAGTTTTCTAGTCTCAAATTATAGTTTTCTAGTCTCAAATTATAATTTCCCCTTTCAAATTTAGTTATCCCTTTCAAATTATCATTTTCCCCTTTCAAATGATAGTTTCCCCTTTTCAAATTATAGTTATCGCATTTGAAATTATCGTTATCCCCATTGATATTATAGTTTGCCCATTTAAAATTATCGTTAACCCCATAGATATTATAGCTATATCCATTGATATTATAATTTACCCTCTTCGAAATTATCGTTATCCCCATTGTGTTTATAAATAAATTAATTTATTTATAGTTATTATCAAGAATGTATTTATTTATACTCAGGGAGAATGAATATGTCGAGACTATCGACAGACACGTTGAGGCCCTAACCCCGTCACGCTGAAAGGGGGCGGGGGGGGGGGAGGCGGTCTTATTTTTTGCGTCCTCGCAGCAGCGTTAATCGCGTCGAAAAACGTAATTTTTGAGAACCAATGCGATTGCAGTATTTTTTGATTTTATTAAAGCGGAGGGGCATACCGGGGGCCCCAACGCGTGGAATTGGAGAAACGCTAAAAATAAACTCGACATATTCATTCTCCCTGAGTATAAATAAATACATTCTTTTTATTATTAAAGAAGTTATCGAAAAATTGTTAATAACTTAGCCCTAAAAACTATGTAAAACAACTAATTTTTGAAATAATTAAATAAATTTGAAATGGAATTGACGTTCACACGAAGGGCTGATCGGTTTACAGACTAATAATGAGTACGCAATCTCGATGCAATCTGTGTACTTCGCGTAATCCTACTGCGCAGTGCGCATATCTTTCGCGTAATCTCAGTGTAATCATAGACGAAGAACGGGTTTACCCGTTCTTCGTCTATGGTGTAATCAAAGATAATATACACATCGTACCCTAGATTGGAAATAACTGCTGCGCGTAGTCAGCTCCATTGCTACAATGGTAACTAAAAGTCCTACAGATTTAAGATTTAAGACTTAATGGTAAACTCATACAAAGATAAGACTGCGGCCAACTTTGATGACTCGCTGTTCAAAGTTGGCCGTTATAGGACTTGGCAGTGACCGATCAAAGATAATTTAAACTCGTACCCTAGATTCGAATACTGAGAGCTTTCCCATTGACGGTTTTGTTACGAAGCGTTTACCCTCTTCCGGCACGTGACCTCAGCAAAAACGGGCTCCATCAGTTGCGGCAAGAATGTATTTATTTATACTCAGGGAGAATGAATATGTCGAGATTATTTTTAGCGTTTCTCTAATTCCACCCGTTGGGCCCCCCGGTATGCTCCTCCGCTTTAATAAAATCAAATAATATTGCAATCTCATTGGTTCTTAAAAATTACGTTTTTCGACGCGATTAACGCTGCAGCGAGGACGCAAAAAATAAGACCACCTCCTTTTTCCCTCCCCCCCCCCCTTAGCGTGACGGGGTTAGGGGCTCAACGTGTCCGTCGATAGTCTCGACATATTCATTCTCCCTGAGTATAAATAAATACATTCTTGGTTGCGGTAAGGCGCCAACCATGGAGCGAATTTTTTCTGAGTTCCGGCGGGAAGTGGGTAAACACTATCGGCAACGCGCGAGAGAGTGATTTCGAATCTAGGGTACGAGTTTAAATTATCTTTGGACCGATGGAGGCCCATTTTTCAAAGGTCACGTGCCGAAACTGGTCAGAAATTTATATACCGGTGCTCCAAGCGATCAAACAGCCTACTACACCGGTGGGTAAGCGGTTCGTTACAAAATCAGCAATAAGAAAGCTCTCAGAATTCAATCACGGACTGTAAAATTTACAGTCCGTGATTCAATAGCTCTTTATATAAAATACGAGAGGTCACGTGATTACGTTAGATTCATCGTGCAGTTAAAGTTAGAGAGCGCACGAGACCCTCTACACGGAAATATTAAGAAGCACGCGCTCCTAAAAATAACACTTTTTATACATGTATGCGTATATATTGTTTTATAGAAAGAGCTATTCTAGGGTACGGAGCAGAGGATGGCGTGCTCTGAGCTCCAAAGAGTGCGAGCTCCACTCTCGGGCCAAAAAATAAACAAGATGTCACGGACATTTGAGTACACACAATCCCACTGATGTATTAACTTAATAAACCCAAGAGGAATGTTATCGGAAAAGAATTATTCGAGTTACCTGGTTTTGGAAATAAGGTGGCGAAACGCGAACACTTTAATTTAAATTAATTTTTATAAAAACCAAGTTTTCCGAGTTACCTGGTTTTGGAAATAAGGACGTGAAATGCGAACACGTTCATTTAAATTAATTTGTATAAAAACCAAGCGTTTCGAGTTAACTGGTTTTGGAAATAAGGACGTGAAACGCGAACACGTTCATTTAAATTAATTTGTATAAAAACCAAGCGTTTCGAGTTAACTGGTTTTGGAAATAAGGTGGCGGAACGCGAACACGTTCATTTAAATTAATTTGTATAAAAACCAAGTTTTCCGAGTTACCTGGTTTTGGAAATAAGGTGGCGAAACGCGAACACGTTCATTTAAATTAATTTGTATAAAAAACAAGCGTTTCGAGTTAACTGGTTTTGGAAATAAGGTGGCGGAACGCGAACACGTTCATTTAAATTAATTTGTATAAAAACCAAGCGTTTCGAGTTAACTGGTTTTGGAAATAAGGTGGCGGAACGCGAACACGTTCATTTAAATTAATTTGTATAAAAAACAAGCGTTTCGAGTTAACTGGTTTTGGAAATAAGGTGGCGGAACGCGAACACGTTCATTTAAATTAATTTGTATAAAAACCAAGCGTTTCGAGTTAACTGGTTTTGGAAATAAGGTGGCGAAACGCGAACACGTTCATTTAAATTTATTTTTATAAAAACCAAGTTTTTCGAGTTACCTGGTTTTGGAAATAAGGTAGCGAAACGCGAACACGTTAATTTAAATTAATTTTTATAAAAACCAAGTTTTCCGAGTTAACTGGTTTTGGAAATAAGGTGGCGAAACGCGAACACGTTCATTTAAATTAATTTTTATAAGAACCAAGTTTTTCGAGTATCAATTGGCACGAAATTCAAATATGACAATCGACCAAAAACACTTCTCGGGCTCCGACCCCAAAAATTACGAAAATCCCGTCGAGGCTATAATAGTGCCTACCGATTGAGATATCAATCGCCTTTGTACCACTAACGTACCGCGAGCAATCGTGTGTACGGCAGCTGGTCAAAAAAAATATTTAGTGGCACACTTATGCTTAACTTCTGGGCATAACAAATATTTAGGGTCACACTTATTTTTTACGCGCCTGTTCATACGTTATTGTTATTGCAGGCAGGCTTTCAATGGAATGCGAATATAGCTTCAGCGCGTAAAGAATTCAGGTATGACGCGAAATGGCTAATTAACTCACTTAAAATTAACTTTTTCCAACGCGGCTGCAACCTAAGCTGGAATAGGCCTAGAAGTAACAAAACTGGTGATTTTTGATCAAATCTTACTTACCTACTTCCTGTCGTACGACGTGCGTAAAAAGGGCGTTAAACGTGCGTAAAACGTTGGGGGTCACACTTATTGTTACTTCTGGGAACACGTTGAAAGCTCGGCGCGAACGGCCTTGAAAAATGCGAGAGGGAAACTGGCGTTTAGAACTCTATAGACACGCGGATTTACCATGTCGGAAGTTGCGGAGGTCCGCATACGCTGTCGAAAAAACCTCACTTAGAATTAAAATTAAGCAACGTAATTGCAAATCTAGGGTTAAGGGAAACCACAGCTATTCAAAAATATAACTCTCATGAAAATCGGACTTAAATTAAAGAGCGTTATGTAGACTTTTAGGCGAAAATATAAAACCGCGAAAATTGGGGTCCCGTAAATTAACCAGGAAACTATACTTAAATTTAAGATTTACTGATATAACTGAAGTTGTATATCCGCTGAATCCTAACCTTACCAAAAATATTTTTTTTAACGTTATCGGACTTAATTTTAAATAAAATATCAACCACACAAAGCGAAACTACAAAAAATAGTAAATTGGGCATTTGCCCAACTTCTCGGGCTCCGATCCCAAAATTACGAAAATCCCGTCGAGGCTATAATAGTGCCTATCGATTGAGATATCAATCGCCTTTGTACCACTAACGTACAGCGAGCAATCGTGTGTACGGCAGCGGCGGCGGCGGCGGCGGCGGCGGCTACACAGTACGTGATCTTAATACACACAAATCCCTAAGGATTGTGTGTAAAAAGCGCGAGCGTAACCTACACTTTCGGGCCAAAAAAGAGAAGACCGCGAGCGCGAGCTCCAATCTCGGGCCAAAAAGGAAAAAAGCACGAGCGTGACCTACACTCTCGGGGAAAAAGAGAAGAGCGCGAGCGCGAGCTCCACTCTCGGGGTGTGAAAACTTTGTATTAAGTTTTGAACTTAATTATAATTAATTAAAATGTTTAATTTTGTATTTGTAACTTCGATATTGGATAAATTTAGAAATGTATAAAACTCATAAATATTGTTAAGGATGTAAAATTGACCTAAAAATATAAATGTTAAAGTGTTGTATATAAACAATTTGTAACCATTAAACGAGAGGGAGAGGTCCGAAGAGGGTCCACAATTCAAGGTAGTGAGTCACTGGTTTTTTGGAAGCTACCGTTCGCTAGCGTCTAACTATCCGGCTTAAAATAGTCGCCCGTAGGCTCTACATTGACGGACAGGTAGAAGGGGTCGAATTTTGGGGCTTTTCAACGGACTTCTCGCTCTCGACTATTGGAAAATTTCAAAATAAGAGGCCCGGCGATTGGGAAAAACCCGTCACGGGTCATCTTTGGTACATCTTTTTGTAAAAGAGTTCCTTCGAAAAAGTCCAAGTGAAAGGGCTCAAACATTTAGGTCGCTCCCAAATGGAGAAATAAAATAAAATAAAGTTTGGTTAAGGAGTACGAAATAAGTCTCTTTAAATCTAATCGTAGGTATAAATCTTAGTTAGCTTTTCAGTCGGCTAATTAAAGAACAAATTCAAAGTTAGCTCTCCCAAAAGTTATTAGGAAGAATCGTCAGAAGAAAACAAAAAATACGAAGTTTTCTGAAATACGGTTTTGTTACGGGGAAAAAGAGCGCGAGCGCGAGCGCGAGCTCCACTCTCGGGCCACAAAAGAAAAGAGCGCGAGCGTGACCTACACTTTCGGGCCAAAAAAGAGAAGAGCACGAGCGCGAGCTCCAGTCTCAGACAAAAAAAGAGTACGAGTGTGAGCGCGAGCTCCACCATCTAGCCCAATATTAAAGAGTGCAAGCTCGGAAAATTCGGATTTTGCCCATCTCTGGTACGGAGTTCTATATTATCTTTAGTGTAATTAGAGAAATAGGTGTACAGGCGAACTCGAAATTATCAGCCCCTCGAGTTCCCTATCAGACTAGAATCACGGCATAATTATAAGGCAGATAACGATAATTTTTTCTCGTTATATCTTAACGATCCGTCATCCACAACGACGACATTAACACCGATCATTTTTTCTCGTTAACTTTAACGAACGGAATAGCCAAAGGCTCTCAAAGCCAGAAAGATGCAAATCGAAATAAAATAAAATAATTTAAACCTAAACAAAACAAATAAAAAAATAATTTTAAAATACAAGAAAAAATTAAATTTAATTAACCCATACGAGTATTATTCAAAAGCTGGAGAAACACATTCAATAAAACGCTTTTTTAGGGATCAAAAATTCGCCATCAATTTTAAATATTTGCCGCGATTCTAGCAACGTTTACCAATAGTAACGCCATCTATACTCACGTTAACAAACTATAAGAATATGAGTTTAAAAGTAGTGTTTATTTTAAAATAATATAAGAATATAAAATTTCCCCATTTTTAAATAACATTTTATAAAAACAAAACCACGTCCATATTCCAGCATTTGAATGTAGATGGCAGTCTTAAACCAAATAATATTAACAGGAAACTTTAGAAATGGAAATATACGCGGTTGATACGAATTCGTCTTTCATAAGAACAAATTTCGAGTAGCAGCAGTATATATTTTTAATTGTAAATTGACCAAACAAATATTGAAAATTCCTGTAAAATTATACCCACAAATCATATTTCTTGAAATAGAGTCCCATATTTATATTGGATCAACGAATTTCGGTTTATATGTGAATAAAAAGTCGTAGAGTTTGTAAGTTATCTTCCCACTGTTTAAAGGGGTTTTCCCCCGAGTTCTTCGGCTTACCCTTTCCATAAAAACTTGTAGAGGTTAACGGTAATAGTTAGTGTTGGCTCCTACATATTGTAACACGGCCACCTGTTTAAGGCATTAAAAGTCGCTAGATGATTTGTCCTAAGGTGGTGCTTTTTGTATTAGCCTAGCTGATTATTATTATTTTTATGTTAGCAGACGATTTTTAGATTTAGTTTCTACCATTGAGTTGGGAATATATATACTTTTAGAGTCACAATTTATATCTGCTGTGGCTGGGCTGGGGCCTTGAGGAACACTTTCTTGAAATCATGTACGAATCGAAACAGTTATCATTAGCCGATGGCGTCACCTATCTTTCTAAGAAAATATAAATTTTTTTAAATAACTTCTGCTTATACTTCTGTACAATTGTGGGCAGTTCAGGGGTCATTGACTCTCAAAATAATTGCTGGAACCCTCGAAATAAATCATATAAAGTGGGATCGAGGGTCACTAGGAGCAACAATTTAAATAAAAATGTTTTAGAAAATTTCACAATATATCGTAAACTATTTGCTTTCCTGTCGTTTCTGTATATATTTATTTAAATTTAATTCACCCACTGGTTTAAATTATTCTCACCACTAATTTGCGGTAGATGCCGCCACCGACTGATGATAACTTTTTCGGTTCGCACATGATTTCAAGAAAGTGTCCCCAACCATCAAATACAAATTTAGGTTCTAAAAGTACTATATTCCCAACTCAATGTTTTCTACTCCCTTTAATAAAAATTGTTTAGGCTTAAAAAAAAGTTAAAAATTTGGCTTATGTGTTGCAAGATTAAAAAAAAACAATTGACGTGCGTTTTATCATTTAATCTTACTTTCTAAATAATAATAAATCGTTTTTCATATTAGCAAAGTCTCGAATTAAAATCCATTTTTATATATATTGAGAAACATTTAACGGGAGGTGATTTTAATATAGGGCAAAACAGGACAGGTATATTGAGTCAGAGTTTGTACGTGCACGTTGGGCTGTGACCCCACCCAAAGAAGTTATTTATTAACAAACAATAATCTGTGCCTAATTCGCGAATGCTAAAACATTTGAAAAAGTGGGCCCTTGACTGGGTGGAGCTTACATTGTATAGGGCCAAATAATAACTCGCGACACTTTTTGAAAAAGTTCAACTTATTTCCTATTTTAAATAAAAGTAAAAGTAAAGTCGACCAGTAGCAATAGGAGCGGTTCTAAACAGAAAATTAGCCAAAGCTAACACCGCCCCAATCATTTCCCCAACCATTAGCGCAACTTTTTAAAAATCTTCACACCCTGACGCTAAATTAAAGCGCTTATCAGGTGTATTTAGTATAGTAATACAACTCCATTTAAAGTGTTTAAAGTGTTACACCACCCTTTGCTTAGAGAAAGATTTATAAGGTTAAATGAAACAACACTTCATATTGTTAGACGTGAAATATAGGGTGTATCAATCAGTCCTTTACTGTTTGTAATTACAATAATTATTCGATGACAGCTTAGACGATTGACGAAGGGCTCGAAGATAAAAGTGAATGTGCGCTTTTAACTGTTTACTTTAATATTAAAAGTGAAATAAATTTAAGAGAAAACTAAATAGTACTCATCATAAAATGGGATATAAAAATAAATAGTACTCCTCATCAAATGGGAGATAAAAATAAATAGTACTCCTCATCAAATGGGAGATAAAAATAAATAGTACTTCTAATCAAATGGGAGAGAACAATAAATAGTACTCCTCATAAAATTGGAGAGAACAATAAATAGTACTCCTCATAAAATTTGAGAGAACAATAAATAGCATTCATTAACAGATTGTAGTACTCCTCAAACACTTGGAGATAAAAACTAAATAGTTATCGTCAATAAATTGTTGGAAAGCCTAAATAGCACTCCTCGACAAATTGTAAAAAGATTAATCATACTCTATAATAAATTTGAGAGAAAACTAAATAGTATTCCTCAATAAATTGTGGAAAAAAACTAAATAGTATTCCTCAATAAATTGTGGAAAAAAACTAAATAATTATTCTCAATAAATTTGAGTGAAAACTAAATAGTATTCCTCAATAAATTGTGGAAAAAAACTAAATAATTATTCTCAATAAATTTGAAAGAAAACTAAATAGTATTCCTCAATAAATTGTGGAAAAAAAACTAAATAATTATTCTCAATAAATTTGAGAGAAAACTAAATAGTATTCCTCAATAATTTGTGGAAAAAAACTAAATAATTATTCTCAATAAATTTGAGAGTAAACTAAATAGTATTCCTCAATAAATTGTGGAAAAAAACTAAATAATTATTCTCAATAAATTTGAGAGAAAACCAAATAGTATTCCTCAATAAATTGTGGAAAAAAACTAAATAGTATTCCTCAATAAATTGTGGAAAAAAACTAAATAATTATTCTCAATAAATTTGAGAGAAAACTAAATAGTATTCCTCAATAAATTGTGGAAAAAAACTAAATAATTATTCTCAATAAATTTGAGAGAAAACTGAATAGTATTCCTCAATAAATTGTGGAAAAAAACTAAATAATTATTCTCCATAAATTTGAGAGAAATCTAGATTGTTCTCCTCAATAAATACAGAAAACCAGCCTGTGATTTTGGGAATAAGAAGTGACCTGTTTCCAATAGGATCAAATCACACGTTAATTACCTATAAGTTAAAGAAAACCTAAAGTTAACAATTTTAAATAACTTTTTAATGAATTAAAATTTATTATAATGTGTGAAAACTATCAATTTTAAGTTTACTAGCTTACATTTCCCACTTTTTAAATTAATTAAATATTGGTCTTAATCTACTAAATATTACGAAAATTACTTATTTTCTCTCTATAAATCGAGCAATTGTAAGTTATTTTCTTATCCCTTTAATGAGACATAAAGAAAAGAATATTAGGTACCCGTAATTAAAATGACTGTATTTCGACCATGAACCACTTACACGATTATTGTTATAAAGTATTGTTACTTTAAACAATGTTAAGGTCAGTTTTTAAGTCAACAAAGGAATAATTGATTATTTCGAAAATATGAATTGAAAATTCAGCTCTTAAACTAACGTTTCAAAAGAGAACCAAAAACTACTTTCAAAAATAAAAAGAAGATTAAGAAATACACCCATGATACGTCACATTATTTAATAATATCGTTACCTTGGAAACCGTGTGACGACTAAATTGCTTAACTATTTCTCCCCGAAAAATGTCTTCGATCTATTAAGAGTGTTGTATAATTATATTGTCCGCTAAATTACATTTTCAGGGCCCAATTTAAATGGTACAGTTTTAATGATATGGACGTATTATAATCCAGTTGTGTAGGAGACATATTATTATTCAGGTTTTGTTTGACACTGCGGGGTTGCCAAAATGAGATGACTCCACCCAATCACCTTAAAAAAATGTGTTCCCCAAATGTAACGCGTAATTGTTTTGAATGGGCCGCCTAGATTGACAATATTTCGCGGAGAGTGGAAACCTGGCGAGAACGAGAAAGTTCGAAGTAAATGTCTCCACTTTTTTTTTGTTTTAATTACAGGGTGGAATGAATTATAAAAGATCAAAGAGGACTTCCTGGTATTGACGGAGTCCCCCCTTCCCAAGCGCTTAGCCCATACTGCCTCGAAGATCGGGAATTTTTTTAAGTTTAGGGTTTCGTACGAATAATAATAAAACCTGGTTAAATAATTAATGTTTTTAAATTCCTTTCGAATTTCAACATTACGCATTCATATTACGGTACGTTTAGCAGTTTATCGGCGGTAAACCGTTTAAAAGTTTTTAAAAGTCGTAGATTTTACCCAAATATATTTTAACCTACTGAATATGCAGATTTCTAAATGTACATATTTAAATTAAATTCAAACTCTTCACAAATATATTTCAAATTCAATTTAGATAAATACATATTTCAAATTCTATATAGAACCAAACATATTTCAAATTCTATATATATCAAGACACATTTCAAATTCTATTTAGATCCAAACATTTTTCAAATTCTATTTCGAACAAAACATTCTTCAAATCCTATATATATCAAAACATTTCAAATTCTATATAAATCAAAACATTTCAAATTCTATGTAGATAAAAACCTTTCAAATTCAATATAGATAAAAACCTTTCAAATTCTATGTAGATAAAAACCTTTCAAATTCAATATAGATAAAAAAATATTTCAAATTCTATATAGGTAAAAGTCATTTGAAAATCAATATAGATAAAAGTCATTTGAAAATCAATATAGATAAAAGTCATTTGAAAATCAATATAGATAAAAGTCATTTGAAAATATAGATAAAAGTCATTTGAAAATCAATATAGATAAAAGTCATTTGAAAATCAATATAGATAAAAGTCATTTGAAAATATAGATAAAAGTCATTTGAAAATCAATATAGATAAAAGTCATTTGAAAATCAATATAGATAAAAGTCATTTGAAAATATAGATAAAAGTCATTTGAAAATCAATATAGATAAAAGTCATTTGAAAATCAATATAGATAAAAATATTTCCAATGACGAAAATTTTTACTTCGACTATGCTGTGAAGGAGGCGCTACACAACAGTAGGGGATTCTATATAAATGAAATATTTCAAATTCTATATAAATAAGATATATCAAATTCTATACAAATAAATTATTTCAATTTCTATATAAATAAAATATTTCAAATTCTATGTAAATAAAATATTTCAAATTCGTTATAAATAAAATATTTCAAATTCGTTATAAATAAGATATTCAAATTCTATAAAAGTTAGAATTGTGAAAATACTTAAAAAAATTTACCAAAGAAAAACAATATTAGGAAAACAAAAATAAATGTTATTTTTTTTCAGAAAACAATTACGATTAAATAATTATCATTATGGTGCGGGGTTTTGTAAAGATCTATTGAACAATTCTATTTGCCTAATGATCTATATAACCTAATGAGAAATATTTAATTAAGCTAATAAGGGAGATGGTACCCGTTCCTTTCGGCGATAACAATTCTAAATATTATTTTAAATATACGACTAAGCAGTCTGATTAAAAAAGACGGCCGCTCGCCCCAATTTCAATTCTAGTATAAACCAAAACTACAAACATCGGAATTTTAATGGCTTAAATATTAATATGTTAATACCCTGAAATTTGATTAATAAAAATCATGCCGCTTGAAAACACAAATAAAAACAAGGTTTGGTACGCAGAAAAGGTGAACTGGTTTTTGCGTGCGCTTATTTGCCACGATACGACGCGGTATAAGTTAAATCTGGGGTTCTAAAAACTGTGTACAGGGTGATGGGGTTCTTTTGTTTGCAAATTTACCAAAATTACAATTTTAAAATAAAACAATAACAAATTAAAAGTATAAAATGTTTTTTTTTAGATCTTTATTGGCACGCGCGTTTCGCACGTGGGCTTCTAATTCCAAAATCTTTATCGACTCTCTATATCTTCAACAAGTAGGTATTGCTAGTTACGTTTCACGCGATTTCCCGTATTTTAAAGAAACACCTATTTTCATAAAAATATAAATAATTAAGGTATTAATTCAATTTTAATATTTCAGCAAGTTTTCAGCAAAAAAAGCAGTTCAAACGTCAACATTAAATACGTAAACTAAAAGTATAATAAAATGTATTTATTTATTTATTATGATTATGTTGAGACAATTTTTGCTTCCCAACCACCTCAGATGCTTTAACAGTAAACTCGTTCCTAATTAAAAAAAATCAAATCAGTCCCGGTATTTCATTGCTTTCCTAAAACTGATTCCCACGTGATTGAAGCACAGGCCGGTGACATATTTCCTTCACCCTCTTGTACCATGGGAATATTCTCCCTATGTATAAATTAATAAATACATACTTGGTAGATCACTGTCAAAAACCAAAGATAAAAGCTTACTTAACCCACAACTTCGGTTTTAGTCTAAATACGCAACTCATAAAATTATTATTTGATTGGTTAATGAACATTAACAGATTTGCAGTTTCAACAATATTTGTTTAAATCAATTTTTCTCATCGCCATTGTAATTCTTCAACCATTAGAGTAAAAATTGTAAATGATATAGCAATCGATAGGAAATTATATGACTTCGATATCCTAATATTAGTCCAAACCTTTGTAAAGGTAACGTAGAGGTAATTGAAAAATTGACATTAAATATCCAAGACAAACTTAGCACATAAGGAGGTGAGATTGTGTACTCAAATGTCTGGGACATTTTGTTTATTTTAAGCTAATTAATATATTAATTATATCAAATCAATATTATATAAGTAACTTAGTGGAATTACTAACATTATAACTTCTCTATTAAAATAATGGGCGTTTTAAACTACTAGCTAAAATTTGAAATAAATAATTAATCATTTTAATAGCCGTGAAATTTCTGTTACGCGGTGTGAAATCTTATCGATTTTTGAGTCTTTAAATCATGAAGGGTGTCTTGGAACGAAATCGATTGTGGGAAACGTGTCTTGTTGGCCCAGTGGCAACCTATTGTTATATTCCCATCATGGCTACCGGAATTTCCAGAATTTATCAAAGCTTTGTTATGTTATCTGGTATAATTTGGAGGAAAGCCCTTGAACCAAATTTGACCCCGATCGCCTCTGTCTTCGGCAAGTTCACGATTTCCCGGCAAAACCATCAATTTGATTCCCCTGGGAGAGCACTAGTCAGTCTTTTTACGTACGTGGGAGGTTAAATTAATGGGGAAATTTTCAGATTAACAGCGTGAATTAGTGAAATGGGATTTTATTCAAGGTTAGGAAGCCAACACCCAAAATTACTTAATTTTAGCCTTTTTAATAAACCTTGTATGGATCTTGTAACCTTCGTGAAGACCTCTATTTCGATACGTTACAATTTGAATATTCACACAATCAATGAGATATAGTCATTCCATTGAATACAAAAGTTTATTTAAAAAATTCACCCTAAAAATCTCTTTCGGTACTTTCTACTGGATGCCGAAGTGTTCGCTTATTTCGGGTGACGTTCGAGGCAAAATTGAAAAGGTTAATTTACACACCCTAATTTTTTAAATAAAGAGTAAAACCCATAAAAATCTAAACTGCATTTTAATTCACGAATAAATTGTAAGGCGTCAAAGTTTTTTGAAATTTTGGCTATTCTTAAGTTAAATAACTTGAATTAAATTTCGTAACCACCAGATCACGAACTAGCTGCCACAGAAAGTTCACTTTGGGAAATCCAGGGGTAAATTCCAATTGCTCGCGTTGGCGCATTTAAAAGCTGAAGCTCGTTATAGAAAGATATTGAAATGAAAAGAAAGCTTTCGGCCAACCTAACCTTGGAATATAACGGTGCCAGGCATTTCGTTATTATTTGATTTTAACAGCGCCTTTTCATTCTCTTCCTTGTGGCCATTCAAAAGTCGACACTATAAAAGATCGTCGATAATTTTATTTTTATTTTTATTTTATTTTATTTTTTATTAATTTTTGTTTATTTCTTCGTTTTTTGGCGGTGGCGCAAATCGAGGCAGGGCGGAGGTCCTTTCGTATTCCCAAAACTAGTTTATTTTACCACAAAAATTTCCGTTTAAGAGAGTATACAGGGTGTTTCAAATGGTTATGCAAAAATTTGAATTAGCTGTAGGTAGAACTCGGCGTTTGGATAAGAATTAATCACTTTATTTATTTTTATCCAAAACACATATTTAGCCTCAAATTATCCGAAAAAATCTATTATTTTTACTTGTTAAATTGCTTTTTAGTCTTTATAATATCTACGAATAAACAGTTAATCGTAATTTTTATGGTTAATCGAAATTTTAGCGGTTAATTTATCTGTTTCGCCGAGCTCTAGTTGTAGGGGGTGAGTTGAGAAGTATGCCTGTTTTCCCCATTTTCCTACGATGAGTTAAAAGAGCGCCAGAGAGCTTCAAAGTGTGGCCCCTGGAAATAGGCTGCAACAAGCGCAAAACCAAGCAACAGGGACTTTAAATACTGTTTTAGTTTACTTTTTTACGCTGGCTACCTCGATTTGTTTACAAAGTCCTTTTTTACCTATCACACATCGTAGGAAAACAGGCATACTTCTCAACTCACCCCCTACAATACAACTCCTTCTATTATTCGCATAACCTTTTGAAACACTCTGTATACTAATTTGGTTGTCCTCCGTTGCTGATATATATACCGGTTTTTGTTTATTTTATCATTTCAAGAGAGAAGGGGGGATGCAGGGGGGAGGAGAAAGTAACGGATTTTAAGAGACTGCCAAGGTTGGACTAGCGTATATCCGTACCAAATTAAATTAGATTATTTCAGCTTCGTGGTAGCTAGGAGCAACAAACACAAGAGAACGCAGCTGGCCTTTAAACACGCTAACGCAGTGTTGCGTACAAATTTCATTGGACGAGCCTTTACGCTGAACGTTTTACGGGCGGGGGGAAGACAATTTCAGAATTTTCCCCTTCCGACGGCAGCAGGCGCTAAAGCGTCTAGCCAATGAAAAATGTACGCGAGAAAATGCACGACTTATGACGCGTTGCGTTCTAATTGTGTGTGCAGTGCTGCGTTTGTTGCTCCTAGGTGGTAGCAAGTACGAATTTATGAATATTTTGATAGAAATTTTTCCACAGCTATTATCATATCCGCTTAGAAATATTATTTACCGTAAGAGTAGGTTATGGAGGTATTTTTTGCACGTTTTCATAATCTATTTTGAAAATGACTTTCCGCATTTAAAATTGGCAAAAATTTGGCCAAGTAGGAACCCCGGGGTTTTCTGCAGCAGCAAGGATTGTTTTTTTTAACGTCTTTGGTTAAGTGGTGAAAATGGATTTTGAGAGTATTATTGATGGTTGTTGTTGTGAACGATTTTATATGACAGCATTTTCGTATAATATTTCCGTTTGTTAAATGCACTGAGAAAGTCTTTAGAAGTTTCCCAGTTTTTGAACAACTACAGAAATAATCTGGTTTTTAAATTATTATAAAATTTATCTTGTTTTCCTTTTATAAATATCCAGGTTTTTTCAAATTTATAGAAATTCCCCGGTTTTTAACATAATACGATAATTCTCGATTTTTAACATAACATAATATGATAATTTCCTAGTTTTTAACATATCTGGTTTTTAAATTATTACAAAATTTATCTGGTTTTCCTTTTATAAATATCCGGGTATTTCAAATTTATAGAAATTCCCCGGTTTTTAACATAATACGATAATTCTCGATTTTTAACCTAACATAATATGATAATTGCCCACTTTTTAACATAACATAATATGATAATTTCCAAGTTTTTATCATATTCCCCGGTTTTTAACATAATACGATAATTCTCGATTTTTAACCTAACATAATATGATAATTGCCCACTTTTTAACATAACATAATATGATAATTTCCAAGTTTTTATCATAATATGGGAATACCCCGGTTTTTAACATAACATGAAAATTCCCCGGTTTTTAACACATTATAAGAATTACCGGTTTTTACCACAATATAAAAATTCTCCAGCTTTTAACATAATATAAGAATTATCCAGCTTTTAAAATAATATAATATAAATAAAATATTATCGAAATTTTGGTTCAGAGCGGGAAAGCAAATGAATAAAAATATTTCGAAAACTAATTGTGCCCCCCCCCCCCCCCAACAATTTATTTATTTACGAAGGCAGTACCCAAAGGCTAAGTTTCTAAATCCTCAAATTTACAAGCTAATAAATTCTTCAATTTTAAGCGCTGCGATCGTAACGCAACTATTATAAAAATCAAACACTAAACCTTAAACGAGGCAATTTACAGAGTTTCAAAATTTAACAAAAGCAAAATCTCCACTTATAAGGTGCTCCACTTTTTAAAACTACAATAGGAGACAAGTTAACGATTAAACCTTCATAGGCCCACAAATTATGACGCTGATCAAGAATGTTTGAAGGTTAACAGAGAATATTCCATGTTCTCGTAGTGATTCCCGGAAGATAAACCACGCCCCTCCATCTTTGCTTTACTAAGCCTTCCCCCGCGTGTATGCCAAAAATATCTACCGGAAATCATGGAAGAGCCGCAGCCTATGAGCAACAAACACAGCACCCCACACAAAGAGAACGCAACCCGTCAAAAGTCGTGGATTTTCTTGCGTACAGTTTTCATTGGTCAAACGCTTTAGCGCCTGCTGCCGTAGGAAGATGAAAATTCGGAAATTGTCTTCCCCCTTTCCGTAAAACGTTCATCTTTAAGGCTCGTCCAATGAAATTTGTACGCAACACTGCGTTAGCGTGTTTAAAGGCTAGCTGCGTTCTCCTTGTGTTTGTTGCTCCTAACTGCAGCCATATAATCTCGATTATCCTGAATCAAGCTTATAGTTATAGCTAAAATTTGAAGTAAATCATGAAAACATATATTCTCAGTTAAACTTAATATGTTCTTGTTCTGATATTATATTCTAACACAAATTATTTAGAAAAAAAAATATATTTTTTTAAAATGAGTGAATTGCATATTAGAGAGGTTAAGTCCGAGCTAGAAATCGCGAAAAGTAAACGTGTAGACGTAGCTTTATTACGCACAAACTGTGTGCCCTACACTTTTCGGTTACGTGTGGACTTCAGCCGTCTGTTATAATCCACAAAAGGAAATTTCGTGAAATAATGGCTGTGAGGCGCCCAACAAAAGAACCCACCTTTATGACGGAAGTGTTCAAATTGAAACGCGCGCGAAATAGTTAAAGATTAAATTTCTTCGAAATTGCCATTTCAACGGACAAAGTTTATTGTTACGTTAAGATTAATTCTCTTTTCAGAGGCCACCAAATTTACTGTTTGAAAACGACAAAGATTAAATAGGTTTGTTATAAAATTTTATTTGTATCTGTCAAGATGTTTTACAAATGCGAAAAACTCTTTATTTATAATTTTGGAATCGAATGTCGTTGGTCTATTTGAATCTGTATGGTTGCCCTATTGACAGCGAGTCCGTTGATCGATTTTTATTATAATAACTAGCTTCAATTTTAAAGATGGACGTGATAAGATATGTTTAATTCTACACAGACAACCAAGCACGTAGACATAGAAAGTCTAAGGGGGGGGGACGGGTTAAAACACAGCCAGATGAAATCGCGAGCGCAGCGAGCGCGAAATTTTTCGTTAGCAATAACGCATATTTAAAGTACTGGCTAGACTCGGGACGAGTGACAATGACATTTCCACACGTGTATCAAACGAAGTTTTTAATACATTTGCGAGAAAATGATAATAAAACAAAGAACAAAATTGATATTGTTTTGCAAAACTTAATTTCGCAAGAAAGGAATCGAGTCCTAAGGGGGGGGGGGGGGGTTGAACCCCCTAAGCCCCCCCCCCTTATATACGTCCTTGCAGACAACCAAGAAGCTTATTATTATACTTAAAAAAATTCTAATATTTTATACGAAGATGACTTGATCTAAGGTTCAAAATTGGATTGAACTGTCATCAAAACACATCCATATTGAAGCCAATTCCGTTTGGACCAAATATTTTTTATCAAATTCCATACTAGTAAGGGCATCAAATACAACACATTTTGAGTTCAAATTTCTATCAAAATCAAAATGGGATCTGCCCAATTGTGGAATAAATTTGAACCACCATCTTCGTAAGGGCTGTACTTCGTACAAAACATAAATGATTTATTTAAACATTTCAAAATGTATGTTTCAAAATTACGCAAAAACCTATACGGCAAAAAAAGGTTTTAACAATTGGTGTATTCACGGATAGTGCATACACAGTCCGTGGTGTATTCCTAACTTTAAGGGGGAAGAATACAGTAAAAGCCTCTTTTTCGTTCAAGCTGAACGTTTCTGTTTTAACAATAACATAATTGAAGTATATTTTTCTTATTAGGCTGAACCTTCCTCTAGTGCTTAAAATAATTTTGATAATTATAATATTATTAGTTAACGAGATATAAGGTCCTAACTAAAGGGTAGCTTGGGCGCTTGCCCAACTTGTTTAGCTCCGGGGGTTCGAGGCTGTTCTACACTTAAATATTAATTTTATAAGTTAAAATACAAAATTAAAATAGTTCAGCTTGAAATAGCGCGAAAGTAGACAATGACCACTGTAGTCTTCCCCCTTAAACTTAAAGTCCTAATTTTTTGACAAGACATGATAATACAACGGAGCGTTTTCTTACAGCGAAGTGTTGTTTTGATAAACATTTAAATTTAATGACATTCAACAATTAAATATTAATCCCAAGAAACTAGGTATTGAATAAAAATGCTTCATTCATTTTTGTGTAGTTATTCATTCGTTAGAAAAAATTCAAGTCACCATCACGAGCCATTACTTATTCAAATTGCTCTGGGAGCCCTCGGTAAATGACATAAGTCCATATTTTGTTTAAAAAAGGATTTCATTTTTAATTTCAATAAATAATACAAAGAAAAAGTCGGTGCGTACATAATTTGAGCCGCTTAAAGTCCGTTAAACCCTGAAACAGCCGGTTTCGCTGCGCCATTTCGAGTTTGAACCTTTTTCGACGTGTTGAATACGTAATTACAACCGCTCCAAAAACTAAATACAAATCGTTCTCCGTGAGTAAAAAATACAAGTAAGAACCGAACCGGAATATCAAATTTTTCGAGCTGATTGGGTTTAAATAACTTCAAAATTGAACGAAAAAAATTAGATATTTCAATTAAATCTTATACTCTTTAAAATTTTGAATATTTACTAATTTCTGACACACATACCGTAAAAATACGACAGGAATGTTCGAGTATTAATAATTTATATTTTTACGAATCCGGGTGTATGTTGACGTGATCTTATTTAGCGGCAAATAAATAACCGAATAAATAGGGAATATTTAAATTTTAAAGTTCTCAAATTAAATATGAAACCGTATCGTATGACGATATAAAATTTAATGAAAAAATTTACCCCGAGAAGTAAATTAATGTTGACATTTTTTATGTGGTTTCAAATAAAATGGAGTAAATATTTCACTGCGAATTGGATATTTGAAAATATATCTTAATGCGAATTTCATGTTAGTCAAGATACTTATTTGCGAAAGTGATATTTTTTCACTGTGATGTTTTGTAATTTGCATAAAAATAATATTTGCCTCATCCGTTTTTTGTAGGAGATCACGACTTGTTAATGTTTCAACCGAGAAGAAAAATTAGTAAAGCAGGAAATCTGGAGCAGCCATTTCGTGTTCATTTTGCCCAATAGATTTTGACATTCAGGAAATGGACAAAGCTTTACTTAACTAATAGATCCTATCATGGTGGGATCAAAATATGAGGTCAGTTGCGTAACTTGAGTTGGTCAGAATTCTAGGCTTATTGTAAGAATGATAATTATTTCTATCATTAAAATTAATTTCCAACAAGAATTGTTACGCACTCGTGTTAAAAGTTATTTAATTTCCCTGTCAGAATGGTAAGAATTCCTTGTTCTCACTCAGTCTTGAAAATCATGTTATCTCAAAAATTCTTACCGGCTTTGCGCATTCATGCTAACCAATCTTTACTTTTACCACATTCGGTTTTATTTTAATTAAAAGAGAATGTGGAAAAAAGTAGTACCATAAGTGTATAATATTTCTCATCAAGGCCATAACAATGAAACATTTAAAATCGCGAATAACATAAAATAGGCTAAATAGCTGTCAAAAAACCGGATATTTAAAAATTAGGTTCTTATTCAAATATAGCACTACGATAATTCGTAACTTTTAATAAAGTGCCCAGAAAAATGACGGAACAATTTTCTTGACCTCATAGAATATTATAGATATTATCTCAGCATTGTTAAATCCCAATAAATGATAAAATATTACCTCCATTGAATAAGTCAAAATAATGAAAATTATGAAATAGTAAAGGTCGTAGACGTGATATTTTATATAAAACAATTTCGTGATGTCAATGATATGATCTTTCGATTTTATGGGGTTTGAGCCGGCTTCAGAGAAATACAGCTACTGCAACGCCTCAATCAAGTGTTGGGATATTCAACGGACCCAATAGGCTCCAAATCAAATTTAGGATAAAGGGTATTTTTTTGAAGTTTTAAAACTTTAATAAAATGATTGAAATTGATCCTAGCATCCTCACCACAATTAACACAGAGTGCGTGAATTTAAATTTTAAATGTATTTAAAAAGAATTTAAATGTTTGTTACAGGGTGTTTCAAAAGGTTAATAAAAAATTTGAAGGAGTTGTAGGGGGTGAGTTGAGAAGTATGCCTATTTTCTTCCCATTTTCCTACGATGAGTTAAAAGAGAGCTTCAAAGTGTGGCCTACTAGCCCCTGGAAGTAGGCTGCAACCAGCGCCAAACCAAGCAGCGGGGAAATACTGGGTTCGTGCGATATGTAAAAAAGGACTTTGTAAACAAATCAGTTAACCAGCGTAAAAAAAGTAAACTTAAACAGTATTTAAAGTCCTTGCTGCTTGTTTTTGCGCTTGTTCCAGGTGCTAGTATAGGCCACACTTTGAAGCTCTCTTGCGCTCTTTTAACTCATCGTAGGAAAATGGGGAAAAACAAGCATACTTCTCAACTCAAACCTACAACTCCTTCAAATTTTGCTTAACCATTTGAAACATCAAGAATGTTTTAATTTATGATTAATGTGAAAAGGAAAGAAATGAAGAACCAATTTACAAATAAGCCACTTCCATAAGTTTGACTTTTTCAATTTTATTAAATGCAAAATGTTACTGAGAGCTCATTCCACCTAGGTGCAACAAACACAAGGAGAACGCAGCTAGCCTTTAAACACGCTAACGCAGTGTTGTGTACAAATTTCATTGGACGAGCCTTTACGCTGAACGTTTTACGGAAAGGGGGAAGCCAATTTCCGAAATTTCCCCTCCCGACGGCAGCAGGCGCTCAAGCGTCTAACCAATGAAAAAAGTACACAATTAAATCCATGACTTTTGACGGGTGGCGTTCTCCTTGTGTGGGCAGTGCTGTGTTTGTTGCTCCTAGATTACACAGACTACATAAGGGTTCGTGCTGTGTTGACTCGACGTCCCTTTTCATCGGGTCTTTGCACAGCACCTCGCTATAGGTCTGATTTAACCTTCTCTGATGACATCACCCTGTGTTTAATATATTCGAAATATAATAATCTGTTAACACGCGATGTAACTAGTTTTAAAGTATCTAGAGCCAGGTACACCAAGCGCGTGTTAAACCTAGTGGCAGAAAAGTGGAATTAGGTGATCCACCATAAATAAGGAACTTCATATTCCCTTTAACAAAATAATTACCAAACGAAACCCTGTTATTAAAAACACATTACACAGATTCGGGACAAATATGTTATTGAGTATAATAGTGACCTCGCTAACATAATGAATAGATATTTTTTAAATCATTCTTAGAAACGTTCATAAATTCCAAAATGATTATTCTCCTCGACATTTCGCCCTCAGGAGGCCCCAGATGAGAAATTGGTCCCAGGTCCCTTGAAAGCCTTAAATCGTCCCTTGTGGAATCCATTTACTAAATCTTTGTCGACCGATTATACCCAATCAGTAAAACTCTGTCCACCGTTTATACCAATTTCCTAAAATGATGTCCACCGTTTATACTGATATGTCCACTGTTTATACCGATTTAGTAAAATTATGTCTACCGTTTATACCAATTTCCTAAAAAATACGTCCACCACTTATACCAAATTTTTAACATTCGGTCCACCATATATACCGATTTCCTAAAATTCTGTCCACCGTTTATACCGATTTCCTAAAAAATACGTCCACCACTTTTACCAATTTCCTAAAATTCTGTCCACCGTTTATACCGATTTCCTAAAAAATATGTCCATCGCTTATACCAATTTTCTAAAATTCTGTCCACCGCTTGTACCGATTTCGTAAAATTATGTCCACCGCTTGTACCGATTTCGTAAAATTCTGTCCACCGTTTATACCGATTTCCTAAAAAATACGTCCACCGCTTCTACCAAATTCCTAAAATACTGTAGACCATTTATACCAATTTTCTAAAATTCTGTCCAACGTTTATACTGATTTCCTAAAATTCTGTCCACCGTTTATACCGATTGCCTAAAATTATGTCTACCGCTTATACCAATTTCCTAAAAAATACGTCCACCGCTTATACCAAATACCTAAAATTCTGTCCACCATAAATACCAATTTCCTAAAAATATGTCCATCGCTTAAGCCAATTTTCTAAAGTTCTCTCCAACGTTTATACTGATTTCCTAAAATTATGTCTACCGTTTATACCAATTTCCTAAAAAAAAATATGTCTACCGTTTATACCAATTTCCTAAAAAAAAATATGTCTACCGTTTATACCAATTTCCTAAAAAATACGTCCACCGCTTATACCAAATACCTAAAATTCTGTCCACCATAAATACCAATTTCCTAAAAAATATGTCCATCGTTTAAACCAATTTTCTAAAATTCTGTCCAACGTTTATACTGATTTCCTAAAATTATGTCTACCGTTTATACCAATTTCCTAAAAAAAAATATGTCTACCGTTTATACCAATTTCCTAAAAAAAAATATGTCCATCGCTTATACCAATTTTCTAAAATTCTGTCCACCATTTATACCCATTCCCTAAAAATCTTAATATCGCCTTTGGTTATGCTAAATGTGTAATCAGTAACGCATTAAATTTAGTACAGTCAAAACTAGCGTCTTGTACACTGATTACGGAGGGTAATCAGTGCGGAGCATCGACCAAATCGGCCACAAACGCGTGATCCAACAAGATCCCAAAGATTCGTCAACACCCTGAATTCTGCACTAATATATAACACGACGTATTTAAAAAGTTGGTATTTCTCGGTCGGCGTGGGTGTAATTGAAAAGGAAAGAACCGTATTCCGGGGTGGTCCGAGCCGAAGAGGACCTACATTCGAGTCTCGGCAATTTATAAAGAGCGAGAGGGGAGGGGAGAAACAATCAAATCCAACCAAAGCGAAAACGAGGTCATTTTCGTCTAGAATGGAGATTAGAATTTCGTGCTCGCGTCGTTCCAAATTTGGGGTTTCCCGATTACCCATATTGGTTCGCGGATTGTTCAAATTTCCGAATCTAGAATTCTGGCAAGTAGGTGATACGAAAATTCGCAATTATCAGAAGTAAGTATCCAAAATTGCGCGGTACACCAACCATTTGATATGTGGGGGAAAGAGTGTAAATATTGATTATTTGGTCAAGGAATAGAAATTTGACAAAGATCGGGACGCGAAAATTGTAAGGGTTCAAGGCATGAAAGAAAGAAATTAAATGTTTTGTAAAGAAGGGAATTTCCAAGTGGTAATTGAAATGTTTTGTAAACAAGAATCTCTCCAATTTACATATCTTATAAATGGATCCCTGCCATTGTAGAAATTCTCGAATATCCGGATATATTAATAAATAAACAACTTTTTAACGATTACCATTACACTATGAAAATTTTTAATGAAATTAAAACTGCGGTAAATGTTTCGGCGTGATATTGGCGTGTTTAATTTTCATTTTAGAGAACTCGAAATGTTATTGAAATAAAATCAAGTGGAATGTCATTTCATAAGTAGATTTTTTTATGTTTCTTAAATTTAAATTGGAAGAAAACCTAGAAACACCAACGTATAAAAATTGCGTTTACATTTCAACTTATCTAAACCATTGAAAAGCTTAATCTATAAATATGTTTTGCTCAAAATATAACTTTCGCAATGGATATTTAACTTAAATTGCATTTTGATCGATTTTAAAGATAATTTCACATTGACATGGCGTTTGAAATCTCTTTGATTACCATCGCGTACTTAGATCGTTGCGTCATAAGTCATAAAGTGATATTTCACTCGTTTTAGAATGAATATGAAGAATAGAATATTAGACAACGTCGTGACATGATCCTTTTTGTTTTCCATTTCTTCGAAGTCCTGCCTTCGAGCATTCCATTCCAGCACACTTTTGTTTTGTTTTATTCAATCTTAATGTTCAATTGTGTTCTACACTCCCTCTCTCTCTCTCGCAACCTGCATTGAAAACAATAACTCCTATTACTAAAACTTTTATTTTATTTTTGCAAACTTGATTTGAAACGTACGTTAATTTTAATTGCGGACAGACGAAGTTCGGGAGATCGTAAGCCGCCTACCGTCAGTTAAATAACGGATAGAGTTAAAACAATGATATTGGAGAATGAGGCGTTGATCAAAACGCCTCGAAACACGAGTTCTTCGGAATGAAATTTTCCAAAGCCGGTCGTCTGTGCGTGCTATGGTCGGTTATTAAAGCCAAAGCCATCATTATATTGAAAATCGAAAATGAGAGATCTCAAATTCCCAATAACAACTGTTAGAACGTTCGGGACTAGCTTACGACCTTTTTTCTTCTCGTCTGTCTTTACGTGTCAATTGACGATAATTTAAACCATAACGTCGGCTCCCTTATAGTCATATTCAATTATTTTATAATTTTGACTTTTTAATTTAATTATAAAATTGGTCTTTTTATTTTTTTTTTTAATTTGTCTTTTTATTTTTTTTTAATTTATCTTTTTATTTTTTATATTTTTTTTTACTTTTTTAATTTTGGTCTTTTTCTAATTTATTTATAATGTTTGTCTTTTTATTTTCATAATTCTGACATTTAGTTTTTTTAATTTTTGAAAATGGTTATCGTTTTAAATTTTTGGTAATTGTGGTCATTTTAAATGTTTGATAATTGTTAGTCATTAAAATTTTTCGGAATTGTGGTCATTTTAAATGTGTTGATATTTGTGGTCATTTTAAATGTTTCATATTTGTGGTCATTTTAAATGTTTCATATTTGTGGTCATTTGAGATGTTTCATATTTGTGGTCATTTGAGATGTTTCATATTTGTGGTCATTTTAAATGTTTTATAATTGTGGTCATTTTGAATGTTTAGTAATTGTGGTCATTTTAAATGTTTGATCATTTTTGTAGTTTAAATTTGTAATACTTTTTGTAGTTTAAATTTGTAATACTTTTTGTAGTTTAAATTTGTAATACTTTGTAGTTTAAATTTGTAATACTTTTGTAGTTTAAATTTGTAATCCTTTTTGTAGTTTAAATTTGTAATACTTTGTAGTTTAAATTTGTAATACTTTTTGTAGTTTAAATTTCTAATAATTTTGGAAGTTTAAATTTCTAATAATTTTGGAAATTTTAATTTGTAATAATTTTAGAAATTTTAATTTTTAATAATTTTGGTAATTTTAATTTGTAATAATTTCGGTTATTTTAATTTTTTTTTACATTTTGGTTATTTTTTTAATTTTTGTAGTTTAAATGTTTTTAATAATATTTGTAATTTTAAATTTTTAATAATATTTGTAATTTTAAATTTTTAATAATATTTGTAATTTTAAATTTTTAATAATATTTGTAATTTTAAATTTTTAATAATATTTTTAATTTTAATTTTTAATAATATTTGTAATTTTAAATTTTTAATAATATTGGTAATTTTAAATTTTTTAATAATATTTGAAATTTTAAATTTTTAATAATATTGGTAATTTTAAATTTTTTAATAATATTTGAAATTTGAAATTTTTAAACTTTTTTAAAATTAATTTTTTAATACTTTTTTTAGTATAAAATATGTTTAAAATTTTAGTTTTTTTAAAATAATTTTTGTCGTGTAGAATTTTTATGGTTTGAAATATTTGTTTTCTTCTTTTTGACCGCGATTTAAAAAATTTACTACATCGACCAGTTTGAATTTTTAGTAATTTTTGTTTACTGGAATTTTGGTAATTTGTTCTTGTCCTTTTTAAGCACACAACACATAACGTAAAAATAAATATTATATTTATTAGCAAATGTATCAGTATATATGATATTATTATCCAAATAGGGTCCGAGGCCTTATTTTAAATTTAAATTTTGTAGACACTGAATAAAACGAAAAATTAGTTATCTTTTATAATCGTAGATGGGGCGCCTTTGAATTACCGAGACGACAAGTTGTTTACGAACAAGAAACTCTAGAAGGGTTGACTTGTTTTTAGTTTACAGCGCCATTTAGAATGCGATTAGCTGTAGGCGGTTAAACTTTAAAGTATTTGATCTCGATTTCAAAAACTAAACTATTTCACCGCTCGCGAGAGGGGTGGAGTTCGGAAAACAATTTAATTTAAATTAGCAATCTTCTAAGGGTAAAATATCGGGAGAAAAATGTTTAGCAACAACTAATCGGTCATGCGGGTTTTAAACGGATTCGCGTAACTGCAATAATAAAAGTTATTAAACTAGATGAATTATACCCGAAATTTAAACCGGTCAAATTTGAGCTTGCCTTGCCCCCTTTGGCGCAAAGCGAAGGGTCGACTCTTCGCCAAATTCGACGGCATTCCGAGAAATAACAAAATTTGACGTATTGCGCAAAAATATTATAATCAAATGTAGGTAGCGTACGTTTCTTGAAAAATAATATAATAAAAAAACTCGCTTTTGTTTCGGAGTCAGATATGCCATTGCCTAAGAGGAATAATTAGGCTTACATTTAAATCGGAGCGAAAACGAGCTGTGGTTTTTCACGGTAATTACGCTAATTAGAGGCACTTATTTTTTCACTTTGTCTCGATTCAAGGGAATCCGTCCAACACACCCTCGAGTGAAAACGCTTTTCTTGACGGTAATTAAAGTCAGCGTGGTCCGGAATGAAGATTAAGAGATTAACGTATCTGCCTGGCTATTGACATTAGAAGCCAGATTTGCTTATTTGGATATAGCTTTCACGTGACGTCATCAGTTCTATAGAGGAAGGCTAGAATCACTTCCCCTTTGGGCTCCTCAATAGGCGCTAGCATAAATTATTCATGTCTTATTCAACTTGTTAAAATGTTCCACGCGCTCTTTAATATTTTAGCGTAAAAGGCTCGGGCTTTTTTTTATATTTCAGGGAGCACGCGCAAAATCGCTCGAGCCCGTTTGCGCTAAAATATCAAGACGCGCGTGGAACTTTTTAACAAGTTGCTATTGAAACGTTAAAGACATTCAAAACTTGGAAATACCGTTAAAGGTGTTCAAACACGGTTTAAAGAATAAACTAAATTTAAACCCATTGTGATTATAAAATTTCAAGCGGTTTGAAATACAAATGAGTTTTAGAACATTGAAGAAATTGGGTTAATGGGCTTCTTTCAGTTGTTCTTTCCGTTTTTATTCATTTCTAAGCGTTTAATTTATCATTTATTTGGCTAATTGCTTGATACTTTATAAAGGTTTTGTTAATTTAATTTTTTTATTAATCTTATTTTACTTAATATTGCATTTGTTTCGTTTTCTTTCAATTGCATTTCTACAGAATTGTTTGGTACGTTTGAACCCGGAAAGTTACCATTCCCGTTGAAACTAATTTACTTTTGAATATTTGTCTTCCGACCATTCCCGTTCCATTTGTCATAGTTTTCTCATTCCCGACCATTCCCGCCCCTTGTCGTTGAAATAATATCCACTCCCGTCTAATTTACTTTTGAATATTTGTTTTCCGACCATTCCCGTTCCATTTGTCATAGTTTTCTCATTTCCGACCATTCCCGTTCCATTTGTCATAGTTTTCTCATTCCCGACCATTCCCGCCCCTTGTCGTCGAAACAATATCCACTCCCGTCTAATTTACTATTGAATATTTGTCTTCCGACCATTCCCGTTCCATTTGTCATAATTTTCTCATTCTCGGCCACTCCCGCCCCTTGTCGTTGAAACAATATCCATTCCCGTCTAATTTACTTTTCAATATTTGTCTTCCGACCATTCCCGTTCCATTTGTCATAGTTTTCTCATTCCCGACCATTCCCGCCCCTTGTCGTTGAAATAATATCCACTCCCGTCTAATTTACTTTTGAATATTTGTTTTCCGACCATTCCCGTTCCATTTGTCATAGTTTTCTCATTCCCGACCATTCCCGCCCCTTGTCGTCGAAACAATATCCACTCCCGTCTAATTTACTATTGAATATTTGTCTTCCGACCATTCCCGTTCCATTTGTCATAGTTTTCTCATTCTCGGCCACTCCCGCCCCTTGTCGTTGAAACAATATCCATTCCCGTCTAATTTACTTTTCAATATTTGTCTTCCGACCATTCCCGTTCCATTTGTCATAGTTTTCTCATTCCCGACCATTCCCGCCCCTTGTCGTTGAAACAATATCCACTCCGGTCTAATTTACTTTTGAATATTTGTCTTCCGACCCTTCCCGTTCCATTTGTCATAGTTTTCTCATTCCCGGCCACTCCCGCCCCTTGTCGTTGAAACAATATCCATTCCCGTCTAATTTACTTTTCAATATTTGTCTTCCGACCATTCCCGTTCCATTTGTCATAGTTTTCTCATTCCCGGCCACTCCCGCCCCTTGTCGTTGAAACAATAACCATTCCCGTCTAATTTACTTTTGACCATTCCCGTTCCATTTGTCATAGTTTTCTCATTCCCAACCATTCTCGAAATCCCTATTCAAACTATCACAACCAGATGCAAAATCCATTCCCGAGCTAAAAAAAATGACGTCTTCCAACGCATTTGTATTTTCGAATTGATTTAAATCGAACTAATCCATTTTATGATAGTCGAAGCTCTAAAATTAAATATTAAATTTAGAAGCTACATAAAATAAGTTAATTTTAGAGATGATTATTTGAAGGGTAGAATTGAGGTTAGCTTCGGTTCTGACGCTCATTTCAAGTATAGCACCGACAGTGACCAATTATGGCAGTTATTGGTTTTCGAACTAAACAAAAACCAGCCCATTACGGTAATATTTGGAAAGCAAAAATAACTTCTATGGAAACACCCAAAAGGTCATTCTCCTTTTGACCTTCGTCACGCGGAGAAACCACACAACCAATCAAATTTTAAAATCCGTAAACTTTAAAACGTAGGAAAATAACGGAATATATTTTCAAATAGAAACAACTAATGCAATAGACGCTTCAGTAAAACCTCTTCAAGGAAATCGCCAAGAAGCAATATTTACGAGAGCCAGGACCGGGTAGTTACTGTTTATTTACACTCTTTTTCGCGGTATTTTCTGGGCGCGTCCATGTTTGGTTTTCCCCCTTTCAGCCCCATCCTCCATTCCGGATACCCAAAGAGTGGATGCTAGACTCGCCGCTGAGGGCAGAGGCAATGGCCGACGAGCGGGAGACAAGTAAGTGGGGTCAAATAAAGGCCCGAAAAAGAGTGTATAGGGTTTGATGAAATAATGGAAACTTTATTATTTCAACAAGCACTATATAAACAGCTAGGAGCAACAAACACAAGGAGAATGCAGCTAGCCTTTAAACACGCTAAGGCAGTGTTGTGTACAAATTTCATTGGACGAACCTTGACGCTGAACGTTTTACGGAAAGGGGGAAGACAATTTCCGAATTTTCCCCTTCCGACGGCAGCAGGCGCTAAAGCGTCTAACCTATGAAAAATGTACGCAAGAAAATCCACGACTTTTGACGGGTTGCGTTCTCCTTGTGTGGGCAGTGCTGTGTTTGTTGCTCCTAGATAAACAGTAACTACAAGGTCCTGGATCTCGTAAATAAAACTTCTTGGCGATTTCCTTGAAGATGCCTATTATCCCTCGATACAGCCTCGAGTTACCCTTCGTACCGTGCAGCGCTCCAAAAGTTGTAGTTGATTTAAAGGAATGTACTTTTCAATAGTGACAAGGGACATTGATCATAGCGTAATAGAGGCAATTAGGCTGAACGCACCCATGCTTCGAAGGGACCACCGTTGAAGGTCTCAATATTTTATTTGTCAAGAGAATTTTAAACGCTCAGCTAGTTACGCCAAATAGGCCGGACTGGATGAATAGCGTCATTTATTTTCCTTTCTTCTGTATTAAGTTTCAAGAATAATTCATTCCTAAGTCAGCACAAAACTACGCTAACTACCAAAATGTGAATTTGGATGAAATTGCTTCTTATTTCTTTAGAAAAATCTAAAGATTTTTTGATCATTTAAAAAATATATAATTGAAAAGATTTACATTCCAATATGGTTTAACTGAAAATAATAATTTTTAGATCATAAATATATTTCTCTAATTTTAAATTTCGTATATAATTTCATTTTTATGAACTTCATTTTCATACAAAGATAATTAATTTCAATTTTATATATTTTACTGCCCAAAGATATCGTATATAATAATTTTTACAAAAGATAATATGACAATTTTAAATTTCACTTTTATTAGCTTAATTTTCAGCTTTAAATATAGCAATTTGTGTGTACATTTCCAGCATACATTTTAATTTCGAATTTTACTATAGTAAAAAATATGGAATAAAATAATTTATTATATTCACTGGGCTTTCCTAAATTTAAATTTCCAATGTAATTGAACTTTTAATTCAATTTTCAAAAAAATCCTACATAAAGTTATACAGTATAAAGTTGTCTACAATAATCGCATTTTCTTCTCAAAGAACCTAAGATTATCTCCATTTTGATAAAACTGAGTTATAATATTTTTGCACTAAGGTATAGACTTAGGGTCTTGTTCTTCGTATTTATTTCACCGTAAAAGACTGTCTTGAATTTTGTAGACATAATTGTTTCCTTTGAAAAATAGAATAATCTTTTGTTGAATTTAAGAGTCCATGCAAATAAATAGGTCAAATTCAAAAACGTTTTTTTAATGAAATATTTATGTAAATTTAAATAAAATAATCGAGATTTCGGCGGTTTAAGTTTTAAATAACCACCCGCGTAGTTTTAATTTATTTTCGCTACTTTTCATCTGATAATTAAAAAAAAAATCAATTAATTAGTAATTTTAGTTTACAAGATGACCCCCAAAGCCTCATGTCCGTTCGTTAGTATAGTTCATTAATTATGTAAGAAAATTGAAAGTAAAATAATTGAGACCACCCAGATGAAGTTGACGACCTTTTTTTAGAGAAACCATTATTAGCTCAAATGAGTTTAATAGAAATTGTATTTCTCTCGAAAAAATAAAGTTATATTCTTTCTAAAACAAGATTTTTTCGTTAACGAAATAATTTAACTCTGGCACGTTATTTTACAAAATTTGGCGTTTATTGGATATTCATAACAAAGGAAATAGAGCTAAAAATTGTCCATCGATGGCCGTTACCTTCTTTCAATGAAATGTAATTGTGTATGGATGGCATTTACCATCTTACATTCAAGCGCAACTGTCTAACTGTGACAATTACCTTCTTAAATGCCAGTACAACAGCCTTTCGATTACAATTACCTTCTTAAATGGAAATGCAACAATTTATCGACGACAATAACCTTCGTTCATGCAAATGCAACTGTCTACCGACGACAATTACCTTCGTTCATGCAAGTGCAACTGTCTATAGATGGAAATTACCTTCTTAAATGCAAGTGCAACTATTCATCGACGACAATTACCTTCGTCCATGTAAATGCAACTGTCTACCGACGACGATTACCTTCGTTCATGCAAGGTAAACTGTCTATATTGGCAATTACATTCTTAAATGCAAATGCAACTGTCTACCGACGACGATTACCTTCGTTCATGCAAGGTAAACTGTCTATATTGGCAATTACATTCTTAAATGGAAATGCAACTGTCTACCGACGACGATTACCTTCGTTCATGCAAGGTAAACTGTCTATATTGGCAATTACATTATTAAATGCAAATGCAACTGTCTACCGACGACGATTACCTTCGTTCATGCAAGGTAAACTGTCTATATTGGCAATTACATTCTTAAATGCAAATGCAACTGTCTACCGACGACGATTACCTTCGTTCATGCAAGGTAAACTGTCTATATTGGCAATTACTTTCTTAAATGCATATGCAACTGTCTACCGACGACGATTACCTTCGTTCATGCAAGGTAAACTGTCTATATTGGCAATTACATTCTTAAATGTAGATGCAACTGTCTACCGACGACGATTACCTTCGTTCATGCAAGGTAAACTGTCTATATTGGCAATTACATTCTTAAATGCATATGCAACTTTCTACCGACGACGATTACCTTCGTTCATGCAAGGTAAACTGTCTATATTGGCAATTACATTCTTAAATGCAAATGCAACTGTCTACCGACGACGATTACCTTCGTTCATGCAAGGTAAACTGTCTATATTGGCAATTACATTCTTAAATGCAAATGCAACTGTCTACCGACGACGATTACCTTCGTTCATGCAAGGTAAACTGTCTATATTGGCAATTACATTCTTAAATGCAAATGCAACTGTCTACCGACGACGATTACCTTCGTTCATGCAAGGTAAACTGTCTATATTGGCAATTACATTCTTAAATGCAAATGCAACTGTCTACCGACGACGATTACCTTCGTTCATGCAAGGTAAACTGTCTATATTGGCAATTACATTCTTAAATGCAAATGCAACTGTCTACCGACGACGATTACCTTCGTTCATGCAAGGTAAACTGTCTATATTGGCAATTACATTCTTAAATGCAAATGCAACTGTCTACCGACGACGATTACCTTCGTTCATGCAAGGTAAACTGTCTATATTGGCAATTACATTCTTAAATGCAAATGCAACTGTCTACCGACGACGATTACCTTCGTTCATGCAAGGTAAACTGTCTATATTGGCAATTACATTCTTAAATGCATATGCAACTTTCTACCGACGACGATTACCTTCGTTCATGCAAGGTTAACTGTCTATATTGGCAATTACATTCTTAAATGCAAATGCAACTGTCTACCGACGACGATTACCTTCGTTCATGCAAGGTAAACTGTCTATATTGGCAATTACATTCTTAAATGCATATGCAACTGTCTACCGACGACGATTACCTTCGTTCATGCAAGGTAAACTGTCTATATTGGCAATGACATTATTAAATGCATATGCAACTGTCTACCGACGACGATTACCTTCGTTCATGCAAGGTAAACTGTCTATATTGGCAATTACATTCTTAAATGCATATGCAACTGTCTACCGACGACGATTACCTTCGTTCATGCAAGGTAAACTGTCTATATTGGCAATTACATTCTTAAATGCATATGCAACTGTCTACCGACGACGATTACCTTCGTTCATGCAAGGTAAACTGTCTATATTGGCAATTACATTCTTAAATGCATATGCAACTTTCTACCGACGACGATTACCTTCGTTCATGCAAGGTTAACTGTCTATATTGGCAATTACATTCTTAAATGCAAATGCAACTGTCTACCGACGACGATTACCTTCGTTCATGCAAGGTAAACTGTCTATATTGGCAATTACATTCTTAAATGCAAATGCAACTGTCTACCGACGACGATTACCTTCGTTCATGCAAGGTAAACTGTCTATATTAACAATTACATTCTTAAATGCATATGCAACTTTCTACCGACGACGATTACCTTCGTTCATGCAAGGTAAACTGTCTATATTGACAATTACATTCTTAAATGCAAATGCAACTGTCTATAGATGGCAATTACTTTCGTTCATGAAAGTGCAACTCCTTATCTATGACAATTACCTTCGTTCATGAAATTGTTCATCGAGGTTTATTATCTCAGTAGCATCGCTAGGCCATATTTGGTGACTATAGCCTCTCAAATTCAAACTTAACCCCCCAAAAAACGTTTCCAAAAGTACATCAAAGAGGTATCATAGCCCCTCAAAAATGTAGATTATAAGCAACAGTAATTTCTTAGATTGCAATTTATAAATCGAAAATAAAACGATTTATTGGCATAAGTTAAGGGCCTAGGTTTTCTTCTGCGTGTCACCCTTTAAATTAACTTTCCTTCCAACCAAATAAACTGGTGGTAAGCCAACAGCATAACACGTTGGTCTACCACCATTGTATTTGTTTGGAAGGAAAGTAAATTTAAAGGATGACTGGCAAAAGAAAACCTAGGCATTTAAAATAGATAAATACCTTATTACAACGCGTAATAAAGTTCTATTGTTATAGTGTATCAACGGATTTTACGTTTCTGCCACCTATATAGGAGCAACAAACACAAGGCGAACGCAGCTAGCTTTTAAACACGCTAACGAAGGGTTGTGTACGAATTTCATTGGACGAGCGTCACGAGCCTTTACGCTGAACGTTTTACGGGCGGGGGGAGGACAATTGCCGAATTTTCCCCTTCCGACGGCAGCAGGCGCTAAAGCGTCTAGCCAATGAAAAATGTACGCCAGAAAATCCACGACTTTTGACGGGTTGCGTTCTCTTTGTGTGGGGTGTTGTGTTGGTTGCTCCTAGCTGCCACCAAATTTAATAGAAGTTAGGGGTGATTGGCGCTAGCTAATTAAAACAAATCGTAATGTAGACGATTTTTGGATTTCATTTCTACTCCCTTCAATTCAACAATAGTTTTTTTTCAATTCCTAAATAAACTGATAAGATTACTTTTTGCTATTCTCTCATTTTCCTAAGCTGCAAAGTAAAGCAACAATTAGTATGACACCAAGTTTGAGGATTATGAAAATGTTTGCCGAAATAATAATTAATAATACCGAAGGAACCACACAGGCCGAAGTCAACTAGTGACTTGTGAAGCAAATTACCAGTGGTCGGGTTACAATGCGTAGGAGGGTGGTGGCAAGCCCTTCATGCCACAGCCCCCTCACTTACTAGGCTATTACCGTTAACTTCAGCAAGTTTTCATGGAAAGTGGAAAACGAAGAGCCCGGGGAAAAACCTCTCTAGCCAGCAAGGAGATAACTTACAAACTCAACGCAGAACTTCAGAAGGAGGGGTTCCGAGTGTTCACCCAGTGGCACAAGCTGGGATCGAACCCGGCTCCTCTTGCTGCGAGTCGAGAGTACCAACCACTTTGCCATCCCACCATTAACCCTCCAAAATTAGAAACCTAACGACACCACTGCATTACCAGTTTTCAAACGGAGGAACCAACCTAGGATTTTAATATAAAGAAAAGAAAAAAATTCTTTCAAAATTTCGGACAAGTGTTAAAAAATAAGATTAAGTCGATTGTCAATTAAATGAAACACATTTTTGAAACATAATAAAGTTCCGCAACATCCAGGTAACTTAAAAATGTTACACAATTCAATTAAGTTCAGGAAAACACAAACTTCACCATAATAGTTTGAAAACGAGCCAAAGGGTTAATTGGAGCATTTTTTCGCGTCAGTGACTCCGAATGCAATCAACCGAAAACGGCTTCGAACTTTTCACTTTCAATTTTATCTCTTTCCAGCGATTTGGATCAAAGAAACCCTTTATTAACGGCATTTCTGGACAAAAACAAAAGGGTTTTTTTTTTAGAAAGTTACGATTTTTCTTCTAATGGCTGTGGATCTGAAACAGCGATCAAGCGCGACCTCGCTCGTGGGATTAGTGAACTAGATCAACTGTTATATCCGATCCGTTTCTTCAATTAACGTCTGGGAATGTATTTGCGATCCTCGCGGTTTTAAATTTCATTGAAATTCCGAAGTGTCGCAGTTTGTCAATCGTGATTCCCCCTCTTCCAACCAACAGGTAGAAATTATCCTCATTCCAATTTTGAAACTCTAGGGGACTGCTGTCAAGAGTTGCGTGTACGTTTGGGTTTTATACGAAATTGGCACTACATCAATGTTCCATTAACAATGGAAACTTCAGATAAGACCTACCGCAAAGAATTTCCCGTTCATTTTCTAATCATTTTCAAATGAGACGTAGAATTTTTTCTATTGATTTGAAATTATACCTGTAAAATATTTTTTCTATTGATTTGAAATCATATCTGTAAAATATTTTTTCTATTGATTTGAAATCATATCTGTAAAATATTTTTTCTATTGATTTGAAATCATATCTGTAAAATATTTTTTCTATTGATTTGAAATCATATCTGTAAAATATTTTTTCTATTGATTTGAAATCATATGTAAAATATTTTTTCTTTTGATTTGAAATCATATCTGTAAAATATTTTTTCTATTGATTTGAAATCATATGTAAAATATTTTTTCTTTTGATTTGAAATCATATCTGTAAAATATTTTTTCTATTGATTTGAAATCATATCTGTAAAAAATTTTTTCTATTGATTTGAAATCATATGTAAAATATTTTTTCTTTTGATTTGAAATCATATATGTGAAATATTTTTATGTTGATTTTGAAATCGTATACGTAAAACATTTTCTGCTGATTTGAAAGCATATATGTCAAATATTTGTATGTTGATTTTGAAATAGTATACGTAAAACATTTTCTGCTGATTTGAAATCCCTATCTAAAATATTTTTCCCGTTGATTTGAAATCGTATATCTAAAAAATGTTTCCTGTTGATTTGAAATCGTATATCTAAAACATTTTCTGCTGATTTGAATTCGTATATGTAAAACATTTTTATGTTGATTTTAAAATCGTATATGTATAACATTTTTCCTGTTGATTGAGAAATCGTATATCTAAACCATCTATGGATTTGAAACCATTTTCAATTGATTTTTTATTGGTGTTGTGGAATCGTATATTTTTTCTTTTGATTTGGAATAATTTTGAATTGATATAAAAACCTTTTGCGATATATAACGACCATTTTTTCCATTGATTTGGACACGAAACCATTTTCTATCGATATAAATAATTTCTCTATTGATTAGCATTAACGTTTTAAAAAGAATTACTGATTTGAGATTTTTTTAATTGATGGAAAACCAAATTTTATTGATTTGGAATAGTGTTTCTGGATTAATAATAAACATATTTCTATTAACTTCGAATTGTTTGGGATTGATGCAAGTATATTTTTCTAGTTGATTTCACATGTCCACTTCTGATTTGATATATTTGGACAGTAACGAGATGTTTAATATTTGAAACCTAAAAATATCCTAGATAACTGACTATTAAATTTTTCAAACCAAAGCATCATTTTAATTGAAATGGAATTGAAGCGCTTAAAAGATTAAGGACACTTGCAGGGTCGCAAATCAACAGTAACGTCTTATAATGTCGAATTGAGGGATAACAGGTGGTTACCCAGGGCTTCCAAAGGAAAGTGTTTGACTCTTTAATTTCTTTCGGCCCATTCCTCCGACATTGCGAGCGAGACTAGAGAATTGAGAGCGACTGGGTCTTTGGGTAATTAATCATTGTTGAAACAGAGGAAGCCGCTCCCTTATTGTAACTAGATTCCCTTCTTCCACTTCCAAGAACGAACGCCAGGGGTGCTTTCACGAACTTCATTTAGTAATGGATTATTGTGTCAAAGTTAAATTTTAAACTAGATTAATTACGTTAATTACGTTTTTTAAATTTCTTATAGGTTGGTTTATATTATTTAATTCAATCTGATCTAGAGTGTCGGAATTTTTCATATTAACTATTAAATGTAGAATTTAAAAATTATTTATAATAATATTATAACGAATGTATAAAAATAAATTTCAAAGTTTCGAGTTTTTGGAAAATAATTCAAATAATTGACTAAAATTGTCAATGTTTATTTAATTTGACATGTAATCTAAAGTGTCTACATTTTTGAAACATTACTTTTGTTACCAGATAATTGGTTACCAAATATTTTAAATAATTGACTTAAAATATCAATTTTTATTTAATTTAGCGTGCAATTTAGAGAGTCCGAAATTTTCTTAATAACTGTAGAATTTAGAGATTTTCCTGTTAATTTAATGAAGGCATTAAAACTATTACACCAAATTGGAATTTTCGGAAATTAATTTAAATAATCAAATGTGTATTTAATTTGGCATCTAATATAATATCTAAATGTTTAGAAATTTTCAACTATTTTAATGAAACCATAAAAATATTACACCAAATTCGAATTTTTGTAAAATAAATTAATAATTGACTTAAAGTGTCAATGAGTAATTTGCTGCCAACGTAAAGAAACCACGTGAAAAGAAGGACCCAAATTCCTGAACGTTATATTCAATTTCTAATCAAATTGTACGGAAAGTGTTGAACTCATAAAGGGACGAATATCACGAAATTATGAAAATATTTCGAATGAGATTTACTAGACTTTAAGGAACAATAAAGTTTTTTATTTTTATAACTTTTTCAAATCACAATGATTTCGAATAAATAACGCCAAAAAAATATTTCCTTCTAAAATTCGCAAAAGGGTTTAAATTTCCATTTTTCTTTTATTAAATGGTGTTTTCCTGTATTTTGTATTGGAGAACTTTCCCATATATATATATAAGGAGGCGGGGTATTTGTTTACCGCTCAAAACAAATCAAAACGGAACCGGATGATCGTATATTATCTCCCCATACAGGAAAACGTGCGAATCTGGGGAAATAAAACCACGTAATTAAATAACATAAAATAAAATTCACGTTTTATAATATACAAATATTTATATTTTTAATTTTATAATTATAGTTTATCTTCATTTTAAATTGCATGTTGGTAAAAGTATAAAACAATTAAAAACTATTTTACGTGTAAAGAAAAATATAAAAATTCGAAGTGAATAAAAATGAAGTTAAGATTTGCCAAATACGTCTTGATTATCACGCTTTTTCAAGTCATTTCCTAAGCCTAAAGACTTCAATCTCCTAGCGTTAGGGTTAAGAAATGATTTGGTAAAGCCCGTTAAATTCGACAAATTTCAAGATTTATTTTTGGTTCTTAACCTCGAAGTTAAAAACGTCTAGAAATAGTCCAGGTTCTAAGATTTTTCAAAGAGTTTACTATCAAAGCTAAACTACAATACTACACGTTTTAGGCCTAAGAAATGCGTCGATAAAGCCTGATAAATTCGACGTAAACGAATTTCACGTTCCTCAGCCTCTTAAATATTGAAAAAATAATAGAATTACATGATTAATTATTAATTATTTAAAATTAATTATAACTAATGAACGTAACACGAAAGAATCATTTAAAATCGATTTTAGGAATTCGAGATATGCTTTTGGCTTTTAAATATCATTAGCCTAGTTGTAATGGGAAAAGGTTAATTAACTCGAGTCGATTCGTAATGAACGGATACCTGGCACTTAAATGCAAGTAGCGATGAAAAGTAAGTTCAACGTGGTCCTTAATTTTAGGTTACCAACGTTGGCAACTGATATACGAACGTCCGTTCGTAGTGATTAGCCTTATTGGCAGTGGACGGTGTTATCTTACGTCGAGTGCCATTTTCACAATGTCCCAAATTCAAGTTAAGAAATTACGATTCCGCGTCCGTAACTACACCTTTATTGTGGTGGCAGTCCGGTTTTTGCGCGCAAAAAAGACATTTAAGGAGGGAGATCCCATTCCTGTTGTGAAGAACAATGAAATACAATAATGGGCACACTGGGTGAAAGGTTAGGGTTACGCGTTATCACCGGAGTTAAATTAATTTAAATGCTAGAATTACACATTGTTAATATGTAATGGGATTGCGGGTCTGTGGCGCCCTCAAGTTGAAGGTGCTGTATTTTATGCGGGTACTTCGGTACACGGTACACCCTCCGGGTTTCCCAGATTTAAGTGACTTCAGAAGTGAAACTGCTTTGAACATTATTATGAATTAATTTCATGGACATTGGAAGAAATTTGCAGGCTTAATTTTACATACAAACCTAAACACAAATACTAGCTTTTAGGCTTTGAAATTTGACTTCAAAATTATTTAGTGGTTGAAGCTAATATTACGCCTCCCCCCACAAATCGTTAATGAAATTCGGTAATGTATTCATCTTAAAAATTGAATTTTTAAGAGATTAATATAATTGAATTTTTTCATTTATTCATCTTAAATTATTATTTTTAATATTTATTATAATTGTAATTCTGTAAATTCTTTTAATAATATTCTTAAATATTATTATAATTAAAATTCTATAATATATTCGTCTTAAACTAGTTCTTTTAAGGTTTAATATAATTGAAATATATAATTTATTCGTCCTTAACTAGTTCTTATAATAGAAGTGAAGAGAAGCACATTGTGAAAAACTAAATGAAAAGAGACTTGTAAAAATCCCTGAAGAAGTAGGAACAGTTCCTCCGAAACGTTGGATTTTCTAAATAAATAAATTGTGAATTTTAAAACCGTTTTAAGTATCTTTTCATTTAGTTCTTTTAAGGTTTAATATAATTGAAATATATAATTTATTCGTCTTAAACTACTTCTTTTAAGGTTTAATAAAGAATGTATTTATTTATACTCATTGAGAATGAATATTTTTAGCGTTTCTCCAATTCCACCCGTTGGGCCCCCCGGTATGCTCCTCCGCTTTAATAAAATCAAATAATACTGCACTCTCATTGGTTCTTAAAAATAACGTTTTTCGACGCGATTAACGCTGCTGCGAGGACGAAAAAAATAAGACCACCTCCTTTTCCCCTCCCCCCCCCCCTTAGCGTGACGGGATTAGGGGCTCAACGTGTCCGTCGATAGTCTCGACATATTCATTCTCCCTGAGTATAAATAAATACATTATTGGTTTAATATAATTGAAATATATAATTTATTCGTCTTAAACTACTTCTTTTAAGGTTTAATATAATTGAAATATATAATTTATTCATCTTAAATTTAATTTAATTAAATTTTACAATGTATTCATCTTAAATTTAATTTAATTAAATTTTACAATGTATTCATTTTAAATTTAATTTAATTTAATTTAATTAAATTTTACAATGTATTAATTTTAAATTTAATTTAATTTAATTTAATTAAATTTTACAATGTATTCATTTTAAATTTAATTTAATTTAATTTAATTTAATTAAATTTTACAATGTATTCATTTTAAATTTAATTTAATTTAATTTAATTAAATTTTACAATGTATTTATTTTAAATTTAATTTAATTTTACAATGTATTCATTTTAAATTTAATTTATTTTTACAATGTATTCATTTTAAATTTAATTTATTTTTACAATGTATTCATTTTAAATTTAATTTATTTTTACAATGTATTCATTTTAAATTTAATTTATTTTTACAATGTATTCATTTTAAATTTAATTTATTTTTACAATGTATTCATTTTAAATTTAATTTATTTTACAATGTATTCATTTTAAATTTAATTTAATTTTACAATGTATTCATTTTAAATTTAATTTAATTTAATTTTACAATGTATTCATTTTAAATTTAATTTAATTTAATTTTTGCAATGTATTCATTTTAATTTTAATTTAATTTAATTTTACAATGTATTCATTTTATATTTAATTTAATTTAATTTTACAATGTATTCATTTTAAATTTAATTTAATTTAATTTTACAATGTATTCATTTTAAGTTAGTATTTTTAATATTTAATATAATTAATTACTTTCAATGAGTTATTATCAACATTTAATATAATTACCATTCTATAAATTATTCGTCTCTATAATTTAATTATCCTAAACTATTATTTTTAGCATAATTAAATTATAGAATTTAAATTATATTAACTATTATTTTTTAATATTTAATATAATTTGAATTCCATAATTTATTCGTCTTAACTTACTATTTTAAATATTTAATATAATGAATTCTATAAATTATTCCTCTTAAAGATTCTGATTCAATTCCACTGAGCACAAAAATATGATTTTTTTACCTTCTCTACCGTTAAGTTAAAATGAAAAGAAAACTCTGAAGTATACTTTTACAAAATGTATTTTGGCAAATATCACTGTGGTATTTTGGATGATTATTAAATTATTTGAAAAGAAACGCCAAGAACCGTGTCATTGTGTGTCAAAACATAACCCAAAATTCCTGCTGATTTTATATGTATTTGTTTATAAAAATCAAATTATACCTAGTTGAAAATATTTAGATATATATAAAACAACATGGGGTTATTGAGATAATTTCAATATAGACTTTAGTATTTTAGCTTCGCTATACCGGTTTTTGTATTCGCGTAAAAAAAAAACCCAACACAAACATCGAAATCGTAACTTTCTCGAAAGCGAATCAACATACGTTATGGGAAAATATTTTGAAAGGAAAATTGTTATTATAGAAAACTGGAACTCGTAAATTTTCCGAGTGAAACGATACCCCGGCAAACTAAAAAAAATTAAACCAACTATACACGTGTGTGATTAAATTCATCACTCAATATTTTTCCATGGTCCCTCCACCCAAAATAATTTACTCGCCGTACTAAAAATAAATGGTTTCGTGATGTAACTCACGTCTTTGGGGTCAAATAGGCACGTTGTTTAGCGTATGGAATTTCCGATGTGTGAATTCTTACACTTTCACCGTTTTCGCGGAAGATAGCTATCGAATATCCAGAACGAATATCCAAAGATAAAATCGACCCATTTTAGACAACTTCGTCTCAGCAAGACCGTCAAGACCAAAATGGCCATAACCTCACCCTCTCCGGGGTGTCGCGATTTAAACTCTATCATCTTCGTTTTTTCAGACTATGCAATTTTATTGGTGCCAAATTGTGTGAACACTCAAAACAATGCGTTTATATTTAATTTTTGTATATAGCATGATAATTATTCGCACGAGGGTCATCGGTCGGCAAAACGTTTCGTCGCCAGTCTCCACTGGAAGGTTGGGCCTCCAGTCTCCGGACCTCCAGTCTCCACTGGAAGGTTGGGCCTCCAGTCCCCGGTCCCCTAGTATCCACTGGAAGGTTGGGCCTCCAGTCCCCGGTCCCCTAGTATCCACTGGAAGGTTGGGCCTCCAGTCCCCGGTCCCCTAGTATCCACTGGAAGGTTGGGCTTCCAGTATCCGGTCCCCTAGTCTCCACTGGTAGGTTGGGCCTCCAGTATCCGGTCCCCTAGTCTCCACTGGTAGGTTGGGCCTCCAGTATCCGGTCCCCTAGTCTCCACTGGTAGGTTGGGCCTCCAGTATCCGGTCCCCTAGTCTCCACTGGTAGGTTGGGCCTCCAGTCCCCGGTCCCCTAGTATCCACTGGTAGGTTGGGCCTCCAGTATCCGGTCCCCTAGTCTCCACTGGTAGGTTGGGCCTCCAGTATCCGGTCCCCTAGTCTCCACTGGTAGGTTGGGCCTCCAGTATCCGGTCCCCTAGTCTCCACTGGTAGGTTGGGCCTCCAGTATCCGGTCCCCTAGTCTCCACTGGTAGGTTGGGCCTCCAGTATCCGGTCCCCTAGTCTCCACTGGTAGGTTGGGCCTCCAGTCCCCGGTCCCCTAGTATCCACTGGAAGGTTGGGCTTCCAGTATCCGGTCCCCTAGTCTCCACTGGTAGGTTGGGCCTCCAGTATCCGGTCCCCTAGTCTCCACTGGTATGTTGGGCCTCCAGTATCCGGTCCCCTAGTCTCCACTGGAAGGTTGGGCTTCCAGTATCCGGTCCCCTAGTCTCCACTGGTAGGTTGGGCCTCCAGTCCCCGGTCCCCTAGTATCCACTGGAAGGTTGGGCCTCCAGTCCCCGGTCCCCTAGTATCCACTGGAAGGTTGGGCCTCCAGTCCCCGGTCCCCTAGTATCCACTGGAAGGTTGGGCCTCCAGTATCCGGTCCCCTAGTCTCCACTGGAAGGTTGGGCCTCCAGTCCCCGGTCCCCTAGTATCCACTGGAAGGTTGGGCTTCCAGTATCCGGTCCCCTAGTCTCCACTGGTAGGTTGGGCCTCCAGTATCCGGTCCCCTAGTCTCCACTGGTAGGTTGGGCCTCCAGTATCCGGTCCCCTAGTCTCCACTGGTAGGTTGGGCCTCCAGTATCCGGTCCCCTAGTCTCCACTGGTAGGTTGGGCCTCCAGTCCCCGGTCCCCTAGTATCCACTGGAAGTTTGGGCTTCCAGTATCCGGTCCCCTAGTCTCCACTGGTAGGTTGGGCCTCCAGTATCCGGTCCCCTAGTCTCCACTGGTAGGTTGGGCCTCCAGTATCCGGTCCCCTAGTCTCCACTGGAAGGTTGGGCCTCCAGTCTCCGGACCTCCAGTCTCCACTGGAAGGTTGGGCCTCCAGTCCCTGGTCCCCTAGTATCCACTGGAAGGTTGTGCTTCCAGTATCCGGTCCCCTAGTCTCCACTGGTAGGTTGGGCCTCCAGTATCCGGTCCCCTAGTCTCCACTGGTAGGTTGGGCCTCCAGTATCCGGTCCCCTAGTCTCCACTGGTAGGTTGGGCCTCCAGTCCCCGGTCCCCTAGTATCCACTGGAAGGTTGGGCTTCAAGTATCCGGTCCCCTAGTCTCCACTGGTAGGTTGGGCCTCCAGTATCCGGTCCCCTAGTCTCCACTGGTAGGTTGGGCCTCCAGTATCCGGTCCCCTAGTCTCCACTGGTAGGTTGGGCCTCCAGTCCCCGGTCCCCTAGTATCCACTGGAAGGTTGGGCTTCCAGTATCCGGTCCCCTAGTCTCCACTGGTAGGTTGGGCCTCTAGTATCCGGTCCCCTAGTCTCCACTGGTAGGTTGGGCCTCCAGTATCCGGTCCCCTAGTCTCCACTGGTAGGTTGGGCCTCCAGTATCCGGTCCCCTAGTCTCCACTGGTAGGTTGGGCCTCCAGTATCCGGTCCCCTAGTCTCCACTGGTAGGTTGGGCCTCCAGTATCTGGTCCCCTAGTCTCCACTGGTAGGTTGGGCCTCCAGTATCCGGTCCCCTAGTCTCCACTGGTAGGTTGGGCCTCCAGTCCCCGGTCCCCTAGTATCCACTGGAAGGTTGGGCTTCCAGTATCCGGTCCCCTAGTCTCCACTGGTAGGTTGGGCCTCCAGTATCCGGTCCCCTAGTCTCCACTGGTAGGTTGGGCCTCCAGTATCCGGTCCCCTAGTCTCCACTGGTAGGTTGGGCCTCCAGTATCCGGTCCCCTAGTCTCCACTGGTAGGTTGGGCCTCCAGTATCCGGTCCCCTAGTCTCCACTGGTAGGTTGGGCCTCCAGTCTCCGGTTCCCTAGTCTCCACTGGTAGATTGGACCTACAGTCTCTGGTCCTCCAGTCTCCACTGGTAGGTTGAGCTTCCAGTATCCGGTCCTCCAGTCTCCACTGGTAGGTTGAGCCTCCAGTGTCCGGTCCTGCAGACTCCAATCGATGCAGACGACAAGTCAAATGTTTCAAAGCTCCCGCGTTAGTGACGTTAGGAAAAAGCTTCATTTATTTGTTTTAACTTCAAATATTTGTATATCTCAAGCAAATTGGTCACCTGACTGAAAAATGTTGTTTCACCAAAAAGTGTACCAACGTTTGTTATTCACACTGCTTAATTCCCTACCAACTAGTTGGTCAAACTAATTGGCCTTTAATAATTGTTTATTCTGAACACCCCTTCATTCTTCATAAAATATTTATGTACTTTCACTTAATTACGCTATTCCAATAAGGATCAATTATTTTTCATTTAGTTATGAAAACGTAGATCCTGTTGCCTGCTAGTAAGAGCAGGCAACAGTAATCCATACGTCTACTAGGAATGCTTATCGCGGCAGATTTTCTTCTCGATGTGGCTGACGGTTTTTTTGACGTCATTATGTTAACTTAACAAACAACGTGAGAGGGGAGCACGCGCAGAGGGGATTTTTTCTCTCGTAGGCGGGGACAAAGCCGTCAGAGTTTTCTTACCATGCGCGATACGCCAGGATAAGCATTCCAAGTAAAGGTATTGATTCCTGCTATAGTAAAATCACTTCACTTTCACTTTTCCATTAATCTTTAGGTGGTTTCAAATGTCAACGTCCACAGAAATTTCGTTATATTTCACTTTCCCGTTGATTTTCAACAAACCATCTTCAAAAATTAAATGTTTTTCTATACCTTGCAAAATGTGGAAATTCAGCAAACAGACCATCTTCAACGACAACCAGCACGACACAACAAAACCTTCCTAAGAAACAAACCATCCTTCTACTAAAAAATTCTTAAAAATTCGGTTAAAATGGAAATTTCGTAACACAATACGATGGCATAAAAAATAATAAAAATAATCATCGCTGGACAGGGGCCGGACACCTGAAGGTTCCAGTTTCATCTTATCAACCCGAAAACGTCCAAAGAAACGGTGAAAGTGAAAACAAAAAAAAAACTGCATCAAACCCAAATATCGGGCACATCAATCGAAAGTTAAAATCATCCGGATCACCAAAATCAACCCCCCCTCTCTCCGTCTCTCGTTTAAATTTAATCTTTTACCTTCCGCCCGCCGTGGTAACGCCTGACCCACTTAGTTTGGATAGCGCGGAATCGAGTTGGAAGACAGACAACCGAAAAAAAATCCGGCGCGCGTGCGGGACTGGGAATAGGCGTAAACTTCGGCGATAAACGTCACATTGAAGCGAAACTAAAGGGAGAGAGGGAGAAATTTGGCTCGTTCCGAGAGTTAAATGAATGCGGTTACAACTGACGGACTGCATTCAATCGACAGACGTCGCGCGACGTTGAACGGGCTTACGACTTTATCGGAACAACGTTTCCGCTGCGAATCGACATTTTGTCTATAAAACCGCGACTGTGTTTTGCGTAAACAGAACTTTGGTGTGTAGTTTTCGTCGTCATGGTCCAGCGTGTTGGATTAGTAACCGCGTTGATGGTGGCGGTGACCTTTAGAGACTGGTCAGTGGTCGCTTTCCCCCAAGGTGGACCCGCCGAAGCTTGCGACAGTTTGTTACCTAGGCACGTCCGCACCCAGCCATCGTCCATGAAGGATTCTCCTTACACCTTCACCGCCTCGGCTGCCACTTACAGCTACGCGGATGTGGAGGGGATCACAGGTAATTGGACGCTCGTTTTGTATTGGCCTGTCACATTTTGCCATTCATTACCTCAATAATTAAGATACTATATTAAGGGAAACACGTTATTATATCTCCAATTTTAATAAAAGTGTGAGTTTAGAAGTCAATCAAGTAATCAAATGGAAATCAAATGAAATCATGGTAAATCAGAAAATTGTGTTAAATTAATGAGAAATCTCAGCAAAATTGTTATAAAATAATGGGAATCCCAGTAAGAGTGTTATCAATTGTTGGGAATTTCAGTAAAAGTCTTATACATTATTGGGAATCTCGGTAAAAGTCTTATAAATAATTATGAATCTCGGTAAAAGTCTTATAAATTATTGGGAATCTCAGTAAAAGTCTTATAAATTATTAAGAATCTCGGTAAAAGTCTTATAAATTATTGGGAATTTCAGTAAAAGTCTTATACATTATTGGGAATCTCGGTAAAAGTCTTATAAATAATTATGAATCTCGGTAAAAGTCTTATAAATTATTGGGAATCTCGGTAAAAGTCTTATAAATTATTGGGAATCTCGGTAAAAGTCTTATAAATTATTAAGAATATCGGTAAAAGTCTTATAAATTATTAAGAATATCGGTAAAAGTCTTATAAATTATTGGCAATCTCAGTAAAAGTGAGATAAATTAATGGGAAATCTCAGAAAAAGTGAGATAAATTAATGGGAAATCTCAGAAAAAGTGGATAAATTAATAGGGAATCTCAGAAAAAGTGTGATAAATTAATGGGAAATCTCAGAAAAAGTGTGATAAATTAATGGGAAATCTCAGAAAAAGTTGATAAATTAATGGGAAATCTCAGAAAAAGTGGATAAATTAATAGGAAATCTCAGGAAAGCGTGATAAATTAATGGGAAATCTCAGAAAAAGTGTGATAAATTAATAGGAAATCTCAGGAAAAGCGTGATAAATTAATGGGAAATCTCAGTAAAAAAGTGATAAATTAATGGGAAATCTCAGAAAGAGTGTGATAAATTAATGGGAAATATCAGGAAAAGTGTGATAAATTAATAGGAAATCTCAGAAAAAGTGAGATAAATTAATGGGAAATCTCAGAAAAAGTGGATAAATTAATATGAAATCTCAGGAAAAGCGTGATAAATTAATGGGAAATCTCAGAAAAAGTGTGATAAATTAATAGGAAATCTCAGGAAAAGCGTGATAAATTAATGGGAAATCTCAGTAAAAAAGTGATAAATTAATGGGAAATCTCAGAAAGAGTGTGATAAATTAATGGGAAATATCAGGAAAAGTGTGATAAATTAATGGGAAATCTCAGAAAAAGTGGATAAATTAATAGGAAATCTCAGGAAAAGCGTGATAAATTAATGGGAAATCTCAGAAAAAGTGTGATAAATTAATGGGAAATCTCAGGAAAAGCGTGATAAATTAATGGGAAATCTCAGAAAAAGTGTGATAAATTAATAGGAAATCTCAGAAAAAGTGAGATAAATTAATGGGAAATCTCAGAAAAAGTGGATAAATTAATAGGAAATCTCAGGAAAAGCGTGATAAATTAATGGGAAATCTCAGAAAAAGTGTGATAAATTAATAGGAAATCTCAGGAAAAGCGTGATAAATTAATGGGAAATCTCAGTAAAAAAGTGATAAATTAATGGGAAATCTCAGAAAGAGTGTGATAAATTAATGGGAAATATCAGGAAAAGTGTGATAAATTAATGGGAAATCTCAGAAAAAGTGGATAAATTAATAGGAAATCTCAGGAAAAGCGTGATAAATTAATGGGAAATCTCAGAAAAAGTGTGATAAATTAATGAGAAATCTCAGAAAAAGTTGATAAATTAATGGGAAATCTCAGAAAAAGTGGATAAATTAATAGGAAATCTCAGGAAAGCGTGATAAATTAATGGGAAATCTCAGAAAAAGTGTGATAAATTAATAGGAAATCTCAGGAAAAGCGTGATAAATTAATGGGAAATCTCAGTAAAAAAGTGATAAATTAATGGGAAATCTCAGAAAGAGTGTGATAAATTAATGGGAAATATCAGGAAAAGTGTGATAAATTAATAGGAAATCTCAGAAAAAGTGAGATAAATTAATGGGAAATCTCAGAAAAAGTGGATAAATTAATAGGAAATCTCAGGAAAAGCGTGATAAATTAATGGGAAATCTCAGAAAAAGTGTGATAAATTAATAGGAAATCTCAGGAAAAGCATGATAAATTAATGGGAAATCTCAGTAAAAAAGTGATAAATTAATGGGAAATCTCAGAAAGAGTGTGATAAATTAATGGGAAATATCAGGAAAAGTGTGATAAATTAATGGGAAATCTCAGAAAAAGTGGATAAATTAATAGGAAATCTCAGGAAAAGCGTGATAAATTAATGGGAAATCTCAGAAAAAGTGTGATAAATTAATGGGAAATCTCAGGAAAAGCGTGATAAATTAATGGGAAATCTCAGAAAAAGTGTGATAAATTAATAGGAAATCTCAGAAAAAGTGAGATAAATTAATGGGAAATCTCAGAAAAAGTGGATAAATTAATAGGAAATCTCAGGAAAAGCGTGATAAATTAATGGGAAATCTCAGAAAAAGTGTGATAAATTAATAGGAAATCTCAGGAAAAGCGTGATAAATTAATGGGAAATCTCAGTAAAAAAGTGATAAATTAATGGGAAATCTCAGAAAGAGTGTGATAAATTAATGGGAAATATCAGGAAAAGTGTGATAAATTAATGGGAAATCTCAGAAAAAGTGGATAAATTAATAGGAAATCTCAGGAAAAGCGTGATAAATTAATGGGAAATCTCAGAAAAAGTGTGATAAATTAATAGGGAATCTCAGAAAAAGTGTGATAAATTAATGGGAAATCTCAGAAAAAGTGTGATAAATTAATAGGAAATCTCAGAAAAAGTGAGATAAATTAATGGGAAATCTCAGAAAAAGTGGATAAATTAATAGGAAATCTCAGGAAAAGCGTGATAAATTAATGGGAAATCTCAGAAAAAGTGTGATAAATTAATAGGAAATCTCAGGAAAAGCGTGATAAATTAATGGGAAATCTCAGTAAAAAAGTGATAAATTAATGGGAAATCTCAGAAAGAGTGTGATAAATTAATGGGAAATATCAGGAAAAGTGTGATAAATTAATGGGAAATCTCAGAAAAAGTGGATAAATTAATAGGAAATCTCAGGAAAAGCGTGATAAATTAATGGGAAATATCGGAAAAAGTGTGATAAATTATATAGGAAATCTCAGAAAAAGTGAGATACATTAATGGGAAATCTCAGTAAAAGTGTGATAAATTAATGGGAAATCTCAGAAAAAGTGTGATAAATTAATGGGAAATATCGGAAAAAGTGTGATAAATGAATGGGAAATCTCAATACAAATGTGAGAAATGAATGAAAACCGCAGAATCAGTAATCGACGGCGTAAATATTTCCTAGAGAATGTACCTCTTTCGTTCCACACTTTAAGTTTTAAATTTAAATTCGTTATTCTTATTTCTACACTCTTCTTGCGCTCAAAATAAGTTGGGTAATTTTTAAAATCAATATTTAACAAGTAACAAGATCAAGCGAAAATATGTTGAAAATAAAAATAAATTAATAAAAATTAATAAATTCAAGAAAATTTTATAAATTAATTTATCGCGTTTCGTTTATCTCTAAATAGCGTTACATTACATTTCATTTACTCATTAGCTATTTTAAACCCTAGCCATAGACTTTACATTAAAGTTACATGTAGATAAAGACAAAGAAATTTTAGGTGTAAATGCTATATTGAACGAGATACGTTAAAACTACACTATAAGATACTACACTTTTATGCTAGCCAAACTATGAAGAAACTTATTAAATTTCCAAAAAAATAATATATTCGAAATCATTCTTACGAAAATGAATGTCCAAAATTATTACGAAATTTAAAAGAAGACACCTTTTTTGTACAAAACTAAATTTGACTTAATTTAATCTTTTCAGAACATAAATAGAAAAGAAAAGTATTGATAAAATTTAAAATTTTTTGGATAAATTTAACATTAGTCCGGACCAAAGATAAAATTTATTTCGAGTCTATTAGTACTCGCTTTGATCAGCTCGGTTCTACAGTTTTATAAATTTGTTCTAACAGCACTTCCTTTTTGTAAACTGAGGCCCAAGTTTAATAAACAGCCGAATCCCCGTCAGAATAACAACAAACGAAAACGCTAATAATAATTTAAATAAATATCCTCCTCCATCGTACATCACGACTACAAAACACGGCGACAACTTTTAATTGATTATGAGGTGGCGTTTTCCTGGTCAAACACGTACAGCGCGAAAAATAGCCCGTAACGGGACACAGATCTATGGACGCCCCGCGCTATGATTACAATGGTCAAGTATCGCGGACTGATTGTTAAAACTGGCCTCCCTCCTCTGGTTCCATTGTTTCGTATTCCTTTTGAGGATCTTCCAAAATAGTTCTGGATTGAGTCGCTCATTTCGCGAAAGCGAGAGCGTTTTCAGCGAATGTGGGTCAGCCGATCGACGCCCAATTTTCAACTAAATAACATCGGAGAAATCAGCCACGGCGAATAGTTTAGTGACTGTTTACTGTTACGTACTTCTTAGGTATCGCCCTCAGCTGTTAGGAACGTAAATATAGAAACAGGATTGAAACAATGAAATTAAAACAGTGGGGGTCAGTGATTTGACGACTTTCCGGTGTTCAAAAAATACAATGCTTACAAAGAAAAACCAACTTTCATTTTGAATATTTTGGGTGGAATTTATCGAAGATAATTCAAATATCAACTTTTTAAAGCTATGATTATATTTAGATTAATTTACATATTTCGATATTGGATTAAAAATTGACTGATTGGCATCACTAACGAGGAGACTACCCGAGGTGATAATCACCGATTTTGTTGAAACTAGGTGGGTACGTAGACTTTATGGTAACAAAACATTTCACCAAGGGAAAAGTTGCAATGGGCATTAGTTTTGCCATGGCAACCGAAAATGTTTTTGACGACTCGGTATGTATATTTTCCCATTGAAAATGACATGGGAATCTGAGCACTTCTAAAAAATAATAATAATAATTTTAATTAAAATTATTAATTTTGATCAAATTCAAACAACTAACTTATATTTTATTAATTTTGATAAAATTCATTTATTACCGTTGATTTGGCGATTAGTTGGTAAATACAACTTTTTATTTTTATATTTCGCTTTTCTCCATTTTTACCGATTCTGATCAAATTTGATCAAATTAACCAAAATTAATCAAAATATCATAAAATTAATTTCATTTGTCAATTTTGATATTTTTTTTTGTTTTGAAAATTTTCACAGGGACCCTTAGAAGCGCTCAGATTCCCATGTTATTTTCATTGAGAAAATATACGTACTGTGTTGTCAAAAACATTTTCGGTTGCCATGACAAAACTAATGTCCATTGCAACTTTTCCCTTGGTGAAATTTCATGTTACCATAAGGTCTACATACCCACCTAGTTTCAACAAAATCGGTGATTATCACCTCGGGTAGTCTCCTCGTAAGATCATAAGACTATCAAAGCCCCCTGAGTTTGAATTGGGCATAATGGCGCGTGTATTCAGAACTAGACAAGCGCGGGAGGAAAAGAAATAGAAACTACGCTACCTGGCGGATAAAAAGAGCAAATCCTTTAAACCGTACTACCTCGTTTCAAACTTTATAGTCTTATCCTAAGATTTATAGCATATTTATAAATTCATTTATAAATTTATTCAATGAATTTATGAAAAATGTTTCTGAAGTAAGGCCAATTCAAAGCAAATCAAATTTAATGTAAAAATTACAGAATAAAAAGAAAAGTAATTTAAGAAATAAAATAAAACGTTTGAAAAAATGTAATAAAATAAAAGTCCATCTTTTAAAGCCAAATGAAAGGAACTCAGTGAAACTGGAAGTTAAGTTTTTGTTACAGGATTTCATTGGGAATGTGGCATTGACCTATGACCGTTAAGTTATTTTTTTATCATTTTACCATGTTCAGTTTTACAAAATTTTATATAGATAGCCTTGCCACCAGTTCGCAATGATTATAAAAAAATAATAATATTATCGTTTTTCCTTTAAATGACTAATTTTACTTTATTTACTTTAATTACCAATTAAGCACCACAAGCTTAAACGTGACAGTGTAGTTTTTCCAAGGGTAAAAATCTAAACGTTTGCGATCACAGTCGTAATTAAGTATTTAAAATTAAGTTGCACTTTTTCAAAAAATAATTTTTCCAAAAAAATTTAAATTATACTTATAAGATAGGCCTCTGATTAGATTTATTCTTGATAAAAGAAATTCAGTTCAAATTAGGTGAAAAAAAGACCAAAATTCAATGAAAAATAAAAATAAAAATAAAAATAAAATAAATGAAAAACTGGAGCAAATTATTTGGAAATATGGGAGGTGCCAGTTTTTCATTTAAAAAAAAATCGTAAACAAAACTATAAGCCCAACGGTGATGTAATTTATTGACAGTTTTAGGTCAATCGTCTATAGCAACTTTCATTCATTTATAATATCAATTATATTTTCTAAACAATGAAAATAAATTATTAGATTATTTTTCTCCTACAAGTTCATGATCGAAAATGAATACTTCCCACCGGCGGAACGCGAATAAAATAAACTGAAAACTTTAATTGACAAAATAATAAAATTCCCATTAAACGATCTTATTTTTGATTGTCAGTAAGTTTCGGTCGAAGCCCCACCTTTGGCCGAATTCTTCCTACGCGGTCGTGAATTAATGACCAATTTAAAGTTAACCATTTCCGTGGCCAAAGGCTATGACTATATTTTTTGGGGTTAAGTATGCTTGTCTATATAAATTTCTGATTTATGATTTAATTTTTTATACCCTTTACGTGACAAAATATGATCTTTTTAATATTAAAATGTTTATTTTTTTTTCGGCTCGTGCTCCAAATAAATTGCCTGTCTCAAAATCCGCGAGAAGTTACGTCATTTCAAAAAGTAATTGTAGCGATTACTTTACGGCTTGGGGAAATTTAGGTTAATGACAAGATTAATCCACCCAAGATTACCGGAAGTCATATTTTCTAAAACACTAACAATAAATTTAAAAAGTGAAACGCGAATTTTCACTGATTTTGATGGGCTAACACTCCGTCGTGTTGGCTATGGCAACCGCTTTAAGCGAAATATTTTTATATAGCAGAAAAAGCGTAATCCTGTGACGTCAAGGTGCCATTCGTTTATACGATTAAGTTGGTCAACTATTTTTGACCTCTTCTACTTTACACTTTAGAGCGTCATCTAGCAGTTCGAATCGGGACTAAGTTATTGCTTTCAATTAATTTTATGCAGCGATTTTGTGACAAAAATTCAGACTAAATGAAGACGATTTCGTGGCTGCAAACGGTATAGTAATACAGGGTGTCTTCATTTGATCGGCCCAGGCATTTTTGTCAAAAACTATACTTTCTTGAAATGTTAAATTTTCAGTATGTACTCTCTCGGGGGAGATCATTGTTGTGAAATTTTTCACGGTTTTAGAAGTGTTAGTTTTTGAACGCTACGTCGTAGACGAAAAGTTTCAATAAGCAAGTTGTAGAGCATACTCGAAAACCTATAATGGAATTGGTATGCTGAAAATCGGACATTTCGTCACTGAAATAATTGGTCATGAAAAACAAACAAAATTTAAACTTTTCGTCTACCACGTAGCGTTCAAAAAATATCACTTCTAAAACCGTGAAAAATTTCACGATTTTTCTGAAATTTACAAAAAAATAACGATCTCCCTCGAGAGAGTACATACTTAAAATTTCACTTTTCTAGAATGTATAGTTTTTGAGAAAAATGCCTGGGCCGATCAAATGAAGACACCCTGTATAGGAAAACGTGATGCATCAATTTGGATAACAATTATAAATATTTGAAATTTAGTTTATTTTTCAAAATTATTTAAAACATTTCGAAAATTAATTGGTACGTTTTTTTAACCTAATGGAAAAACATTTCAACTAGCTGCATTGAATTCACTAGCACCATAAGTTACATAATAACAATAAGTAAGTCAATTAGGAAAAATTATCACCGAACTGATTTTTAGAGCCATTGCGCAATCTAGGTTTAGTTATCAGCACAGAACCCCCTAGTGTCTATATATGCCTAAGGCAAATATACTATTACCAAGGACGATAACATTCTACTCAGTTCGAGTGCAAGTCTAAGTCGGAGCTTGGCGAGAATGTCAGTTTGGAAAAATGTTCGGAAAGGAAATTAGCATTAAAACAATAGGAAGTGTCACACTTATTGTGAATACGTTACTTATGCTAGCCCTCCGTAAGAATGAAAAATGAAATATTTCAATGGAATTTTTAAGAAAAGAATAAAATTATTTACCCATTACAAAGGTCAAAATATTAACAGAAGACATATTTAATTGCGAAGGGGTGCAATAGAAAACGTTTTAAACTTTAAACACACTATTTTTCTGGGTAATCAATCAAGTTAAAACACATGTAAAAAACGGTTAAAAATTCACAATAAAATGTATTTAAAAAAATTACGAGTCGTAAATTTTCCCGAAGAAGAAGGAACAGTTCCTTCAAAACTTCGTATTTTCAAATAAATTTCATTGTTAATTTTAAACCGTTTTTTTAAGTGTCATTTTTAATTTCACCGCAAAATCCCAACTATATTTACTCTGTGACTTTTAAATTTTTTTAGTCTATTTATAAAACATCGTAAAATGGATTGAAAATGTAAATTAATATAATATTATCTACCCAGGAAACGAATTTTTCGTTTGTTAATTGCTTTAAAGGAAGTGTTTCTCAACCTTAAATTATTGCCTTCAATATACGACTTGTAAAATAAGTACTCTTATCTTTAATTTCGCGCGCGACCATCCTGCTGTAGCTCGCGATATATCAGTCACACGTCACGAGGTCACAACCCTCTTTAAAATTCCGATGGAATTAAGTCGTTTTTTCGAAACAAATTTGAAAAACAAATCTTTTATTCAAACTTATAAATAAAATCAGGGGAATTTTAAAATCCACAAATTATTAATAAAAACGCGGTAAGCTTCAGTGCAAGTTATTGAAAAATGGTTCAGTTGAGGAAAAAAAATTATAAACTTAAATTTAGTAGATTTAAAACCAACTTTATTCTCAAAGCTTTGGAAATATTTTATAGCCTGTCAAAAGGATGATACAACGATAACGTGTTAGATACTTTCCTCATATCATAAACCTCTGTTACAACATATCCTTAAAATATTCAATTTTTGATTTGTAAGTGTTCGAGAAAATATTTCGATCGCTCCAGCGAATCGATCAGAAATTGAAAATGTTTCGATTTAAAATGTCTGTTGTTATCTTTCTAATTTAGAGACAAAAGAATAAAAATCGACCAATGAAATCTATTAATTTTTGGCTAATTTGTGTTAAACAAACGAATATTGTTTTAGAAAACTACGGTTTATTTCAAATAATTGGCTATATAATTACGTTTACAAAGAAATCTAGAAAACCCAGGTACATAAAGAAGATAAAATAATTTTCAAGGGTTAAGCCGAACACTTCTCGCCTCTCGCGCGTGATACCTCAAGATCACAATCCGCGCCAAATTGCCGGGCCACCAAAAAAAATCAGAGCATAATAAGTTTCTAAACATGATATCTCCATCTATTTCGACAATGGCCGCAAAAAGAGCCTTTGAAAACCCGCAATCCGTAACCATATTCGACCCCCAAAACACTTTGTACCCCTCATTTTGGGTGCTCACTGACTGGCACCGACTCGACCACGCCTCTGCACTAAATGATTGCGAACCCGAAGTGATAGAAAGCACACGACTACGATCAAGAAAATTTCGCATTTATTTCGACGTAACCACCGACAAAAAATAAAAGAAATAATGTAAGGTGTTTACCTTGATATAGAGGTGTTGCAGCCTAAATATGTCAATTATTTACCTCGGTTCGAAACGGGTAAGAAAATAACTAAGAATTCTAATTGAAAATTTATTAAATATTCTAGGGTATTTTCGAAAAAAAATACATTTATTTGGTTTTTTTTTAAATCAAACATTTTCCAAAAAAAATCTAAACATTTTCTAAAAACAATCTAAACATTTTCTAAAAAAATATTTAAACATTTTCTAAAACCTTCTTTGAATTTTTTACCTTGATATAGAGGAGTTGCAGCCTAAATATGTCAATTATTTACCTCGACTCGAAACGGGTAAGAAAATAACTAAGAATTCTAATTGAAAATTTATTAAAAATTCTAAGATAATTTCTAAAAAAGTACATTTCTTTATTTTTTTAAATTTTTAACCGTTTTCTTAAAAAAATTCATTTTAAGAATAATTAGAAACATTTCTAAGCTTTTTTAAGACCTCTTGTAAAACAAACTTTCTAAAAACAATTTAAACATTTACTAAAAAAAGTCCAAACCTTTTCTAAAAAAATCTACACATTTTAAAAAAAAAATCTAAACATTTTCTAAAACATTCTTTGCATTTTTTACCTTGATATATAATTGTTGCAACATAAATGTCAAATATTTTCCTCAATTCGAACCGGGTAAGAATTGAGAAATTTTCTTGAAAAATAAAGAATACATTTCAAAAAAAAATTGCAAATTTTAAGTTTAGAAAAAAACATTCCGTTTTCTTAAAAAATCCTTGGTTTTTCCAAATATTCTAAGTATTTTCTAAGAAATTTCTTAGTTTTTGCTAAAACATTTCTAAATAATTTCCAAACCAAATTAGAGAAAAATTCATAAGCTTTTCTAAAACATTTCTAAATAATTTCTAAACCATATTAGAGAAAAATTCACAAACTTTTCTAAAATAATTTCTAAACCATATTAGAGAAAAATTCACAAACTTTTCTAAAATAATTCTTAATACATTGGTCTAGACATACAAAATTAATAAAACACATAAAACATAAATATAGAATTGAAAATGTTAAAATGTTGATAAAAACTGTCTCGCCTATAAATAAACAACTAATTACCACATCGTCGTGGGGGTTCAGAAATCGAAACACTTATCCAGACTCCTAATAAGTTCTAAAATAAAATCACACTTAAGACAAAGAGCACCGGCTCTAGTTTCGTTTACCCTCCCATCTTGAAGTCATCGTACGAGACCACGAGAGAACGGACGGGTGGCTGGAATTTGACCCACAACAATTTGATCCGATTATATCCATGAGATCGGCACCCAGCCGAAGCCAAAAATCTCCTTTTCCAGCAAAACTAGATTAGTTCCCATCCCCGTCCTAATCTCAGCTATTTAAGGAAATCCACCCAAAATAACCATCCGGCCCTGGGAAAATAGAATATTTCTTATTTAGAGCTCTATTTGGATCAGTTTCGTTCAACAGAAAAGGACGTCATTTAAAATTGTAGCTCCTGAGATTTAGAATTATTTTGGAACATATAATTATTTTGTTTTGTAATAATGTTGATTATAGTCGTCCAGTGTTGTGTTTTGTTAATATACTCGACACCCCGTTTGTCGGCTTTCCCGCAAGGAGGTCCAGCCGAATCGTGTGATAGTTTATTGCCCCGACATGTAGGCACGATATCAAGCGACCCCCGGGACAACCCATACAGTTTCATAGCCCATGGATATAGTTTCGATCAAGACACCGGAGACATAGCAGGTATTTTTTATTTTATTTTCAAAATCACAAAGTCGCATTTACTTATGCTGCACTACTAATCGGGCCCATGAACAAATGAATATTCATTTTCCCACCGGACCCACTGCCCAACTTGAGGTCCCTTTTACACCAGGGAGGAGCCAAGCTCACAGGATTATTTACATTTTATTACAAATATATATAAAAATGGAATAAAATAAAATTAATAATAAAAGAGATATGTACAAGATATTTAAAAAGATTATTTCAAAAAACCTTAGATTAAGTTTGAATTTGAATCTATTTTCCGCGTGGTTCTATCTGACCTTATACATATTTGCCAAGGGAGAAGATCCTGCCACAGGGGTAATGCCATTAGAGGTTGATTTTTAAATACCCGAAATCTTACCAGATGACGCTATTAATGTATATTTTAATTTATCCAACAAATTATTTGGCCTATATTTTCGCTAATTTTTACTTAAGTTTTTACTGTAGTTTTACAAAATATATCGCTCAAAAAATTATTTTTTTTTGCAATAAATTAGTAAGTATATATTCAATTTCCACTAACAACTTTAAATCAGCACCATCTTGTATAGATAAAAACATTAAAATCGAACCTCTAAGGTCTGTTATATAAAAATTAAATGAAGAGAACACCAGTCCTCAAAACTAAAACATACAATTTTATTTATTTTAAATAAAATACTTTTTCTACTTAAATCGGTAAATTTCAAATCACTATGAAACATTTTTAAAACCAGATTTGTTTAGATTAAATGTATCGAAATTATTTAACGAAAAACTATTAAAACAAGATTGGCATAAATTAGGTGTATCGAAAATACTTCACGGAAAAACGAATAAAACAAGATTGGCATAAATTAAGTGTATCGAAAATACTTCACGAAAAACGAATAAAACAAGATTGGCATAAATTAAGTGTATCGAAAATACTTCACGAAAAACGAATAAAACAAGATTGTTTTAAATTAAATGTATCGAAAATATTTCGCGAAAAACGAATAAAACAAGATTGGCATAAATTAAGTGTATCGAAAATACTTCACGAAAAACGAATAAAAAAAGATTGTCTTAAATTAAATGTATCGAAAATATTTCGCGAAAAAAACAAGATTGACATAAATTAAACTTATCGAAAATACTTCACAAAAAACGAATAAAACAAGATTGGCATAAATTAAACTTATCGAAAATACTTCACGAAAAACGAATAAAACAAGATTGGCATAAATTAAACTTATCGAAAATACTTCACGAAAAACGAATAAAACAAGATTGGCATAAATTAAACTTATCGAAAATACTTCACGAAAAACGAATAAAACAAGATTGGCATAAATTAAACTTATCGAAAATACTTCACGAAAAACGAATAAAACAAGATTGGCATAAATTAAACTTATCGAAAATATTTCGCGAAAAAAACAAGATTGACATAAATTAAACTTATCGAAAATACTTCACGAAAAACGAATAAAACAAGATTGGCATAAATTAAATATATCGAAAATATTTCGCGAAAAACGTTATTTTTTATAGAAGAGTTACAAAAACCCCACTTTCCCCGATTAGCCTCATTATTAATCTCGTTAATTCACTTTCAATTGAAAACGCGGAAGAAAGTTTTGTCTGCGCTTTTTTTGGAGGTTAGAAGTCGCTTAGAAATTCGTCGCACGATCGTAACATTAATCAGACGGTATTTCCGACGGGGAAATCGTTCCCAAAAACTGCCTCGATCCACTTGTATCTTTTTCTAGAGATATTTTAAAGGTCGAGTTTTGAAAAATAACATTTGAGAAATATTTAAATTGGGCGGTCTTTTATAGAGTGAGATTTTAACGAGTTTAAGTACAGAAGCAATTAAAAAAAGCGTAGCTCGTTATAATGGCACAAAATATAAATCAATTTTAATTGGGTTGGGTAAAGGTTAAAAGAAATTTTAATAACTTTTGTATAAAATTAATAAATGAAATTGAATACGTTTATTATGTTTTGAAATATATCCTTAGCTTAGTGCAACTATATACTATTTGAAAATCTTCATTTTTGGGAAAATTATTTTGTCTGATTTTGTTCTTTTAATTCATAATTTGGTTATCCAAGATTTAACATATTTTTTTTCCAAAATATTGTAACTCGTACATACAATGTAGTGCTATACATATTTAGCAAAAACATGGTAACTTGAAATAGTTTATATCGATATTATTTGGTAATTTATCTTGTAGACTAAAATTGCATTGTTATTATAAGCTTTACATTAATTTTTAGTAAAGTATGAAAAAGTTTCTAATATAGGTAATTCGAAAATTGTAGGAAAAATTATAAAATTGTACAATCCAAAAATTTAAAAAAAATAAACTCAATTTCGTACCCTAGAATCAACTAAGTTGCCTTTTTATATGCAAATGTCTGAGTTAGTATATTTTGTCTTATACCCATTTATAATAATTATCCATGTTAATGTTTTAAAAGATAATTTTGCTGCAATGGATAATTATGAAATAAAAAATATTAAAAAAAATCAAATTAAAAGTAGTATTGTTCAATTTCTTAAAAATGTTGAACCTCCTAAAAACCAGTACAAACAGGTCTTATAAGTAAAGTTCATTTTCACATTTCTAAAATGTCAACCGGTGAAAAAATTTAGAAAAAGTTCCAATTTATATACGCCTACAATAGAATGGGTTTCATAAAAAAACCCGGCCAAATTAAACTCACAACCGTGAAATCAAACGCGTAATTTCACGACTTGTCATTTGAAAGCGCGAAATTTATAATTGAAAAGGTGTGACCAATTTTTGAGAGTGGAACCACCGACGAAGAAATGAAACTACTATTATAAAATAAACTGTACTAATAATAGTGTGGAGGTTTTTCCTTAAATATTTAAAATATAAAAGGTTAGCCATCTATTTAAACAAAATCTCGAAAATTATAGCTCTTAAATTCGAGCTCTTTTGATCAATTTCATAAGTGTGAATAGATTGAAAAGAAGAATCTTTAAATATAGTTCAGTCCAAAATATTCACATTCAAGGGGGTCATTTATAAACGAACACCTATTTCTATCAATACATAAATGGTTATTTTTTAATACATTTTATCCTCCTGCACTTTTATTGGAAAATACTGGGGATACCGTCAAAAGCGAATAATATTTTCATCTTACATACTGCTAATGTTACATTATTATAATTATTATAATATTATTAATATATATTACATACAAGGTGTCATTATAGTGATTTCTAACAGTGGCGTAGACAGAAATTTATCAAGAGGGGGTGGCAATGGAAAATTTGCATGTTTCATTTTTATGGCTTAAAATGGATAATTCTTTTACAAGAGTATATTTTACACACACACACACACATATATATATATATATATATATATAACTTAAAAATATATACACAACTTAAAAATATATACACAACTAAATATATATACAACTTAAAATAAAGAATCCTTCTAAGTCGTAATATATATATATTACGACTTAGAAGGATTCTTTACTTTTGATATTACTTGAAATAAATGGTATAATATTTTTTAAGTTGTACGCGTTAACAAGTTTATAATAATCGAAGTAGCTAAATTGCTATTTTATCGTTTTTCAACGTTAAATAATGTGTTCCTTTAATGTGGGGTGAGATTGATAAAACTTAAGACTGTTTATTAAGTGGTTTTAAGGCATTATTTTTCATGCTTAATTAAACGCCTGAGGTGGTGTGTGACACGTATTTTTTGCCCATATTTCGATCCCAAATACCTGTTGCGATAGTTTAAGCCGTAACGGCTTTATAATGAAACGATCTAAATGAAGGTTAGGCCTATTGTGATTATTATAATTACGATTAATGTAACTTATATGCGTAATAATTGGTTGTAGTATCTGCTGGCTTCAGGGTTATGCGTGTATTATTGCTTTTTAAAATATCGGTCATTTTGGGTTGGGTACAGTTCAACATTGACGTATAAAAAAGTGGTTGCATAAAATGCTACTTTTTAAAACGCCTAATTTGAATACAATACGGTCGCTATTTTCACGACTTTTACGCAACTTTGAATAAAACGGGAAACTTTGCTCAACCCCAGGTTGTGCCGCCATCTAGCGAACGATGTTTCAAACTAACATTTCTTTGACGAAATAACCCTGGGGGAGTATCGATCGGGCGGAGATTTAGGGATATAGGAGTGTGTGTGGTCACTGTGGTGTTGAATTTTCTTAATCCAATGTGAGGCTAGCGGCAGAGATTTACCGCGTCCAAGGCCTAATGTTTCAACTTCCATTATTAAAAATATTCAATTCACAAATAATTTTATTCCAAAACATTGTTAAATCGAAAATATCAAAGTCCAACTCTCGGAAACTAACCCAGTTCTTTTCTCCATAATAAATAAATTAAGCTAGGCCTAAATTCCTGGGTTCGTTGATTGCGAGCTAACTCAGCGAAGAAAATCGAAAAATTCGCGAATGAGAGCGAAATTGCGCCACGTGTCTACACCAAGGAGATTCGGAGAATAAGGCTTTCGCGCTGTATAAAATCATCCTTGGAAAACCTACTTACGGCTTGTTGAAGAAAACATAGTCCCCCCCCCCCTGCATGACCACTTGCGTTGCCCTTTAACTGAAGCCTTAGGGCCGCTGAAGCCACACCCTCGGAGTCTGGGTTATTTTCGTCATCTCTAAATGATGCAGACACTTAGGGTAAAATAAGAGTATAGTTGCCTAAGCGGAATAGAGATGGCGCCATACCAATTGTACCCCGACACCAAAGGCATCGCTTCAACCATTGATGAAACTGAAATCAAAACCCGAATCCCTACTCTTGCTGGCTTTATTTCTCCAAAAAGCAATGAACTTTGTTTAGGGTCAAAAAGTGGGACCATGGACGTAAAATGCTTTATATTACGTCCGTGGTGGGACCGTGGGAGTGGCCTTTTCGAACCAACCACGACCGGCAACACTGATTTCACGGTGGTTTGTTATTGCATGGACCAAGAATCTAAGGGGACTCGTTGTGCCCGATATTTTGACACGGTACGCCTGGCCTAAATCAGATGGCTTACTGAGTTCCTCAAGAACTCTGTTCAGCTATCACTACGAGAATCTTAGTCGGGGCTTAGGCAACAGTACGTGGAGGAAAGTTAGGTTAGGCTTAGTTGGTCTACAAAGAACTAAAATTATCCGTGATTTCCTATTCTCAGTATTATTGAGTCCCCTTAGATTATTGGTCCATGAGTATTGGCAGTATATTTTCTTTGCAGTGGTTTCTTACTGTTTGGATTTTCACGTTTCTGGTCTCGCCGTAGCGTCATTCAACGAAATCACCCGCTTTAAGAGCAGATGACCCTACGGCACAATTAGACAGGTTAAGCCACCGCCCGAAAACGTGTATGGGGAACTTGTAGGCTTGTAGACGTACCTTTGTGTGTACAGCCTGCACCTTCTAGAAGTTCCCTCTACACCTTTTTTTGGACATTTTCTGTTGCTGTCTTAAAGTTAACTACTTTTGGAGCAGTTGGAGCAGCCCTCGAAAAAGCGCCATTAGTTCTTGAACTCCGAAAAAGGACTACTGGCGACTAAATTTAGCAAAACTTGACAAGTCTGATTCTAGATAACGCTATCGCCCGCCACGTAAATGGGCTGCGTTCAGTAACTCTAAAAAAGCTCAGCGCTTTTTTACTGAACGGGTGTTTTTACTTCCGGTTTTGACAATCACCTGTAGATTTTTAAACACGTTAATATAAATAGTTTGAAATTTCTATTTCAGTTGACATTGGCGGCGCTACTTTCAAAGGATTCTTTGTGGCGGCGATAGATCCAAGGACGCAAAAAAGGATCGGATCCTTCATAAAGGTCAAGGGAACCGAAGTGATGCCTTGCGCCGCAATAACACACACGGACCCTTTCCCAAAATTACACGTGCGATTAATTTGGCAACCACCGACTAACGTTCCAGAAGGAGATGTCATTTTCGTGTAAGTTACGCGAATTCAATAATTTACTAATTAAACAAATTTTACATTTCTGCCACCCGTTTAAAAGAAGCTAGGTTTGATTGGCGATAGTTACGTTCAAAACAAGCAGACGATTTTTGATTTAGTTTTTACTCCCTTTAACCAGAATTTAGCTGAATCCGCGATGCGACACTACTTCTACACATAGAGGTGTATTTTTCACGAGCCAAATGAATTTAGTCAACTGGCTGAAATTATCACAGCAGAAGTCCATAATAACCCCTTCGATTAGAAGTATGAATGCTTAGTTAAATCCAGTAGCAACAGTTCTCCACTCTGGTACTATGTAACTCTGGTGGCCGAGTACTGATTTTTTTGTGCATTGTAATATTGCCCTATAAGCTACGAACTTAGGAAATATAGTACCATCTGCCTTAATATATCCGTCAACTAAATATGTGAAGAAATAGGAGATGACCTTTAAATGTTTTTCCGTAGAAACTTTCAGCTATGGTGCAGGGGGAATTTTGAACGAGCAGAGAGATTTTATATATTCAATTTCAATATACACCTGACCAAAATTTAACTTAGGTAGTTTTACGAACCTTGCACAAAGTCTATGGTTTATTCCTAGCTCCACCTTGTCGCGGGTTCAAATCCCAGCTCTGACGAGCCTGAAAATGTTTAATTTTTCAACAGGGTTCATACAATATTTCAAAAACCATTTTCCCTGATATTTCCATGTTTTCCAGGGTAATTTTGAATATTTTCCAGGTGTACTTTTTAAAACAATAGGGGTCTCTAAAATGTTAAAAGCATTACTGTTACACTTTCTAATATAATATATGAATTCAATACTAAGTAATAATTTCAGTAATACTACAACAAATTGCACATTTCCCTGATATTTCCCTGACTTTTTTGCTTAAAATTAATTTAACTGATATTTCCAGGTTTTCACTGATTTCCATGTTTGTATGAGCCCTGTTCAAAACTTTATTTTTGTGACATGATTAGAATTATAAATCTGTACATTAATGTTTAAATTTTCTCTAGTTACGAAGTTTCTTTCTATAAAAAATATGATCAGTTCGACGCCAGGATTCGAACCTACGCCTTTTCGTTAGACGAGATCTTAGTTTACCCTCAGTGGCGTAGCCAGAAATTCGTCAAAGTATGTGAATGTTAAGAGGGGGAGAAGGGGCGGAAATTTAGTACAGCCAAAGGTAGGCCCAAGGGGAGTATGGACCCGGTAACCCTCCTTGTCTACGCCACTGTTTACCCTATAACTATAATACAAACGGAAAATATGGCTTAAAAAGGCTTTGACTATGTATTAATAATAATAATAATAATTGTTTATTAAATTCTGAATGGTTGTACAGAAGGATAAATAAGGCTAAGTCATTTTTGACTTTTAAGCCTCAGCGCTGACAATGCGAGAGGAAACAAAAAACAAAAAAAGTACTTACAAATTACAAAAAATAAGAAAATACTCAATTATGTTACAGACAAGGAAAACAAGTTACAGGTTGGATTTTAGATTCCCTATGTTGGAGGCGTTTTCCTTATGAAGTTACATTTTGACCTCGAATTTAAAATTTTGCGCGCTCCTATGAAACCATTTTTTATACATAGAAATAGCTATACCACAATTCCCAGGTGCAATTTATTGCGTCAAAAGACGGGGATGGAAATTAGCTTTTATTTAACTCGATTTTATCATCATTTTCATAAGGAAAACGCTCTCCGATTCTTAGCGCTATTTCGATAACTACGGTTCATTTACTTCTGGTATTACCAAAGATAATACAAAATTAGATCCGAAATAACCACCTCGCGCGTTGTCATAGCGTTTACCCACTTCCTGCCCGTACTCCGAAAAAATTAGCTTCATAGTTCCCATGGTAACCAACTACAGATAAGACTACGGCCAACGTTGATGACGTGCTGTTCGCGCAACAGCGCGTCATCAAAGTTAGCCACAATAAGACTATGTGCCTGCACGATTTACGAACTTTGTATGGCAGCGACCGATGGAGGTCGATTTTTCGGAGGTCACGTGCCGGAAATAGGTAAACGCTTCGTTACAAAACCTACAATCGGAAAGCTCTCAGAATTCGAATCTAGGGTACGGAGCTCTTCATTATCTTTGGTATTACTTGCTAATTCTATCTTATAATTCTTTTCGCGACCGAAACGAGTCTAGGTGGCGTAACGGCGCTAGTTTCTACGAGGTGGCGTCTTAGATCCAGCGTCTGCTACAGAAAAATTAAAAAGTCATAAGAACGTTTTTTCTTAAATAATCTTATCAAAATATAAGCAAACGTTGCCAAAAATTTATTAAAATGCAAGTATCATTATTTTTAAAGTCAAATTTACGAATATGGATGAGGAAAAGCTAATAGCGTCTGCTTTATAGCTGCTACCTATATGTTTCAATGCCGAACCAAAGGGTGCGTAGCAATAGTTTTCGATTACGAAACTCGGTTGTTCGCTTTGGGCTATGGCTGCCATATTGAGGGCAGTTTTTTATCTGTAGGAAAAAAAAATTTGTGACGTCGACATACGTCACGCCGATACTACTCTATTGAAGCTTTCATGCTTACCTCCGGATGACGTCTGGTATTAAAGGGGCTCCAAAGTTCGGTGGCAAAATGTGTGTAAAGTCATTAAAGTGCGAAATTTACGGTTGACTCTGCCAAGGCCGAGTGAGGGGTTGGGGGGAATGAAAAGCATGCTCAATTTTCTTTTTTTTTGCCACCGAACTTTGGAGCCCCTTTAAAGATGACATCGTAAAACATCAAAAGCGGTCGGTATTTAACATGAATAATCATCCGTGTAACCATGAATGTATTCATCTCAACCATGAATATCGAATTATATCATTACCCTCTCTACCATCTGGGGCTTAGATGGGCGGTTCCTTTCTGCGTTTTACGTAATCACTTAAGCCAATCAGGAGACAGACATTTGTCATTGGCTCGATCCACAAAACGTTTCCGGGATTGCGCGATTTAACCGGTGAAGAAAATGACTAGTCATTCTTAGAAAAATACCTAGATTACCACTACAAAATCAATTGATTATCATAAATAAAGGAATTTGTTTTTCATATTCTTACCTATTTTCGTTCAATCAAATAGATGTGTATTAAAATTTTAGAAACAAAATTTAACGCTAAGCCTTGGCACTGAAAGTTAGTCAAGTTTCAAAACGTTGCCCTTCAATACAATTTTTGAGTGGCAGCGCGTGACCGACGTCATGATAGCTAAGCCCCTCCCATCCTAGCGACTGAGGTCAGAATACCTAATACAGTTCGATATTCATGGTTCGCTGCCTACGTTAAGGCGCAATTTTCAAATAACAGCACCCACAGATAAAAAATATCTCACAACTTAATGACTTAGCACTCAAGCTCGCACAGAAATGTTAATTTACGAATAACGATGAGGAAAAGAAAAACTAATAGCGTCTGCTTTAGCCACAACCTATCTAGGTTTCAATGGCGAACCAAAGGAGGAGTAGCAATAGTTTTTGTTGGCGAATTACTTCGCTTAAAGGGAGTATGAACTTCCATATTTATGGTGGATCAACGAATTTCCCATTTCAGCTACCAGGTTTAACAGAAGCTTAGATTATTGGCGCTAGTTACTCTTAAAGCAAGCTGTTTAAACAGACAATTTTTCGATTTAGTTCATATTCCCTTTAATGATGCAAAATGTAAAATTTACCTATTGATAAACCATATTTTGGCAATGAAATAGTTATACAAAATCAATATATGACGGTCTACTATCCAAAAATATTTTGAGAGGAGGTGCGAAACCAACATCATATAATAATGAAGCAAGCCCCACCTATCCTCGGGACTGAGAACTGACTACCTAATGCAGTTCAATATTCATGGTAGAAATGAATACCTTCATTCAATAGTAATAATAATCAGCTAGGCTAATACCGAAGGCACTACCCTAAGCACAAGTCATCTAGCGACTTTTAATGCCTTTTAATTCAAGTGGCCGGGTTACAATGCTTAGGAGGGTGGTGGAAAGCCCTTCATGCCAAGCAAGCCAACAGCTCCCTACACTTACTTTTACCATTAACCTAATAGAAGTTAAAAGGTGTGGATGCCACAAATTAGAATGAAATAAAGAAAATATTTTTTTTTTTTACAGGGCTACAGTTGTGAAGTCCTACGCTCGTTACTACACTGGAATGGTGGCTTCCATACCCGTTTACACAGAGCAATACGTAAAAAAGAAGAAATAAATTCATAATAACACGATTTTAACATAAAATCATGCAAAGTTGCCAATATAATACTCGTTAAACAGAAACTGGGTTTTTTAAAAACTCGCAAATTGCAACACTCCGAGAGTCTGAAAATGTCCCTTTTTATTTCAACTTAGAAATAGACATTTTCAACAATAGAAAAATAAGTGCCTTTAATAAAACATATTTGGGCGGTTGAACCTAATACGTCTCATCGTATTTTACATTGCTGATGCAATCATGTAGTGCCTTCAATTTTCCATCTACATCATTGTAGCCGTCAATGAGCACTGGCCTAAAAATAAATGTTGAGTTTTAAAATTAAAGATTGTGTGAAAACATCTTTAAAAAGGGTTTGAAAATCCCTTAAATTAAGCGAAACGTTGTGATTAAATGTTTTAGTGCCATTCTAATGATAAAAAGAGGGGCCAATTAAATGCATTTATTTATTTTTATCATACATAATGTAATAACTCGTAAGTATGCCATAGAAGTATTTTCTTTAATGAAACCTTGTTCATGGTATGTGACGTAAATTACATCTCTTCTAACTACGTGATGAAAAACAAGTCTTCAACTTGCGAAACAAGGTCTCTTTGAAATTTTTCAAGGAAATTTTATACATCGGTATACATACAAGTGATTATGTTATATATGTTTTTATTTTAAAGAGGCAAATTTGGACAGTTAAAATACCCAGTATCTAGTTTATTTTATCAAATAGGCGTGCAAACACCTAAAAGCTTAAAATATGACCTGGTTGCCCTTTTCGCTCATTTTTTAGGCTTAATGAATGTGATCACTGATTCCAAAATATAGTGGATGGCGTCGCGAGACAATGTTCTAAATGTAAAACAATAAGCAAAGTAAATAGCAGCGTCATCTTTCCAATTTGTACCTCAGTGACCACCTTTATTGAAAATGCAATATATGATACCTGTAGTCATTATTGATACAAAAGGCTTCAAGTTCTGATAGCTCTGGAAGCTCCGGTGCACTTGTCTAATTAAATTGATTGTTATTTAACATCACTTTTCATGTATAAAAAAATTCAATAAAATGTGTATACCTCCAAGTTCATCGTTTTTGGTGCAATTTTTAACTGTTGATGTAGCATCTTTAAATATTTATTCATATCTTCATCAGTACAATCGTCACATTTATACAAAATCTTCCGCAAAGATTCCCTTATAACTCGTATCAGAGGAAAAATCTTTGGCAGGAAGTCAAATGTTTCTCTTTGAGTTGGAAGCACTAAAGGTTTTTTATAAATGTATGAATGGCGATAGTTCAAACTATCCAACGCTAATCCCCTAAAATTGCAAACATTAAGAGTTATTACCATTTTAAGTGACAATGTAACGAAGATTTCTTACGTGTTATGGTTAAACACTCCCCATAAAAAATGAAGGTAGGGAAGAACCTTTCGATCCCCAAGGCTTACAACATTACTGTTTTCAAACCTTTTTTTTAAAGGCGAAAATGCAACAGGAAATTTAGAAACTGTGAAATTGGATGCAACGCTTTCCTGAACCGCTTCAATATCTGCTCGAAGTTCAGTAAGTCTTTCTAAATAAGCGTTTATTTTAGAGCTATCTACTTTAGATAGCTCCAAAAATAGAATGTTGGCAGAGTTGAGGAAAAGAAGGGCCTCAGATTTTTTGCAAATGTACCCTGTAAGTATTAAACATAAAATTTTCTAACAGAAAGTTCCAACCATAATAATAAAAATAGTAAATACCTTTGGCTTCACTAAACATTTTCTCCATTAGTACAATACTTTGGTGGGAACTGTTACTTAGATAAAAACTGAACTTGCTTGTCCAGTGTCTAAAAAGTAACTATAGTCAATAATTTGCCAAAAAGGAGTTTCTTTAAAAACCTTACTTATCTAGGCACTCCAAAATGTCTAGTAATGACCATGGCGGCTGCCTATAGACAGTACTTTCCCTAAGAATAATTACAAGAATAAGGGTTAATTAAAAATTTTCGATCACTCAACTTTAAGAGGAATAACATACCAAAATGGACCATTACAAGTGTTTTTCATTTTATCTTCCAAGTATCCCGAGAGATGATCTTTAATAACCCGATAAGCAATTCTCATTATACTGTCAATTTCGTCCTCGGGGCTCTTTTTCATTTGACTCAGCATTTTCTCTACAAGATATTTTGGTTAGCTTTCTTGTTTCAGATTTAACTTTATAGTTCTCAATTATACCGCCAGAAAGTCTCGGTGAGATAAAAGATTGTTTTTTTACAGAATCGGCTTTAATACTTTCAAGAAGCTCACTAGTTTGGAAACATCGAATACCGAGAGCTGTAGCACGATTCAAAAATGCAATATCATTGGATAGCAAAATAACTTTATCTTTATCCACTAAAGACAAAAATATATAAGTATATTACATGAAAAATAAGATATAGGTTGTTAATTTTGAGCATACATTTCCTCTGCAAGTGCAAACAGCAATAAGCAATGCGATCATCATTTTCTGACCAGTCTAAACCAGGTTGCTTCAAACAGTCTGTCTGAAAAATAACATTGATAAAAGTTAACGAATGTACAATAAAAACAAATAAAGTACTTACAAATTCAAATTCTTTCAGTATAATTATTTGTTTTTCTTTGGATATTTGTTTCTCTGCAGAGATTGGCTTCTCTTTGAAGATTTCACGAATATATCTGGTGGCCTCTCTCGCTTTGAATCGCAGCTCCTCCTAAAATATTACGATAAATTTCCAAGTGAAAGAACACAGTTAACTTTTAAACAAAATTACGTACGCTTTTGCTGTTATCTTTATCGACTTTTATTTTATCTAGTTCAGTTAAAACCACCCATGGAATGATTATTTTTGGAGGACCACAACCTGTTCAAAATAGAATGAAATACTATATTTAAATTGATATAGTTTTTAATTGAAATATAAAACATGCCTTGTAGATGTTTTTCTTTGAGCTCATCTATAAATTCTCTGTCATGTATAAGGACATTTGTGTCCACAACAATACGAAACGCTTCTTTTTGCTCTTCTTTGGGAACAACATCAACTATCTGGATACAGTAAAAAAACATCAGGCTTTGCCAAAACCTTAATTGCCGTAAATCTATTTTATAATATTACTAACATCAGTCATTTCAACATCTGTATTTAAGGAATTTTCCTCATCATCTGAGAAATTAAAATCAATGTCCATATCACTTAAGGGTTCATTATCATCTCTAAAAAGTTCTTCATTGCATATATCATTAAGTACATTGCCCACGGAAGAAGTTGAAGCTTTGAGAACACAGTCTTGTTTTAGAGGCGCAACAGCTGATGAAACTCCCTTAGATAATGTCGTTTTCAAAGGGGCATTTGTAATTGTTCTCCTCAATTGACTCATTTTAATGTCATTTAGTTTAGTGGAAATAACAGCTGGGTTTATAGAACTTCCCTGAATGTTTACCATCTTTCTATGTGTGACCAGTTTTCTTTTGGTAGAATCTTTTTGCCTTGGTTCTTTGGTAATCATATTTTTAATAGGTGTTACCAAAATTGGTTTTGTTGGTAGTTCGGTAAGAGCCTGAAATATTTTTACAATATATAAACAAATAGCGACAACCTTAAAATAATGGAAAAACTCACCCTTTTCCTCTTAAATGATGGATTCTTTATCACTTCAGGTTTGCTTATCGTTTCAGTTGATTCTTCATCTTTGTTTGATTTTGAAGAAAGCGATGATGATGACCTTGTTGAGCCCTGTTTAACACAAAATTAATAAGCAGGTTACGGGTGAGCCAAAAAATGCACAAGTGGAATGTGTTGAGTAAATAGTCTGTGGAAAATAACGTTACACTTCCACGTTTTAGAGCACAGACTTAACCAGTGTAATGTTAAAAAGAGTATATTAAAATATTTAATATTTATAGTAATAATAATTGATATTGTAATGAATGAAATATAATTGTCACTAAATCTTTTTGAAAAATTAAATAATAATACTAACTGATGGAGGCGATTTTAAAAGATTGTCCAATGTCCACACGGCATCACCCGTATGTCGATTCCAGTAATAGACCTTGTCAGGATAAGTGCTTGACAACTTTACTTCCCAACCATGTGGAAGTTCTGGTTTTGAACCCATAATAAAAATTTCATAACATTAATGAAACTACTTTTAAATTTCAAATTAACTTTAAACGGGAAATTAAGACTCGAGAAAAATAAAGCAGACGAACTTTTGACAGTCGAAAAATGAGATAATCCCATTGAATACAGGCTTGGAAATAAGCGGTGGTCACTGGGTCTAAAACCAGTTTATTAATTACTCGGACCAGTTTTTTTATTCAAAAGCTAGGAGTTCACTGGTCCAGTGTCCAGTTTATTAATTGAAAATTATCTACCGTATTATTAACCAACTGGTCTACGTGACCACTTAAAAAATTCAAGAGTTGGGAGTCACTGGCCAAATAGACCAGTTTAGAAATAAGCCTTATTTCCAAGCCTGATTGAATCTGCCTTCCACCATAGACAGTATATATCCCTAAGGGGACGAGAAGACGCTCTGATTTTTAGACCCCCACCACAGTCGCTTTGCGGCCAGCTGCAAGAGTTCGGGTCGATGCTAGGGCCCCAACCAAATAAAGACGGCCGTACTTTAAAAACGGGAACTTTCAAGGTCATTTGAAGCGCTTAGAAGCTTACGTGTTTCCCCCCCTCTTTCAATAACAGAGCGTCAGTGAGTGAAACAGCGACGTTAATGCAGTGGAAGGTAGGCGATTTCTCGTCCCCTTAGGGATATGTACTGTCTATGCTTCCACGAAACAAATTTTTCAAAAATGAGAACTCTATCATTTGTTGGTGGCGCCTTCCGCTGTTAGCGGTGAGAACTATATCCTATACAATTGGATTAATTGAAAGTGATAGATGGCGCCAGCCTTACAATGATAGAGATAACAGCTAAACGCGCAGACTCGAATTTTCAGAATTTGTAATTCTAGCAGTACTATTCCCAATTCAATGGATAATCCCATACCGGCTTGGAAATAAGGTTTATTTCTAAACTGGTCTATTTGGCTAGAGACTCCCAACTCTTGAATTATTTAACTGGTCACGTAGACCAGTTGGTTAATAATACGGTAGATAATTTTGAATTCATAAACTGGACACTGGACCAGTGACCACCACTTATTTCCAAGCCTGATCCCATATTCCCATAAATATCTGCCACTAGTGGGGTGGCAGAGTGGTTAGCACTTTCGCCTCGCAGCAAGAGGAGCCGGGTTCGATCCCAGCTTGTGGCACTGGGTGAAAACTCGGAACAACTCCTTCTGCGTTGAGTTTGCAAGTTCTCTCCCCACTGGCTTAAGGGGTTTTCCCCCGAGTTCTTCGGTTTCCCCTTCCATAAAAACTTGTTGAGGTTAACGGTAATAGTTAGCGTAGGGAGCTGTTGGCTCGATCGCGTGGCATGCAGGGCTGGCCACCACCCTCCTACGCATTGTAACCCGGCCACCTGAATTAAAGGCTTCAAAAAGTCGCTTGACGACTTAGGCCTAAGGTGGTGCCTTGGGTATTAGCCTAGCTGATTATTATTATTATAACCTTGCTTTCGCAAGCCTCCTTTGTAACAAATTATAGACAGGTTGACGCGAAACCGAGGTTTCAATGGGGGTTAGACGGAGCAGGGAACACTGTTAAGCAGGAAGTGTTCCCTGGACGGAAGAGTGAGGCAGAGGAGTCCGAGCGTGGACCATAGAAATCTCATAGGTAACTAGAATGCTGCCGCCTACGGCCGAGCTTCACGCCAGTTCGCCTTGAACCTTCAGCCAATGAGAGGCCGTAGAGTGGTTCCGCCAAGGAGGATAATAGTCCTACTTGGATCCGCTACTATAGCGGGAGATAGGTGACGTCATTCTCTCTGGTGACATTAAATTCTTGGCAGAACCACTCTTTGAGCTCTGATTGGCTGAGATCTGGCAATCGTCTGCCACGGCGTTTGGCCCATTTGCCAGTTACACGGCAGCATTCTAGTTACCTATGAGATTTCTATGGCGTGGACCGAGACGTAAGGAGTTCTTCTCCGAAGTAAAATGTATAAATAAATGTTTTTTATTACTTCATAAAAAAACTTAGTTTTATTTATTGCAAAGTCGCGTAAGCCCCTAAAATTTCAACATGTCGAAGGACCCCTTGCACTGGACATGGTACAAAATTTACATTAAAGGGGTCGCCTGAAAAAAAATATCAAGCCACTGGAATAACGTGGAACCGGAATAACGTAGAAACAGAATAACGTGGAAAATGTTTAAACCGGTTGGAAAATGTTTAAACCGGAATATCATGGAATTGGAATGATGTGAAAACTTAATAACGTGGAAAATGTTAAAACCGGAATAACGTGTAAACTGAATAACGTGGAATCGGAATAAAATGATAATTGCAGCATTAATATAATTTAATTTAGCTGCTCAACGCCAAATTTCAAATATATTGTTTGATAAAATTACCAATTATATGAGATATCTAATATTTAATATTAAAGGGAGTGTATCTATCTAATTTAGTATTTAATGTACAATTGAAGTCACCAACGACAATAAAGTTATGAGGATTAATAGCCTCTATATCATTCCTTCCTAACTCAGTCATTTTTACAGCCTCAGAGTCTACTTGAGAGAAATAAAAATTATAAAGTATTATATTTAAATCGAAATCCAAATTGAATCTTTGTAGAAAACCTGGGACAATGTCAGATACCAAAATTCATTTATTATTAAAAAAAATAAGTCATAACTGACAAATTTACCAGACATGTTGTAAAACAAGGTAAAATATTAATATAAGGATTGGGAACTTGAATAGTAATCGTAGCACGATTAATTAAGGTTTCTTGCCAGCACGCGAACGTCACCTTATTATTTTTTTATTTTTTTAAAGAACGCAATAAAATGGTTAAGTCCTCGCGTATTATGGGACATGAAGGATAAAAGCATAAATAAAAAAAAGATTAGTTAAAAGTCTGTATAATCAATAGAAATGGGGCTCTTAAAAATTAAAAAGGTAAGTTTAGTATTTAAGTATACTTTAAGGCAGTTACATTTTAATCTACTTTCCCCGTTATTCCGGTTCCACGTCATTCCAGTTTTAATATTTTCCACGTTATTCCGATTCCACGTGATTCCGGTTCTACGTCATTCCAGTTTTTATATTTTCCACGTTATTCCGTCTCCTCGTCATTCCAGTTTTAATATTTTCCACGTTATTCCGGTTCCACTTTATTCCGGTTTTAATATTTTCCACGTTATTCCGTCTCCTCGTCATTCCAGTTTTAATATTTTCCACGTGATTCCGGTTCTACTTTATTCCGGTTTTAATATTTTCCACGTTATTCCGATTCCACTTTATTCCGGTTTTAATCTTTTCCACGTTATTCAGGTTACACTTTATTCCTGTTTTAATATTTTCCACGTTATTCAGTTTCCACGTTTTTAAGATTCCACGTTATTCTATTGGCCCGATCTTTTCCACGTTATTCCTTTCCACGTTATTCAGTATCTCCCTTTAAAGTGATAGCTACAAATGAAAACATTCTCAGAGGGATACTAATTTTCGTGGTTTATAGATTGTATACATTTCTCAAGTAGTTCAGGTTTTGATAGAGGAAACCTAAGATTATGTTACCGCTTAAATCAATAATAAGTTTATATCTAATTAAAAATAATTTGTCCTACTAATGAAATTTAGCGTTTTTGCAATTTAATGATGTGTTCTTGCAATAACGTACTACACAATGTTTAACCATTTTATCTCTTCAAACGCGAAACGCAAAAAAATGTCGCTACCTAGTTCAAATTTGCCGAGGTCCTGCACTCCTGCTGGTAACAAGAAGGATTAGACAAGGAGAGGAAATGATTATGCGGGCTGCGTGGAGTTAGAGAGGGAAATTCCTAACTCCCACTCGGGTGGAAAAGGGGTTAGGAATCAAAGTTTCAACTGCAAACAGCATTTCGCGCATCCATTGGAAAGGTTAGAAAAAACACGTTCCTCATGTGTGGTTCATTAGCTAACCTAATATTGCTTTTACATCCCCTATAGCAACATTTTGGTAAATTGGAACAATTGCCCCGCCACTCCCTTTGCTCCCCTTTATAAAAAAGTATTTTTAAGGAGATTCCAATGGTGCAAAAATTATTTCCCGCAAAGCTTTATTTATAAAGTTAATTAAAAATTGCCCAAAGACTATACATTGGCGCTTGACGGCGCCACACACTCACTCCGCTCGAGTGCTGGGGGGCCGGACCGGCGCTCCCCCCAGCCCCGTTCTTATAATCATCATGGACAGGAGATATCTCCTGATAAAATTGTTAATTGCCAGCAATTTTTACGACGGAAAATACGACATATTTCGAGATTTTTGTACGTGTGGTGTAAGCTAAAAGTAAAACTGGACTCGTAATCGAAGTATTGGCGCCTCACGGCGCCGCGCACTCACTTCGCTCGAGCGCTGGGGGCGCGTGGCGCCACCCAGCCCCATTCTTGCTAATCAAGCTGTGTAATCTATAACGTGACCTAGAAGACAGTACCTAGTATAGTCTTTGGTGTTGCGAATTAAACAAGGGAGAGCGACTGAGAGATGAATTGATCCCACACGAAGGAGTTTTCCATCCTCCTGGGTGCATATATTAACCCCACCTATGGACATCGTATCCAGTGAAAGCGTACCTAGTATCTAGCGAATTGAATTCGCCGTAAAAAAAAAACATTTTTGGTTTGGACACTTTTATAAATTTTGTAATATCTTGCCGTTAAATGTAATTCGTCATCAGTCCTACCTTATCCAACACGTACAAAAATCTCGTATTTCCGAGTTGCCAGATGTACGATCTGGATCGTATTTGTACGATATTTAGACGCTCGGTACGATATACGATCCGAAGGCGGGATCGTACGTCTATAATACGATCCCGAGATAAAATACGATCCAAAGTACGATCCGAGATTCAGGGCCGTATTTCCACCTAGGCATATTTATTCGACGCTTGTTAAGAGCTTTTATTTAGTAATATATCCGCAGAGCTCCGACTTCTACGCTGAATTAGGGAAATTCAGGCACAGCCTAGTTCCAGGGATCAGAGTAAGTGCAGCTCGTGAAAGGTAGCCCTGTAGTCGTCGCTAATTTAAACGGAAGCCTGTCTTCACTTCTCGGTTTAGAGGCAAAGAATGCCAGAATACCGGCCGATTAGAAACGTAGGTTTGGCTTTAAAGGGAATATAACCTGCAAATCCATCTTTATGGAAGACCCCTTCAATGTTTCAAATTTCCCTGCACAGTGGCGCCAAACATTTCTAATGCCAAAGGCAAGAGCGGCCAAAGCTGCAAGCGTTGGTGTTCCACACCAAATACCTGAGGTTATATTCCCTTTAACCTGGCAAACTATTGATCCACGGGATTTGGATTCCATGTAGTCTAAGTACATTTTGTAGGCTAGTTGGTGAGAAGATTTGTTGGAAGTGAAGTGTTCTTCGAATTGTGTCCCCATGTTTTTCCAATCCGAAAATCCCTTTAGAAATGCAGTGTTTCTACTGCCTAAAAAATGACGGCAACAAAAACAATACACTGCATCCTTTGCAACTGAATATTCAATCATTTGATATTTGTCCTAACAAGAAGAATTGAAACCTCGATTTATACCGCCAATTAATCTTTTAGGAAAAGGATTTAGTTTAGGCTGAACTGGAAGGCAATCTTTATCTAGACTAATATCCCAGTTATTCAACGCGTGTAAGCCCATTTATTTTGAATTGGACACGTTGTTTGATGTATTTTGTGCATGGTTAGAGTTGGGGTTTGCAATTACTTCTGCAATTTCTCCTTCATGAGTCAGTTCCATTTCCATATCAGTACTGACGTTTGGAAGAACTTCAGCAGTATTACTAAAACAGTGACTGTTATCAGTCTCCAAGGGTTCTAAACCCTTTCCCAATTCTTTGACTAGGTTTTTCTCAGAACTATAGTTATGGCTTTGCGCCGACGATTTCAAAAAACGTGCCATTGCACCTTTTCTGATTACTAACGAAACTATCTTCCCTTTTCCATTTTTCTCATTTTTGGGACCCAGATAAAAATTTTCTGGTACTCATATTTGAAAATGCTACTATTATATACTAATAGCGAAATAACCTTAAAAAGGTTTAAGAAAATAAAGCTTAGTTAAAGCAATGTAGTCTTCAAACAGACTTTTTAATAATACCAGCTATATCAAAGCCTAAGGTGGTGCCTTGGGTATTAGCCTAGCTGAAAAAGCGGTTTGAATATTTTTTCTAGAATAGCTAATTAGCCTTGAAAAAGGCTTTTTGAATAATTTAGCTAGAATAGCTAATTAGCCTTGAAAAAGGCTTTTTGAATAATTTAGCTAGAATAGCTAATTAGCCTTGAAAAGGGCGTTTTGAATAATTTAACTAGAATAGCTAATTAGCCTTGAAAAAGGCTGTTTAAAAATTAGCTTAAAACAGCTAAATAGCTTTTAAAAAGGCTGTATTGGCAAAGTTAGTCTCGGAAGAGACTTAGAAAAAATTTGACTGGGAGAGAATCGAAATTGAGAACTACCTGTTTGTTCAGGAGCAGAAAACGAAATGAAGAAACGCGCGTTATCTGGGACAAGACCGACCACCGAAGGTCTAGGTCCTTTCTCTACGATCAGTGGTCACTAATATCACGTGATTTCGCAAAAGGGACAAGGAGTAAAAAAGAAAAAACCCTAATCCCCAGGACGCTCTCTATTCAAAGTAGTGACTGGTACGATGCTTTACGCTTCGACTTCAGCTCCGCTGGGATTTCCCTTCGTTTAAGCGTTGCAACGGTTTAAGTCGTATTAAAGAAATCCAGTTTCTCATTTTATGCCCCCTTTTGTAGAATTCCTAGAAATTAAGCTTATGTTTATTGTGTTGGTTGGAGCTAAGTTATCACTGAGGCGAACAAGTGGTTTTTTTTGCTGCTTCCCTTGCACGACCATTAATTCAGGTGGCCGGATTAAAATGCGTAGGAGGGTGGTGGCAACCCCTGCATGCCACGCGATCGAGCCCACAGCTCCATACACTAACTATTACAACTTTTTATAGAAGGGGAAACCGGGGAGCTCGAGGGAAAAAACCCCTTAAAACAGTGGGGAGAGAACTTGCAAACTCAACGCGGAAGGAGTTGTTACGAGTTTTCACCCAGTACCACAAGCTGGGATCGAACCCGGCTCCTTTTGCTGCGAGGCGAAAGTGCTAACCACTCCGCCACCCCTAGGTGCGTTTGGCTTCGTACTGTCCTCTAGGTTGCATTTTAGAAGGCCCAGCTTCGTTATAAAGAACCTTAAAGACGCTTTCGGTGGCGTCCACAATCAAGCGCTTTTAAACAAACTTCAACGCTGTGGTCTCGAGGGTAACACTCAGGTAGGTTCAAAGCTTTTTTTGTTGGCTTAACTGCCTTTTTAATTTCGGGTCAATGGAGAACTTTCTGTACCACGTTTAGTTCTGTGGTGGTTCCACAGGGCAGCGCTGTCAGCTCCATTCTGATCAGTGTGATGCTGAATGAGATCCCGTAGCTCTGCCCCCCCCCCTCGATCGACCAAGGAGAGCATGCTGATGATGCCGTCTGGACTTGTGGCCCGGATCTGCCGGGTCATTCGCAAAAACGGACACCACCCTGGATAGAGTTTCTAACTACCTACGGGGTAATCTGGGGGTTGAATTTAAAACCCCTCAAATGCGTATTCATGTTAAGCTCGAAAACAATACGTATACCGGACCACCTCTCGCTCACACTCGGCTCCACTACTTCGACGCGGCTGTCCTCATACCGGTACCTCGGGTGATTTATCGACGACAGCCTCTCGTGGCACCCTTACTTAGAGGCTCTCCGTACTTCTTCTTTAAAGCGCCCCAATCTCTTGCGGGCACTGTCGGCGACTCATTCAGGCCCGTCTTAAGACCTTTTGGGGCCCTGGGCTAAATTATTTCCTAAGAACTTTGCGATCCCCAACGGTCAGCCTTTATATGTCCGTTGTCTAAATTACGCACAATAATCAAACCAACACTTTTAATTTCAAAAGTATAACATAAGCCTAAGTACTAGATTTTTACTGACAGCGAGTCATTGTTACGTTTTAGAAATTGTTGGTACCGTATGATACGCTATGTGGTGATGAGTAAAATTACTTTGGAAGTAACTAAAAGATACATAATATTAAATGAGCGTAAATAATGTTAAACCAACTAAACCCTTTTCCCTAGAGTAGAGGCTGTATGGCTGACCTTTCTGGGGCCCCAAAACTGGCAGGGGGCCCTGGGCTGTAGCCCATTTAGCCCATGCCTTAAGACGGCCTTGGACTCATTGGGGTGCAAGTTGAACAGCTCTTTAATTGGACAAAGTGCAAAATGCAACGCCTCGAGTCATACTTGGGGTTCCTCGATCTACGCCTATCTCGCTGATGGAGGCCGAAGCAGCCCTTCCTCCACTTCGGTATCCGAGGGACAAAGAAACCTTTTTGCCATTTTTTTTTAAATAAATGGAATAAAAGGCTATTGCCTCCTACAACTAACTTGTTTTCTTTTTTCATTACCTCATATTTCAGTATAAAATAGGCGGATTTTAACCAAACCAAGATTATTCTTATACTTATCTTCTATCTCTATGGTTTGCTCCGATTGCTTATCGTGATGTAAATGGTTGTTGAACACCAAAACCTTTTTAAAATGAATCAATCAAAATGGTGACAAGCAGAAATTTACGAGCCCTTTCAACAACCATACGTTTATTAAACAAATCAGAAAAACCTGTTTGTGAAACAGGTTAATTTGATACCCTTCTGGAAGAACATTTTACAGGCGTTTCTTGATATAAACATAAAAAACTAGAGTAGTAAGGACTGGTTCTGTTATTAATAGCGGTATCTACGGGATTGAAAAACTTGCGAAGTGTATCCTATCTTGTGAAATGTAATAAAGTGTAATACGTCCAACAGATATAAATCCATTTTTTTTTAAATTTCGTCTCAATTTAAAAGGGCTGTACTAGCTGTTGTCATCGGTCTAACTCTCAGATAAATGAGTTTATAATATATAATAAATAAATTTAAATATTAATCAGAAAGTAAGACAGTGTCATTGAAGGATCTGATGGCAATTCTTACATAAAAGGTTCATCATCATAATTCTTTGAATTTATTAAATAGTTAAGATCAATACCTAGCTGTTCTGGTCAATCATATCAATGATTGTTGCTAATTGTCTTTAATAATAATAATAATCAGCTAGGCTAATACCCAAGGCGACTTTTAAAGCCTTTAATTCAGGTGGCCGGGTTACAATGCGCAAACAAGCAATTGGGTCTATCTGATCAAAGTCCTGATACTGCAAATATAGAATTCGTGATATTACAAGTTAAACAATACTGAAACCGATATCAGCACTGATTTAATAACGTATCGAATCTGCCGACTCTTCTTTTAATCATAAAATCCTATTATCTTCCATTAAGTTTATTCTAAGAAGGAGCCAAGACCTTATTACACCTAACATTGCTGTTAGGCTTAGTATTTAACACTGATTTTATGCAATTAAATCAAATCATTAAGGATTCTCTTTATATTTGATTAACTAAAGAATTATTAATATTAATTATAAAAATTATTTTAAGTAAAAAGTTACCATTTTCCCAGATAAATAAATCACACCGACCAGTCTAAAATTCTTAAGGCTCAGATTGTGAACATCAGGGCCGTAACCAGGGGGGGGGGGGGGGGCGGTCGGGCCGTGCCCACCCTGAACCGTATGGTTGTATGTACAATTTTTATTTTTTTTTCCATTGCGTGCCCACCCTGAAATCCAATCCTGGTTACGGTGCTGGTGAACATCGTCCTTTTTGACAGTCTTTTTTTTTGTTTGCCGCGTGGTCGTTTCCGCGTGTTTTTAAAACATTTGTTAGGCAGTAGCGGCGCTAAGGGTGGGCTGAAGTGGGCTTTAGCCCCCCTGCATTTCTGAGAGGGGCCACATATTTATATTAAAAGGGCCACATATTTATATTTAAGAGGCCACATATTTGAAATTTCTTTATGTTTTTATTGCCAAGTAACCCTTACCAAAATGGGAGTCTTACTTTAATCGCCAATTAGTCTCAATGTAGGATTAACGATTTTTAAGTATTATGTAAGCATAAAAAACTGATACCAGAATTGTGGATCCTAAATAAAATCTATTTTAGTCTCAATAAAAGAGTTTTATTATTATATATTTAAATGAAACTCATTTTAGTCTCAGTTAGGAACACTCATTTCTATAGACTTGAAAGAAGCTTAATTGAGAGTTGATTATGAGTTACAATATTATATTAAAATAAGAGTTATTTAATACTTCAATTTAGTATCATATGGGATAATGGGGAGACTAATTTTTGGGGACTTGAAAGAGGCTTATATGAGAGTTGATTATGGGTTACAATATTAGATAAAAATAAGAGTCATTTAAGACTTCACTTTAGTCTCATATTTGAAGACTCATATTTGGGGACTTGAAAGAGACTTAATTGAGAGTTTACTATGGGTTAGAATTTTAGATAAAAATAAGAGTCTTTTAAGACTTCACTTAAGTCTCATATTTGAAGACTCATATTTGGGGACTTGAAAGGGACTTAATTGAGAGTTTACTATGGGTTACAATATTAGATAAAAATAAGAGTCATTTAAGACTTCACTTAAGTCTCATATGGGGAGATTCATTTCTGGGGACTTGAAAGATACATAATTGAGAGTTGCTTAGAGGTAACAATTTGAAGTTAAGCTAAAAGTAATCGTAAATTTCATGTTAAACTTTCGACTGGATCCTCTTATCTAGCTATTTTGGTAGTGTTATCTAAAATGGTCATACGGGATTGGCTGGCTATATTTGGTTAAGCTAAACTTACTTGAAACCCTCACATACTTAAAATTAAATTTTTGTTATAAAATAACAGTTTCAAAATTTTAACTCTATTTACTAAATAATATACTTGAAATTCTTCAAATTGGATATTTCATTTCAAGTAAAATTAATTCTAAGTATGAGTGTGTAAAACAACTGAACTGGGTCAAAAATAGCCGAGCATCTAGCGCCATCCTTGAAGTCTGGAGATTTTAAAACTTGCAATCCAGCATGGCAGCTGAACAAAGTAGTCATTTTTTATTAAGTATTTGAGTAGCCAGATAGAGGGTCATTATAAAATTAGATATTTAGAAAATAATTTTATTTTTTTAAAGGACACCCGAGCGTAAAAACTACCAGCTATATAGCGATCGCCATGCAATAATTGGCGAAGAATTTCGCTATAGATTGCAGTGGACTGCTCACATACAGAGCACCCTGGATGTATATTAGTTTTACTGATATCGGCAGATTTCCAATTACAGCTAGAGTTCTTGTACCAAAATCGTGACTGTCACTTTTAAACTTAAAAAGGTTTTATTTAAAACTACTACAGTTCCAAATGCAACCTCAAATCAGATTTAATTCATACTTATTCTGAGACTAACGAAAGTCTTAATTACGGTTGCAAAATATCTTGTAAAATCAAGTTTTAAATAAGTATGCAAGAATAAACACATTTAAGACTTGATTTAGACTCAAAACAAGTATGAAATAAATAATAAATAAGGATCGATGTATTTGGAATTCCTGTGGCTTTAAGACTTGATTTAGACTCAAAACAAGTATGAAATTATTTATCAATAAGGATGTATTTGGAACTGTGGCAGCTTAAATGAAGTCTTAAATATGTTTATTCTTGCATACTTATTTAAAACTTGATTTTACAAGATTTTTGCACCGTAATTAAGACTCTCATTTTCTCAGAATAAGTATGAATTAAATCTGATTTGAGGCTGTATTTGGAACTGTGGCAGCTTTAAATAAACCTTTTTTAAGTTTAAAAGTGACAGTCACGATTTTGGTAAGGGAAAGTTTTTCGGGGGGAAAAATCTTTAAAAATCAATTCGTTTACTCAAAAAGATAGTCGACCATAAACAGATAGATTCGGGAGGCGAAGGGAGCGGAAATAGAGAGACAGTTTAATGAACAATTGAAAGAAAAGAAAGGGGCTTGAGGGAATTTCGGGAAATACCCCAGCGGGCATGCACGTCAATGCTCGGAATCCGACGCTTTTTTTTTTAAACATTTCTTTCCATTTCGTCTTGAGCTCCAGAACGAGTCAGGTCTATTTTGAAAGTCTTCCTCGAATTTTAAGTCTTTAGTCTTTCTGTTCTATTATTTTGGCAAGAGCGGACTTCTACCTCCTCGAGGTTTAAAGAAGCCCTAATGCGCTTGTTTAAAATATAAACACTTAGCTAAATGACTAGTTGATAGTTTAATTTTATTTCAAATTATTTCAACAGCCTTTTAAAGGCTAATTAACTATTAATAATTAATTTTTCTAAACAGCCTTTTTCAAGTTTAGCTAACTATTAGTAGATATATATTTTGAAAGTCTTTCTCGAATTATAAGTAGTTTAGTCTTTTCTGTTCTAATATTTTAGCAAGAGCGGACTTCTACCTCCTCGAGGTTTAAAGAAGCCCTAATGCGCTTGTTTATAATATAAACACTTAGCTAAATGACTAGTTGATAGTTTGATTTTATTTCAAATTATTTCAACAGCCTTTTAAAGGCTAATTAACTATTAATAGTTAATTTTTCCATAAAGCATTTTTCAGGGCTAGCTAACTATTAGTAGATATATATTTTCCAAACCGCCTTTGTCAAGGCAAATTCCTATTATTAGTTATTTTTCTAATATCTTAGAAACTTAGTCTTATTATTTACTAAGATAAATATTCCTCGAGAATTAGAAGGATTTTAGAGATACATTTTATATAATTATATCCGGTAAATTTAACTATTTAAGTATTGACAAATTAAAAAAAATTGTAGAAATGAGTGGGAGAAAATTTCCGTCCGGAGCCAAAGTCGCAAAAAGCGAAAAGCCAGTCAAGAATTTTTAAATTCTCAAAAAGGGGCTCTAAATAAGTACTTCAAAACATCAATTCCAGTCTTAGAACAAACTCAATTAAATGCAATTGCGAACAAACTTGACTTACCAACCACTACTGAATCTTTAAAAAATCAACTTTCCCACAACGAAAACAAATCGCTAGAATCCGAACCAAAACAAAATAGTACTGACAATAAAATAAGCTTATTGAAGGACGCTATAGGGGTTCATGTTGAAAGTAATCTTTCAACTAATAAATCGAACGATGTTATAAATAAACATTCTATGTTGCAAACGAGTCAAAATGTTTTCGATAAAGTTGTAGAAGGCATTGAAGAATCAGTTATTGATAATATCTTAATAGGAGCTCCTAGTGAAAGTGAATCAAACAATTCAAATGACATTGCACTTTCATTTGTCGCTTCCAGGAATTCCCGAGAACTCCATGATAATAGCAGTATCGTGCACCATTTAACTCCTGCTCTATCTGATTTAAATGCAACTCAAATTATTCCTGACATTAGTATCGACATGGATTCTCCACTCGCTCAACCAAGGCTCTTATCATTTCCCCAAACGATTATTAGGGGTCAAAAACGAAGTTTCAATAGTATTTATTATGTAAAATATCCCTTTTTGGAATATTCTGTAGAAAATGACATGGTATACTGTTTTTGCTGCCGTCATTTTCCAAGCAGTGGTAAAAAAACATATTTCACAACTGGTTTTAAAAATTTAAAAAATATGAATGAGAAATTTCACGAACATTTTACTTCCGAGAAATCGACCCACCAATTAGCGGAAACGAAGTACATACATTTTTTACAGTCTAAGAAATGAGGAGCTATAACTTCACAGATAAATAAGCAACACCGTTTAGATACTATTCGAAACAGAGAAGTTTTATCCGCCCATGTGCAAATTGTTTTAACATGCGCTCAACAGGATATCGCGTTAAGAGGGCATCGAGAGAACGACGATCAGCAAAATCGTGGAAATTTCATTGAAATCCTAGAATTGTTAAAGCGCATTTCATCTGACTTAAAGAAAAAAAGTAGATAGCATGCCCAATGTAGCAAAATATACCCACGGATCAATACAAAACGAGCTTATTAACACTAGTGGTGCACTTGTTCAAAGAATGATTATTCAGGATATTAATGATTTGGGTGGTTTTTACGCAATAATTGCTGACGAAACTAGGGTCAAAGGCTGTGTAGAACAACTAAGTGTTTGTGTTCGATTTACCACCACTAAGGGAGAGGTTCTTGAAAGGTTTTTGTCTTTTGTTGATTTACATAAATTTGACGCTGAATCTTTATCTTCCGCGATTATTAATATTCTTTTATCAAATGGGTTAAAAATATCAAACTGTGTAGCGCAAACATATGACGGAGCGAGTGTAATGAGTGGAAGTAAGTCGGGAGTGAACATTAGGATTAAGGATGCTGTGGGTGGGATGTGTCCATATGTGCACTGTTACGCCCATCGCCTAAATTTAGTTTTGGTGGATACCTGTAAGAATGTACCAATAATTCGTGAAACACTTGGTTTGTTACAGGCCATTTATACATTTCAAAATAATTCGTCACTTCGAAGTGAGTATTTTCAAGAGGCCCAAAAAGAGCTTGAATACGATGTAATATTAAAATTACCCCAGAGTTGTGACACTAGATGGTCCAGTAAAAAAAAATGTATAATTTTTTTTAGTACTAGATATAATGCTGTAGTTTTAGCTTCAGAAAACTTAATTGAAAGTGGCAAATCTGAGCAAGCAGCCGAATGTAGAGGGTACCATTCCCAGCTTCAAAATTTCAGCATTTTATTAATGGTCGTAGCATTAGATGAGATTTTAGGCGTAACAAATGTGTTGTCTGAATATTTGCAAAATCCAAAAGTAGTTATAACTCAAGCCGTAGCAATTTGCGGTGCCACAATAAAAAAGTTAGAAACAGACCGAAATTCTGAAAGATTCGATCAAATTTGGGATGTTGCGAAACAATTAGCTCTCTCAGCCTCAATTCCAGTACCAGAAAAGAATAGTTCCGTCAAAGTACCCATGAAAAGAAAAATTATTCAAAACAAAAGGTTAAAAGGTACCATAATAACGGGTACTATAGGAAGTCGGGAAACGGAGTTCAAAACTATTGGCGACCAACTTAAAGCAACTTATTTTGAAATTTTAGATAGATTCGTATTAGAAATGAAAAAAAGATTGTTAGAAAATTGTTCTATTTATGAAGAACTTTGCGCATCAGACCCAAATTCGAGCGAGTTTTTGAACGTTGAAAAAATTACTGCGTTTTGTCAAAACTACAAAAGATTTAATTTTGAAATGGAGTCTCTGAAAAATCAGGTCAACGTTGCTAAAATGTTATTTAGTACCAAAAGCGGTGAAAACATAAACACATTAAGTTTGCAAACGCAGCTTGAAACCAATGAATATCTTAAACCTCAAAATTTTCAAAATGTTTCCGATTGCTATAAATATTTATTGACATACGAGCAGGCATTCCCAGATCTCGTAAAATATTTCGAAATTGTATTATGCATACCTGTTGCTAATACTATTTCAGAGCGTAGTTTTAGTACACTTAATAGACTCGAATCATTTTTAAGAACAACAATGTCTGAAAATCGATTAACAAATTTAGCCTTGCTCTCTATAAATAGAGATTTATCTAATAGGTTAAGAGACAATCCTTTGTTGGTTGTTGACGAGTTTAGTAAAAAAAAGAGAAGAGTGCAATTTATACTTTGAGTTAAATTTTCAAATTTTTAAATATGTAGAAGCTATAAGAGACATATTGGAGGGCAAGCCACAGCTGCCACCAAATTATAACGAAAATGGTAAGGGCCACAAAATTCTTAGGGGCCACAAAATATTTAGCTCACCCGTGAAAAAACCTTAGCGCCGCTACTGTTGTTAGGCCACGGCCCCCTGCACGTGCTTGCTCCGCGTGCGCTCTGCTCGCGACGACTGGCGGAACAAGCGCATGGAGGCAGCTATGGTTAGGCCTTCAAGGCGAAATTACAAGTTAAGGCTATCGACCGAAGTACCACGTATCGGTTCAATTTAATGAATTAATATAGTTTAATTTCCCAAAACGATGTTGGTCTTTTTTACCATTTCGACGTTGTTCATTCTTAAGCCTAATTGCTGATAATATAAATACGTCACAAGGTTTTAATTAATTTTCAAATAGGAGGCTACGTTTGGGGGCATATAAAATCCACTTATGTATTTAAATTAACATCTTCTTTATTCATTCAGTATCAAAAATTTTGATTTTTACCACGGAATTCAAAACCCATAACGACATCACAGCGATTGTGTAAATATTCCAGTTACATTATTCCTATGTTTTGAAATATACTATGGTCCTGTTGCCTAGCTTAGCTATATAAAAATTGTTTAAGAACGATCAAATGTGACCTAATTTCTTTTCAGTCGCTTGAACTGCTTGGATTACAAGCTACAGAGTGAAATTCGAAAAACATAATTAGCCTAATCTGTTATTGTATTTCATTGACGCGTATTTACAGAAATGGCTAGCAAACAATTGACACCGTCAAATGATATAGAAGTGGAAACCAGTATACTCAGTATCACGTAAGTATAAGGCTACGAAATTAATACAATTTCAGCTTGGACCTTCAAGTCCGTAGAAGCTAGGAGCAACACACACAGCACCCCACACAAGGAGAATGCAACCCGTCAGAAGTCGTGCATTTTCTTGTGTACATTTTTCATTGGTTAGAAAATAAGTAACATAATAACGATAAGTATAACACTTCCTATTGCTTTAATGCTAATTTTCTAACCGAACCTTTTTTCGGCACTGATACTATCTTCAAGCTGTGACTTGGACTCGCGACTTACCGTTTTGAATGACTATATTTTGATAAAAAATTTAAGCCTAATATCGGAGAGCACGTTCTGGAGTCGCGAGGGGCTTTGGCTTTGTTTTGAAGCCCGCGTGCGAATCACGCGTGATAAAGAAAAACATGAGCTCGTCACGCCGAGAAAAACCTTTTTAATTTTTATTATTTTAGCCTTATGTTCCGCCTATCTAAGCCGAAATATCTGCTTAGCGGCAGTCTCGCATATTTTAGACCCTAGAGGGCTCTGTGCTAAGAAAACATCTTGATTACGCAATAACTATGAAAATCAGTTTGGCTGTAAATCTCATTGTCATACTTATTGTTATTGTGTTACTTATGGTTAGACGCTTTAGCGCCTGCTGCCGTCGGAAGGGGAAAATTCGGAAATTGTCTTCGCCCCGCCCGTAAAATGTTCAGTGTATAGGTTCGTCCAATGAAATTTGTACACAACACTGCGTTAGCGTGTTTAAAGGCTAGCTGCGTTCTCCTTGTGTTTGTTGCTCCTACGTAGAAGCATAGATAGAATGTGTTTTTTTTTGTTGAGAATAGACGTCAGCTTAGACTAAAACGGAAGATAATTTTCAAAACGCACGGAAACGCGCATTTTAACTAACAATCGCGTGATTTCGTTTCCATGGTAATCTTTTTAATAGGGCAATGATTATAAACATTTCAATGTTTTGGGCTTAATTATTGTATATTCCGTGTGAAACAAGATCTCATTAAATTATTTTCTATGGAAATGTCATACAGAGGCACTTATTAGTAATTATGTTACGTATGATGCCTAAACATCCCTATATTTGATCCAAAGCTGTTGTATTCATAGTGTTTCATAATACTTTTGTTGTCTTTGTGTCAATAAGTTATTATCAATTAGTATTTGATGTAAAAAACTTAATTTTCAGACCTGAAGACGAAGTTATTAACTTTCCACCATCTGATGGAAAAAGAGAACAACAATGTGATGTCAGAATCCAAAATTTCAGTAAAAATGCGGTTGCTTTCAAGTTTTGTATCAACAACATCGAAGCGTATAGAGTTCTGCCTGAATTTGGCATCTTGAAGCCTAGGGAAAAGTGCACCATCATGTTATATTTAAAACGAGGTAACAACTCTTTATAATAAATAAACTACTCTTTTCCTTACTTGAATTTGTAGACAGACCACTTACCCTAATTCTTTTTTTTCAGGATGGAAAACAACGCATTCTGATACTTTAACTTTGATATCAGTCCCGCTGGGAAGTAATGCCGAAAATAGCCCTATGCACTTGGTAACAGTTTGGCAAAATACACCCAAGGACCAAGAACATAAGCGAACGTAATAAGCAATGCTACTTTATTTATTGCAACGTGACATCATTATTAATATTATATAATATATCATTCATTATAAAGGATATTTATTCGCCACCCAGAAGATAGTTATAATGAAATATACTGCATACCTTATGGCAGCCAGTCTAAATTTGGTTCAGCTGAAAAATCGCCAGGGTTGAGTCGAGAATTAAGTAACAAAAAGGGTCGAGACGAACATGGCCAGAGTGAAATTTCTGCAAAAGTCAACAAAACGTAATAAACACTGCTACTCTGTTTAATGTGACATCTTGATTAATGTTCTATCTTGTTTCATGTATTATAAAGGTTATCAAATGAAATTGTAGATGGTGAACCTCGAAAGGAAATGCAAAGTAAATCAAGTAGCGGCCCGTCTAAAATGGGTTCAGCGAGAATGTCGCAGAGTTCTAGTAGAGGAAGAATTTGCAAAACGATTCAAGACGAACAAGGCCACAGGGGAATGTCCGTAAAAGTCATAAAAACGTAATAAGCACTGCTACTCTATTTAATACATTGTGACATCTTGTTAAATGTTCTATCCTGTTTCATTTATTATAAAGCTCACTAAAAGAAACTAAAGATGGTGAATCACGAAAGGAAATAGATAAGAAATCAAGTAGCAGCCACTCAAAAATTAGTTTAGTTGGAATATCCCGATTAAACAGTAGAGTACTAAGCTGCAACACCATTCAAGAGGAGCGTGGTATTTCTAATGAATTGGATTTTGGAAAGAGCCAGTACCACCACACTCCGACCATCCCCGTCATAAAGGAGAAATTGGTAATCATTTTAATTGACGTTCATCCCGCCCTTCTATTTTGTAAATCTATTTTATTGTAATATTTAGAGTAACCCGAAGACCAGCATTCAACGCTGTATTGAACGTTTTGAAGATCAATTAGTAGTGCGCTTTATTCACCATAAAGCTGGACAGCTCTTTAACAAAGCGAAGGCGCAAATACAAAAGGCTGCGATAAAATACTATCTTCCAAATTTTTGGGTGATTGCTCTGTTTATGATTCTACTGATATCATTGGCAGTTTTGTACTTAGCCGTTCATAAATACGTACAACAATTGCGGAAAGGCACGCAACCACCCACGTGCTATAGTCGTCACCCACTTTTTGCTTCCTTTGGATGCCACAAAAAGAGATCATGGTTATGTTATGATCAGCTTTTGGCTTCCTTTGGATACCACAAAAAAAGATCATGGTTTTCGTGGTAATCCGTTTTCTGATCTCCTTTGGATGCTCAAGTTAAAATTAAATATTAAGAGCAAAATGTGTTAATTTTGTAGCCTAAAAAACACTCAAAATTATTATTATTCGGAAAAAAATGACAAATTTTTGGGTATTTCGGAACAAATGTCAAAATTGTTGGGTATTTTGGAACAAATGTCAAAACTGTTGGGTATTTTGGAACAAATGTCAAAATTGTTAGGTATTTTGTAACAAATGTCAGAATTGCTAGGTATTTTGGAACAAATGTCAAAATTGTTGGGTATTTTGGAACAAATGTCAAAACTGTTGGGTATTTTGGAACAAATGTCAAAATTGTTAGGTATTTTGTAACAAATGTCAGAATTGCTAGGTATTTTGGAACAAATGTCAAAATTGCTAGGTATTTTGGAACAAATGTCAAAACTGTTGGGTATTTTGGAACAAATGTCAAAATTGTTAGGTATTTTGTAACAAATGTAAAAATTGCTAGGTATTTTGGAACAAATGTCAAAATTGCTAGGTATTTTGGAACAAATGTCAAAATTGCTAGGTATTTTGGAACAAATGTCAAAATTGCTAGGTATTTTGGAACAAATGTCAAAATCGCTAGGTATTTTGGAACAAATGTCAAAATTGCTAGGTATTTTGGAACAAATGTCAAAATTGCTAGGTATTTTGGAACAAATGTCAGAATTGCTAGGTATTTTGGAACAAATGTCAAAATTGCTCGGAATTTTGGAAGAAATGTCAAAATTGCTAGGAATTTTGGAACAAATAAATGTCAAAATTGCTAGGAATTTTGGAAGAAATGTCAAAATTGCTAGGAATTTTGGAAGAAATGTCAAAATTGCTAGGAATTTTGGAACAAATAAATGTCAAAATTGCTAGGAATTTTGGAAGAAATGTCAAAATTGCTAGGAATTTTGGAACAAATAAATATCAAAATTGCTAGGAATTTTGGAACAAATAAATGTCAAAATTGTTATTTATTTTGGAACAAATAAATGTCAAAATTGTTATTTATTTTGGAACAAATGTTAAAGTTATATTTTAGACTACAAATTTACAAAATTAACACATCAAGATTATTATTGGATAATAATGATAGATAAGCACCAATTAATTTAGTTAATGTCAAATATTTTTGGAGATTCCAAAATTAACAAGATTCAACTCTTTAGAAACAGAGCGGTTCACCACCATATATGTGGGCGTACGGTCAAAAAAACAAACACTAATTTTTAGTCGGAACTAAAAATTACAGAAATTTCAAATTTAGAATTAAAAACTAATGAGTAATGGTGATAGTTCATATTAAAAATTCCGCCTACGCCATTCAGCTTTGTATTTCTTCCAATAGACTAGTATACGTTTCACCATGTTCAAATGCTCGCACCCTCCCGTAAAACCTAAAATCTAAAAATATGCGCGAAATCTATTACATGGACCATGGTTCTCCTCAATTCTCACGCGCCATTCCAGGATGTCCTCAACCACTTCCCTCTTCGGGCGGTGAAGGAGAATATGTGCCAGAGCTTCATTTTCCCAGCCACAAAGCTTACAATTTTATAAGCGCTACAAGTTATCGCGACGCCACGTGTCCTTAATACGTTTCCATAGACCAAGGATGGTCTTAACTTGTTCCAGATCGACATCGTCGGTGGTGAAGCCTAGTAATTCATCCGTAGATTTCGTATAGTTAAGTGTCCGCCATTCAACGATGTCTTCATTTATATCAAAAGCCGGACAATCTAGTAGAATGTGTCTGATATCCTCCTCCAAATCATGTCGGCACAATTTGCACGAAGGTGAGATATTATTCAGGAGTTCGGTTGGCGCAGGCTGGTTAGAAGATCACCTGAACGTGCGTCAAACAATAAGCCACTAAACCACGGACCGCCATAGAACGGTTCCGGTGCAGGTTTAATCTTCGTTTTATACACCAAAAGGGTCCGTTTTCCAGCAACTTCATTTATCCATAGTCTTTCCTCTGCATCCCGAACCTCCTTCGTGACAGTGACGCTCCATTATTGTTCTGATATCGATGCCCCCCTCTGGGTACCCTTTCCATAGATTCTATCCAATAGACCATTCTATAAAATACTACTTATGTGATTATTTACTTTTGTGTATATAGAGGCAGAAGGTTTGGCCCGATTTTTCATGAACCCGGGAGGCTCATAAAAGGATTATCTGGCAAACCTGCCAACCTAGTTGTCTGGATAAATAGTGGATTTTTGATAAAATTCCTACTCATTTAACGATTATTGTTTTATAAATAGTAAATAGTTCAGTTATGGAATTACTATATTTTGAAATATACTATCTTCACGTAGGCTACCTTAGCTATATTTTGAAAATCGACTTTACGGGTGACGCTTCAGAAAGTACCAATCAAATAGGAATGAGCATAAGCAAAATATTTTAAATCTAAGAGTAAATAAGTTTGCAAGTCCTTCTGAAGTAACGCTATGTCGTCTTAGTGAAAGTGTTTGGCCTGCTTAGCTAGGAATTTATAGAAAGGTCTTTTAACATCTTTTGGCGGGGGGGGGGGTTAGTTAAAAATTAAAGAATTGGCTTTTGTTGTGTACATAGACCCATGTAGTGGCCAGCTGCTGGAACTTCTCACATTGGCTTCTAGGTGGCTCTATGTAATGTTTATACGGCAAAATTTAAACCCTTGAACCTCTACGCGGTGGAAGGGCGTAACAGCTGGAGAAGTTTCTCCATAATGGCCAATCAAGGCTCAGCTTCTTAAGGTATCTGTTAACTTAGGATATAAACAGAGAAAGTAGTTCTGTTCAGTAATAAACCTTGGATAACTTAATTAATCCAAGATGAAATCAACATCCATCACAAGTTACGACTAGAATTTTGAACCCAGGAGCCCAAAGTTTAAATGGGTGTCCAGTATAAATTGTCTCTTTCATCTAGCCCTGGGAAAATAAAAATTGGATTGAACATGGAATAAATTAGGAATAAGCTGAATTTTCGTAGAATGATAGCATACGATTAGTTAAACAAAATCCCAAACTCCCCAGCATTCCAAACTCCGCTCCCCAAAGTTCTGAATCATGTAACTTACTCCACAATATAGAGTAATATCGGCGTGACGTACGTATGTCGACGTCACCCATGCTTTTTCCTATAGATAAAAACTACCCTCAAAATGGCGGCCATAGCTCAAAGCTACAGAGCGATATTACTCTATAGAGAAACAAATGAACATTCTTTTTATAGGTTTTAACCTTCTCTTCATTTTATTGTATCACGTCAAATTAGTATTTCTAACTGACTAATTGGAAATAATTTAATTATGATTTTTAAGACGAATACAAAATTATGGATGTTGAAAATTAATATATGATTAATACGATCTGATAATAGATGTCACCAGGAGAGGGGTTGCTTATGAGACCTATAAAGGGCATTTTCCCAGACAGTCTTATAGAGTAATATCGCTCTGTAGCTTTGGGCTATGGCCGCCATTTTGAGGGCAGTTTTTTATCTATAGGAAAAAGCATGGGTGACGTCAACATACTCTATAATCAACTCAAGCTCGTATGGACTCGATAATAAACTACTTGTTTTAATTATCTGATATATTATTATTAACCTATGAAACAAACACATTAACAAGGGGCTATCTTTTGTTATTTTGATGGGTAAAATGTTATTCTGGATGGTTAGGAGTACTATAGGCGCGTCTTGAGGAGTTACCCCAAGGGTTGTTTATCGGATTTATACTGTGATCATCAGGCCTATGTTGTCATATGAAACAGTGGTCTGGTGGTCAAGGGCAATGATTCAGTCCCCGCATGGGCGGCGCCAGGAGATTTTCCTCAATTATGGGCCAAATTTACGGAGCTTAATCTATTTTTCTTAACCAATTGAAATTTTTGATCAGTTATATAATTGTTCGATTATTTCTTTAGCACAATTTATTTCCAAAGTTAGTTTTCCCTCCGGTGTGGATTCAGTACCAGGTTCTCTGTTTTTCCACAATGCTACGGTGACTCGATCGGAATCCTCTCAAATTCAATTTACAGCTTTTAGTTCATTTATTTCCCCTTCAACCGAAGTCCGCCATAAGATGTAACATCTATTCGTCAATTATTAGTAACACGTTTCTTATGTATATAACAACTTTGCGAACTTATGAGGTTCTATCCAATGGGATTCTATGGATTAGGTATGGTTATGTTGTTTTATTCGGTTCATTGGGAATTCGATCCAAGCTCCGAAACACCGAATATTTTGTTTGCTCGAAAACCTATCGGTACGAGCTACTTGTAAGTTATTAATTTTCTTGAAATTTGTTTAGGGTTTAGCTTTTTTATCCCTTTTCTTAATGGACTAATCTACAGTTACTTATTCGCTAATTTTACCATCACTGACTATAGTATAATTATACTACCCTGGGCACCTTTCTCATTCCCATGATGGAGGGTGCGGAGGCGGGGTTCTTTGGTCTTGAACTTGCGGTTCCGATCCCCTATGGTTTGGTACGGAAGGTCATCTCCAAGAGCATGACAGTTCTCCAACTCAAGCTTTTGCTTACTAAGCCAGTACTTAGCGGATTATGTTCCTTTGAGGCCCTAGGCGCAATTTTCTGATAAATAAAAGTGGTTCTTGTAAGTTTTTTTTTATTGCTGTAACTTTTGAAGCCCCCGGAGACCACGAGGCCTTAGGCGCACGCTGTGCGAATATTGTATAATCTGCCACTGCTAGGCCCAGTGTTAAGCTGGTAACTGACCAACTAATTGGACATTGTCAGCTCAACAGTATCTCCATTTGGTTGGTATCAGTGATTATCACTTGCAGGGCCTACCTGACTGAGGAAGACCCTTTCCAATTTGAAGGGGGTAGATTGTACCTCTGTATCCTCCGCCCCTTCACCACTGTTACTCTTCTAGCATGAGGGGGATTGGAAGCAACACTAGAAATCGTATAAAATAAAAAAAATAATAATCAGCTAGGCTAATACCCAAGTCATCAAGCGACTTTTAAAGCCATTAATTCAAGTGGCCGAGTTACAATGCGTAGTCATTCTCCCGAAGGATAAATTCATGTTCAAATACAGATAGATCACAACGTACAATTAATTTGATAATATGGCAAAGTAAAACGTTTCGTCTCGTGTATTAGCTTAAAGTACATCCATTTTTCATTAAATTTCTTAAGCTTATGAAAGCTGGACTGTTCAAATAAAGTCAAATATACCAAATAGTCCAAGAGCCCATGCCAAAATAAGCAAGTGATAAGGTACACGGTGGATGATTACATTTTCTAAAAACCATTCCGATGGGTACACAATATCTGCAAGTCTTACGGGCCGGAGTGGAGGCTTTTGAGAAATATAAGCTAAGTGACGTCATATTCGGAGACCCATTAAGCAACCTATAAGGCACACGATCAAAACGTGGCCCATCTATTAGCCATTTGTGTATACAAGGGGTACGTTCAGTAGCAGTCAACGAAAAAAAACCCTATGGAGTTATATTATCCACCGATGAGCTTTTTCGTCATAGTTGCTGAACGCTTTTATTCAGTCATCGGTGTTTTTTTTTAAATGGCGTGAAATTTATAGTAGTTTTACGTCAGTAATACCGTCAGTCATCGGAAAAACCGGCTCTTGAAGCCGATGACTTCGGTGAGCAACCGATGACCATCGTGACGACAAAACCGGAAACGTGAAAAAGCGTACAGTAGAAAACCGATGTCAGCGATTACTAATCGGTGAGTCCGATGAGCGCTGCTGAACGTACCCAAGATGAAAGTAAGTCTTATAAAGAAAGGGGCATTAAGACTGCTAACGTCACCACTGAAATCCACCAATAACCAACCTATAAGGTACAATGCCGAAAAAAGCACCATTCGATAGCTCTGAACCTGTTCTTTCAGTCTTACAACATAAATGGGAGCAGACACATACTATAAAAATATATAAAAGGGCACCTAATATAATTAGCCCAGCGGCGGCTGAAAGCTAAAGACGGCCCTGAATGGGAGCAAACGGTGTATAAGACTAATTTTGTCACACCCCACACAATAAATTGAATTTAACGCGCAATTCCCGGAATAGCGCTGAACTTTCGTGAAGATAATGTACTTACGGACTCGCTTAAACTGATTTATAATACATTTGAAAAATTGAAGTTCCAGCCGTCGCCGGGAGTAGTGGCGTACTCCTGTAATCCCAAGCGTCTGGGAAGTAGAGTTTGTGGATGGCCGTGTGAAGACGACCACTAATCCCCCAACGGGTGTCCCGTCCCTATCCCCAAGTATCTCCCTGTTGGCGTGGCCGTAACACACTCAGATGGACGAGTTTAAAAAAAAGTTCCAGACGTCGCGCTTGTTTCGAAATAAAGCAAACAATCTGTTTAACATTTCAGTGTCGCTATCGTCGCTGCTATAACTTCCATGTTCTATTCGTCTTCTGACTCCGTATCGTTACTATAAAATGTCACAGCTTCTAGATTCGACGGAACTTTTTCGCCGTCGAACCATTTTGGTTTAAATATACCACGTTCCAAGTTCCATCCGTGCTGAAGGGGGTTCTCAGATAGAGCAGCTGCTTCCGTAGATAGCTCTATTCCATAGCCCACATACAAAGTTTGTGCGCAATAGCTTTTGCTTCAACACAGCTTTACTTTCGCCAGTGCCTTTGATCTTAGAGAGAGGTGCTCCAGATTTAGGTTTGTAGGTTTTTACGAACTTTTGAAATCTTGCTTCATTTGCGTTATTCAATTTTTTAAAACCATATATTTCGCAAACATATTTTTCCAAAATCGCCGACGTTTCATATCTGATACAAAATCTGAAAATCCCAAAGACGAGAATGCATTTTGATATTCCTCGTTTTTCTCCAAAATCTTCAATGGCTGAATTTTGCCTTTTCTCGAGAACGACGCGTTGTATAGTCCCACCCGGTGAAGCAGTGAAATCCAGGAAGCGAATTAGACAGCGAAAGTCCCAGTTTCTCAAATAAAGCGCTGACATTGACGTATCTTAAAGTGTTTTTAGTTTGGAGTCCCACTTCAATCCAATCATGAACGCCGTCTTTCAAATGTCTGTACCTAGTTCCCAAGAAGAATGACTAAAACGTCAGTATCGTTAGTCCGAACAACTACGTTACATGGCTCAAAGCACGTCAGCGATATGCGATACAACAAGCGAGTATCGGCTTCTTCGTGGCAGCTAGGAGCAACAAACACAACACCCCACACAAGGAGAACGCAACCCGTCAAAAATCATGGATTTTTTTGTGTACATTTTTCATTGGCTAGACGCTTTAGTGCCTGCTGCCGTCGGAAGGGGAAAATCCAGAAATTGTCTTCCCCCCGCCCGTAAAACGTTCAGCGTAAAGGCTCGTGACGCTCGTCCAATGAAATTCGTACACAACGCTTCGTTAGCATGTTTAAAGGCTAGCTGTGTTCTCCTTGTGTTTGTTGCTCCTAGGTGGCAGCACGTAAACTTTGTATTTACAGTAGTAGCAAAGCACAAAAGCATTAACGACCAAAACCAAAATATGGAGAAAACCCGCGAAATTCAAACTTTCTTTGCCTTAAGATACCCCAACTTACTTCTTTCAAGATTATATAGTAGACTTGGATTTTCAACTCAAATTATATTCTGGTACTAAACAATATACAGGCCAAACGATATTTCAGAAATATCATTAAAACCATCTCTTAAAACGCGAAAAAAATGCGTTTTGATTTGACTTTTAAAGAAAATAAACACATTAATGCATTTTTGGTTTGAAAATAATGCAAAAACCTAAAATAATGCGTTTAGCAACAAGTCATTTCTCTAAGAACCAAAATTTTAAATTCGAAAATTAGTTCAAAATTGAATTTAACGTTAAATAAGGAGAAATAAAACCAAAATCTGTAAATCGAACATTTGGTCGTTAATGCTTTTGTGCTTTGCACGGCAGAACTCTGCATTATATTTTTTCGTTTAAAGAAGAATAAACGTAACAATTCTCGTTGTTCGTCGCGTATATCGTTTTGGTTCCTAAAACATGCGTGAAGTCATCTGACATCCATATAGTAATAAAAAATTAACTAACTCTTCCTTAAATTGATCGCTTCTTAATGATCCTACAAAGTTGGAGGGTCTCTTCATGTCTGTTCCACTAATGTTCCATCTTTGCCCTCTATAGGCGGATGAAGTAGCGGCTTGTCTCTTTCCCAGTCTTTAATTGAAGGTGAAATGGTTCGATCAAAAATGTTGTAAATTTCTCTTCCTGCCACCTTGTATAGTTTCACCAATATGGCTCTAGCAACACCGCCGAATGTAGGGGTAGTTCGGACAAGTTATGAAGACAGAACATACCATCGACAAAAGTGTAGTCAATGGTACGTGGTGCCAATGCAGTGGCGTAGCTATCATAGGGCTGGGTGGTGCGGTGCACCGGGGCCCCATAGCGCAGGGGGCCCTAAGCCTAGGCTATACTGTGGAAAAATATAAATATTTATTCATGTATTTATGTAAGTATGTAACGTGACTATACTTTGACGCTTCGTCACGCCGCTAACTGAAACTGCAGCAAAATATGATATTGTTCCCCAAATTCAAGTAAAACGGCAGAGAAAAGTTAAAAAAACATTTTGACGAATTAGTTTCTGACCACCGATTCGAAAAAATGGAACATATTTTTAAAGTGACCATTTTCAATAATGTGTTAGACATTTTGATACCTCAATTCTCAAGTAGAGCGGCGTTTTACTGGTAGGAGAGAAATATGTAACACGTTTGATTTTCTAACGCCAAAAGTTTTAGTAGATATCGACGAAACAGTTTTATTACAAAAATGTGATCAATTTCAGTTAAAATATTCTGATATAATAGGACCAAACTTTTCTCTTCAATTTCTCAATGTTTACCATTTGCTTCTACCTGAATTAACCGAACCGTGGACTGTTCAACAATTATAAGGAAATTCGGAGTTCTTGAATGTGACGTTACAGAAGTGTTTACTGCAATGTTATTATTTCACACTGTCCTGTAACTTCCCCAACAGCTGAAAGATCTTTCAGCAAACTAAAAATAATTAAAAGTTATTTGTGGAAAAGTCTGGGACAAAATCGGCTTTGTTATTTATCATTAATAGCAATCGAGAACAAGGCTGCATCAAAATTAAATTTGAACGAAGTAATTGATAATTTTTCAAACATTAAAGCGCGCAAAAGATTGTAAGTTTTCATTTAAAAAATTTTAAATAGAAAAATAAAAGATTTTTCATTATCTATTTTTTTGGAAACATACTGGTTAGGAGGCCCATTTTTTTTGCACCGGGGCCCCTTGCCCTTTAGCTACGCCACTGTGCCAATGACGTAATTCGGCTCTCCAGATTTTGAGGTAAGGTTAAAAATCACGTCGTGGGTAAAATTTACCTGATCTAGGCTGCGAAAAGGGGTTGACCCCTGCAAGGTTGGTAAAATGCAAAGACTATATATACGCTTTGCTTACTAGACAGGGGTATTCAATTGCCCAACTTTCATACAATAGCAGACGCTGGTCCAAATTTTCCCCCGCTTCAGCAGTGCTACTAGTGGCGCCTCTAACGGCTGGTCAAAAGCCTTCTCACGTGTTTCGAAAGTGTTAACAGGTTCTTTGAATGGACACGCCTGTCTAGTAAGCGAAGCGTATATATATAGTGATTTCAGTATCACGTGACACGACGTCATCTATGCTTTTTCCCATAGAGAAAAAATCCCGTCTTTGGTAAAATGAGCGTGATGACGTAAAAAGCACTATTTACGCAAACCCCTTTTTGTCAGCCTCAGATCGCCCCTGACCAAGGATCCTATATGTTAGAAGGATAGGTAGCGCTCCGGCCAGCCCGTTGCTCCGGCCAGCCCGTTGCTCCGGCCAGCCCGTGTTTTCGAAACGCCGGCAGCGCCGTCGATATTAAGAGAGCCTCTAAACGTGGGACATATTGTTTCTATTCCCTCAAGGACAAATTTTGGCGGTGCTTCCCCCATGTTTTGTCCTTGACGGAATCTAAAGACGGATTCTCTATCGCGCATGACCCACCGACGGCGCTGCCATTTTTCGTCCCTCGCCTCATATCCTTCTAACATATAGGATCCTTGCCCTGACATCACATCGTCGCGTTAAAATTGTTTTACAGTACACTCTGTTAAATAAGTCTTCGGCCGTTGGGATTTTGGCACTTATTTGCGATTATCTCAAAAACTATGAATGATAGCAAGTTGAAAACAATTTTATTTTTAATATTTTACTAATATCTTTCATACCTTTGTCTTGATTCACGTGTAGCATTTCCATATCCGCCGGAAATGCCAAATATCGTTTTTGACAACTTTTTTATAATGATGTTACGCCCCTGAAACCTGATTTTTTTGGATTCTAAAGGGTCGATTCATATTAAGAAAGTGCCATTGTTATCCGGCTACGTCAAACGGCTGCTAAGATATGGCCTATCGAAAATTCGGGTCTCATTCGGAATTATTCTAAAATGCCTAATTAATCAATAATATTAATCCGGCATATAACCACAGCGTTCCAACAACTCTTTAAATCAATATATATATATGCTTATTGTGTTACCCACAATGAAACGATGAAAGTTGTTTTTGCTCAACAATAAGATATTATTTCTCGGTCTCCTCGAGCACGGCCAACTTTGATCACGCGCTGTTCAGGCTACAGCGGCCAACACATTTGTCGAAATTCCGCGAGCAAGGATTTTCCCCCTATAAACTGTACTATAACGTGTAGGAGTTCAGCGCCACGCTCGGTTTTTATATTGGCTTCAATGTAAAAGCTATTCTAAAAATAATAATCTGCTAGGGGCGCTCACGTCATACACATCTTTTTCTCATAGGTTAACACAGAAACGTAGATACAGGAAACGTATATAAAGGTCTAGATAAAATATTTCAAAGGGAGTGAATACGGAGGTGCCAGCTAGCAGAAACGCGAAATTTCTGCAGGCTATCCTTATAAGGCGCTATCTATCGGTAAGAAAGCTCGTGCTATCGTTGCGAGAGCCATTGTCTCCTGCTTAAAAATTATACTATAAGTCAACAACAGATGGTGACTAAAGACTACGGCCTGCGGAAAGGTCAAGCACTTAGTACTAAAATGCTAAGAGAGCTCGCGCTCTTGGTCACGTGCCTTCCTCGGTATCTGCTAGGTGTCAATTCCGTATTTTATGTTAGGCTTAGACGCCCCGTCCGAAATTTATCTAGACCTTTATATACATTTATTATATCTATGCACAGAAACGTCAACGAATGAGATGGCCGCTGTAGCGCGAGAGATCAAAGTTGGCCGTGCCTCGAGCATTTTAGAATTTTCCGAATAGACGTTAAAATAAAATAAACAAACCGGCCGGAATTTGAGGTACTAAAAGGAAATTGAAAATTCAGTGGGGTAGAATTGATCACGTGTTTCGAAACTGCTGCCCTCTCCAAGCCTTTATAGAAAACAAAATTTCAATTTTTCTGTATATTTTTTATTATTTTCCGTCTGCTACAGTTTGTCTTGCGCCAAATTTATAACCGTTGGTATTATATTCCTAGGGTAAACCAGTATTCGGTAATTACTTAGTAATGAGCGTTAAACTTGGAGCTGGATTGTGTTCCCTTCCTTTAGGGTAAGCGTTTTCTTTAGGCCTAGCCCGCTCCTATTCTCTTTCCCCTGCACCGAGTCGCGGCTGGTGCGAGAAGTTAAAGGGAATATAACCTGCAAATCCATCTTTATGGAAGACCCCTTCAATGTTTCAAATTTCCCTGCACAGTGGCGCCAAACATTTCTAATGCCAAAGGCAAGAGCGGCCAAAGCTGCAAGCGTTGGTGTTCCACACCAAATACCTAATGTTATATTCCCTTTAAAGGGGCTCCAAAGTTCGGTGGCAAAATGTGTGTAAAGTCAGTAAAGTGCGAAATTTACGGTTGACTCTGCCCGCCTCTGCCAAGGCCGAGTGTGGGGTTGGGGGGAATGAAAAGCATGCTCAATTTTCTTTTTTTTTTGCCACCGAACTTTGGAGCCCCTTTAACTTGTCTGGTTGGTCTTAATTCCCTATTCCCCGTTTTTGCTTTTTTTTTGCGCTTGCGGGTTTCTCTTTTTCTCACCCTTAGCGGGTCATCATGCCCCCTAAGCGGTCTCGCCCCGAAGATCCGACCTCCCATTTTCCGCCACCGAAAATGGGTCATGTCGATCCCATTCCGCCCCTCATCTTTACCGCCTCGGATCCTGACAGGCCTCTCGCCTTGTCAGCCAAGGACGTTGTCACCTCCTCCTCGCTTAACAGAGCCGATATCTCGGATATCCGCTTTTTGTCCAAGGGTAAGATCTCAATTACTCCCGCCAATTCCCCTGCTGCTGGCAAACTCCGCCAACTCTCTCACCTCTGCGATATTCCCATTCAACTGGTGGATGCTCCGAATTTGCTACCTCTCCAACGCCGTACCATCATTAATATCAACCCCGCCTATACTGATGCTGAAATGAAGGAAGAAATCTCTATCAATGCTGAGTCCTTGATCGAGTGTCGTCGTCTATGCACCACCAGTAAGGTTGTCCTCCTTGGATTTACTTCCTATGTTCCCGAGCGTGTCCAGATATATGGTGAGCTTTTTTATGTTTTGCTGTTTGAAGACCGTCCTCTTTGTTGTCGTCGATGTTTGCGCTATGGTCATTCGGACAAGCGCTGCCGTCAACCAGTCGATTCACAACGTTGTCCCCGCTGTAGCGATATCCATCCCGACACCGATCACTTTAAAAAAGTTCCATGTTGCCTCCAATGCAAAGGACCCCACCCTAGTTTTTCTCGCTCTTGCCCGGTTTACTGCAAAGAGTTCGACGTCAAACGTACCCAAGTCTCAAAGGGCATCTCTTTCTCCGAAGCGCGTATGTTTGTCGCGGCCTCCTATGCCGCAGCTGCACGTGCCGCCCCTCCGACTCCACCTTTCTGTGCCGGTCCCCATGAGTTTCCACCTCCCCCCGTCAGACCACCTTCTAAGCCCGCGCTTGGCCTCCATCATCCGGCTCCAGCTCCCCGCCCACGCTCTGCCCAACATCATGGTGACAGTCGCTCGAATTCCAGCTTTCAATCCCAGTCCAACAACTCCGCCGTGACGGATGCTCTAGTAGCTTTCCTCGTGGACCTTGCCAACATATTAAAAGATCCCCGTCGCAATTGCCAACCTGCTGCTCTCATTCTCCAATCCGCTAAATTGTGCTTTGCTAATCTGTGAGAGATCGATGGCGATATCTTTGCTCCGCTTCGGGAAGTTCAATCTTTCACTGACCCCCATCATTTCGATGAGTCGAACAGGATGGAAGATTCTAATTACGTTGATGTGGAACGTTTGTGGGGTACGTGTCCATTTGGGGTCCCTCACGCAGCTTATACTATGCCATGCTCCATTTATTGTGGGGCTCCAAGAAACCTACCTTTCCGATTAATCTCCGCTTTGGTCGCTACTCAGTTTATCGGCGTGACCACCAAGGGCGCCCGGGCGATGGTGTTGCTCTCCTAGTCACTGTCTCCGTACCCCAGTTCCATATCCCTTTGCCTGACTTCTCTACTTTGGAGGCTGTGGCAGTTTCCTGTTTTCTCAACAATCGTTGGACCGTAGTGGCCAATGTCTATGATCCCCACGGATCTGCTCTCCGCACAGACTTTGATTTACTAGCGAACAGCTTGGGTACCTCTCATCTTCTACTGGGAGACTTTAATGCTCATCACCCCTTGTGGGGTAGTTCCGTAACCGATGCTCAGGGTGTTTTGGTTACTGAGTGGTTTGAACAGTCGGACCGCATGATTCTACTTAATGACGGATCCACAACTCGTAAGTGCAACTCGGTTCAGAACGACACTGCGATTGATCTGACCTTGCCAGTACCGATCTAGCGCATGTCTGTCACTGGTCTACGTTGGCAGACCACTGCAGCGATCATATGCCTATTTGCATTCGCTGTACTTTAACGATTACTCCCCCTCAATGGGATTATTCTAAGGCCGACTGGGCTCGGTACCGGGCGATTTTGAATCGCTCTTTCGACGGTTGGACTCCAGAATAGTCGCTTGATGACACGGTAGAAACCTTCACTACTCGGGTTATCTTGGCCGCAATTTCTGCTATTCCCTCCCGGGGCGGGGGCGCCGGCTTTGTTCGCCCATCTCCACCTCCTTGGTGGTCCTCCTCGTGCTCTGTCGCCTTAAATGCTGCCGCTGCGGCTCGGCGTCGTGCCTCTCGTACTCGTCTGCCTGATGATGTTCTTACTGCCCACCGCCTTTCAGCCCGCGCCAAAGCACTTGTTAAACGTGCCCGTATCGCCTCATGGCGTCGCTTCAGCTCTTCCATGTCTGGCGCGGTCCCTATTTCGTCGCTCTGGAAAAAAGTCAGATGGTTTAACGCTGTGCCCACCACGTCTCCCATTCCTCCGCTAAGAACCCCTACGGGCCCCATCGCCTCGGCGGCGAAAGCTGCGGAAGTTTTGGCTAACCATTTCACAGCGGCTGCCACGCCATTTGCCAGCTTCACTATCCCTCCACCAGTGTATTCTCCTTCGCCCCTTTCTATGCCGTTCACAATATATGAGCTTCACAACGGCCTCGCTCGGACTAAGAACACCGCGCCTGGCGCGGACAGGATTTCACTTCTCCTAATAAAAAACTTTCCCCGTAACGTCCTTACCATTCTACTTGAATTTTACAACGATTGTTGGTCGGTTGGGTATATGCCGTCCACTTGGAAATCGGGCATCATCCTCGCTTTCCTGAAACCCGGGAAGAGTCTCGGTGATCCATCCTCCTATCGTCCCATTACCCTTTTGTAAGTTCTTGGCAAGCTCTTCGAGCGGCTGATCCATCGTCGCCTTGACTGGTGGCTCGAGTCGACCGGGAAGCGCTCGCCTTACCAGAGTGGTTTTCGCCGGGCTCACCACAGTATTGACAATGCTGTGTTTCTGAGTGGTGTCGCTCACCATGCGCTGTTATCCAAGCACTCCTGTATTGCAGATTTCCTGGATATTAAGGATGCTTTTGGTAATGCCAACCATGACTTCCTCATCCGCAAATTAACGAAGTTGGGTCTAGATGCTGGTGTGATCGGCTTTCTCCTGTCGTACTTGTCAGGGAGGTCAGACTGTGTGCGTATCCGTTCCGCACTTTCGGCCTCTTTTCCTCTGCTTCGAGGCGTTCCGCAGGGTGTTGTTCTAAGCCCGTTGCTGTTTAGCTTTCTTCTTGATGACCTACCCTCTGTCCTGCCTCCTGGTACCCAAGTGGCCATATATGCCGATGACATTGTCCTATTCCTCACCGGCTTGTCACTGGGCCTCTTAAATCTACATATACAAGAGACGCTCCATGCGACATCTCACTATCTCAAGCGCCGAGGCCTTCCCCTGTCCCCGGCCAAATGCATTTCGTTATGCTTTACCCGCAAGCGCAATCCGGTTGAATTCTTCACGATTAATGTGGAGGGTCATGCCCTGCCGCTGGCTCATACGGCGCGCGACCTTGGTGTGGTCTTCGATAGCCGTCTCACCTGGAGGCCGCATATTGTGCTGCTGTGGACACGTTGTCTCCGCCTTCTCAACTTGCTCCGCTCCATGACTGGTTCGAAGTTGGGTATCTCGAGCAAGTTTCTCGACTATGCTGCGGTGGTATATCGCTCGGCCTCCTCTACCTCTCTTGCCCTTCTAGATACTCTCCAGAATGCCTGTCTCCGAGTTGTGACTGGAGCTCCTCGGTCTGCGGCTAGGGGAGTAATGGAGATAGAATCATTTGTGCCACCCCTCTCTATTCACCGAGATATGTTAGTTCTTCGTTATGGAGTCCATTGTCTGACAAGCCCTATTACCCACAGCTAGTTGAGTAAATTCGGGTTTAGAAAACGGGAACAAAATGCACTTTACTTTAAATATGCAAATAATTGAGTAAATTCGGGTTTAGAAAACGGGAACAAAATGCACTTTACTTTAAATATGCAAATTAAATGAGTAAATTCGGGTTTAGAAAACGATAACAAAATGCACTTTACTTTAAATATGCAAATTAAATTATTTTTAAATAGTAAATAGGCATTTTTTAAATTGCAAACGTTTAATAGTGCAGAATATCATATCTTGTAATATTAACTTATATTTGATTTCTTTGATTAGTTTAAGATGTAATTATGATAAATTAACATTTATTTGATTTCTTTGATTAGTGTAAGATGTAATTATGATAAAGCGTTTTTGTACACAATATTTTTAGTTTCAACGTTTGGAGTAAGTATGTACAGGTTATTTGCAGCTCCAACTCTTGAGCACGCCACATAAAGCATGGGTTTCCCGCAGTTTTAAGTGACTGTCCTTGCGCTTTATTAATGGTCATTGCGAAGCTAAGATTGACTGAGGCAGAAAAATATTGGTTGTATAGGTGTATGTAGGTTGCAGGATTCACGGCACCTTTCCAGGGGCAACTATAAATTATTACAGTGCAAGGTCAGGGGTTTCGGTCTTGCGGTCACCGGTTATTGGCCCCGTGGTCAAAAACTACGAATGTTAGAAATCTCAAGACGACCCTATAACCTTATGGCAGGGGCCACAATGCCACAGGCCAAATTTCGTGGGAATCGGACAATTATCTTGGGCGTGCATAGAAGGTAACAAACCAATATATATACATACAAACATCAGATTTTATTTATATAGATAGATAGAAGACAAACCAATATATATACATACAAACATCAGATTTTATTTATATAGATTTTCCTCATATAAAAATTTATGAATAAAATTTAATGTATGTCAACAAAACATTTACCAAAAGCCAACCACCAACAAGGAATGTAGCTTAAGCAACTTGTTCTCATAATAAAAATTATTTAATTATGTAATTACCATTATATTACAAAAATCAATTAATATAATTTACATGTGTAAAGAATAATTAAGAAAATCTATATTTCTTGAATATAAAACGCTAAAAGTGTAAAGAATCCTTATATACATCATTTAAAGCAAATTACAATCTTACTGCGTTTGATTTTGAACAAGCAATTATTCATGCCACATTCTATCCCTCATGATTAATACAAAAATTAAAATATATGAAAGTATGAAAGATAGTGTAATATCTTCAAAAAAATTTAACCCCACAGTGGTTTGACAAAAAAAACATTGTTAAAAGGCTTCGCATTATACTCAATATATTCCAAAAAGCCATTTATTTTATGGCAGACTTTTAAAAGATTTAGAACATCAGCTTCAGCTTGGTGAGGGGATTCCATATCAGCACCAACAACAGTTTTATACACATCACTAAGCCCAAAACCTTTCATATTTCCAGCAAAGAATTCAGGCTTTCCAAAGTTAAAAATTCTTCTTTTTTTAGGGGACAGAAAAAGTTGTTTTTTCACTTTTTGCGGTGTTTTAGGTGGTATCAATGGATATGGGGTTATTCTGTTTTGTTTTAAAGGGGTACTTGGTAAAGCAAAATTAGCAGCCAAGGCATTTTCAATAATATTAAAACAGTTTTCTTGCGTCTGTTGTCCAAATCCATCAATTTCCTTGACAGGATGCTGTTGAGTGCCAATACCCAATATATCATCATCTATACATTCGTCAATGTATCTTATTTCAAATGTTTTCCCAATAAGATTTTTTGCCGCAGTAAGAGTGTCCATACAATAAACATTGTCAGGAAGAGTTACTTGATGGGCATATAGCTCTGACTTAAGAAGACGAAAGTCAAAGTTTGACCCATTATGTGCCAATAGACAAATGGGTGACTCCAGATGGCCTAAAAACGTTTTTAACAAGGTGCCAGTTGTTTGTGAAAATGTCTGTTGACATTCAAGATTGCCATTATAAAGATCTTTAAAAAAAAACAATATAATATAAAAATGTATGCTAATTTAGTCATGATTTAACTAATATTTACCAGTCATTTCAAGAGCAGTTGGTGAAACGACACATTTGGGTTGAATGCACATAGTCAATTTATTCAAAACACGGGGTGGTCTGATCTTCTCATTAAATCGATCAACGTGAATTGCCACAAAAGACATTTCTGTAATTTGCACATTTTTGGCAAAATCCTCAGGTGTGGCACTTGTTGATTCCAAGTCCATAAACACTAAAGTTTTAAATTGAATACTTTTCTCCGAAGACATCTTGATTTCAGCCGCGGCTCGGTGTCCTTCTAACAAACGTTTCTATAGCTGCAGCACTCTTTATATACTAAAACCACAAATGCAACCGCAATTAAAAGATAATAGCTCCCCCGTTACTTCCACGATCATGTTAATATATAAATTATTTCGGAGGATATTTTGATAGACAAATATTTGTGTTCAATTTCCGTAAATTGTTTTTAATAAAATAAAATAAAAAATACAATACTCTTCTTTTAGTTTTGGGGAATACGTAATTACGTAATTTATTACGTATTAGTTCCCCATTAGTTCCCAAGCTAGCAGACGATTCACCGGATATAAGAGAAAGAGACATCTATGAGGGAATTTATCAAGAATATTTTATATCGATTTTCATTTCCCAGAAAATTACCTCATGAAATTAGGCTTAACTGTAACTGTACTAAGAAGAGTTTTTAATCATTTTTATTTTAAATATTGAAGTAAATTTAAGTCAGTTTTGTTTAAATCCCAGATTTCGCTTTGCGTACGTATTTTTATATTATTTTAATGGCGATTTTATAAAAAAACATAAGAATGAAAATAATAAAAATTTGGAGGCGTAGTTTTAGGCCTAACCCTAAAAAGGAAAATTAGTCCGACATAATTTTTACAAGAGCCGTACGATTGTCAAATTCAAAAACTTTCGCAATAATGTTTTTTTAATTAAAAATATATTAACAGTAGTTTAATCATTCACTAGTAACAAAAATTATAAAAACCAACTTTATAATAATTAAAAATAAGAACATCTAAATTTTTCAATAAGGTGACAAGGCATTTAAAATCAAGGCATAAACGTTGATATCAATAAACGCTAACGAAATAACATTATGTATACATAACAAAGGAGATTTATGGTATATGTAAAAGAGTAATGTTGATTTCCTTATTTATAGAGTCACTCAGTCTTTCCCAAGAATTTGACAGTGAAATCTTACGTAACTTGGTCAGTGCTTCTTTTTTAAATAACAGCTTAAGAAATTAAACTTTTGATTTGGTAACTAAACTTTTATTTTGTTTAGAAATTCCCAAATAAATCTCCAAAATGGCAGCTGGGCCATATAATTACTCATACATTTTCAAATATATTATCATCGGAGACATGGGAGTTGGAAAATCTTGTCTTTTACATCAATTTACAGAAAAGAAATGTACATATTGATTATTACACCTGTAATATTACTAAACTAATGTTGAATTATTTGGGTCAGTTATGGCTGATTGTCCCCACACAATTGGAGTAGAATTTGGAACACGGATAATTGAAGTATGCGGCCAGAAAATTAAGTTACAAATTTGGGATACAGCGGGTCAAGAGAGATTTAGAGCAGTTACTAGAAGTTATTATCGAGGAGCTGCCGGAGCTCTTATGGTTTATGATATTACTAGGTAAAATATTTGACTTAAAATGTTAAAATTATAGTTATTAGTTACTAATGATGGAAAATTATTTGTATTGAAGGAGGAGCACTTATAACCACCTAAGCAGTTGGTTAACAGATGCTAGAAATTTGACTAATCCTAATACGGTAATTTTTCTAATTGGAAACAAATGCGACTTAGATGCCCAAAGAGATGTAACGTACGAAGAAGCTAAACAGTTTGCGGAAGAAAATGGTACAATGACATTATCCCAAAAGTAATTACTATCTCTTAAAAATTAATCTTGATTTCAGGGTTAATGTTCGTTGAAGCGAGCGCCAAAACGTAAGTTAATAAATTTAATTTAGAGATATTGCAGGTTAAAATATAAATATTTGCTGGCTTTTACAGCGGAGAGAATGTAGAAGAAGCATTCCTTGAAACTGCAAAAAAGATATATCAAAATATTCAAGATGGAAGGTAGTTAACTTTCATTACCATGTTCAAAAAGTTGACAATTACGTATTATTGCATAAAATAAAATTTCAAACTTCTTTTTGTATTATTATGATCAGCTTGGACCTAAACGCAGCTGAATCTGGAGTCCAGCACAAGCCATCAGCACCGCGCAATGCCTTGAGCAATGACCAACAACCAAACAAAGAGAGTTGCTCTTGCTAGCCTAGAGCTAGAACTAGCTGTAAGCTTATTTGCAGCTTGATAAAAAAATCCATTTCAGTAAAAGGGTTGAAGGTATGTCATTGGTCAAGTGTGGTATTTTACTCCTCCCCAATTCCTTGTTTATTTATCCCATTCTTTATCAGGATGTGCAATTATTATTAACAAACGTTATTTTCAATACCAAATATTTCATTTCTGATGTATTAAATTTTTGAGTATTAATATTAAAATAATTGAAATTGAATGTGTGTGTGTCTGGTTTTGTTTTATGACAATTCTGCATCCCTATTGTATTGTTAATTTGTAATTGCACATGCCTAAATTCTATGAACTCAACTGTGCCAGAATTAAAGCTTAACCCAATCGGGATACCTTAAAAGGGAATTAGAAATTTTGATTGGTTAATTCTATGAACTCAACTGTGCCAGAATTAAAGCTTAACCCAATCCGGATACCTTAAAAGGGAACTAGAAATTTTTATTGGTTAATTATATTTATTGACTGACTCTCTGAATAATGCAGTTTCAAAAAGTTGAAGATATTTTATTTTTTGAGTACCATAGATACAGTCAAAAGTACTTTTGTTTTTATATTATTTGACCATTTAATTATAAAATTTTAAAGCCAAGTCCTAAAAAATGGCTTTTTGGATACTAAAAATTAAGTTTTCTACGAAGCTTTGATAAATTAAATGGGAAACTGTCTTAGAACAAATATACCAAAAGATAGATGTCCCTTGAAAATGATCATTTTTAATATTTAAGGCCAAATATTTATTAGGGGTGTGCGAGTATCAATTTTTGACTACCGAGTCGAGTTCGAGTTTTTATAAATTTTCTTATCGAGTTAGAGTTCGAGTTTCAAAAACCTAGCGAGTTTACGAGTTTTAAAATACCACCTTTTCTAAGCTTCGAGCCCTTAACGAGTCTTAAAATTCTTAACGAGTTTCTATTGAACCATTACATTTGGGAGTTTTAATATATTAAAAGAGTTAATTAGATAACTAAGATATAATATTCGTAAAAAAAAACAAAATTTGCATAATATTTATTACCACACAATGGTTCTAAGTAAATAAAACAACACAGCCAATGCTAGCTGTTTTAAACATCACATGACAATTTAAAATTCTAAATCTGTCACATGATCCAATGAAAATAAAGTAGCTGATAAAGTATGACGTCGAATGTTTTTTGTGAGCCCTAATTGGTGGAGAGCTATGATGTAATATTTTTGAAACTCATAAGAAGAACGAAAGCTGGGCGAGTTTTTCCATTCAGAGTACTCAAACTCGATTCGATTAATCGGTTTATACGAGTGCTCGCATAGTCCTGAAACTCGATAATACGAAAACTGCTTAACGGGTCTTTATCGAGTTTAACCTTGAACCAATTTTAAACTCGAAAGTTTGGCGAGTTTTGAGCCGAGTACTCGAGCTCAAACTCGATTCGAGTACTCGATTTAAGCGAGTGCTCCCACACCCCTAATATTTATCTAACTTGATTTTGCATTTCATAAACTTGAAATTCCTTGATTTTTTTTTGAGAACAAACTTATGAAGTCGGCTAAAGGCCTTAGACACAAAACACCAATGAAATGCCTTGATAAAGAACACTGTAAATTTGACCAATCTGGATTATATCAATATTATGAATTGTCTTTTGTGATTGGCCTATTCTTTCTTTCATTTTGGGGATATCTCATCAAAATAACCTGATTCTCATTAAAAAAATTCTTTCAGGAACCAATTATCTTTCTTTGTGATCCACAGAAAAACTTCATCTTGGAAAATATTTAAATTAAAACTAAAGAAAAATTAACATGATAATACAAATTTTTGGGACACTGAGCTTCCAAAACTTTTAGATTTCTGGTTATACACATACCATTTTTGTTCAAAGAGCTATTTCTTTATTAAGTCTGAGCTAACCATTGGGTATAATTATATTTTAATAAGGTTGAAACGTAACTATAGTTTTATTTTTTGGTGTTTCTTTGCACTTCTATAGTGCATTTTAATGAAGAAATGGGAGGGTACACCCACTTTACTTGTTCAAAAAATAAAAATATAGGCCAATAATTTATGAAATAGTATTTTATGAGCACGTACTCTCTCGTTCTTTCACTTAAGTTTATATTGTACATAATAAACTTCACGAACAAATAGGTTCAATTTTCTTATCAAATTAACTCTTATTCCAAAATCAACTCTTATATCTCCTTCCATGTTTTCATTTTAATTATGATAACGTAGAGAATAGGAAACGCATAGCCAAAAATTATTTACAACTTGGAAACATTTAGAGCACCTTTTATATTATAATTTTGGGATTAAAAATTTTGGATAATTGGAGAAACAGTTGGGGTTGACATAAAGATTAAAAATAACACCAATCTTGGCATTGCTGTAAATATATTAGTTGTTGTACTTTTTCAATAGTAAAAGAAATATTTGAAATACATTATTAAAAGTAAAATGCGCGAAGAATATAATTTAGTGTTTAGGTGTTATTTAATAAATGATGACTCGAATTAAACACCAATTTATAAAATCCAAATTCCAGAACTCTTGTGTAATGTAATTATTTAATTATGCGTACAGTACTGTAATGAAAGATTGTGATCATAAAATGTTTTGTTCTTTACGTATTTTCCTACTTTTTTCCCTTTTTGTATAGTTAAAAGGAAGCGAATTGTAAATATAGTACTACCATAATATCAAATGTATCATGAAAACCAAAAACGCATTAAAAATACCAATTTGGTATGATAATTTGATAATTTTTATCTTTCATTTACGCAACTTTTAACTATGTCTAGCCTGGAAAACCTTTTTTTTGTAACTTTGAAATTACGTTTTTTGTAAATTTAGCCAAAGTAATTGTAATCTTGTTTAAACTGTTAATATTATTGCGAGACTTATAAATTGGAAAACCTCATCCTGTATTATTGTGTATAGCCAGCCTAATTAAAGGTGCGACAATGATATTGTTGAAAATTGCTTTCCTTTAAAAAATAACACTTCGCTAATACATTATTTAGCTTGATGCTTTGCAATAGCTATATTATATACTTTAATTTCTTAACAATATATAAAACTGCAAGAAGTAGAAAAGGCCTACATTTTGGGAAAAACCTAACTATATTATCAGACAAAGTACTGTGTTTTTCAGCTAATAATAATAATAAGCTTTATTGGTCCTTTAGACAAAAGGGATACCCTGTTCAGTTTTCACTGTTTTACAGAGGGGTTCCTGAGTCATGAAATTAGTTAATTTACAAAACATAAATACAAAAATACACAAATTGTACTCCAAAATGACATAAAAATTTTATAGTTTTTTTAGTATTCAACTTTAAATTTAGATTTTCCAATTCTGGGGTTAATATTAAAAGATCATTCTGTAATTTAGTTATTACATTATCAACACAGTGAATTATAATCTGCATATTCAAATGGATTGGTACTAATTAGCTTTTTGTGTAAATTCTTAGTATAGATATTGAAAAGTAACGGTTCCAATTAGCTATATACCATGTGGGACCCCTGAGATAATTCCAAGTTCTTTTGGTTATACAGCATTTACATTGACAACTTAATGTTTTCTGTTTAGTAAATAAGATTCAAACCATTCTAGTACACTATTTGATACCTTACACTCCCTGATTTAGTTAATTAGCTTTGTGATTAACACATAGTCAAATGCGTTTGATAAATCTAGGAAAACAATTCCAACAATGTTGTTTGATCTAATTGATACATCAATTTTTCATGCAAATTAGTTATACATGTAATAGTTGAGTGTTTATAGGTATAAAGTTAGATTGGTTATTATAATAAAGCTTATAGTTTTTCTCCAGTTCAAGGGTGGTTCTTAACTTTTTTATATTTAATGGACAATTGCAAATGAAAGTAAAAATAAAATGCAATAAGCAAAACTTTTAGATATAAAAGAATTAAGTACTTCTTAATGTAAGGTTATAGTTCTTTACCAATCATTAATTCATCTGGTCTATGGAATTTAAAAGATAAATTTAGTTTAAATATTACCAAAAGTCAATATGACTTTTGATATTACACATCAATTTTTAGTAACAATAAAATACCTTTGCAATAATTAATCTAAAATAAAACTTACTCATAGACAAGGTTAGCTACGACAAATGTGATATAAAACCCACTTTTTCCTACATGCATGAATCATGGCAAATAACCCCTCGGTTATATATCGATTCATGAATGGTAATTAGCTCTGGCCAATTTGGCAGAAATTACCTAAGGAGCCATTAAAATAGGTTTACGTGTTCCTTCTACATGTATTAATTTCCTTTAAAGCCAGTCATTGCTAAACGTATTTTCGCTCAATAGTGCAAAGTGAAATAATCCATGGAGAACAAATTGTATTTTTGTAATTAAGATTTATCAATAAAAATTACTGCTTCGAATATCATTTTCAACCTTTAAATACAGTTTGGTCATAGGGTTCTTTCTCTTATTGGTAATAACTGGAATGGTCCTAAAAATTAAGACAGAATGAAAACTTGAATGAAAAAATCAAATTAAAAGGAAGTGTTGCAAATAGCGAAATTATCGTAGGAACCCAAGGAAAAACCAATACAGCTAAATTAATTTTATAAAAATTTAGTTAAAACCTGTATCACACATGATAATATATTAAATATCATTGAAATTTTTCAGATACAAGTATGTTTTAGAAAATATTTTTAGCTATTCTTTGAAAAGAAATGATGGCAAAGATAAAACCTTATCTTGCTTTCATATGAGATTTATCAGCATGTGTTTGGTATTACTCGAAGACTCTTCTTTAGTAATTCCAATGCTTTTCCTTAGTAAGTATAACTTTTTGAACCAAATTTAGAATCTATTTAAATGGGGATATGACATCAGTTATGCAAATTTTAGAAAGTTTTTAGACGCAAGCAATCAGTTGATACGTTTTTTTTATTGCGTAATTATTTTAAAACTTTACAGGCTACATGTAAATAATTACAGAATACTAAAAATAAAACCTACCACAGATCAGTTCTATTTTCTTATATCATGATAAAGAAATTGACAAAAAGGAGTTAGGAGTTTTGAATATTCCCATAATATTTATAATTAAGGAACAAACATTTATACAATTTTTTCATTTTTTGAACTGAGCAAATAAGAGTCACTCAAAATGTTATAGTCTTCTCCCAACTGAACTGGCTGCAGTTGCTCTCACGTTTAAATTACTAATAACGGTAGATGGACCCTACTACCACACCTATTTTAATCCCTTCATCCGTCCAAGACTGGAATTATCTCCTGGAGCACCTGAAAGCTATCCCCATCAGTTCCCAGTTCTGGAAGGAACTCACTGTATTTCTAGATATTGCTGCATAATTTAAAATTTTTGCAATAATTATGTCTCAGTCTCGCCATGATGGGTCTGGTATTTCTGTCGCCCTCCGAGGGTTCCAATATTGTCCGCTGCCTCCCATGGCTTTTCACACCTGCGGCGCTGATAATCGCTGATTGTGAAGGGAATAAAGGAAATTGATGGGGTTTTCCATAAAGAACTCGTTGGAGGTTCTATTCCCTTTAAGAAACATTTTGACTGGATGTCGCAAAAAGTGATGGACAATATGTTTTGGTTAAAAAAAATTATACCTCAAACTAAGCTTGTCATACTAATCTTTGGTATGTTGCTGTTGGTCTTCAGCTATATATTCACCTATATTTACATGATCATCTTAGTCAAGTATTTTCAATGTCAGTTATAAATAAAAGTAGTGCTACACTAAATATATATTTCTAATACAGGAACGTATTTCTTGCCAAACTATTCAACATCTTAATAGTCACATCCATTGTATTGTCATTTACTATTACATTACATCTACCAATTCCAAGCAGCTTTTTATAATCAAAGGTGACATAAGACCCAGTCGTTTTTGCTGTAATTATCCTAGCAAGATGTAATATACAATTTTTACACTTAGAGCCTTTTTAAAACATGATTTATTTAACATATTTATACACTCACAACCACCTCATAGTTTACAGATGTGGTTTGTTTTTGGGAACCTTTCTAGACCGAAATCCCAAAATTCACGTACCTAGGGTAAAATTTCACAATTCGAGCTGAAATTGCATTGAGATAATCCTTTTAAAATTATTTTTTCCTCAGGTATAGTACCAGTTTATATCACAGTTATGTGGCACAACAATGAAAGAATAGCAACCAAAATAGAATCTCCACTCTATAATGGGTTCTTTAGGTTATCATGGTGTCTCTCACTCTCTTGGGAAATGATAATGTGCGCAACTGGTAGAGGAGGTTCATGTACCTGCAAATGTTTCAATTGTTCTTTCAAAAACATTTAATGAATCTCAACTTTTCCATCTGTTTAGGAAAGGTTTTATACCATTGAACAGATTATCTTAACTTGTATATTTAGTGTAAATTTTTGTAATGCTAACTTACTTGGCGACGTACCGTGGAGTTTCCGATACCAAAACAACTACCATCGTAAATTTATACCATTCAAAATAAATAAATAATTTAAGTAGGTAACTCAAAAACCTAACATTCATATTTTATCAGATATGGCACTTTACTACTATTTGAAATACAAATTAGTAATTTAGAAGAGTTAGCTTTTGCACACATGAAGAAAGCTGTGACCAAGGTCAAAAAACAAAGGAAACAAAAACAGATCCAAATGAAAATAATGGTATAAAAGCTGATAAGCACTTAAGCAGGTTAAGGTTTGGAACTATAACAATATCAAAATGTGTGAGGAAACTAAAAAGATTTCAGTAGTTACTTAATTCTATACCACAATAACTAATAAAGTTTTATTCCAAATATATCTAATTTATATTTATTGAGATTTCACACGCAATTTAATTACATGTTAATAGTATATACAGAAATATTACCGTATAAAAGAACAAAAAAACTGTGATACACAGCAATCTTTTCATAACCTTTAAATCCAATGATTTCAAAAATGGGTAGAAAATTAAAACATTTTCTCTAGAGTTTTTAGATTTTTTCAACAACAGATTCAAAACCTCTGGTATCACTGCTAAGTTCAAACAATTAATACTTCTAAAAACACATTACTTATGTAATTAATCTTACTATAATTGATAAAAAAATGTGAAGTTCTAAATTAAAAACTCATTGCCCATAGTTAATGTTCTTTAATCAATAAGTGTGTGGTTATGCAGATTCTGGAATCTTTGGTATTAACTGTTGTTAGGTATCATAATAATAATCAAGTAATGCATTTGAACAAAAAGTGACTAGCTGAATATAGCTACTAGCTAGAATAAGAAATACCGTAAATGTAGCCAAATTTGCACGATGTAAAACACAGTGGCATGGCTAGCGTGGGTGGCACTCGGTGAGGATATTAGGGTTTCCTACTTACTATTCAAAACGTGTAAAATTTAATTTTTTCACGATCGGGTGTCACCCCCAAAAACGACCAAAATGGTGTCCGCACCCCCTAGCTACGCCACTGGTAAAACATCTCTAATTTGCCAGGCACAGGTTATAGACTATGGACTGTTTAACAAAACTTACAAGGGAAAACTGTGATAATACAATACGCAGTGTTCCGGGGTGGTAAATACCACCTGACAGTTATTGTGGCAAATAGTAGCAAAAAGTGTCATGGTACATAATGACATGGCCTATATTCGAAAAAAGTGACATTTTAGGAACACTGACAATACGCAAGGCGCATTGAAAAATCTTTTAAAGTTTAGAATAAGAACAAAATACGTATAGGCCACCGAAACATTTAAGGGGGAAGGGACTCACAAATATCATTTTTGGTTCCAGTACAAGGGCTATAATTAGCGTTTGACATCTTTAAACCTATTTTCCCCTTTACTAGTAATCTTTCCCCTAGATTGAAATTCAGATTCCTAGTAAATAGCCGTCTCTGGTTGGACATATGAACTTTCATAGATACTCTTCCCCTTTAAATAATTTTGAGATAATGGACACTACATTAAATCAAAACCATCCCTCGACATTACAATAGGGTAAGAGTTATTATTTCTTTGACACTCGATAAATATGACTGAATTACTTAGTATTAATACTAAATTTCGCTTCTTAAAAATTAATTATAAACAAAAAAATCGTTGCATGGTAACAATTCTCAGATAATGTACACATGTTAAAATTACCAAGACTACTGTAGTAACACAAGGCTTTACAAAACAACACTATACAAAAAAAGTGTAAACTTGGAGCGAAATAAAATTATATCACATGTTGTTTAGGATGGTATCCAAAATGTCATGTATAAAAAAAAAAGACTTTCAAATGCTTACGCAATCTTTTTCGGACTGGTAACTGGGATTAGAGGTTGATAAGGTTTCCCAGCGATTTTTGTACATGGTACTTTTTCTCAAAATTCGTTTGTGAACTATATAAGCAATGATCGTAACTACAACTACAGCGACCAAAATGCATCCAGCTACAGCTGCTGACATTGTTCTAATTGAAACTGATCAAAAATAAAATTTAATTAGAGAATTGCACTGTCAAGGGCGTATCCAGGATTTTATTTCAGGGGGGGTTTTGAGGGAAAATTTCAAGGGGGGGGGATGCTGACGGAAGTTTTACTGATATTTATTAGGCACCCCCCCCCCCCCCCCCGTCATCAGCATTTCTTAAATACGCCCTTGTGCACTGTTGACTACAAATAAATGGGGATTAAATGGCCTACCTTGATTATCAGCTTGTAAAACTTCTTGTTTTTGCGTGTTATCGGGTATTTCATTAGTAGTACTGTCAACTAGCACAGTGGTTACATCATAAACACCAGAAATTGTGGAAATTAAATTCATTGAAATTGTTGAGTCTGTTTTAACTTTATCCGTGGATTTAGGCGTAGATGTAAAAGATGGTGATGTAATTAGACATCCAAGTTCGTCACTGTAATCTCCACATTCATTTATACCATTGCATTTCCACTCTGGTTTCATACATGATCCAGTTTCACACGCTGAAGTTTTATCACACCCTATGTGCCAACAGAATTTTTCATTTACATATCTTATACTTTGTTTTAATTTAAAGAAATAATTACCCAGCGAATCGTATTCAATTTTAAAATTCAACAAAGACTCCCTGGGTTTGTACAAGATTAAAATCTTGTTGGAGCTGCTTATTCCTTCTTGTTTTGAAAATTTAACTATTGGACTTCTTATTGATGGGCCATCGTAGACGGTAATATCAAGACTAATGTATAAAAGTAGTAGTACATTACTACGCATTACGCAACTATAAAAAAAACTGACAATACCTTTTGTTAGGTATGCTAATTACTACGTTTGTATAATCAAAATGAGGCTTTAAAGGCACAGATATAAGCCAAATACACAAATTTGATGAACTCTCTGGTGCAATTATTAATACACCTTTAGCTAAAGTTTCGATACCTCCACAATCTGTACAGAAAAAATACTTAAATATTTAAATATTTAAAAATTAATTTGTATGAGTTTTACCGAATGCCATTGATTGTAGAGAGAACTTGTAGGATTTACCACTAACTGGCAATATAGAACTTTGAGATTCAAAACTAACATTGAAAGCAGATTTTAGAACCATATCATCAGGAAGTGAGCTGCTAGGATCGGCTAATTTGTTTCCAAAAGACATTTCATATCCATCCGTTTTGAAGCTGATAATATCACCTCTTCCAATCATAAATTGATTGAAAGTTATGTAATAAAACATTGGTTTATTTTCATTTGGTCTAAACAACCAATGACACTTTGCATTAAGAGGAAAGTTGTCTGGGAAGTTAGGCGAAGATAATGCAATATTTTCACCAACAGCCATTCCAAATTCATGATCACAACCTAATTATTTAAAAAAAAAAACATTAAAATACTTGCTCTAAAATTATATGGTATTTTTACTTACTTTTTTGGGTTAGGTAGGAAATTTTAACAGTTGGTTTATTGTAGTTATTTGCACTGCATTTTCTGGATATTTCAAATATTGCCCCTTCTAGAACTGGAACGTTAACTTTGGAATGGAGTATAGACTCAGAATAATTTAGGTCCAATAAGCGTTTTTGATTGTTGTATAGAGAGCTCAATTTCAAAGTGGTCCCCAAGGTTTCAATGAAGAAGTTAAATACATCTTAAAAAAATGAAGGAATTTGATGTTTTTCTCCTAATGCATCCAAATTAATAATTTTATTACCATTCGATAATTTTGACGGAAAAATTGAAAAACACGTTTGGTGACAGTCACCTACACTAAAATCAAGGGTGCCCCGATTATCTACAATTGTTTGATTACAACCTATCATGGATGAACAATTGTTTAAGTAAGATTTTGTGAATTTAACACACTGAAACATTAGAAACTATCTCACCAATATCTGTGGGGTAAAAATGCATATTGATATTTCTTCCCTTCCTAATTCGTTTCACAACCAATTTTAGCTCATTAGTTGGTGAAACGATCGACTTTAGTGTATATTTTTCATCCAAAGTTAGGAAATGAGAGTCAGAATGTTCAAAATGAGAATACAGTTCTAGGACTGTATCTGGGCCAATTGGATTATCCAGTTCTATATTAACCACTTTATCTTTTTGAACTTTAAAATTATAATCTCCCACAGCTTTTATTGTTACTTTTCCACTATTTTCATTTAGGCCATTGTCCTCTACAAAGATACAAATTTAAATCGTAAAATTGTGAAATATAATAAGCATAATATCTTACTATATATTGAAAAATCAGCAGCAAAATGAAGTCCTGGTAAAATTTGCATAGTAGTAAATTTCACCCAAAACTCATTCGTGGGGGATATAATAAGTTTATCTGTTCAAAACAAAATTTTAGATAAGGATAAGAGATTACAGCTTTCAAGTACACTTAAAACTGACTCGCCTTTAAATAAATGATTGTTAAGCGATGACACGTGTAATGGATCAAATTGTTCAAATTGAGGGCTGCTGATAACTAAATGATCATCCAAACTTAACAACTGTAGTGAAGAAAAGGCCGCCCGAATTCTAGTTCCAGAGGGGCTTCGGATAAGCCAGTTGCAAGTGATAAAGTCGCGTGTAGGAGCGCCTATATCAGGGTTGACTGGTGACATAAATAATACTGACGTTGAAGAATTAATTGCATTTAAATCAATTCTTCCACTACAAGCTGTAAAGTAAAAGTTTTAATTAAGAGCTTATGCGTATCAAATACCACTACTTACCATCAGGCACAGCTTCGTATAAAATACGGAAACTGTCATAATCCTCGGAGTCAAGTTTGATTTGGATAAATATATCACCTTTGCCAAAAAATATCTTTGGAAAGTCAGGTGCTTAAAAATAAATTAAAAAATTCATGAAATTTCATTTTAACTCACTGATAGAACACCAAAATCTACTAACAGTTACTGGAAATCACATCCTTGTCTGATGAGGATGTAATGTTTATTTCACTGTCTTTCAATGTCATATTCAAGAATGTAAGTGCCAATGATTCCAGTGATTTCTGGGATGTACGATAGCCTGTTAATTTATACAGGCACTCCAGTGGTTTATTTCGCTTGAGACCATAAAGTGGCGAGCTAATAACCCCCGATTGAAGCCCACCAAGGTCCATTGAACAATCTGAAGGCGATTGAGAGCGATTCATTAATGGTTAAAACTACAGGCATTCGTATTAAAAAAAATTTACCTTCTGTAGAAAAGTTAATTAAGAAACTTCTCTCAGTATTATATTTTCTTGGCGAGGTTATTAGCTGAGCCTCAATGTATCTAGTTCCAGTGGCGATTACGAATGGACCTTTAATAATTATCAGAAACCTAATTAGTAGTCAAAGTTTTGCAAATTTGAAGAATTGAAAATATTTACTTAGGAAACCAGTGAAAGGACCAAAAATTATTTTTCCTGTATTTCTGTGTTTAATAATGAAAGTGTCATTTTCAAATAACATAAAATTTTTTATTTCCAAGTAGATATCATCTGTGTTGTTAGGTAAGGATTCAAAAAACCATGAGCAGGATATATTTTCCGGCACATTGCTCTGTTTTCCATTGTATGCCAAAGATCCCTTATCTTCGTATGTTTTATTACAATTATTATGCATAGGGTTATACACACTGATTTTCTCTGTGACAATGAAAAAAGTTGAGTTCTTATGACAAATACTTTAGCATAGAGTATAAAAATTCTTACCATTTGCCAAAGTAGATGATATGAAAATCAAAACCAAGTACAGAAAAAACACTGAAAATGTTTAAAAATGTTGTAGCCTTATAATTTTGGTTTTGGAATAAGCAAAGAGTTAAGTATAGCTTTTCACCTATTTCAGAATGCTGCTTTAGAAACATAGTATAATTTGGCACGTAACTCAGAATTTGTTTTGTACCAGATATATTTCTCCAATATTTTATTGCATGTTAGAAACTTTACAAATACCTGAAAATATACTCAGGCTTATTTGAAAAATTCTCTTAAGCTTTTAAGGTACCTATCAAAAGATATGTTATTAGTGCCAGGGTTGGCTGATTCAAATTAATTTTATTTAAAACCTAATTGATTCAAATGTGGTTTTTTTTTTTTTTCAAATTATGGATTTCAAGAACATCATGTACTTCAATGGATGAAAAAAAGTTTTGTAAATTTGTTAAAAAAATCTGTTCTGTATCAATTCAAATTAATAGCAAACCTGAGCAAAGCGAATTAATAAATAGTAATTCAAACATTTCTTCACACCTAACAGAGGCAACTTATCCCTTAATACTGAAAAACCACCATTAACTGTATAGAAATTGATAAATTCCAAAATAAAAAAGACAACTCTAATTGGGGTCAACTTGGAAATCCAAAAAATATGGATAAAAAATCTGCAAAATAGTATTTTAAATCACAATGGAAAAATCAGTAGGGTTGTGCAATATCATATTTTTGGGATCAAATCGAATGAAAAAATAAATATTTCAGACATGTCAATTACTAAATATTAAATTATGAAAATAAATTTGGTGTATTATTTATAAACAAATAAACCAGTTTCAGGTAAAAATTAATATTCATGGAACTTTCTCAAATCAATAAATCAAATATTATATTGAATACCTAATCAAAATATTTAGTGCCAAAAATACTTTGTATACCCACAGATCCAAAATCTGACTCCTATGCAGCATTATCCTAGCTGGTATGAAATATTACTTTAAAAGAATACTAAAATGCTTTTAACACGTCAATATTAGCAAAATACAATTAATAATACAGTAAAACTCTGAGAAACCACTGAATTCTTCCGGTTGGAGATTATGATTTTAAAATTTTAATATAAAGTCTATTGGAGAAAATCAAGATTTTGGTATTTTGAAATTTTCGCAAGACAACATTGTTAAAAATGTTTACTGGATTTCGGTCCTAACCCCTCAGTGCCAATTGCCATAGTAATAAAAATATGAACACATGAATGACAGCGCCAATGATATATATATATTTCAGTGTCTGATATCACTTGATAATTATAAAATAATATCATTGTGACATCACCCACCATCCTAGCGCTAAAGTTAGTTTTGACATGGATGTATTAATGAACACGCAGTTCATTAATACATCCATGGTTTTGACGCCCAAATTCAGAACACAAGGTCCTCTTAAGAGTGTAGACAACAAAACCCACATGGCATGATGCCATGGCCTTTAGTCACCAACTCCAACAGACGTCTTTCGTCCATATATTTGCCAATACCATATTCAACCAAACATGGCAATGTAAACTTTTAATTTTTAAATTAGCAGTATCATCGACGTGTTGTGCCCACTCAAAAATTAATGAGCACGACTTTTAATTTTATTATAATTCATGGACTAAGGCTTATCCGAAAAACAATTATGTTCCAGAGTGAATTGACGTCGTAGACAAATTTCAAACAAAACAATAAATTATTAACTCACGAATTTGTTGATTACCTAAATTTAGGCCATAAAACTTTCTAATAATTACCGCAAAAAACTGTAATTCCAATTATACCACGTGCCAAAATAACTGGCAATGGAAAAACCGGAAACAACAACGCCGAACACCGGTAAGATAACAGAAGGGGTAGAGAATTTACGGAAATAAACCGGATACAACGTTGTCTCTTGTCCGAAACATACCCCTACGTAACGACGTCATTATGAAATATAAACAAAACTTATCGAATATCCTTTAAAATAAACGGCGCAAAATTTGAATACGGAAAACTTCGGTTATTTTTTTAGACATACCTTCAACGGCAAAACTACGAAAGATTTTATATTCTAAAAAGACAACTGTCTTGTTAGTGTCACTGGATATTTTTTCGATGTTAAAAACGAGTGTGGGCAAGATTATTTCAACTCGATAACCGCGTAACAACGAAGAATGTGCTAATCCATCGGTTGGTGTGCGTTTCACGTAACGTGCTTTACCGCAAATCCTGCTCCTGGAGTCCTGGATCCTCGATAAAATGTACCTTGAATTTTCTGATGATTCCCTCGAGCAGCCAGTGATGGGCATTTTATAATAATTAAATCTCAGCTCACAAGTCGCTCATTTAACTCGGCAAATTTGTTTCTTACGCTCTTCTCAAGGGCGGTTCAGGAAATGTTTATTTCTCAGATCTTACATGTTTACCAATAGCTCTTTATTCACTGTATATTGAATTGATTAAAGCTAAAGCTTTCCCACGCTCAGCTCAATATAAAAATAATAAATTCCGCTCGTATAGAAAACTAATTACAGTTAAAAAAAACCCTGAAAACTTCAATTTCTTCAACTATAATTTTATCACAACAAAATGTAAAACTACAAAAATCGCTCATCTTGAATTTCCACTGACCTACAGCTCGAAATAGCTGACACTCCTCTTTTCTGCTAATTTAATCAATCTTAAATTGGATGCTCAATCATGGGCCAAATGCCCTTCCCTCAATGAATTGAACATTTCACCGCTCAATCTAACTCATAAGGCTACCTACGGCTCAAAAACGAGCGGACCGCGCCCATCCCCTCTGGTAGCCTAGTTGATATTAAACTTAATAATGGAAGCTAATTTGTAATGACTTCGTCAATTTGTAATAATCTAGATATAGATTAAATAATATTACAGGATAAGAAAATTTATTAAACTATCGATATATTTAGATAATACATTTTTGAAATGAGCTTATGAGTTCATCCAAATTCCTTCGCTAATATATCATAAGTCTATAATATTTTGCATGGTCTAGTTTTCCACGGCACGAGAGCAACGTTGCCAGGGGGGGCTATTCGGTAAACATTCAAACGATAATTCGATCTCGATACCCTGTACCATGTCGAGATCGACTTCAACAATTCGCATTGATTTATGCTTTTTCAAAATCTTTACTAAGTACCATTCGTCCACGGACTAAAATTTACAGTCCATGATTCGTCGAGATCTCGAAATTCGAAATCTATTTTTCAATCGAAAACTGGATTTCAAATGCTTACAGAATAGTAATACAGGTAGTTTTTGAGAAAGTCACCCAAACTTTATTTCAAAGTAGCCAAATTTGTCGCCCAAAATAAAACATTGATTAACGAATAGTAGAAGCTCACTACCTAATTTTTGAAATCAGACCAATCATTTTATTAAAAAATTACAAGTGACATTAATTAGTTATACATTGATTAGTTATACATTGATTGGTTATATCATAAGTAACATAATAACAATAAAGGATGACACTTCCTATTACTTTAATGCTAATTTTGTAACCGAACCTTTTTTCGGCACTAATTTAATACTCTCTTCAAGCTGTGACTTGGACTCGCGACTTACCGTTTTGGATGCCTAATATCGGAGAGCACGTTCTGGAGTCGCGAGGGGCTTTGGCTTTGTTTTGAAGCCCGCGTGCGAATCATGCATGATAAAAAAACACGAGCTCGTGGCGCCGAGAAAAACTTTTTTAATTTTTATCATTTTAGCCAAATATTCCGCCTATCTATCGGAATTGTAAACTTTCCGACCTTAGAAATCGATTTCCCGATTTTCAGAACGATCCATCCAGCCGTTTTCGTGATACAGTATAGCATGAATGTATTCATTTCAACCAGGAATATCGAACTGCAATAGGCAGTCTGGCCTCAGTCGCTAGGCTTTTTCTGATGACTAAATTTCAAGAATAGATTTATTTAAATTTTATGAGATTTACTATATTGAGAAGATTTTTAGTTTGGCTCCCAATGCCTTCATCATACTCGACTCATGGATTTCATGCACGACTAGTACAAATAAACTTTCAGATGCATATAACCATAAGTAACATAATAACAATAAGGATGACAATTAACGAGATTTACTGATTTTCATAGTTATTGCGTAATCAAGATGTTTTCTCAGCACAGAGCCCTCTAGTGTCTAAAATACGCAAGTCTCCGTCCAATATGGTATCCAAATCGAATTAAACCGGGTTTTAAGGTCAAGTGTGACCGTGGCTTTTAAAACTCCACATAATAATTTGAAAGTGGTTCATCCACTTCCCCACCTCGTGGTAGCAGGTAAGAATCTAAAATTCCAACGATTCTGTAACCTATCAATTTCATTTGCCAAAACTGACAATCAAAACCACCTTTTCAGATCTGGTTTTACCGTAGCTAAAGTGTATGCTGTAGGGAGAAAACATTAGCACCGCAGCGCCACCTAGACTCGTATCAGCCTAAGTCAGTGAAAAGGTGTTGGTCCATTTGATCGAAAAATATGTGATCGACATCGATCATTATACGTTGCAATTGATCGAATCCCATTTGTCATTTGTTTCACAAGATCGAACCTTCAAATGATCGAATACTATTTGATCGAATTCCAGTTGGTATGTTTTTATTTTACCGAATGTCAATATGAAGTACAGAAGGAATAATGATGGAATAATTCATTGCTTAAGTGCAGAAGGAATAATGATGGAATAATTCATTGCTTTAACTGTATTAAACCACAAATATGAAGAGATTTTTACTTTATACACTATATGATGGAATTTTTTATGACATCGACGATAACGGCCCGTTGTTTTTGATATATATAAATAAGGTCAGGTTAGGTTAGGTTAGGTTAGGTTGATGTACGCGCGCCGTAGGCGCGTATGCACCGTTGTATACGAGGGGTCTGACCACGTTCACGGCCCTTCTATTGCTAAAAATTAGGTACAGAGTTCGTTTTTTTAATAGGTCTTTCTATTAATTATGTCCGAGAGAATATTTTGTTTTCTACGTCACTGCGCTCAGGTTTTTTTCTGTATATTATTTTTCTTTAGTACAGTTTAAAGAAATAATTATTATTCATAGAGTCTACTGTATCTCATTCTGACTAGATGTTGCCTTTTCGATTTACTCCCAAAAACTAGTAGTTTTACCCTACAGTAGCTTTCGATCAAATTTCGTTCGAGCAAATGCCATTCAATCAAATGCAATTCGATCAAATGGAAATTCGATCAAATGGGACCCGTTCGATCATTTGGGAATCGATCAAATAGACTCTAACCAGTGAAAAAGCTTATTCAGTTAATGTTTTGCGTGTGAAGAATATGAAGTGGAATAATTATGGAATAAGATTATAGAAGATCTATAAAAACCAGAATATTATATTACGAGAATAGTACCTTTTTAATTGCCCTCCTCTTCTTTAAAGTGAAGCCTGTTAATAGCTATACATGTATGTGGCTTAGGAAGTTAGGACCCGTAAATTACCGGTGGAAATCAATGGGGGCTGACATTCCTGTTATCAAGCTTTCCCACTATACTGTAATCATAAGTAACATAATAAACATAAGTATGGCACATAACGAATTCAGTTAATGATAGCAAAAGTGGATATATATCCACTTTTGATGATAGCCTGTCGTGGAGTGATTGTGAAATAGGAAGTCTTCGAACAGGAAACTCGTCCCTTCCTACTCTTTCCGTTGGCAAAATAGTTGGTTAGTTCGATGGCGAGAAATACGAGCGTACACGTGGTTAGGTTTGAAATTCGAAAATAGCTAACTTTTGAAATGGAGCCAGTGTTTATAATAGTTACTTTTATCTTCCGATTCAATAATTCATCAGTATTTTCCAAAAGTAAACGTTATTTACACTTTTGAAAGCATTTAAATTTTCAATAGGCCTTGGCCGGTCTGTCAAAGCATGGACACTGTATCTCTAACCGGACGGGAAAAGCTGTAGCTTCCACCCATAGATATAGGAAACGTATATAAAGGTCTAGATAAAATATTTCAGAGGGAGTGAATACGGAGGTGACAGCTAGCAGAAACGCATAATTTCTGCAGGCTATCCTTATAAGGCGCTATCTATCGGTAAGAAAGCTCGTGCTATCGTCGCGAGAGCCATTGTCTCCTGCTTAAAAATTATACTAAAAGTCACCAACAGATGGTGTCTAAAGACTACAGCCTGCGGAAAGGTCAAGCACTTAGTACTAAAATGCTAAGAGAGCTCGCGCTCTTGGTCACGTGCCTTCCTCGGTGTCTGCTAGCTGTCAATTCCGTATTTTATGTTAGGCTTAGACGCCCCGAAATTTATCTAGACCTTTATATACATTTCCATAAGTTAATGAGGTATCATTAACTTATGACATTTCTTATATCTATGCTTCCACCATACAAAATCACCTGCCGCCGCCACCGTCTCTCTGTAAAGGGGGGAGGTTCAAGAAATTTGAAAGTTTCGGGCTGTCAAGGCCATATAATTCGTCACGTGGTCGACAAAACGTTCCGTTTGAAATGGGGGTTTACATTCTTTCGAATGACCTTGACGGCCCTGCGAATCGAGTACGGCCGACTATTTCAGTTAATACGAAGTAGGACGCAAACGGACAGTGAGGGATAACTCTTTTAGCCTGCTTTTCCCGTCCGGTTAGAGATACAGTGTCCATGGTCAAAGAGGCTGCCGGAGGATGATCGGCGATTTTCCGGGCTTCCTCCAAATACTAGGAGCTGAATTTCGCGCAAAATTGTCAGTCCGTTGGTACGTAATGGTTTACGTTGTCATTGGCGAAACCGACTATCATTAAAAATTTGCATTGGGTGAATAAGAAGTGTAATACTTATGTTTATAATGTTAATTACTAATGGTATCATTAATGATAGTCTGTCGTGGAGTTAATGATGGGGTATTCTCCACGTGTTTAAAGACTAAACTCCAGTGACGTAGCTAGGACAATAGGCGCTTCAACAAAACATATTGAAGGAAATCGCCAAGAAGTAATATTTCCAAGAGCCAAGACCTGCAAGGTATTGTTTATATAGTGCTTGTGGAAATAATGGAAACTTTTCACCTATAAACAGAACTTCGTCTTTTTTCCAAGCCTATGTCAAAAAAGCTACCAGGTTAAAAGGGAACCCTTGTTGCTGTCTTAAAGGTGAAAAGTTTCCATTATTTTAACAAGCACTATGTAAACAGTGACTTGCAGGTCCTGGCTCTCGGAAATATTACTTCTTTGCGATTTCCTGGGAGGAAGATTTATTGAAGCATCTATTGGGAATGGCCGGCATTGCGTGTATTGGTCTAGTTACGCCACTGGAAAACTAGTTAAAGGGAGGATAACACTCAACGAGTTATTTACAAAAGACCCCAACAATATTTAAAATTTCCTCAGCAACAAACCACTAAGCAGCGCCGAAAATGTCTAGAGCCCTATGAGGGAGTGGACAATAATTGGATCCTTTTAGAAGAGATAGAAATTCTAGAGTTATATCCCCTTTAATACCTACATGCATGAATATATCTAGCTATGAATATACAATAGCAATAGCCTCTCTAACCTCCCGCTAAAATTTGGGTTGGGCTTATCTAGTCACGTGATCAATCACATCTGCTCCGACCGAGTGAGGAGCATGCCGTCATTTCCCTCAGTCTCCTGATTGGCTGAAAACGCTTCACTGGTCTCGAAAGTTGCCACCCAAATCAAATCGACATGATAGAAGGGCTATATCGTAGGGTTGGATATTCATAGCTAGATATATTCATGCTACATGGGAGTCCGCAGAAATTTTTCTAAGAGCGGCATCAATTATCATACCTCTATGCTCATCAAAGTGTGGAATTTGCCCATTTTGCCCACCTCCGGGTATCTATGAGTCTCTATTCTCTTTGTGGGCAAAATAGCTCTTAATATAAAATACGAGAGGTCACGTGATTATGTTCGATTCATCGTGCAGTTAAAGTTAGAAAGCGCGCGCATATTTTTGTTTTTGTTGAGCTCGCACGGAAATATTAGGAAGCGCGCGCTCCAAAAAATAACACTTTTTATACATGTATGCGTATTATTATTTTAGAGAAAGAGCTAAATTACTGCAAGATTAGACAGATACGAGCGAAAACGCGTTTAAAGGGGAACGGCCAAGCTTTTCGAAGTATGGCCTTATTTCCGTATCAAAAGATTAACAAGATGTTCAATATACTAACACGTACCTTTTTTTGTCTTGAAAAAATAGCTTTTGTACCAAAAAGTTGAAACGAAAAATAACGCCAGGTGTTTGGGTTTGAATTTTCGCCGCCATCTTAGGGGCGGCCGCCAGCGCCCCTAACCCCGTATGAGCGATTTGCGAACTATCCTAACTTTTAAAATTGCGCAATTTAGGCTTAAATCTCTTATAACTGGAACGCGCCGCACGTGCAAAACCAATTTTTTGCGTCTTCAGTAGCGCGCGCTTTTACGTAGTTTTTCTGTCTCTCCGACTTCTCACCAGGTGTCGCGGCGGAAGCGCGCTTTTCGATTTCCCGAAATTTCTTTATTTTATTAAAAATTAACCACTCAGTATTTGTTGATGCGGTTTTCGAAATAAATTTTAGTTTTTAATGGGCTATAGGGCTATATAACTGGTTAAAGCTTGACCGTTCCCCTTTAAGTCTCAAATTCGAAAATAACTACTTTCAATAATTTATCATTATGAGGTCTACGAAAACGTTATTTTTACTGTTGAAAGCAATTAAATTTTTACTAAGCCTTGGCTGATTCTTCAGAAAGGCCTTTACGTGACACATGGAAAGCATGGACTAATTAATACAGGGACCTTTCGACTCTCCAAAAACGTAAAATACATTTCTTCCAATCTCTCTCACGACTGGAATGAATAACTCACTCTGCGCATGCGCGAACGTATCACAAGGAGCGGCCATGGTTAAAAAACAGGAATAGCTTTTACTTTAGCACTTGTACAGTCTATTGCGGCGAGTTCTCAGTACTTAAATATCGTTATTAGTTTTATGCTCAATGGGGGAAAAGACTATCATTAAAACAATTAGCACGGGGAGAATACGAAATGTCATACTTATGGACATTATGTTACTTATGCAGTAATGTATGTATTTTCATTTGGTCACCAGAAGGCGCCAACCAGAACATTCGCGATTTTAGTAAGTGGGCTGTTCTATATTCCAAACTTTTGCGCATTTGGCACCATTGGCGCACCCAGGGGGTCCGGGGCCAGTCCAAACCAGTTCCTTTTTTATCCGAGACCTCCCCTTAAATAAAATGCTGGCACCATGGTCATTTTTTTCAATATCTTTTATAGCTAGCGGCCTCCATAATTATTAGGTTCCCTGTTACAGTACTATACCAGCTCCCTTCCATTTCGACATAATTCTACCCCTTCAAAGCCAAAAAAAAACGTGAATTTCACAGCGTCATGTCTATTCTCAAATACATTAGTTAAGGTCCTACGGGGTTTCTTTTATTAAAAATACCTTTCTAGCCTTTCTTTAGTATATGTCAATTTTTAGATTATCTTTTCAATATATGTTTTTAGATATGCTTGATTTTCGCTTTCACGTAGCAAAACCGTAACCTATCGTTACGCCCTCTTTCGGCCGCGAACGAAATCGATGAGACGTTTCGTATTAGCCATAGAGATAAGAAACCGGTAGAGGTAATATTACCGCGTAAGGCGCCCTTGTTTTTGTCCGAGAAATTTAAAAGGGGGCGTAGCTATAGTTTGGCGGGTCACGAATATTAAAGTTCTTTGCATAAAAAAAGCTGAATACATTTTTATTAATACGTCTGGTAGCCCTACTAAAGCCTTATGACGTCATTCCGCGAAACACCCAATCGGAAAACCGAACCTTTTTTGCGTCAAATTTCGCGTCTCTATAAAAAGGCTCAATTTAACGGAAAATGGATGAAATATTGAAGGATAAAATCAAAGTAGAATGCGAAGCTTTTGTGGAAAAGTACGGGAATGCTTTTAAAAACGAAATTTTAAGGTTAGAAATTCCGGTGCGAATGCCCGAACTCTTGCATCAATATCCAGACTTGTTTAAATTGGTGCTGCACAATCCAAAGGACGCCTTTTTCGTTTTAAAAATGTACGTATACACCACGATCATTCAGGAATCGTTCCTGCCCGGCGTTTTCCAAATTGAAAATCTGATTATAGTACCACGGTACGATTGGTTTCCTACATCTTCAGCTTACAGAATAAAACCGGAGAATTTCGCGGAAGCTTTGGAGGGAAACCGTTTCTTCAGAGTGGACGCCATTTTATCCTCCATATCCAAGGTGCGAGATTACACGCAATGCGCCCAACACAATTGTCCCAATGAGGATTGCAACAGATGGATGGCTGACTTAGCATACGTTCGCGTTCACGTTCCGGGAGTCACCGAATGGGACCTAACCAAACCCGATTTCAAATGCGTGGATTGCCGCTGCACCTTGGTAGAGGACAAGAAACGCAGAATGTTGGGCAGGAAACGCACAGTCACCGTGCTACCGGCTAAAACTTTAAGCCTCGGTTTCGAAAAAACAGTGCTGCAAAAATTAACTCTTTGCGTCCGAGATGAACTGGTCGAACTATTAGAACTGGGACAAAATTACCACGTAATTGGTCTTCCTATTGTTACCAAGACGGGGCAAACGTTAATCGAAGTTAATAATTTGGTTAAAATCGAACAGTACGTTCCCAATGTTCCTCTCGACCCCAAAAATCGTATCTTACAAATGGCGTCAAGTTTGGATAATGGGCCCTGGAGTCATTGTCTCAATTTAGCCTACTATTTCGCGCCAAGCGTCGCGTCGCCAGGGTTCGTGTTCAAAGTTAAATTAGGTATTTTGCTAAGCCTTATCGGAATCGATAAAGACGACCCGGAAGAGTGGAAAAACGCTAGTTTATTCGTTATCGGTCGCCAGACCGACAAGATACAGCGCTTATTCCGATACGCGTCTCGTTTCTGCCACAGAAGAGTTCTGCATTCATCGTCTTTGAATGTGTCCGCCTTTTTACGCCACGAAGCCGCCGGTAACGTCATCGAGGGAGGAGCGCTGGAACTAGCCAATGGGGGAGTTTGCTTTATCGACGCCAATTATCTAAAGACATCGTGTATCGATACGGTTAATTCTTTTTTAATACAAGGCCAACACCGCGTCGTCAATGAAACCGAAACGTATTGTTCGACTTTGCGTACCCGCGTCTGGGCATCGAGCGAAACAACCGGAAATGGGAAGCGATCAACGGCTGCCTCTACTTCCGGTTTCTCCGGAATTATGTTTTCCCAACCGACGCCCCTCGGACCTGCCAACTCGAAAACAGCGTACGCCTTTTCTCTCGTTTACTCCATTGGAAATCCCGAAGATGATGATTGCATTTGTCAATGCGAAATTGAGCATTTTTTCAAAATGTCCACAGCCAATGAACAGGTCCGTTATTCTAAATGTAGGATATGTATTTAAACGCTTACCAGCATAGATAAAATAACTTTTTATATAGATAGGAAACTTGAATGGGGCAAACTGACTCTCACGAGATTGCCCTGACATCTAGTGACTGCGCCAGTTGGCTGTCTTCTCAAGAGCGTAGAACGTATTGAGGAATTTGAGGGCGGAGTTTTGTGAATAAACGTATTTTGCAAGGTAAATGTCTTCAAATATACAAGAAATAGCGTTTAAAACAAATGCGAAGTTATTTTATCTATGCTAACCAGTGACTAACTTCACCCCGCACATCCGTGTACTGCGGTTGGAACACTTCTACAGGCTATTTAAGGATTTAGCAAATATTTTTAATTTGAAAAATTTGATAAATTAAAAAAAAAGAGGTTTAGCATAGAGGTATGTATGTCATTGGTTCGCTAAAACTGACGATGCGATTGTCTGCAGATTTTTAGATTGTTCACTAAAGGTTTCGAAATATTTATTATTCGCTACCGAAAACTATCGCAACGCCCCCTTTAGTTCGCCATTGAAATCTAGATAGGTAGCGGCTAAAGCAAACACTACTATAGTCAGTTGCAGGCTAAGAAAGACAAAATATATAGTACAATCGGCGCAAGGATATCTCAGATCGTTTCCGGTCATTCCACCACGCGAAATTTGAATTTGGCCATTTTACGGTCAAATTCGAATTTTGCTCTTTTCGTCGTCTTTTAGCGCCATCTAGAAACCAAAATTGGAATCTTTATTTTTAAATTTCCTAATTGTGGTGGCGAGAAAATATAAATTTAAATTTAAAATAGTATGCATAATTGTTTAATTTTGTTAATTTATTTCTACGTCTTACCAGTTCAATCGGCAGTTTTTTTTTAAAATAGTTACCACGGTTTCTTTGGGGGTAACGTTGTCTTAATGAGCTATAGACGTTTAAAATTATGTTTTTCTCTTTACTTGCTAACAATAAACCTTTATCGTGATTTTTATAGTAACCTCTTGGGCTACTTAAAATATTTGGAGCTTCCATTATCGAACTTTCTTTAGCAAAATAATTCGGCTGTATTCAGTAATTAAACTCATGACAACATGAACTTAAAAAATAAATTCCAATTTCGATTCCTAGATGGCGCGAAAAGACGCTGAAAATCACGAAATTTGAAATCGACCGTAAAGTGGTCAAATTCAAATTTCACGCGTTCGACTGGCCGGAAATGGTCTGAGGTATCCTTGCGCCGACTGTACTATATATTTTGTCTTTCTTAGCCTGCAACTGACTATAGTTTTTCTTCATCGGTATTGATAAATTTGATACAAAATGTAATTTTTATTTATAATTGGATAAATTTATTTAAAAAAAAGTTTTTATATCAGTAACAGACGCGAGATCAAAGGCGCTACTTCGGAGAAGCTAGCGCCGTTACGCCACCTAAACTCGTTTCAGTCGCGAATAGTTTTTTCCGGAAACTAAATAATAATTTATTATCTACCTGAATCTTAATTAATTATCATTTATTTGAACTTACAATAGCAATTTAAAATTTGTTTTTCTTATGTATAATAGTATGATTAGGTTAAAATATATATATATATATATATATAAAAGGTTAGGCAAAAATTTGAAGGAGTTGTAGGGGGTGAGTTGAGAAGTATGCCTGTTTTTCCCCATTTTCCTACGGTGAGTTAAAAGAGCGCCAGAGAGCTTCAAAATGTGCAAGTTTTTATTTTTCTCATGGTCGGGTAACACGCCCTAACGGGTGATGCCCGGATCTGACCGCCCCCCCCCCCTAGCTACGCCACTGGTTATTAGCCCCTCAACTTGGTCTCTGGTACATAATTTTCATTATGACCTACCGGTTTTTGCTTAAAATCCCTCGACTTATTATTGGTGAAACTAGGTGATATCCAAGCTATTTATTATTTAACGGGGATCACGTTTCTAATTGAAACCAACTTTGTATCTCTAATGGTTCTCGAAGTAAATTTTGAATGACCTTGAAGACATGGTTCAAGGTCATAGATATTTTCGTTGTCAAGTGACCCCCTGCTCGTTCTATGTGTCCTGAACAGTGACGGACTGGCCATTGAGTTAACCTGCCCCAAGCACCGTTCATGAAGTGGGCCCCTCAAACATGATAGCGTTATGGTTGTTAAAGCTGGGGCCCTTTGTCTTCTGGCAGCCCAAAATATTAGACCCAGTCCGCCAATGGTCCTGAAGTTGTAAAACTCCTAGCTAAAGCCCATTTTGAGTTTTTGGCCCTGTATCGTTTTTTAGTTAACAGCCGGTATATTTTTATCAATGTTGTAGGATGAAGAAATGATACCGGAAGGTGATTGGCGAGCTTTCATGGATACAACGCGTCACATCAGCGTGACCTTCAGTCAGGAAGCGAAGGATTTGTTGATGGAATATTTCGTGGCGAGTCGAAACGCCTCGGACCAATCGGGCAAGGATTTGCCCGTAACAGCCATGTCCAAGCTTCTGTTCCTGTCGAAGGCCTTCACCAAATTGTGCTTACAGAGCGAGGTGACGGAGACTCACGCGATCATGGCTATTTATACGGTGGAAGAGATGAACTCGGCCCTTTGGGGCTATTCCGGTTTGATGCAGGAAGCGGAGTTCAGCTACCGTCCGGAACGAGACCCGGAACTGAAATTCCAGCAATTCAAAGCGGACCTTCGAAGAGTTCTGACTATCAAAGCCAGTAAATGCATCGCGTCAATGGAGGAATAATAGCTTATATTTTAACCAAGTATAGAGTGTATCAAAGCATTTCCTAAGCGTAAAAGCTGGTTCACACGGGCAGTGTTTTCCTGATTTTCTCTAATTACCACCTTTTCCCGTTGTTCTGGCGCACGGGACAACGACTGTACACACGGACAAAATTTGCCGGATTTTACCGCCGCCAGCGCTGCCGGTAAACGAAAAAACGGAGAATTGTTGTAGGCTTACGAATTTTTGCGTCTATCACGTGACGGCATAACGCTCGCTGATTGGTCGAGCCCAACGCCCTTCAAAAAAATGTCCTCCGTTTTCTCGTTTACCGGCAGCGCTCTCGGCGATAAAATCCGGCAAATTATGTCCGTTTGTACCGCTCTGTTGGTCCAGTCGTAACACGAGAAAATAGAGAAAACCAGGAAAACACTGCCTCTATGCCTTAACTACTCAAGCCACCTTTCTAAAACGTGTAGGGAGATCTTGAAGGAGTCTATATTTCATAGGTTACATTCCTACAGGTTTTACCTACACGACAACCTTTCTATTGTCTTAAGAGCACCGTTGATTTAATATATTTTATGATATCCTAATATGCATATTCTAACCATTATATTTCTTATCTTGCAAATAATATTTTAGTTTAATTTATTCTACTATATTTCTGTATTATTGGAGACAAAAAACATTCAAGTTTTAGCTTTATTCAATATATTTTAGATGGTCAATGAAATTTCCAATATTTTTCACTTTTATCCGTGTGATTTTCTTCAACGTGTATTTATTATAACCTCGAATCTTTCCTTATTAATAAAAGTGTTTAAATATTCGTTTATTTTTCAATTAATTTGCGTATTAAAGGAGGTTAAGTTTAAAGCACTATGATAGTACTGTCAGGTTAACTTCGTGACTTCAACGGACAGACAAATTCTACAGGGATGCACCGATATTGCGTTTTCTAGGTTTTAAGAAATAACCGAGCATTTATACAGTTTTTACCTCTCCGAGGGGACTTTGTACCCTAGGAGGGGTTATACAACCACCGTGTCTGTCTGTCTGTCCGTCTGTGGGAGGGTCTGTCTGTCAGGCCTGCGTTTGCATTTTCGAGGCAAAGGGTAATCACTGCGTATGCAGTTTCTTAGAATCAGGGAAAAGGTTTTTCCTAAAGCGCCCTCTTTTTGTCATTGGGTGTAGTATAATTTCTTAATCGGCCGGGATTCGAACCCGAGCCCTCTTGAACGACAGGTGAGCGTTCTACCGCAGAACCACGGATACAGTTACGCATCACTGAAAATTAAAAACTCTTCCGAGGAGAGGTATATTTTGGCTTGCCAGCTTGTTGATATCGACACTTATGCTTTTGACCTATTGTCGGCCTATTATTGTAATATCGGCTTAAACGAAGCCGGTATTGGCAGATACCGGTATAAGAAAAATATTTTCTGGAAAAACTTAAAAATAAGAAAATTATCGTTTAACTAACTATTCAATTTGTGATAGAAAATATGTATCACATAAAATGAAAAGAAACCTATTCAGATATGCTCTTGCAAACCTTTTTTCATGAAAAATTCTAATAAAATGGTATGACAGTGCACTGAACCGACTTTAACATTGATTTAATGATTTTTTATCAGATACACTACTGTTATGATAGATAGCTTTGTTAACATCGGCCGATATATTGGCTGTACCCATATCGGTACAAATTCTTGACGTTCGCGTTTGTACGCACACGTTTGTAAGCCAAATCCACGCGGTTAACCGATAGCACTTTCTCCCTGTATATTTTATTGGTTAATATAGGAAACTCACTCTGCTCATGCGGGAAAGTAGCACAAGGGTCTGCCTTATTTAAAAAACTGAATTTTTTTAAAGATGGCCGCTTCTTGTGATACCTTCGCGCATGCGCAGAGTTAGTTACGCAATTTTAGGGGAGCCGAATTCTCCCTGTAATAATAAATCGAATATTTAATCAAGAATGCGTAAAATCATATTTATATAATATATAAGTATTCATCTACCTATCTTGCTAATGGTAATATTGAGCGGTGATGTGGTGTATCCATCCGCGATTTGGCGGGAAAATCGCGTCTAGCCGGGGAAGGTACAGTTTTCGTTTTATGGAAAGGGATTATAAATATTAATATTTCTTTCTGTATTTTAAAAAAATTCACTTTTAATATGTTTTAAGCGATTAATCCGTGCTTACATTCAATTTAATTTGAACGAAATTAAAATAAATGAAACCTTATAGGTAAAACTGAAATAAATCTAACTTCAAAAACCTTGTAGGTAGAAGTATTTTACACGCAACTATAAAAATTAATTAAAAGTTATAATCCCAAACCATAGTAGTTTATTTCTTAAATATAATTAATTGCCATGAGAAATTTATTAGTTTTATTATTAAACTAGTATCTTACCTAAATCTTATCCTCTTCATAAAGCGGATTACGAACAACTGCAACTCGTATGAGCCGTTTACTTGTACTGATGCGAAATAAATATCGTACACCCTGCGTTACTTGAAAAAACCCTTTGTACTCTGTGCATCTCTAGTTTCACGGAAATGTTTATTGTGTGCGAGGAAAATAGTTCACCTTAGCCATCTGGATCCCCCCCACCTTAAAAGGAAATGCTCGTCCCATTTGTTTGTTTGATAAAACGAAATTGGAGAAATTACCGTTTTCGAATGCTTTATTGTATGCCTTTTGAAATCGCCTTCTAATTCTGTCTGTTGCGACAACGGTTTTTCCGAGTGGAAGTAAAAATTGTATACCAGATTTATGATTGATAATATTACTTTCGATTCCCGTTATTCAGGATTTTGAAAGTTATCTGGGGTTTTTAAGATTTCTTTCGATTCCCCGTAAATCATGATTTCGAAAATAATCTTGGATTTTTAAGATTTCCATTAAGTATTTCCTGATTTTATTTTTAAACATTTCTTTGGAATCCAAATGATTTTGATTTCTAAAAGATTGTTGGATATTTAAGATTATCATTAAAGATTTACCAAGTTTTGATTTTCAAAGATAATTTTGATTTTCAAAGATTATCATTAAAGATTTACGGAGTTTTGATTTTCTAAAATTATTTTGGATTTTCTCAGATCATTTTGATCTCTTAAGATTATTTTTGAGTTTCTCAGTTTATTTTCAACTATTTTTAATTTTCACTGATTATTTTCCATTATTTTTCATTTATCAGATTATTTTGAACTATATTTCATTTTCTCAGATTATTTTCAACTATTTTTGAGTTTCTCGAGTTATTTTCAACTATATTTTTGATTTTTTCAGGTTATTTTCAACTATATTTTTGATTTTCTCAGATTATTTTCAAGTATTTATAAATTCCAAGATTAATTAAGTGTTGTAAATCGTTTGGGAAATTTTATTGTTTTTTTTGGATTTTAATAAATTGAGTAATCGATTTTATTCTAAATAAGAGTGTTTATTAGCGACATATCGTTTAAACGAAGCGCATTCGTAAGCATGAGATAATATACATCTTAAAATTGGCTGTGTTTTATCTAATCTTTACGCTTAAGAAAGCATTGTGTGCTAAAATGTCTTATCAGAGCCATTCTCAAAAATTTGCAATACCTTGTTGTGTAAAAATGAAATACTACGGTTAGATAAAGCAAAAAGCAACGCGTATCGATAATTCATTAATTTGTCATGGTTTTTTACGCAAAATCTTTAGGGATTTGGGTGTATTACGATCACATACTGTGTAGCCACCACCGCCGCCGCCGCCGCCGCCGCCGCCGCCGTACACACGATTGCTCGCGGTACGTTAGTGGTACAAAGGCGATTGATATCTCAATCGGTAGGCACTATTATAGCCTCGACGGGATTTTCGTAATTTTTGTGATCGGGGCCCCGGAAGTGGGGTATTTGCGATTTTCTTCTTAAAATGTACGTACTTTTTTAAAATTAAGAGTGAATAGGACTTTCTATAAAGTCATTACGGTTGCCGAACTTGTTTTAATGTATCGCTTTCGTCACGAGATACGTAGGAGTTCAGTTCAGTTTTGAAGGCTAGATCGTTATAAAAAGGGTGACTCGTCGAATTTTCTTATGGCTATCATAGTGAAACGTCACTTCTACGTCACGAGTGACGCGTCCGATACATCTAAACAAGAAGGCCAATGTTACTTTATAGTAAGGCCTAATTATATTTTTAGTTGGTACTGATCATTTCTGAACTACGATTTCGGTTGCCTTCAGAATTTTTATTTTAAGTGATAAATTTGGTCAATTCGCTTGACCCCACAACCCGCGTACGCACTTTGTCTTATTTGAATTTCGTGCCAATTGATACAGGCGTAGAGCTCGGCGTTTGGATAAGAAATATCCGTTTTATTTGTTTTTATCCATAGCCGAAAATTATACGATATAAACTTATTTTTGGCATATTAATTCGTTTTATAACCGCGAATAATATTCATAAATAAACAGTTAAATGAAATTGTTATGAATAATTTTAATTTTTTACCGTTAATTTATCTGTTCCGCCGAGCTCTATACAGGCGCCATCTAACTCGTTCGCGTTTCACTACTTTATTTCCAAAACCAGGTAACTCGAAAAATTCGTTTTGTCTAAAAATTAACTTAAATTAATGTGTTCACGTTTCGCTACCTTATGCCCAAAACCAGGTAACTCGAAAAATTCGTTTTGTCTAAAAATTAATTTAAATTAATGTGTTCACGTTTCGCTACCTTATTTCCAAAACCAGGTAACTCGAAAAATTCGTTTTGTCTAAAAATTAACTTAAATTAATGTGTTCACGTTTCGCTACCTTATTTCCAAAACCAGGTAACTCGAAAAATTCGTTTTCGATAAAATTCCTCTTGGGTTTATTAAGTTAAAGTACAAGATGATCGGAAATTGGTTCAAATATAAATTTAATATTTGAAATATAATAAATACATCGGGGGGATTGTGTCTACTTAAATGTCCGTGTTTTATATAGCTCCTTGCTTAGTGGAATTAGGTTTGGTAAATCTTTTGGTTTTTGGTCATTTACACTACAAACTATTGTATCTATGACATAAATGCTGCATCTGCCCCACTGAACCAAACGATGAACCAAATCCAAAATTGTCCGAGTCATTGGTCACAAAATAGACCGAAGTCGGGCATTTTTTAGATATTGTAGGAAGCTGTTGGCTCTTGTGGCATGAAGGGATTGTCACCTCCTTTCTACGTAGTATAAAAATGGATTAATCAAACGGAGGGATGGTTTCCAGGCGCCTGATTTAAAGGCATTAAAGGTCGAACTAAGCTCACGCCTTGATTTCCACTAGCACGCGTAAACGGCGCGTCACTCAACTTTGCGACGTTCAAAGGTTTCACACACGTAAAGAAAAATGCATTATGACGCGCGTAATTTTAAACTAACAAGCAAAAAGGAAACCGTACGTTAATAAAGGTAACGTAAACTGGTGTTTGTTTCAGTGTGGATTTCAGTTGGCTTTTTTTGTTTATTCTACTGGGCTAGTACGAAGACAATCAAATTGTTATTTTCACTTTTGATAAACTTAAAAAGTACTTCATTTTTGAACAACAAAGTAACTTGCGTACAATGGTTTCTTAGACATAAAGATTAGCTTTAAGAGGCCGATTATAATATATATATTATCTCATACTTAAGAATTCGGTTCGTTTAAACGAGGCGTCGCTAATAAAAAAAATTATGTTACGAGCACCCTTTCCTAATAGTTGGTTTGTCAGACCGAATTACAAGGCAATCAAAAACGGTAATTTTTCCAGATTTGTTTAATCAGATAATCAAATGAATTGCAAGATATGCTTAGGCTTTTCTCGCGACCATGCACTTCATAATATTTAGAGAGGTTAATTCAGCACCCGAAAACGTGTAGAAAGAACTTTTAAGAGTTGCAGGCTGTACACGTCTCCACATTTTCGGGTGTTAGCTTAACCTCTCTATTAGTAGATTGGGTTACAAAATAGTCGAAGGATGATCAAATTAGCGAATTAGAAGATTTTTATCATCCTTTGCATTACAGTCCATAGGTGGTTCCTTTAAACTTACAAAATAGTCTCCCAGGTTGACGTAGAAACCATGTTAGAAATTATATTGAAAATTATAATTTCGTTTAAGCCTTGGCCCCTACTACCTAGTTTCATCAAAAATGTAAATTTAAATAAGGTTCTAAAGCCCCGATAAATTTCAGGCTTTTCGCTTTGGCTTTTTTGACGCGCTTTTATTTCAAAATAAGCCTATTATCAAACCCATTTAGATATCTGCTTCTCGTGACAAAAAAGCCGATAGAGAAGCTTCTCGCGGTTGGTTTTGACGCAAAAGCGTGATTTTTGTTCGGAAAAATCGTGATTGAAAACGGGGCTTTAGCCAATTCGTGGGACCCGACAGGCTACGTTAATGCTGCGCATAGTGTTCCAGACACCCCGAATTTTGGAATAAATTCCACGAAAGATAAAGTGGAAATATTTTTACATGTTATGATTCAGTACACTATACGATTTATTATAATATAAGAAATGCGACCCCTGGTGGCGTAAGTAGCTTCCGTGAAGGTATCTCGAAAAACCGCAGACGGAAATGGATAGTATTAGTCAATTTGGACATTTTGAGCTTCCTAAGTATAAATATGAGTTTGAAAAAACATTTCAAGAACACTGCCCCTAATTTTAATTCCATTTAATAAAATTAGTTGATCAACGAGCATATTCTGAAAAAGTTCATTTTAAAATTCTAAATGAATTAGAAATAAATTGCCCAAAACCGCACTAATTTGGCTAGAAAAGGTAGAAGAAAACACTAAATTTTTTAATAAGTAAATTCCGGTTATACTAAATGGAAGAAATGTATTATTTTAAACATCAATCTTATAGATAAAATCAGTTGTATACCTTCATGCGGATGAATTGTTAAAATAAAGTCAACACCGTCATTTTGTGCATGAATTAAAACCTTTTAATGATAAAACAATATAATTGAGATTTAACTGTAGTGTAAATTTTTTAAAGAGACTTAACTGTAGTGTAAATTTTGTAAAGACTCTTAACTGTAGTGTAAATTTTGTAAAGAGACTTAACTGTAGTGTAAATTTTGTAAAGAGTTTTAACTGTAGTATAAATTTTGTAAAGAGTTTTAACTGTAGTGTAAATTTTGTAAAGGGTTTTAACTGTAGTGTAAATTTTGTAAAGAGTTTGAACTGTAGTGTAAATTTTGTAAAGAGTTTTAACTGTAGTGTAAATTTTGTAAAGGGTTTTAACTGTAGTGTAAATTTTGTAAAGGGTATTAACTGTAGTGTAAATTTTGTAAAGAGTTTGAACTGTAGTGTAAATTTTGTAAAGAGTTTTAACTATAGTGTAAATTTTGTAAAGAGTTTTAACTGTAGTGTAAATTTTGTAAAGAGTTTTAACTGTAGTGTAAATTTTGTAAAGAGTTTTAACTGTAGTGTAAATTTTGTAAAGAGTTATAACTGGAAGGCTGAAAATGAAGGTGTTAACTTTATTTTAATAAATAATTTTTATAGAATCAAATTTGAATTTCGTATACTGTTACGAAAGTATATTTGTGAAGAACTTAATCTTATCTTAAAACATTTAATATTTAGATATTTTCGTGGCTTTAGTCCCATTCGACCGAAATCCCATTCGACCGAAGGCGGTTTTTGAGGTGTCCCATTCGACCGAATTCCGCCGAAACGTGCGGTTTTTATGTGTCCCATTCGACCGAACGCTGCTATATAAATTGGCTTTTGCTATGTTTTCAATTTAGTTACTGAAGTCGTTTGCTATGGAGCGGATAGCTAATAAAGGAGGGTATTTATACATCAATAATAATTATTTATTCCGTCTTAATCTCAAAATGAAGTAGCACTCTCCCTACTAGATGCAGTAGCTATGAATTTAGCGATGCCATTTTAATCTCTTTGTACTATGCATTTATTTGAAAATAAAATGGAATGAGCATGAATTATATTTTTATCTTCACCTAGTCAAGAAGAGTAACTGAACCAAAACTGAAATAGTAAACTTAACCAACTCTAACCTAACCTAACCTAACCTAACCTAAACATGGATCTTCGATAGTACATACCTTATAAATAAAATACCAAATCACCCCGCCAATTGGGCTACATTTTAAAATTCTTTCGGTCGAATGGGATTCGATCGAATGGGAATAAACGATTTTCGTGGGGCACATTTTGTAATTTAAATTCATTGGGGATTCAAATACATAACAACGCGGAACCGAGGACCAACTTTGCGTTATTAAATTTTTTCTCACTATACCTTTATCTTGGAGTGTTTCTGACTAAAGGAGGCTTTTCCGTACTGTGATAGTTTTTGCAATAATTGCCAAATACAAGAATGCATTGAAGCATCGAGAAATAACCCTCAGAAGGAGTTGTAAGGCAAGCGTACAAATGTTGGCCCGTTTTCGTCTAGCTATTCGAACAGCGCGCCATCTAGCACTCTTCTCTGGAGTTGTAAATATGGCAGCGAGCGTTTTTAGAGTAAGCGAGGTTTCATTGATAAATGGTAAATACATTTTAATGATTTTTCAGCTATAACTATTATAAAACAATGTTAGCATACATACTTATTTATTAAGTGAGATGGTTAAAAATTAAACGTAACTTCATTGATAAGTTTTTTAAAGATTAAGTTAAATAAATAATTTTTAACTTTTAAGCCTTTGCTGAAGTTATTTATAATGTGCAGATATTTTTGAAACCCAATTTCAGAGAATAATTATTAAATCTGTTGAGAAGATAAATGACATTTCAAGCAGACCTTCAGATACTAAAACATACGAAGTTATGAGTTTAAAAACATCAACAGGATTTTTTGCTGAATAAAGTTATGTCAAATTAACCCGACGTCGGTAGGCAGCCATATTGTCCTAAATTTTCATTTCCGCTAAATATCGGAAGGTAGCGCTACGTTAGTTGCGCGTGACAGTTCTAGGGAAAATTCTCTATACGAACTTTTGCTTGCCTTACTAGTCCTTCTGGGTGTTATTTGCCATGATTGAAGTTACTAAGAATATTGGACTACAGGATTTTGATTTACATTCTCGCAGCCTTTGTAGCTTAAATTCGTCTGCTTTCCCATTCAAGTTTGCTATATGGTGTGACTTTGAATGCCCCTTAAATGCAGACGAACTTTCTCCCCAAAGCTGTGAGGATGGTTAATGCTACGCTCAAATATTCTCACATTCTTGCCAAATAGTATATCCGAAATAAGGTCGTATGATTATACTTTTTCAAGCCAAAATTTTAACGTTTTGCGGTTATTTCTTATAATGAGTTTATTTTCCATATTGAAGAAAGACTTCGTTAAATTTGCATATATTTAAAACTTTATTAAGGCTTATGCCTTAGTCTGACTAGTTTCGGCTAGCTTAGCTGGCCATCGTCAGACTAAGGCTTAAGCCTTAATAAAGTTTTAAATATATGCATAGTTCATACTTAGATAAAGATAATAATTTAACACTCTACGCGGACGACACTCTCCATCTAGACGCTCAAACGAATAACAAAATTGAATCTATTAATAAGTGGTTTAAATCGAAGCTTCTTGAGGTAAACAAAGGAAAAACTGTGTATACGATTGTTTGAACAAAAAATAAGCCCATGACAAATTATGTACATAATATCAAATTAGACGAAACTAATAAACATTCAGAGTGCCCTATATGTGAGCAGTCCATTGCAATGTATAATGAAATTCTTCACCAATTATTGCATGGCGGTCGCTATTCAGCAGACATCTTTTACGCTCGGGCTTCCGTTGAATTCCAACGTTAAGATAATTATATCAAAAGTAAAAATTTTATATAGGGCACTCTGAATGTTTATTAGTTTAACTGATATCGGAAGATCTCCGATTTAAGCCAGAGTACTGATGAGCCCCAAAAGGGCGAAACCGGTCTACTGTTGGAATCTCTGGCTAAAATTTTCACTTTTGATAGACGAAACTAATTTAAATCAAGTGTCGGTAGCTAAATATCTAGGGTTATGGATAGACAATCAGCTATCCTGGAATACCCGTGTAAACTATTTGGTAAAAAAGTATCGTTTAGTGTTTATCTTTTAAGACGAAACCGTGAACTATTCAACTCTAGTATACTTCACCAATTGTATTTCGCATTTGTCTATGCCCACTTAGCCTATTGTATTTTCATACGGCGTAACACGTCAATCCACAATTTAAACAGATTGGCTGTGCTTCAAAAGAAAGCGATACGCATTCTAGACAACGCCCCATATATATACAGCACACACTACACCGATTTTTAAGAAATTAAACCTTCTAAAAATTGAAGAACTATACATATGTACAACATGTTGGTATTTATATACAAATCTTTGAATAACCCTATGTATAATATTTTTAATTATAAAAAGCAATCGAAATATTATTTTAGAATACAAATGGTTCTTGCTAATACTTCGCCCCGCACTAACATTAAATTGAATAGTTGATTTTATAAAATAAAAAGTGGTCTTGCCCAACTTGTTAAAATGTTGCTCTTACGTCACAAGACACGGCTTTATTAGTATATTTTGCGACTGTAGCGCGCGTTAGTAGGCTTGTGAAAGTAAGAGACTGTGACGTAAGAGCAACATTTTAACAAGACGGCCACGTTAGTTTATAAAAAGAACTATTCAATCATCTACAAGGGTGTAAACCTTTTTAATTCTATGGCTCTATCGGAACTTCCCAAACTACATAAATTTAAAAGACAGGCGCGGGAATTTATTCAGAATTACCGGGACCAATTATAAATAAGTTTGGAAATGTAAATTATTGTATATAAACTAATACAATTACTGACTCTAATGTAAAGTGTAAATAGTTGTATGTAGCCTGTGTTGCGGCTTAAAAGTCATGCATAATTCTTGTTGTAAACTCCTTTTGAACTAACCAAATAAAGATTATTATTATTAAATATTATTATAGCAGCTGGTGATTTGGAAAATAGGAAATTAAGGAATTGTTTTTTTTTTTCAAAATATAAACTTTATTATTGGTGCTTATAACAAACGTGGTCTTCGCACCATACACTCAATATTACCAAAAATCTGTAATTGCTTTAATACAATTGTGTTTAATAAAATAATAAATATAAAAAAAGTTGGCACTACGAAAAATATTCAAAGACCACAGGAATTTACGTCTTTTTTATACCATTGACGTTGACATCGTAACTACCATTAACCAAAGAATATGTAAGCCTTGTTTACTAATTAACAAGCGGAAAGGACGTGATCCACAGTCTGCACTAAAGTAGAGGTACAACTAGTACAAATGTTTGATTGTGGTAGACCAATATTAACTAGTCTTTCATTGGTGGAGATTCTATCACGTACGTCGCGTGAGGGACTGTGAGGCAAACTTACTCGCGGGCCCCTTCGATTTGCACCCCCCCCCCCCCTTGAGCCCTGAAAATTTCTCCCAAGTTATCTTGATTTGCACCCCCCCCCTTGAGCTTCTTCGATGGGCCCTACAGCTACGGCCCCCCCCCCGTAGGCCCTTTTCACCCGGGCCCCGGGGATTTTGCTCCCCCCCTTCCCCCCTCTGCACGGCCCTGGTGAGGGATCAGGTTTTTAATAACCCTTGCCTCTGTCAACAAAATGACGGTGCACATATTTTGGCGCGAAAAACAGTCTATAAAATTTTATAATAGCTATATTTTTCATCTACCCGTTTTATTCTACGAACGTAATCTTTTTTATTTTTTGTGGTATATTCAACCCTTGGTAGTATAATATAGCACAAAAAATCATTTCATGTTAACGAATCTAATACTCTCGAGGTCGATAAAAATCGATATATCAGACCATAATTATATTTTATAAAATTCCATCAAAAAATCCTTAAATATAAACTAGTAATTATCATAAAAACAGTCAAATCAATACATTATTAAAACTTAATTAATATTCCATAAAAAAACTCTTTGGAAAAATATTTTTTACTTGCAAAAAAAAAGACGATAATTTGACCTTGTAACTTTCCATAAAAGCAGAAGTAAATTATATACTTTTTACGACAGAAGTTGTCCTCTTTCTATACATTCACTTTCACTGGTTCCCAACGTTTCAAGAGAAACCATAGTGTGAAATACAGTATATAGTGATATATCTATTCATACCGTTATTAATACCTGCATAGCTCATGACTGAAGAATATTCAATCACGTTCTTATGATTTCGATATTTAATTGTTATACTTTGAATTTTAATTTAATTTATTTTTAAATTAACCAAAATTTATAGTGATTACCGAGATATCAAAAGTCAACATTTCAGCCAGAAATTCCAACAGTAGATTGGTTTTGCCCTAACTCGGTAGGAACTCTGGCTTTACTCGGAAATTAGCTGATATTAGTAAAACCATAAATAGATAATAAACATATGTTCAAACCCAACGAAGTGGATCAAGGTCGGAGTAGGTGACACCCAACCGTGAAAAAAATAACTTACACAAACTAGAGACTAGTAAGTAGTGCACCATGATATCCACCCCGGGTCTCACTCATGCTAGCTACGCCACTGAAGAGCAGGTTTTTCCGTCGCGTAACGGTCACGTGACGTCGCAGCACGGAGGAAGGTTAGCTGCAGACGCCGCAACTGACGATATTTTACAAAAATAGGGTACGTTCAGCAGAGCTCATCGGACTCACCGATTACTAATCTATAAAAGCTACGGCATTTAAAAAAAACACCGATGACTGAATAAAAGCGTTCAGCAACTTACGACGTCATTATGACGAAAAAGCTCATCGGTGGAAAATATCAAATCCATCGGGTTTTTTCCGTTGACTGTTACTGAACGTAGCCCTAATAACAAGTGTAAAAAGGGTTCAACATGACCCTACGTCACGTTTAGCAACGGTCTCAACGAAAATTATTTTTCAGATATTTCGTTGAGCGTTACTGAACGTAGATACTTCGTGGATACTTCGCTGTAAAGAGATATATAATCAACTTCTGATAAAAGATATTTAAGAATTCGTTCGAAAAAGTCAATAGACGTATGAAGCGAAACGTGCATTCAAGGTTTGAACAGCTAATTAATTATGCACAGATGGAAACGTGACTGTCACATAATATTTGGAAACCGGGTTGAATCGAGGACCATCATTTTAATGTTACTTCATTGGAGTCGACAATGTTCGCTGTTTAAATACCGCGTTGAAAAAAAAATTAAAAAATGCGCATTTAAAACGATATTTTCATCTTAATGACTCCAGAGATGGAATTTTCTTTTATAATATAATCGTTGTTACGGCTTTGGAATTAAAAGAATTTCTGATCACGTTGAATGCAGGATTTAAATAATAACTCACTGAACGGGGGGCAGCCCAAGGTTTTTCCAATAGATTTAAAGAAGACAAAAAAAAATAAGTTTTTTTTTTTCCTGATCAGATTGTCGCGAGGTTTAGCTAATACAATGTGCGAGCGGGTACTGCGGGGAGCGCCCAAAATTGTTTGATCTTTTTGTCGCAAATGATTTATGTTTACGCAAAAAGGCCCTTGGCAGTAACACAAACTAACCGTTTTTGAATTATTATAATATATTGCGAATATCCTAGTCCGTTAAGAGGAATATAACATATAGTATTATGTGGCGGAGTGGTTAGCACTTTCGAGAGGAGCCGGGTTTGTTCCCAGTTTGTGGTACTGAGTGAAAACTCGAAACTATTCCTTCTGCATTGAGTGCGCACGTTCTCTACCCACGAGTTCTTCGGTTTACCCTTTCCATAAAAAACTTGTTGAGCTTAACGTTAATAGTTGGCTCGCGTGTCACATTTCGGACCAACAATCAAAAGCATAGTAATATTTTACAAGCCAACGCCGAAGAGGGTATATTATTAACTTCTGATGATATATATCAACTGATAGGAAATTTTGATGTTATTTGCAATGGTAGATCACTTCCATAGTAAATGGAATAAATCAGGGTAATCAAGATTTGAAAATCTAATCACGATTTAAACGAGATTTAATCATTCTAATCATGATCTAATCTTTTTAATCAGGATTTAATAATTTTAATCAGATTTAATAATTTTAATCAGATTTAATAATTTTAATCAGATTTAATAATTTTAATCAGATTTAATAATTTTAATCAGATTTAATAATTTTAATCAGATTTAATAATTTTAATCAGATTTAATAATTTTAATCAGATTTAATAATTTTAATCAGATTTAATAATTTTAATCAGATTTAATAATTTTAATCAGATTTAATAATTTTAATCAGATTTAATAATTTTAATCAGATTTAATAATTTTAATCAGGATTTAATAATTTTAATCAGATTTAATAATTTTAATCAGATTTAATAATTTTAATCAGATTTAATAATTTTAATCAGATTTAATAATTTTAATCAGATTTAATAATTTTAATCAGATTTAATAATTTTAATCAGCTTTAATAATTTTAATCAGATCTAATCTTTTTAATCAGGATTTAATCATTTTAATCAGGATTTAATCATTTTAATCAGATTTAATAATTTTAATCAGATTTTATAAATATAATCGGTTGAATCGAGATTTTATAAATATAATCGGTTGAATCGAGATTTTATAATTAAAATCATCCGCTCGTTCTAATCACGCACAATTATAATCATTCCAATCACCAATATAATTATTGTGATTCAATCAGGATTTAATCATACTAATCGCGATTTTATCGTTTCAATCAGGATTTAATCATACTAATCACGATTTAATCGTTTCAATCAGGATTTAATTATTATAATAAGATTTAATCATTTAATCATGATTAAATCAGATTTAAACATTCTAATCATGATTAAATCAGATTTAAACATTCTAATCATGATCACACGTATTTCAATCAACATAATCGTGATTAAATTGAAATTAATCAAAATCATCACGATTAAATCAGATTTAATCTTTCGAGGGGTACGTCGTGAATCAAGGACCTGTCCCTCGGTTATTTGTTTTCAGAATATTTATCTGTATTTTACATCTTTCCATTCGTACAGAACTGATGGTTTTTAACTTAATAAAAAAAAATTATCCAAACCTCTATTCTAAAGCTAATTTCATTTTTAAATTGCACCATGACCTTAACCTTCTCTTAAAGGGCCACACCGGTGTTTGAATTTTACGAGGTAGTAGCGGAGCTACTGGTTTTCACCCAGATTTTTAAAACGCCAGTCTGACCCTTTAATATTTATATGTTTAAATTATCTGTCAAAATTTGCTTTACTCGTATTTCAAATGCCTTTGTATTGTAAACCTAGATGCCTAGATTTAATTTCGTAAACATTTCTAAGCGGACGTCATTTTCGTACCCAAACATTTTGAATATTGCTTTTGTGTTTTTGTAAATCCACACCGGGACCCATAAAGGTGTTTGGTTACACTAGTAACCAAGGATCGAACAAGGGTCGAAAAACTGCCTCGGGCCGAGGCCGAGGCAGTGTGTCAGAATTTATAGCCCGGTGTAGGCCTACCTAGTAACAGAGACCATACCACCGGAGGCCTATCATCATAGTGCCCTACGCCAGCGTCCCCCTAGCCCGGACGGGTGACAAATCCAGCATGGGTAGCAGAACCCTACTACTGATGGTCTCACCTTTGACGCAAGCCACTCAACCCAGCAGAAGGTGCAGCAATGGGTGGACCAATCCCCACTTCGCACACAGCAGTGGGATTTAGAATGGATGCTATAGCAACTCCAGCCGACACCCTACCTATAAAGGTAAGGAGCCAAACCCTTTGGAAAGAGCTCCTAAAGGGGAATGACGAGCACACAGCAGCCCGCATAACCCGGCACAGCTGGCACCGGAGATCCGGCTGGGAGTCCAAAAGGCCGGGAGATGGGTCCGCCGTGCCCTCCAGGGCCGGCTCAAGAAATATTTTTCACCCGGGCAAGGGGGATTTTTGGCGCCCCTCTTATTTTGAGACTAAATTAAACAACCCCCGACCCGTAAAAAACATTACCATGTCCATGTTATAAATTTACCGTTTTCCTAACAATAAATAATCCCTTTAATCACTTTCTAAATACTTTGTGTAAACATATTTAATACCTTCTTTATGTTACAGGGTCATTTTACATGGAGCTTGAAACACTAGGTAAAATGGCAAGACTAGTATACCTTAAGTACATTAATTATAATGTCCATACTGAATAGTATCACGGTTAATATGTGAAATAAAATAATTAAGTTTACGAAGAACCCGTGAGTTAAAGATAAAAATAATCCCTGGATTTTTTTATTTTTAACTCACGGGTTGTTCTTAGTAAACTTAATTCTTTTATTCATTACATTAATTGCTTTAATTAAGAAAATTTTGTGGGATTTTTTAAGGCCTACACTTATGAACTTTTTAAAGCTGTCGCTTGCTTTTCTGCTTTAACGGCTTCTCTTAATTTACTTTTTTTTATAAAAAGAACCAGAATGCTTCTATTTCTCGGACAACTTAATTCAATTCAACGTGACTCTTATTAATATCTATCTAACAAAAACTATTTAACTGAAACTAATAAATCGCTTTCTGCGCGTGCGCGTAAAATAGAAGAGACTAACTGTAACCACGGACACACGACAGATTAAATCGTACCGATAGACTGCTTAAGAACTAGCCATCGAAAACGATTTAAATGCATTTTAGAATATTAAATGCAGGTTCATAACAGTCTAAGAAACAAATAGAATTCTTGAAAATGGCCTACTAGTTTATTTATCATAAAGCTGGATAAATGACAACGAAATAGCAAGCAAGTACATAGAAGTACTGTATTACTTTGGGCTTCCTTCTATTCTTGTGGCCCTAAATTGGTTAGAGTGTGCAATAACTGGTGGGTTTACCGGGGAGTAGGGGTCCGGCTCTTGTAACCCATAAGGGCGGTGGCGCACTGGGAGATGTTAGCTCTGATCAAATGGTCCTATCTCCACCTCCACCTCCGACTTCGGCCAGGTTTGGCTGGAAACTGAGCTTCGACTCAGGCAAACGGAGAGGGTCCGTGTAAACTAGCCGCCTCGGCGGATTGGGTAGCCTGCTATGGGGTGGCGGGCCTCCGTGTAAGGGCAGGTTGGCCTTGTTTCCCGGCCTTTTGGAGTCACACGGCGATCTCCGTGGCCAGCTGTGCCGGGTTATGTGGACCGCTGTGTCCCGTCGTTTCCCTTCAGGAGCTTTCTACAAAGGGTATGACTCTTTACCTACGTTGTTCGGGTGTTGGAAGGAGTTGCTATAGCATCCACTCTTACTCGCACGGCTGTGTGCGAAGTGAGAATTGGTCCACCCATTGCTGCACCTTCTGCTGGGTTGAGTGGCTTGCGTCGAAGGTTCGACCATCAGTAGTAGGGTAATACTACCCGAGGGGCTATCGACTTCCCGTAAACGGTGTACACCCTAACTGTAATGATTACGTATTCTTCTGTAATCTTTTGTACTCATTTGTAATCCCGTTATCATTTGTAATCTTCGTACTTATCTGTAATCACCGAAATCATTATGAAATAACGCGTACTCATCTGTAATCACGTGTAATAATTTGTAAAGTGCGTAATCATCTGTAATCACGCTTATTCATTGGAATTATCCCGTACTCAATTACTCATCTGTAACAATTTATAAGATTTAGGTTGCCTGTGTACTCATTGTAATCATTATGTTCTCACCATAATCATTCTGTACTCATCGTAATCATCTGAACTCATTAATGATTACGTAATCGGTGTAAGGAAAATTCTTACCGGCTAGCCCCACGCTACTACCCATGCTGGATTGGTCACCTGTCCGGGCTTGGGGACGCTGGCGTAAGGCACTATGATGATAGGCCTCCGGTGGTATGGCCCCTGTTGCTAGGTACACCGGACTTAAAATTCTGACACACTTCTATTCTTGTAGTATCACCCAACCACTTTTTCTTTTTCATATTATATACCCTGGCTTATAATGAAAATACCATTAAAATGCTTTATCCGTCAGAACTACATGTATGCACCGTAATTTTATGGTTTATTTACTATTTTAAAATAAATAGTCGCCAAAAAACGATCATCGACTATGTTGGACATTTTGGTATTAGTCCTTTAAATAAAAGATCATTATTATACAGTTTGTGTTGCCGCGAATGGACACATAACTGGTTTGTCAGTGGTTTCTCTTTATACTGCCAAAGCTGAGAATTTTCTTTGCATAGATCAGCATTTTTCAACAGGGGGGCAAGACAGTCAGAGAGGGGTTTGTTTAACCACCTATTAGCTAAAGATTTTTCAAATTATGTTATGCTTTCATTACAAATTTTATAAACAAATCCAATTCTTGATAACTAGAAAGGCGCCAACTCAATTTTGGCGCCCCTCTCAAAACGTCGCCCCGGGCAGTTGCCCGGCTTGCCCGGCCCTTAAGCCGCCCCTGGTGCCCTCATACGGAGGCTCGCCGCCTCACAGCAGGCTACCCAATCCGCCGAGGCGACCAGTTTGCCTGGACCCTCTCCGTTAGCCTGAACCGAAGTTCAGTATCCAGCCAAAACCTGACCGAAGTCGGAGGTGGAGATAGGACCATTTGATCAGAGCTAACATCTCCCAGTGCGCCACCGCCCTTATGGGTTACAAGAGCCGGACCCCGACTCCCCAATAAAGCCACCAGTTATTGCACACTCTAACCCATCAGAGGCCGAGGCAACGGTTAAATGGTCAAATGGATAAATAAAGCTTCCAAATAAAAGTTTTAATATCAAATATTGTAGATGTTTCGTCCCCCTAAAACCAAAGTTACAAAACTAAAACTAAAACTTTCGAGTATTGACTCCTCCTCCGCGCGAGACAGGGGAAAAGCGTTCAAGGTGCCGGTAGCCGCACGATCGTCTCCACATATTCATTCTCCTTAGATATAAATTTTACGGTAGAAAATGGGCCAAAATTTCAGTTATCCATGTTTTTAATAAGAACGAAAAAATCCTCGGTTCCTCGGCTATTTTTAGACGAACCTCGGACCGAGGCCGAAGCTGAGGCTCGGTTCGATCCTTGCTAGTAAATTTAATAAATTTTAAAACATGACTTGCAAAAATTTATATAATAATAATCGAAATAATATTTTGCAAATCAGTCTGATTTTCGTCTGCTCACTCTATTGAGCAATTGAAAATTCAAACTCTGTCAAGCATCTAGTTTGGTTTTATAAATGTAGATGTCACTATATTTTGGATGTTCAAAGGCCTATTAGCCGATTGTTCTTATTCTCAACGTTAACACTTTCGTCGCTAATTGAAGATTCTGATGGTTATTTGGATTCGGTTTTGCAGTGCATAATTCTTAAGGTAATATTATTTAAACAACCTGTACAGAGTTATAGCCAATTTTCGAGATTTTTGGATGAAGAAAACATTAGGTGATCAATGGATCATCCAGTTTTAATATTTAAAAGGTTTTAGTTTAGGAAGCTTAGTCTTAATTTCAAAAAGTCAAGTTTTTATCCAAATTATTCGATTAGTACAATATTCAAAGAAAGAACTACCCACTAGCCTTCCGAAAATGCTGAATCAAATTTTATTCCAAAACTAAACCCCAATTAATTGGGCAGATACAAATTCGACTTTGATCCAAAATTACGATCCGAACGGGAAATTGATTGATTTATAATGTAGGAAATTGAAATTGTGTTCCAATTTGATCAAAATTATTTGATTAAAGGGAGTATAACCCCTATTGTTTCGTGGGGTGTGCTTAGACTATACCGACTAGCTTGTACAAGCCTTCCTACTACTTCCTTGCCCCCCCCCCCCCCTCTTACAGTATGGTACGATCACTTTGACGGCTTTGGCCCCGCCTATGAGAGGAAAAATCCCCTCTGCGCGCGCTCCCCTCTCACGTTGTTGTTTGTTAAGTTGACATAGTGACGTCAAAAAAACCGTCAGCCACATCGAGACGAAAATCTGCCACGATAAGCATTCCAAGTAAAGGTATGGATTCCTCTTGTTTGTTAAGTTAACATAGTGACGTCAAAAAAACCGTCAGCCACATCGAGACGAAAATCTGCCGCGATAAGCATTCCAAGTAGAGGTATGGATTCCTCTTGTTTGTTAAGTTAACATAGTGACGTCAAAAAAACCGTCAGCCACATCGAGACGAAAATCTGCCGCGATAAGCATTCCAAGTAGAGGTATGGATTCCTCTTGTTTGTTAAGTTAACATAGTGACGTCAAAAAAACAGTCAGCCACATCTAGACGAAAATCTGCCGCGATAAGCATTCCAAGTAGAGGTATGGATTCCTCTTGTTTGTTAAGTTAACATAGTGACGTCAAAAAAACCGTCAGCCACATCTAGACGAAAATCTGCTGCGATAAGCATTCCAAGTAGAGGTATGGATTCCTCTTGTTTGTTAAGTTACCATAATGACGTCAAAAAAACCGTCAGCCACATCTAGACGAAAATCTGCCGCGATAAGCATTCCAAGTAGAGGTATGGATTCCTCTTGTTTGTTAAGTTAACATAGTGACGTCAAAAAAACCGTCAGCCACATCTAGACGAAAATCTGCTGCGATAAGCATTCCAAGTAGAGGTATGGATTCCTCTTGTTTGTTAAGTTACCATAATGACGTCAAAAAAACCGTCAGCCACATCTAGACGAAAATCTGCCGCGATAAGCATTCCAAGTAGAGGTATGGATTCCTCTTGTTTGTTAAGTTAACATAGTGACGTCAAAAAAACCGTCAGCCACATCTAGACGAAAATCTGCTGCGATAAGCATTCCAAGTAGAGGTATGGATTCCTCTTGTTTGTTAAGTTAACATAGTGACGTCAAAAAAACCGTCAGCCACATCTAGACGAAAATCTGCCGCGATAAGCATTCCAAGTAAAGGTATGGATTCCTCTTGTTTGTTAAGTTAACATAGTGACGTCAAAAAAACCGTCAGCCACATCTAGACGAAAATCTGCCGCGATAAGCATTCCAAGTAAAGGTATGGATTCCTCTTGTTTGTTAAGTTAACATAGTGACGTCAAAAAAACCGTCAGCCACATCGAGACGAAAATCTGCCACGATAAGCATTCCAAGTAAAGGTATGGATTCCTCTTGTTTGTTAAGTTAACATAGTGACGTCAAAAAAACCGTCAGCCACATCTAGACGAAAATCTGCCGCGATAAGCATTCCAAATAGAGGTATGGATTCCTCTTGTTTGTTAAGTTAACATAGTGACGTCAAAAAAACCGTCAGCCACATCGAGACGAAAATCTGCCGCGATAAGCATTCCAAGTAGAGGTATGGATTCCTCTTGTTTGTTAAGTTAACATAGTGACGTCAAAAAAACCGTCAGCCACATCTAGACGAAAATCTGCTGCGATAAGCATTCCAAGTAGAGGTATGGATTCCTCTTGTTTGTTAAGTTAACATAGTGACGTCAAAAAAACCGTCAGCCACATCTAGACGAAAATCTACTGCGATAAGCATTCCAAGTAGAGGTATGGATTCCTCTTGTTTGTTAAGTTAACATAGTGACGTCAAAAAAACCGTCAGCCACATCTAGACGAAAATCTGCCGCGATAAGCATTCCAAGTAAAGGTATGGATTCCTCTTGTTTGTTAAGTTAACATAGTGACGTCAAAAAAACCGTCAGCCACATCTAGACGAAAATCTGCCGCGATAAGCATTCCAAGTAAAGGTATGGATTCCTCTTGTTTGTTAAGTTAACATAGTGACGTCAAAAAAACCGTCAGCCACATCGAGACGAAAATCTGCCGCGATAAGCATTCCAAGTAGAGGTATGGATTCCTCTTGTTTGTTAAGTTAACATAGTGACGTCAAAAAAACCGTCAGCCACATCTAGACGAAAATCTGCCGCGATAAGCATTCCAAGTAGAGGTATGGATTCCTCTTGTTTGTTAAGTTAACATAGTGACGTCAAAAAAACCGTCAGCCACATCGAGACGAAAATCTGCCGCGATAAGCATTCCAAGTAGAGGTATGGATTCCTCTTGTTTGTTAAGTTAACATAGTGACGTCAAAAAAACCGTCAGCCACATCTAGACGAAAATCTGCCGCGATAAGCATTCCAAGTAGAGGTATGGATTCCTCTTGTTTGTTAAGTTAACATAGTGACGTCAAAAAACAGTCAACCACGTCGAGACGAAAATCTGCCGCGATAAGCATTCCAAGTAGAGGTATGGATTCCTCTTGTTTGTTAAGTTAACATAGTGACGTCAAAAAACAGTCAACCACGTCGAGACGAAAATCTGCCGCGATAAGCATTCCAAGTAGAGGTATGGATTCCTCTTGTTTGTTAAGTTAACATAGTGACGTCAAAAAACAGTCAACCACGTCGAGACGAAAATCTGCCGCGATAAGCATTCCAAGTAGAGGTATGGATTCCTCTTGTTTGTTAAGTTAACATAGTGACGTCAAAAAAACCGTCAGCCACATCGAGACGAAAATCTGCCGCGATAAGCATTCCAAGTAGAGGTATGGATTCCTCTTGTTTGTTAAGTTAACATAGTGACGCCAAAAAAACCGTCAGCCACATCGAGACGAAAATCTGCTGCGATAAGCATTCCAAGTAGAGGTATGGATTCCTCTTGTTTGTTAAGTTACCATAATGACGTCAAAAAAACCGTCAGCCACATCTAGACGAAAATCTGCCGCGATAAGCATTCCAAGTAGAGGTATGGATTCCTCTTGTTTGTTAAGTTAACATAGTGACGTCAAAAAAACCGTCAGCCACATCTAGACGAAAATCTGCTGCGATAAGCATTCCAAGTAGAGGTATGGATTCCTCTTGTTTGTTAAGTTAACATAGTGACGTCAAAAAAACCGTCAGCCACATCTAGACGAAAATCTGCCGCGATAAGCATTCCAAGTAAAGGTATGGATTCCTCTTGTTTGTTAAGTTAACATAGTGACGTCAAAAAAACCGTCAGCCACATCTAGACGAAAATCTGCCGCGATAAGCATTCCAAGTAAAGGTATGGATTCCTCTTGTTTGTTAAGTTAACATAGTGACGTCAAAAAAACCGTCAGCCACATCGAGACGAAAATCTGCCACGATAAGCATTCCAAGTAAAGGTATGGATTCCTCTTGTTTGTTAAGTTAACATAGTGACGTCAAAAAAACCGTCAGCCACATCTAGACGAAAATCTGCCGCGATAAGCATTCCAAGTAGAGGTATGGATTCCTCTTGTTTGTTAAGTTAACATAGTGACGTCAAAAAAACCGTCAGCCACATCGAGACGAAAATCTGCCGCGATAAGCATTCCAAGTAGAGGTATGGATTCCTCTTGTTTGTTAAGTTAACATAGTGACGTCAAAAAAACCGTCAGCCACATCTAGACGAAAATCTGCTGCGATAAGCATTCCAAGTAGAGGTATGGATTCCTCTTGTTTGTTAAGTTACCATAATGACGTCAAAAAAACCGTCAGCCACATCTAGACGAAAATCTGCCGCGATAAGCATTCCAAGTAGAGGTATGGATTCCTCTTGTTTGTTAAGTTAACATAGTGACGTCAAAAAAACCGTCAGCCACATCTAGACGAAAATCTACTGCGATAAGCATTCCAAGTAGAGGTATGGATTCCTCTTGTTTGTTAAGTTAACATAGTGACGTCAAAAAAACCGTCAGCCACATCGAGACGAAAATCTGCCGCGATAAGCATTCCAAGTAGAGGTATGGATTCCTCTTGTTTGTTAAGTTAACATAGTGACGTCAAAAAAACCGTCAGCCACATCTAGACGAAAATCTGCCGCGATAAGCATTCCAAGTAGAGGTATGGATTCCTCTTGTTTGTTAAGTTAACATAGTGACGTCAAAAAAACCGTCAGCCACATCGAGACGAAAATCTGCCGCGATAAGCATTCCAAGTAGAGGTATGGATTCCTCTTGTTTGTTAAGTTAACATAGTGACGTCAAAAAAACCGTCAGCCACATCTAGACGAAAATCTGCCGCGATAAGCATTCCAAGTAAAGGTATGGATTCCTCTTGTTTGTTAAGTTAACATAGTGACGTCAAAAAAACCGTCAGCCACATCTAGACGAAAATCTGCCGCGATAAGCATTCCAAGTAGAGGTATGGATTCCTCTTGTTTGTTAAGTTAACATAGTGACGTCAAAAAAACCGTCAGCCACATCTAGACGAAAATCTGCTGCGATAAGCATTCCAAGTAGAGGTATGGATTCCTCTTGTTTGTTAAGTTACCATAATGACGTCAAAAAAACCGTCAGCCACATCTAGACGAAAATCTGCCGCGATAAGCATTCCAAGTAGAGGTATGGATTCCTCTTGTTTGTTAAGTTAACATAGTGACGTCAAAAAAACCGTCAGCCACATCTAGACGAAAATCTGCTGCGATAAGCATTCCAAGTAGAGGTATGGATTCCTCTTGTTTGTTAAGTTAACATAGTGACGTCAAAAAAACCGTAAGCCATATCGAGACGAAAATCTTCCGCGATAAGCATTCCAAGTAGAGGTATGGATTCCTCTTGTTTGTAAAGTTAACATAGTGACGTCAAAAAAACCGTCAGCCACATCGAGACGAACATCTGCCGCGATAAGCATTCCAAGTAGAGGTATGGATTCCTCTTGTTTGTTAAGTTAACATAGTGACGTCAAAAAAACCGTCAGCCACATCTAGACGAAAATCTGCCGCGATAAGCATTCCAAGTAAAGGTATGGATTCCTCTTGTTTGTTAAGTTAACATAGTGACGTCAAAAAAACAGTCAGCCACATCTAGACGAAAATCTGCCGCGATAAGCATTCCAAGTAGAGGTATGGATTCCTCTTGTTTGTTAAGTTAACATAGTGACGTCAAAAAAACCGTCAGCCACATCTAGACGAAAATCTGCTGCGATAAGCATTCCAAGTAGAGGTATGGATTCCTCTTGTTTGTTAAGTTACCATAATGACGTCAAAAAAACCGTCAGCCACATCTAGACGAAAATCTGCCGCGATAAGCATTCCAAGTAGAGGTATGGATTCCTCTTGTTTGTTAAGTTAACATAGTGACGTCAAAAAAACCGTCAGCCACATCTAGACGAAAATCTGCTGCGATAAGCATTCCAAGTAGAGGTATGGATTCCTCTTGTTTGTTAAGTTACCATAATGACGTCAAAAAAACCGTCAGCCACATCTAGACGAAAATCTGCCGCGATAAGCATTCCAAGTAGAGGTATGGATTCCTCTTGTTTGTTAAGTTAACATAGTGACGTCAAAAAAACCGTCAGCCACATCTAGACGAAAATCTGCTGCGATAAGCATTCCAAGTAGAGGTATGGATTCCTCTTGTTTGTTAAGTTAACATAGTGACGTCAAAAAAACCGTCAGCCACATCTAGACGAAAATCTGCCGCGATAAGCATTCCAAGTAAAGGTATGGATTCCTCTTGTTTGTTAAGTTAACATAGTGACGTCAAAAAAACCGTCAGCCACATCTAGACGAAAATCTGCCGCGATAAGCATTCCAAGTAAAGGTATGGATTCCTCTTGTTTGTTAAGTTAACATAGTGACGTCAAAAAAACCGTCAGCCACATCTAGACGAAAATCTGCCGCGATAAGCATTCCAAGTAGAGGTATGGATTCCTCTTGTTTGTTAAGTTAACATAGTGACGTCAAAAAAACCGTCAGCCACATCGAGACGAAAATCTGCCGCGATAAGCATTCCAAGTAGAGGTATGGATTCCTCTTGTTTGTTAAGTTAACATAGTGACGTCAAAAAAACCGTCAGCCACATCTAGACGAAAATCTGCTGCGATAAGCATTCCAAGTAGAGGTATGGATTCCTCTTGTTTGTTAAGTTAACATAGTGACGTCAAAAAAACCGTCAGCCACATCTAGACGAAAATCTACTGCGATAAGCATTCCAAGTAAAGGTATGGATTCCTCTTGTTTGTTAAGTTAACATAGTGACGTCAAAAAAACCGTCAGCCACATCTAGACGAAAATCTGCCGCGATAAGCATTCCAAGTAGAGGTATGGATTCCTCTTGTTTGTTAAGTTAACATAGTGACGTCAAAAAAACCGTCAGCCACATCTAGACGAAAATCTGCTGCGATAAGCATTCCAAGTAGAGGTATGGATTCCTCTTGTTTGTAAAGTTAACATAGTGACGTCAAAAAAACCGTCAGCCACATCGAGACGAAAATCTGCCGCGATAAGCATTCCAAGTAGAGGTATGGATTCCTCTTGTTTGTTAAGTTAACATAGTGACGTCAAAAAAACCGTCAGCCACATCTAGACGAAAATCTGCCGCGATAAGCATTCCAAGTAGAGGTATGGATTCCTCTTGTTTGTTAAGTTAACATAGTGACGTCAAAAAAACCGTCAGCCACATCGAGACGAAAATCTGCCGCGATAAGCATTCCAAGTAGAGGTATGGATTCCTCTTGTTTGTTAAGTTAACATAGTGACGTCAAAAAAACCGTCAGCCACATCTAGACGAAAATCTGCCGCGATAAGCATTCCAAGTAAAGGTATGGATTCCTCTTGTTTGTTAAGTTAACATAGTGACGTCAAAAAAACCGTCAGCCACATCTAGACGAAAATCTGCCGCGATAAGCATTCCAAGTAGAGGTATGGATTCCTCTTGTTTGTTAAGTTAACATAGTGACGTCAAAAAAACCGTCAGCCACATCTAGACGAAAATCTGCTGCGATAAGCATTCCAAGTAGAGGTATGGATTCCTCTTGTTTGTTAAGTTACCATAATGACGTCAAAAAAACCGTCAGCCACATCTAGACGAAAATCTGCCGCGATAAGCATTCCAAGTAGAGGTATGGATTCCTCTTGTTTGTTAAGTTAACATAGTGACGTCAAAAAAACCGTCAGCCACATCTAGACGAAAATCTGCTGCGATAAGCATTCCAAGTAGAGGTATGGATTCCTCTTGTTTGTTAAGTTAACATAGTGACGTCAAAAAAACCGTCAGCCACATCGAGACGAAAATCTTCCGCGATAAGCATTCCAAGTAGAGGTATGGATTCCTCTTGTTTGTAAAGTTAACATAGTGACGTCAAAAAAACCGTCAGCCACATCGAGACGAAAATCTGCCGCGATAAGCATTCCAAGTAGAGGTATGGATTCCTCTTGTTTGTTAAGTTAACATAGTGACGTCAAAAAAACCGTCAGCCACATCTAGACGAAAATCTGCCGCGATAAGCATTCCAAGTAAAGGTATGGATTCCTCTTGTTTGTTAAGTTAACATAGTGACGTCAAAAAAACAGTCAGCCACATCTAGACGAAAATCTGCCGCGATAAGCATTCCAAGTAGAGGTATGGATTCCTCTTGTTTGTTAAGTTAACATAGTGACGTCAAAAAAACCGTCAGCCACATCTAGACGAAAATCTGCTGCGATAAGCATTCCAAGTAGAGGTATGGATTCCTCTTGTTTGTTAAGTTACCATAATGACGTCAAAAAAACCGTCAGCCACATCTAGACGAAAATCTGCCGCGATAAGCATTCCAAGTAGAGGTATGGATTCCTCTTGTTTGTTAAGTTAACATAGTGACGTCAAAAAAACCGTCAGCCACATCTAGACGAAAATCTGCTGCGATAAGCATTCCAAGTAGAGGTATGGATTCCTCTTGTTTGTTAAGTTACCATAATGACGTCAAAAAAACCGTCAGCCACATCTAGACGAAAATCTGCCGCGATAAGCATTCCAAGTAGAGGTATGGATTCCTCTTGTTTGTTAAGTTAACATAGTGACGTCAAAAAAACCGTCAGCCACATCTAGACGAAAATCTGCTGCGATAAGCATTCCAAGTAGAGGTATGGATTCCTCTTGTTTGTTAAGTTAACATAGTGACGTCAAAAAAACCGTCAGCCACATCTAGACGAAAATCTGCCGCGATAAGCATTCCAAGTAAAGGTATGGATTCCTCTTGTTTGTTAAGTTAACATAGTGACGTCAAAAAAACCGTCAGCCACATCTAGACGAAAATCTGCCGCGATAAGCATTCCAAGTAAAGGTATGGATTCCTCTTGTTTGTTAAGTTAACATAGTGACGTCAAAAAAACCGTCAGCCACATCGAGACGAAAATCTGCCACGATAAGCATTCCAAGTAAAGGTATGGATTCCTCTTGTTTGTTAAGTTAACATAGTGACGTCAAAAAAACCGTCAGCCACATCTAGACGAAAATCTGCCGCGATAAGCATTCCAAGTAGAGGTATGGATTCCTCTTGTTTGTTAAGTTAACATAGTGACGTCAAAAAAACCGTCAGCCACATCGAGACGAAAATCTGCCGCGATAAGCATTCCAAGTAGAGGTATGGATTCCTCTTGTTTGTTAAGTTAACATAGTGACGTCAAAAAAACCGTCAGCCACATCTAGACGAAAATCTGCTGCGATAAGCATTCCAAGTAGAGGTATGGATTCCTCTTGTTTGTTAAGTTAACATAGTGACGTCAAAAAAACCGTCAGCCACATCTAGACGAAAATCTACTGCGATAAGCATTCCAAGTAGAGGTATGGATTCCTCTTGTTTGTTAAGTTAACATAGTGACGTCAAAAAAACCGTCAGCCACATCTAGACGAAAATCTGCCGCGATAAGCATTCCAAGTAAAGGTATGGATTCCTCTTGTTTGTTAAGTTAACATAGTGACGTCAAAAAAACCGTCAGCCACATCTAGACGAAAATCTGCCGCGATAAGCATTCCAAGTAAAGGTATGGATTCCTCTTGTTTGTTAAGTTAACATAGTGACGTCAAAAAAACCGTCAGCCACATCGAGACGAAAATCTGCCGCGATAAGCATTCCAAGTAGAGGTATGGATTCCTCTTGTTTGTTAAGTTAACATAGTGACGTCAAAAAAACCGTCAGCCACATCTAGACGAAAATCTGCCGCGATAAGCATTCCAAGTAGAGGTATGGATTCCTCTTGTTTGTTAAGTTAACATAGTGACGTCAAAAAAACCGTCAGCCACATCGAGACGAAAATCTGCCGCGATAAGCATTCCAAGTAGAGGTATGGATTCCTCTTGTTTGTTAAGTTAACATAGTGACGTCAAAAAAACCGTCAGCCACATCTAGACGAAAATCTGCCGCGATAAGCATTCCAAGTAGAGGTATGGATTCCTCTTGTTTGTTAAGTTAACATAGTGACGTCAAAAAACAGTCAACCACGTCGAGACGAAAATCTGCCGCGATAAGCATTCCAAGTAGAGGTATGGATTCCTCTTGTTTGTTAAGTTAACATAGTGACGTCAAAAAAACCGTCAGCCACATCGAGACGAAAATCTGCCGCGATAAGCATTCCAAGTAGAGGTATGGATTCCTCTTGTTTGTTAAGTTAACATAGTGACGTCAAAAAACAGTCAACCACGTCGAGACGAAAATCTGCCGCGATAAGCATTCCAAGTAGAGGTATGGATTCCTCTTGTTTGTTAAGTTAACATAGTGACGTCAAAAAACAGTCAACCACGTCGAGACGAAAATCTGCCGCGATAAGCATTCCAAGTAGAGGTATGGATTCCTCTTGTTTGTTAAGTTAACATAGTGACGTCAAAAAAACCGTCAGCCACATCGAGACGAAAATCTGCCGCGATAAGCATTCCAAGTAGAGGTATGGATTCCTCTTGTTTGTTAAGTTAACATAGTGACGCCAAAAAAACCGTCAGCCACATCGAGACGAAAATCTGCTGCGATAAGCATTCCAAGTAGAGGTATGGATTCCTCTTGTTTGTTAAGTTACCATAATGACGTCAAAAAAACCGTCAGCCACATCTAGACGAAAATCTGCCGTGATAAGCATTCCAAGTAGAGGTATGGATTCCTCTTGTTTGTTAAGTTAACATAGTGACGTCAAAAAAACCGTCAGCCACATCTAGACGAAAATCTGCTGCGATAAGCATTCCAAGTAGAGGTATGGATTCCTCTTGTTTGTTAAGTTAACATAGTGACGTCAAAAAAACCGTCAGCCACATCTAGACGAAAATCTGCCGCGATAAGCATTCCAAGTAAAGGTATGGATTCCTCTTGTTTGTTAAGTTAACATAGTGACGTCAAAAAAACCGTCAGCCACATCGAGACGAAAATCTGCCACGATAAGCATTCCAAGTAAAGGTATGGATTCCTCTTGTTTGTTAAGTTAACATAGTGACGTCAAAAAAACCGTCAGCCACATCTAGACGAAAATCTGCCGCGATAAGCATTCCAAGTAGAGGTATGGATTCCTCTTGTTTGTTAAGTTAACATAGTGACGTCAAAAAAACCGTCAGCCACATCGAGACGAAAATCTGCCGCGATAAGCATTCCAAGTAGAGGTATGGATTCCTCTTGTTTGTTAAGTTAACATAGTGACGTCAAAAAAACCGTCAGCCACATCTAGACGAAAATCTGCTGCGATAAGCATTCCAAGTAGAGGTATGGATTCCTCTTGTTTGTTAAGTTAACATAGTGACGTCAAAAAAACCGTCAGCCACATCGAGACGAAAATCTGCCGCGATAAGCATTCCAAGTAGAGGTATGGATTCCTCTTGTTTGTTAAGTTAACATAGTGACGTCAAAAAAACCGTCAGCCACATCTAGACGAAAATCTGCTGCGATAAGCATTCCAAGTAAAGGTATGGATTCCTCTTGTTTGTTAAGTTAACATAGTGACGTCAAAAAAACCGTCAGCCACATCTAGACGAAAATCTGCCGCGATAAGCATTCCAAGTAGAGGTATGGATTCCTCTTGTTTGTTAAGTTAACATAGTGACGGCAAAAAAACCGTCAGCCACATCGAGACGAAAATCTGCCGCGATAAGCATTCCAAGTAGAGGTATGGATTCCTCTTGTTTGTTAAGTTAACATAGTGACGTCAAAAAAACCGTCAGCCACATCTAGACGAAAATCTGCCGCGATAAGCATTCCAAGTAAAGGTATGGATTCCTCTTGTTTGTTAAGTTAACATAGTGACGTCAAAAAAACAGTCAGCCACATCTAGACGAAAATCTGCCGCGATAAGCATTCCAAGTAGAGGTATGGATTCCTCTTGTTTGTTAAGTTAACATAGTGACGTCAAAAAAACCGTCAGCCACATCTAGACGAAAATCTGCTGCGATAAGCATTCCAAGTAGAGGTATGGATTCCTCTTGTTTGTTAAGTTACCATAATGACGTCAAAAAAACCGTCAGCCACATCTAGACGAAAATCTGCCGCGATAAGCATTCCAAGTAGAGGTATGGATTCCTCTTGTTTGTTAAGTTAACATAGTGACGTCAAAAAAACCGTCAGCCACATCTAGACGAAAATCTGCTGCGATAAGCATTCCAAGTAGAGGTATGGATTCCTCTTGTTTGTTAAGTTACCATAATGACGTCAAAAAAACCGTCAGCCACATCTAGACGAAAATCTGCCGCGATAAGCATTCCAAGTAGAGGTATGGATTCCTCTTGTTTGTTAAGTTAACATAGTGACGTCAAAAAAACCGTCAGCCACATCTAGACGAAAATCTGCTGCGATAAGCATTCCAAGTAGAGGTATGGATTCCTCTTGTTTGTTAAGTTAACATAGTGACGTCAAAAAAACCGTCAGCCACATCTAGACGAAAATCTGCCGCGATAAGCATTCCAAGTAAAGGTATGGATTCCTCTTGTTTGTTAAGTTAACATAGTGACGTCAAAAAAACCGTCAGCCACATCTAGACGAAAATCTGCCGCGATAAGCATTCCAAGTAAAGGTATGGATTCCTCTTGTTTGTTAAGTTAACATAGTGACGTCAAAAAAACCGTCAGCCACATCGAGACGAAAATCTGCCACGATAAGCATTCCAAGTAAAGGTATGGATTCCTCTTGTTTGTTAAGTTAACATAGTGACGTCAAAAAAACCGTCAGCCACATCTAGACGAAAATCTGCCGCGATAAGCATTCCAAGTAGAGGTATGGATTCCTCTTGTTTGTTAAGTTAACATAGTGACGTCAAAAAAACCGTCAGCCACATCGAGACGAAAATCTGCCGCGATAAGCATTCCAAGTAGAGGTATGGATTCCTCTTGTTTGTTAAGTTAACATAGTGACGTCAAAAAAACCGTCAGCCACATCTAGACGAAAATCTGCTGCGATAAGCATTCCAAGTAGAGGTATGGATTCCTCTTGTTTGTTAAGTTAACATAGTGACGTCAAAAAAACCGTCAGCCACATCTAGACGAAAATCTACTGCGATAAGCATTCCAAGTAGAGGTATGGATTCCTCTTGTTTGTTAAGTTAACATAGTGACGTCAAAAAAACCGTCAGCCACATCTAGACGAAAATCTGCCGCGATAAGCATTCCAAGTAAAGGTATGGATTCCTCTTGTTTGTTAAGTTAACATAGTGACGTCAAAAAAACCGTCAGCCACATCTAGACGAAAATCTGCCGCGATAAGCATTCCAAGTAAAGGTATGGATTCCTCTTGTTTGTTAAGTTAACATAGTGACGTCAAAAAAACCGTCAGCCACATCGAGACGAAAATCTGCCGCGATAAGCATTCCAAGTAGAGGTATGGATTCCTCTTGTTTGTTAAGTTAACATAGTGACGTCAAAAAAACCGTCAGCCACATCTAGACGAAAATCTGCCGCGATAAGCATTCCAAGTAGAGGTATGGATTCCTCTTGTTTGTTAAGTTAACATAGTGACGTCAAAAAAACCGTCAGCCACATCGAGACGAAAATCTGCCGCGATAAGCATTCCAAGTAGAGGTATGGATTCCTCTTGTTTGTTAAGTTAACATAGTGACGTCAAAAAAACCGTCAGCCACATCTAGACGAAAATCTGCCGCGATAAGCATTCCAAGTAGAGGTATGGATTCCTCTTGTTTGTTAAGTTAACATAGTGACGTCAAAAAACAGTCAACCACGTCGAGACGAAAATCTGCCGCGATAAGCATTCCAAGTAGAGGTATGGATTCCTCTTGTTTGTTAAGTTAACATAGTGACGTCAAAAAAACCGTCAGCCACATCGAGACGAAAATCTGCCGCGATAAGCATTCCAAGTAGAGGTATGGATTCCTCTTGTTTGTTAAGTTAACATAGTGACGTCAAAAAACAGTCAACCACGTCGAGACGAAAATCTGCCGCGATAAGCATTCCAAGTAGAGGTATGGATTCCTCTTGTTTGTTAAGTTAACATAGTGACGTCAAAAAACAGTCAACCACGTCGAGACGAAAATCTGCCGCGATAAGCATTCCAAGTAGAGGTATGGATTCCTCTTGTTTGTTAAGTTAACATAGTGACGTCAAAAAAACCGTCAGCCACATCGAGACGAAAATCTGCCGCGATAAGCATTCCAAGTAGAGGTATGGATTCCTCTTGTTTGTTAAGTTAACATAGTGACGCCAAAAAAACCGTCAGCCACATCGAGACGAAAATCTGCTGCGATAAGCATTCCAAGTAGAGGTATGGATTCCTCTTGTTTGTTAAGTTACCATAATGACGTCAAAAAAACCGTCAGCCACATCTAGACGAAAATCTGCCGTGATAAGCATTCCAAGTAGAGGTATGGATTCCTCTTGTTTGTTAAGTTAACATAGTGACGTCAAAAAAACCGTCAGCCACATCTAGACGAAAATCTGCTGCGATAAGCATTCCAAGTAGAGGTATGGATTCCTCTTGTTTGTTAAGTTAACATAGTGACGTCAAAAAAACCGTCAGCCACATCTAGACGAAAATCTGCCGCGATAAGCATTCCAAGTAAAGGTATGGATTCCTCTTGTTTGTTAAGTTAACATAGTGACGTCAAAAAAACCGTCAGCCACATCTAGACGAAAATCTGCCGCGATAAGCATTCCAAGTAAAGGTATGGATTCCTCTTGTTTGTTAAGTTAACATAGTGACGTCAAAAAAACCGTCAGCCACATCGAGACGAAAATCTGCCACGATAAGCATTCCAAGTAAAGGTATGGATTCCTCTTGTTTGTTAAGTTAACATAGTGACGTCAAAAAAACCGTCAGCCACATCTAGACGAAAATCTGCCGCGATAAGCATTCCAAGTAGAGGTATGGATTCCTCTTGTTTGTTAAGTTAACATAGTGACGTCAAAAAAACCGTCAGCCACATCGAGACGAAAATCTGCCGCGATAAGCATTCCAAGTAGAGTGATGGATTCCTCTTGTTTGTTAAGTTAACATAGTGACGTCAAAAAAACCGTCAGCCACATCTAGACGAAAATCTGCTGCGATAAGCATTCCAATTAGAGGTATGGATTCCTCTTGTTTGTTAAGTTACCATAATGACGTCAAAAAAACCGTCAGCCACATCTAGACGAAAATCTGCCGCGATAAGCATTCCAAGTAGAGGTATGGATTCCTCTTGTTTGTTAAGTTAACATAGTGACGTCAAAAAAACCGTCAGCCACATCTAGACGAAAATCTACTGCGATAAGCATTCCAAGTAGAGGTATGGATTCCTCTTGTTTGTTAAGTTAACATAGTGACGTCAAAAAAACCGTCAGCCACATCTAGACGAAAATCTGCCGCGATAAGCATTCCAAGTAAAGGTATGGATTCCTCTTGTTTGTTAAGTTAACATAGTGACGTCAAAAAAACCGTCAGCCACATCTAGACGAAAATCTGCCGCGATAAGCATTCCAAGTAAAGGTATGGATTCCTCTTGTTTGTTAAGTTAACATAGTGACGTCAAAAAAACCGTCAGCCACATCGAGACGAAAATCTGCCGCGATAAGCATTCCAAGTAGAGGTATGGATTCCTCTTGTTTGTTAAGTTAACATAGTGACGTCAAAAAACAGTCAACCACGTCGAGACGAAAATCTGCCGCGATAAGCATTCCAAGTAGAGGTATGGATTCCTCTTGTTTGTTAAGTTAACATAGTGACGTCAAAAAACAGTCAACCACGTCGAGACGAAAATCTGCCGCGATAAGCATTCCAAGTAGAGGTATGGATTCCTCTTGTTTGTTAAGTTAACATAGTGACGTCAAAAAAACCGTCAGCCACATCGAGACGAAAATCTGCCGCGATAAGCATTCCAAGTAGAGGTATGGATTCCTCTTGTTTGTTAAGTTAACATAGTGACGCCAAAAAAACCGTCAGCCACATCGAGACGAAAATCTGCTGCGATAAGCATTCCAAGTAGAGGTATGGATTCCTCTTGTTTGTTAAGTTACCATAATGACGTCAAAAAAACCGTCAGCCACATCTAGACGAAAATCTGCCGCGATAAGCATTCCAAGTAGAGGTATGGATTCCTCTTGTTTGTTAAGTTAACATAGTGACGTCAAAAAAACCGTCAGCCACATCTAGACGAAAATCTGCTGCGATAAGCATTCCAAGTAGAGGTATGGATTCCTCTTGTTTGTTAAGTTAACATAGTGACGTCAAAAAAACCGTCAGCCACATCTAGACGAAAATCTGCCGCGATAAGCATTCCAAGTAAAGGTATGGATTCCTCTTGTTTGTTAAGTTAACATAGTGACGTCAAAAAAACCGTCAGCCACATCTAGACGAAAATTTGCCGCGATAAGCATTCCAAGTAAAGGTATGGATTCCTCTTGTTTGTTAAGTTAACATAGTGACGTCAAAAAAACCGTCAGCCACATCGAGACGAAAATCTGCCACGATAAGCATTCCAAGTAAAGGTATGGATTCCTCTTGTTTGTTAAGTTAACATAGTGACGTCAAAAAAACCGTCAGCCACATCTAGACGAAAATCTGCCGCGATAAGCATTCCAAGTAGAGGTATGGATTCCTCTTGTTTGTTAAGTTAACATAGTGACGTCAAAAAAACCGTCAGCCACATCGAGACGAAAATCTGCCGCGATAAGCATTCCAAGTAGAGGTATGGATTCCTCTTGTTTGTTAAGTTAACATAGTGACGTCAAAAAAACCGTCAGCCACATCTAGACGAAAATCTGCTGCGATAAGCATTCCAAGTAGAGGTATGGATTCCTCTTGTTTGTTAAGTTACCATAATGACGTCAAAAAAACCGTCAGCCACATCTAGACGAAAATCTGCCGCGATAAGCATTCCAAGTAGAGGTATGGATTCCTCTTGTTTGTTAAGTTAACATAGTGACGTCAAAAAAACCGTCAGCCACATCTAGACGAAAATCTACTGCGATATGCATTCCAAGTAGAGGTATGGATTCCTCTTGTTTGTTAAGTTAACATAGTGACGTCAAAAAAACCGTCAGCCACATCTAGACGAAAATCTGCCGCGATAAGCATTCCAAGTAAAGGTATGGATTCCTCTTGTTTGTTAAGTTAACATAGTGACGTCAAAAAAACCGTCAGCCACATCTAGACGAAAATCTGCCGCGATAAGCATTCCAAGTAAAGGTATGGATTCCTCTTGTTTGTTAAGTTAACATAGTGACGTCAAAAAAACCGTCAGCCACATCGAGACGAAAATCTGCCGCGATAAGCATTCCAAGTAGAGGTATGGATTCCTCTTGTATGTTAAGTTAACATAGTGACGTCAAAAAAACCGTCAGCCACATCTAGACGAAAATCTGCCGCGATAAGCATTCCAAGTAGAGGTATGGATTCCTCTTGTTTGTTAAGTTAACATAGTGACGTCAAAAAAACCGTCAGCCACATCGAGACGAAAATCTGCCGCGATAAGCATTCCAAGTAGAGGTATGGATTCCTCTTGTTTGTTAAGTTAACATAGTGACGTCAAAAAAACCGTCAGCCACATCTAGACGAAAATCTGCCGCGATAAGCATTCCAAGTAAAGGTATGGATTCCTCTTGTTTGTTAAGTTAACATAGTGACGTCAAAAAAACAGTCAGCCACATCTAGACGAAAATCTGCCGCGATAAGCATTCCAAGTAGAGGTATGGATTCCTCTTGTTTGTTAAGTTAACATAGTGACGTCAAAAAAACCGTCAGCCACATCTAGACGAAAATCTGCTGCGATAAGCATTCCAAGTAGAGGTATGGATTCCTCTTGTTTGTTAAGTTACCATAATGACGTCAAAAAAACCGTCAGCCACATCTAGACGAAAATCTGCCGCGATAAGCATTCCAAGTAGAGGTATGGATTCCTCTTGTTTGTTAAGTTAACATAGTGACGTCAAAAAAACCGTCAGCCACATCTAGACGAAAATCTGCTGCGATAAGCATTCCAAGTAGAGGTATGGATTCCTCTTGTTTGTTAAGTTACCATAATGACGTCAAAAAAACCGTCAGCCACATCTAGACGAAAATCTGCCGCGATAAGCATTCCAAGTAGAGGTATGGATTCCTCTTGTTTGTTAAGTTAACATAGTGACGTCAAAAAAACCGTCAGCCACATCTAGACGAAAATCTGCTGCGATAAGCATTCCAAGTAGAGGTATGGATTCCTCTTGTTTGTTAAGTTAACATAGTGACGTCAAAAAAACCGTCAGCCACATCGAGACGAAAATCTTCCGCGATAAGCATTCCAAGTAGAGGTATGGATTCCTCTTGTTTGTAAAGTTAACATAGTGACGTCAAAAAAACCGTCAGCCACATCGAGACGAAAATCTGCCGCGATAAGCATTCCAAGTAGAGGTATGGATTCCTCTTGTTTGTTAAGTTAACATAGTGACGTCAAAAAAACCGTCAGCCACATCTAGACGAAAATCTGCCGCGATAAGCATTCCAAGTAAAGGTATGGATTCCTCTTGTTTGTTAAGTTAACATAGTGACGTCAAAAAAACAGTCAGCCACATCTAGACGAAAATCTGCCGCGATAAGCATTCCAAGTAGAGGTATGGATTCCTCTTGTTTGTTAAGTTAACATAGTGACGTCAAAAAAACCGTCAGCCACATCTAGACGAAAATCTGCTGCGATAAGCATTCCAAGTAGAGGTATGGATTCCTCTTGTTTGTTAAGTTACCATAATGACGTCAAAAAAACCGTCAGCCACATCTAGACGAAAATCTGCCGCGATAAGCATTCCAAGTAGAGGTATGGATTCCTCTTGTTTGTTAAGTTAACATAGTGACGTCAAAAAAACCGTCAGCCACATCTAGACGAAAATCTGCTGCGATAAGCATTCCAAGTAGAGGTATGGATTCCTCTTGTTTGTTAAGTTACCATAATGACGTCAAAAAAACCGTCAGCCACATCTAGACGAAAATCTGCCGCGATAAGCATTCCAAGTAGAGGTATGGATTCCTCTTGTTTGTTAAGTTAACATAGTGACGTCAAAAAAACCGTCAGCCACATCTAGACGAAAATCTGCTGCGATAAGCATTCCAAGTAGAGGTATGGATTCCTCTTGTTTGTTAAGTTAACATAGTGACGTCAAAAAAACCGTCAGCCACATCTAGACGAAAATCTGCCGCGATAAGCATTCCAAGTAAAGGTATGGATTCCTCTTGTTTGTTAAGTTAACATAGTGACGTCAAAAAAACCGTCAGCCACATCTAGACGAAAATCTGCCGCGATAAGCATTCCAAGTAAAGGTATGGATTCCTCTTGTTTGTTAAGTTAACATAGTGACGTCAAAAAAACCGTCAGCCACATCGAGACGAAAATCTGCCACGATAAGCATTCCAAGTAAAGGTATGGATTCCTCTTGTTTGTTAAGTTAACATAGTGACGTCAAAAAAACCGTCAGCCACATCTAGACGAAAATCTGCCGCGATAAGCATTCCAAGTAGAGGTATGGATTCCTCTTGTTTGTTAAGTTAACATAGTGACGTCAAAAAAACCGTCAGCCACATCGAGACGAAAATCTGCCGCGATAAGCATTCCAAGTAGAGGTATGGATTCCTCTTGTTTGTTAAGTTAACATAGTGACGTCAAAAAAACCGTCAGCCACATCTAGACGAAAATCTGCTGCGATAAGCATTCCAAGTAGAGGTATGGATTCCTCTTGTTTGTTAAGTTAACATAGTGACGTCAAAAAAACCGTCAGCCACATCTAGACGAAAATCTACTGCGATAAGCATTCCAAGTAGAGGTATGGATTCCTCTTGTTTGTTAAGTTAACATAGTGACGTCAAAAAAACCGTCAGCCACATCTAGACGAAAATCTGCCGCGATAAGCATTCCAAGTAAAGGTATGGATTCCTCTTGTTTGTTAAGTTAACATAGTGACGTCAAAAAAACCGTCAGCCACATCTAGACGAAAATCTGCCGCGATAAGCATTCCAAGTAAAGGTATGGATTCCTCTTGTTTGTTAAGTTAACATAGTGACGTCAAAAAAACCGTCAGCCACATCGAGACGAAAATCTGCCGCGATAAGCATTCCAAGTAGAGGTATGGATTCCTCTTGTTTGTTAAGTTAACATAGTGACGTCAAAAAAACCGTCAGCCACATCTAGACGAAAATCTGCCGCGATAAGCATTCCAAGTAGAGGTATGGATTCCTCTTGTTTGTTAAGTTAACATAGTGACGTCAAAAAAACCGTCAGCCACATCGAGACGAAAATCTGCCGCGATAAGCATTCCAAGTAGAGGTATGGATTCCTCTTGTTTGTTAAGTTAACATAGTGACGTCAAAAAAACCGTCAGCCACATCTAGACGAAAATCTGCCGCGATAAGCATTCCAAGTAGAGGTATGGATTCCTCTTGTTTGTTAAGTTAACATAGTGACGTCAAAAAACAGTCAACCACGTCGAGACGAAAATCTGCCGCGATAAGCATTCCAAGTAGAGGTATGGATTCCTCTTGTTTGTTAAGTTAACATAGTGACGCCAAAAAAACCGTCAGCCACATCGAGACGAAAATCTGCTGCGATAAGCATTCCAAGTAGAGGTATGGATTCCTCTTGTTTGTTAAGTTACCATAATGACGTCAAAAAAACCGTCAGCCACATCTAGACGAAAATCTGCCGCGATAAGCATTCCAAGTAGAGGTATGGATTCCTCTTGTTTGTTAAGTTAACATAGTGACGTCAAAAAAACCGTCAGCCACATCTAGACGAAAATCTGCTGCGATAAGCATTCCAAGTAGAGGTATGGATTCCTCTTGTTTGTTAAGTTAACATAGTGACGTCAAAAAAACCGTCAGCCACATCTAGACGAAAATCTGCCGCGATAAGCATTCCAAGTAAAGGTATGGATTCCTCTTGTTTGTTAAGTTAACATAGTGACGTCAAAAAAACCGTCAGCCACATCTAGACGAAAATCTGCCGCGATAAGCATTCCAAGTAAAGGTATGGATTCCTCTTGTTTGTTAAGTTAACATAGTGACGTCAAAAAAACCGTCAGCCACATCGAGACGAAAATCTGCCACGATAAGCATTCCAAGTAAAGGTATGGATTCCTCTTGTTTGTTAAGTTAACATAGTGACGTCAAAAAAACCGTCAGCCACATCTAGACGAAAATCTGCCGCGATAAGCATTCCAAGTAGAGGTATGGATTCCTCTTGTTTGTTAAGTTAACATAGTGACGTCAAAAAAACCGTCAGCCACATCGAGACGAAAATCTGCCGCGATAAGCATTCCAAGTAGAGGTATGGATTCCTCTTGTTTGTTAAGTTAACATAGTGACGTCAAAAAAACCGTCAGCCACATCTAGACGAAAATCTGCTGCGATAAGCATTCCAAGTAGAGGTATGGATTCCTCTTGTTTGTTAAGTTACCATAATGACGTCAAAAAAACCGTCAGCCACATCTAGACGAAAATCTGCCGCGATAAGCATTCCAAGTAGAGGTATGGATTCCTCTTGTTTGTTAAGTTAACATAGTGACGTCAAAAAAACCGTCAGCCACATCTAGACGAAAATCTACTGCGATAAGCATTCCAAGTAGAGGTATGGATTCCTCTTGTTTGTTAAGTTAACATAGTGACGTCAAAAAAACCGTCAGCCACATCTAGACGAAAATCTGCCGCGATAAGCATTCCAAGTAAAGGTATGGATTCCTCTTGTTTGTTAAGTTAACATAGTGACGTCAAAAAAACCGTCAGCCACATCTAGACGAAAATCTGCCGCGATAAGCATTCCAAGTAAAGGTATGGATTCCTCTTGTTTGTTAAGTTAACATAGTGACGTCAAAAAAACCGTCAGCCACATCGAGACGAAAATCTGCCGCGATAAGCATTCCAAGTAGAGGTATGGATTCCTCTTGTTTGTTAAGTTAACATAGTGACGTCAAAAAAACCGTCAGCCACATCTAGACGAAAATCTGCCGCGATAAGCATTCCAAGTAGAGGTATGGATTCCTCTTGTTTGTTAAGTTAACATAGTGACGTCAAAAAAACCGTCAGCCACATCGAGACGAAAATCTGCCGCGATAAGCATTCCAAGTAGAGGTATGGATTCCTCTTGTTTGTTAAGTTAACATAGTGACGTCAAAAAAACCGTCAGCCACATCTAGACGAAAATCTGCCGCGATAAGCATTCCAAGTAGAGGTATGGATTCCTCTTGTTTGTTAAGTTAACATAGTGACGTCAAAAAACAGTCAACCACGTCGAGACGAAAATCTGCCGCGATAAGCATTCCAAGTAGAGGTATGGATTCCTCTTGTTTGTTAAGTTAACATAGTGACGTCAAAAAAACCGTCAGCCACATCGAGACGAAAATCTGCCGCGATAAGCATTCCAAGTAGAGGTATGGATTCCTCTTGTTTGTTAAGTTAACATAGTGACGTCAAAAAACAGTCAACCACGTCGAGACGAAAATCTGCCGCGATAAGCATTCCAAGTAGAGGTATGGATTCCTCTTGTTTGTTAAGTTAACATAGTGACGTCAAAAAACAGTCAACCACGTCGAGACGAAAATCTGCCGCGATAAGCATTCCAAGTAGAGGTATGGATTCCTCTTGTTTGTTAAGTTAACATAGTGACGTCAAAAAAACCGTCAGCCACATCGAGACGAAAATCTGCCGCGATAAGCATTCCAAGTAGAGGTATGGATTCCTCTTGTTTGTTAAGTTAACATAGTGACGCCAAAAAAACCGTCAGCCACGTCGAGACGAAAATCTGCCGCGATAAGCATTCCAAGTAGAGGTATGGATTCCTCTTGTTTGTTAAGTTAACATAGTGACGTCAAAAAAACCGTCAGCCACATCGAGACGAAAATCTTCCGCGATAAGCATTCCAAGTAGAGGTATGGATTCCTCTTGTTTGTAAAGTTAACATAGTGACGTCAAAAAAACCGTCAGCCACATCGAGACGAAAATCTGCCGCGATAAGCATTCCAAGTAGAAGTATGGATTCCTCTTGTTTGTTAAGTTAACATAGTGACGTCAAAAAACAGTCAGCCACGTCGAGACGAAAATCTGCCGCGATAAGCATTCCAAGTAGAGGTATGGATTCCTCTTGTTTGTTAAGTTAACATAGTGACGTCAAAAAACCGTCAGCCACGTCGAGAAGAAAATCTGCCGCGATAAGCATTCCAAGTAGAGGTATGGATTCCTCTTGTTTGTTAAGTTAACATAGTGACGTCAAAAAAACCGTCAGCCACATCGAGACGAAAATCTGCCGCGATAAGCATTCCAAGTAGAGTTATGGATTCCTCTTGTTTGTTAAGTTAACATAGTGACGTCAAAAAACAGTCAACCACGTCGAGACGAAAATCTGCCGCGATAAGCATTCCAAGTAGAGGTATGGATTCCTCTTGTTTGTTAAGTTAACATAGTCTCGTCAAAAAAACCGTCAGCCACATCGAGACGAAAATCTGCCGCGATAAGCATTCCAAGTAGAGGTATGGATTCCTCTTGTTTGTTAAGTTAACATAGTGACGTCAAAAAACAGTCAACCACGTCGAGACGAAAATCTGCCGCGATAAGCATTCCAAGTAGAGTTATGGATTCCTCTTGTTTGTTAAGTTAACATAGTGACGTCAAAAAACAGTCAACCACGTCGAGACGAAAATCTGCCGCGATAAGCATTCCAAGTAGAGTTATGGATTCCTCTTGTTTGTTAAGTTAACATAGTGACGTCAAAAAACAGTCAACCACGTCGAGACGAAAATCTGCCGCGATAAGCATTCCAAGTAGAGTTATGGATTCCTCTTGTTTGTTAAGTTAACATAGTGACGTCAAAAAACAGTCAACCACGTCGAGACGAAAATCTGCCGCGATAAGCATTCCAAGTAGAGTTATGGATTCCTCTTGTTTGTTAAGTTAACATAGTGACGTCAAAAAACAGTCAACCACGTCGAGACGAAAATCTGCCGCGATAAGCATTCCAAGTAGAGTTATGGATTCCTCTTGTTTGTTAAGTTAACATAGTGACGTCAAAAAACAGTCAACCACGTCGAGACGAAAATCTGCCGCGATAAGCATTCCAAGTAGAGGTATGGATTCCTCTTGTTTGTTAAGTTAACATAGTCTCGTCAAAAAAACCGTCAGCCACATCGAGACGAAAATCTGCCGCGATAAGCATTCCAAGTAGAGGTATGGATTCCTCTTGTTTGTTAAGTTAACATAGTGACGTCAAAAAACCGTCAGCCACGTCGAGACGAAAATCTGCCGCGATAAGCATTCCAAGTAGAGGTATGGATTCCTCTTGTTTGTTAATTTAACATAGTGACGTCAGAAAACAGTCAGCCACGTCGAGACGAAAATCTGCCGCGATAAGTATTCCAAGTAGAGGTATGGATTCCTCTTGTTTGTTAAGTTAACATAGTGACGTCAAAAAACAGTCAGCCACGTCGAGACGAAAATCTGCCGCGATAAGCATTCCAAGTAAAGGTAGGGATTCCTGATGGTGTAAATTAAGCAAATCTGAAAAAATACATTTCTTTTTGTGATCCTGGGAAGCTAGGGCGACTGGTACTTGTCGCCTCATTTATGGAAGTGAGGCGAGCACAGGTAATAAAAGGACGATTAGAACACGGTATCGTGCCAGAAACAGGTGATGAATTACAAGAATTCAAACGCGCTCGAACACGATACGTAGCACCCGTACGTAAGAGTTGATTCAGCTGAGGATCAAATACTTATAAATATGGGTCCGAGGACCGGGTGTAAATTTCTCTATAGTTTGGTCCATCGCTATTTGAACCATGACGAAACCCTCGATCGCAGTGTGCCTAATGGTCGTGTTGTTGGCCGTAGTGAGCAACGGCCAACCTCAGCAGAAGTTCAACCTTCAAGACGCTTTCAAGGGTCTGGTCAATTTGGGCAAACAGGTCGTGGAGACGATCCAGGGAATCAAGAAGGAAGAAATTGAGGAAGTCATGAAGGCTCTCCAGAAACCGCAAGAGCGCAAAGCTCTGATGGAGGTCATCCAGATGGTATTCCAGGGGGCTGACCAGAATAAAATGCTGGCGAAACTGATAGAGACTGAGAGTGGACCAGTTATCGCCGAACACGCCATGAAGCTCATGGGTCCCCTGGAAAGCTTCAAAAAGTATTTGCCAACTTTCCAAACAGTCGCGCAAAAGGGAAAGTAACAATCTTTCAGTAAATAAAATTGGGTTTGTGATTATTAGAAATAAATTAATATAAATGTATACTGACCTTTATTTTTTAAAGTAAAAACTATGGTATGAATAAATAGTCGAGTATCCTAAATATCACGCTGGTATATTATTATCATAGGATGTATTGACCGGTTGCAGACCGTCTTTATTTTGAATCAGAGATAAATTGGTCTTATAGTCTACTTTCTTAAAAAGGTCAAGCAGAATATCCCTTAACTTTGGCAAAGCTTTCAACAATATGGCGGCCGTTATTGTAGTTAAAATACAACCGCTCTATATGACGACATTGTGGTATACAGGTTTGTACTTTTTTGGTGCTGACTATTTCATTATATTATTCTTAATATAACTGAAGCTCAGTTAAAATTTCACCCATTTAATTAAATTTATCCTTAAGAAAACTAATCGCGTTAAATAAGAACCAGATGTGACAGACATTTAAATTTTAAATATTAAATTGAAATTTGAACCAATTTCTAATTATCATGTACATTAACTTAATAAACGCCAGAGGAATTTTATCGAAAAAGCAATTCTCGAGTTAACTGGTTTTGGAAATAAGGTAGTGAAAAGTGTGAAACGAAAACACTTTATTTTAAATAAATTTTTAGACAAACCGAATTTTTCGAGTTACCTGGTTTTGGAAATAATTTAGCGAAACGTGAATGCGCTGAACGCACTCAATGTTTTGGGAGTTAGATGGCGCCTGTACCTATTGAAACGAAATTCAAATATGACAATAGTGCGTACACCGGTTGAGAGGTCCCGCGAATTGGCTAGAGATCTCACTTAAAATTAAAATTTCTTAATGCAACCGAAATCGTAGTTCCAAAATGATCAGTTCTAACTAAAAATATAATATTCAATCAAGTCGCTCTTAATTAAAATACGTTCTGTATATATCAAGGCAAAATTTTTCAAAAACCACTAAAATGTAAAATTTAATAACTTGTTGGGCTCCCATTTCAAAAATTAATAACGGGCTACCGAGGGCATGATATATGCCACCACCGACTGGCTCCCTGCTTCCTCTGGCGTCAGGGCCTGTCTGGCGTACTGCAAGGATCGGTCCTGGGGCCTCTCCTCTTCATCATCTACATCAACGACATCGGAGACAACGTCGTCTTCCAACTTTACATCTTCGCGCTCCAGGCCGATCTTCCCGACACCAGGGCCGTAACCAGGGAGGGTCGGGCCGTGCCCCCCCCCTGAAACGTATGGTTGTACGTACAATTTTTTATTTATTTTTTATTTGTTTCAATTGCGTGCCCCCCTGAAATCAAATCCTGGTTACGGTGCTGCCCGACGCTGGACTGCGTTACTCTTCAATCCGACCTCAGCAAATGGAAGGAGCAATGGCTGCTACCGCTAAACTCTGCAAAGTTCTCAGTTATCTCTCTTCGCAGAGTTCGTCAGCCAGTTCACTCAGCGAAATATGTCCTTCAAGGCGCTGACCCGCGCACAATCTCTTCTCAAAAATATCTCGGAGTGACCTTAACAGACACCCTGGAGTGGTCCACCCACATCAACCTTGTCATTGCCCAAGCCGCTAGGGCCCTGGGTTTCATCCACCGACACTTGTCCCGCTGCTCCTTCGCGATGAAGTCGTTAGGAGTTAAAACCTACGTCCTAACATTCCTGGAGTACTGTTTGGCCACCTGGTCCCCATCAACTGAAAGTGGCGTCCACGTGGTTGACAATATGCAGCGGGGTGCCCTTCGCTTCGCGACCAGCGTTGGATTCGCGTGGAGACGTACGCCGATGACAAACGTGCTCAAGAACAACAAATGGGACACCTTAGCTTTGCGCCGCCGTCTTAAGCGTCTCATGATCGGAAATAGCGTGGTTCATCGCTCCTGTGGTGCCCTCGCCCCCCCCCCCTCTCGGCGGTCTTGTCCGAATGGCGTCGCCCCCCAAGAGGGAATCGGACTTCAAACTTGCCGTCCGCTAACATTCATTTATCCCCTCCTCCATAAAAGAGTGGAATTCCCTTCCGGAGTACCTAAAGGACATTCCCGGTCGTGCTCAGTTCCGGAAGGCCCTTTACTACGTACTTGGACCCATGGTCCAGTGATGGAAACGCTCTAAAAATCTGTCTCTATAGCGCCATCTGGATAATACAAAATAATATTATATATTTTTTATTTATTAAATATATTTATCTCTGTGCAAGTTATAAATGGCAAGATAATTTTTCTATTTCGCATACGCTATATAATAAAATAATAATAAACAAATTGTAATAAAATTGATAATTATATTAATACATAATAATGAATAATAATAAATTTTAATTTATAGAATTGATTAACATTGCTATCAGAGTTTGAGAAGTATAACTTCGTGGCATTTAAAATGTTAATAGCTTTTGGTCTCGACGAGTCAAACGACGTTACTTAATTTCTGAAGGTACTAAAACTACGAAAGTTGATGCTGCCTATCAATCTATCCAATTGGGAAAATGCGCTTTTTACGTCATCTTCATCACGCTCAGCTCCTCGTATAATTTATATTTTAGTTCATTAGTTCATTAGAGAAATAATATAAAGATGGCCTTATTTATTCAGGATGCAGAAAATAACCCTTAGTTTTTATTAGCACACCAGCCAATTGAAGGGAACACTAAAGCCTCGGAGCATGCTGCCAGAGCATTGACAACAGCTTTGGACGTATAAAAAAAAGAATGGTTTTGATGGAGATTTTATGCAAGTATCTGGATATGTTATACAAATTGCCTATACGGAGGTAGCGTGTTTCCGTAATGTGAACTAGAGGAACCTTATTATAAACCACAAGCTACCCGCTAGTTTAACCTCCCCTTAATTATTAATATAAATTTGAACAGCTTATACAAATGATGAGCACTTAATTAAAAGTCGGTATATAACTGAACTGCATTGAGAAATTTTATTCTTCTCGACTGGTATATCGTCAGTTCGACGGGAAGATTCAATTGAGTTATTTACAATTAGCATTCATGAAGTCAGTCGTGGTTGTTTCAATTTCGGTGCTGTTGGTGGTCTGGGTCCAGGCGAAGCCGAGTTTCGATCTGGGTAAGATGGCGGGTGACGTGATGGGTGCCGCCAAGACCGCCATGGAGTCGTTCTCTTCGTTCAAACCCGAGGAAATCCAGGAGCTGATGACCAATTTCCAGAAGCCGGAGGAGCAAAAGGCGTTTGGTGCCGTCATCCAGGGGATCATCATGAAGAAAAGCGAGGAAGAGGTGGTCTCGATCTTGTTGGACACCGAGAATGGACCTCTGATCGCCGAGAAAATGCTTCCCGTCCTGGAGAAGTACAAGGACTTGCAAGCCAAGTACGGTAAAGGCTTCCAGGGCGTAGTTGCCAAAAAGCAGTAACCAAATACGCGGGGGTCCCCCCATTCGCGAGTTTAAAATTTGATTGCCCATTGTTAAATAACGTTTAATGATATTAAATACATTATCCAAAAAGTATCTCCTTTTCAATTTAATATAAGCAGATCGAATGGGAATAGTTTCCAATAACATTTTATTTTTATACCCAACATTTTCTGGTTGGTGCTATGGATTAAACCAGGTATGTCATTGCCTACATTTAAAAATTTATTTGGCCCCCAAATCCTCACAAGGGTGCCCAAAAAATTTAAATTACCGAAATCATTTGAAGATTAAATTTAAATTCTTTGAAATTATATTGAAATTCAATACAGTAAACAAGAGAAATTCGAATGTTAAGAAATAATTTTTCCAGCATTTAAAAATAAAAAGGCCACCACCCTCCTACGCATTGTAACCCGGCCACCTGTTTAAAGGCATTAAAAGTCGCTCGATGACTTAGGCCTAAGGTGGTGCCTTGGGTATTAGCCTAGCTGATTATTATTATTATTATTATTAACGTTCTATAAAATCGGCCCAAAACCGGCCAAACTTTTCATACAGGCTATAGAGCTAGTTCAGCGGGACTAACAATTTTGTTATTCTTTGGTTTAAGAGAATTCGGCTTATATCCTGTCTTTTTATGAATATTTTAGAGACGTACCTTTTAGGAGTTGTAGGTGGGACCCTAGGTGTTGAAGTATGTTTGGGGTTAAAAATATTTTCATCTTTTTAAATTCGTGGATTTGGGACAAGTATTTTGCTTATTTGCTATCATACATTTATTACAAAAATCATTTAAAATAAGAAAAACGGCGGAAATTAGTGAAGCCCGTGGCCTAGGCTAGTAACTACGCTACTCCTAAAAATCGACTGCTCTCAATTTCTTACGGGTTTGCCAGATAAATATTTTTCTCTCACACGAAAAACCGGCCAAACCTTCACCTCCTCCGAACTCAAAAGGGGGAAAGCACACCACACCGATTTTATAGAACACTATTATTTAAAGGTGTTCAACTAAAAACACCTGCGCCGATAAATCAAAATGTTGATTTGGCTATTAGGGATCCAGAGGTTGGTCATTTGTTATTTTTATTGATTTTAGTGATTTTTGGCCGTGAAAGCTACATACATTTCTTAAATTAAGTTAGATTTGATTGAAAAATTTTTTGGTTAGGTCTATACCCCTTCTCCTTGCGATTGCAGTTGCTTAAAAAAATATATCTTAAAGGAAAAGTTCAGGCTGGGTAAAATTAGGATTTATTTGAAAGATCATGTTTAAATAAACTCAAAAATATCAGTCGTAAATGTGTATCTTTTTTTAATGACGAGAAATTAATTTTTAAACGAGCCAAGCGATCTGCCATTCTGTTTCGCGGTCTTATGAAAATGATGAGAAAATCGAGTCAAATAAAAGCTAATTTTAATTTTGACGCGATAAATTGCACTTGGGAATTGTTGGTATATTTTTCTATGTATGAAAAATAATTTCATAAAAACAAAAACGTTTATTTTTCGATCTAAGAGCGCGCAAAATTTCAAATTCGAGATCAAAATGTAACTTCATAAGGAAAACGCCTCCAACATGGGGAGTATTGCAGTCTAATAACTTCGGTGCATTTACTTTTGGTGGACCCAATCAACCGATACCCTAAGTGTACCCTAATGTTTTATAGTAAAGAAAATTCCTTTTCTTCACATGCAAAACGTTAAACGTCTTTATGAGGAATTCGTGACACCAACCACTGCCTTCTATAATACTAGGCCTCGAAATAAGAATAAAAATGGGGTGGCGGTAACGATTTTGAAATATCCGATAGAGGTCGCTTTTTTGGGTAGGGAAAGTGCGGGAAATTCTAACGTACGCGAAAAATTTGAATATTAATAGCGAAAATACACTTTAATAATGTCAACATTCAATTTATAGGACAAATAATGAAATAGATTTAGTAAAAAACATTTAAAAATAAGCTTGGATCTTCTACAGGTTTTTTAATCCATTAAAAAAATACATTTATTGTTTTGAAGCCACCAGTGACAGGAGACTGCTGATTGGCCGCAGCCGTTTAACCTTATTTACCACAACCAAAAAAATCCAAGAGAGCGACATCTAGCGCGAAAATCATGTCAGTTTGAAAATGTCACTTAAAAAATCGACGTAGCTACCATTTCTAGGCCTAGTATTATAGAAGGCAGTGCACCAACCCTACAACAGAATGCAAAGTAGGTTGGCGTCCATATAATCTTGTGTCGCACGTAACCTTTGAAAGCGCCTGGGTCAAAACTCCTTCCGCGTTAAAGGGGTTTCCCCTTCCATAAAACCTTTATTGGTTAACGGTAATAGTTAGTGTAGCGAGCTGTTGGCTCGTGTGGCATTAAAGGTTTGTCACAATTTAACCTGGACACCTGTTTAAAGGCATTAAAAGTCGCTAGATGTATAGGGCCTAAGGTGGTGACTTGGGTATTAGCTTAGCTTATTTAACCTGAATTAATGGAATTAAAAGTCGCTAGATGTATAGGGCCTAAGGTGGTGACTTGGCTATTAGCGTAGCTGATTATTATTGTAGTCTGGCTGGGATGTAATTTTCTTTCTTTGATGACGCTACTCACAATGTCAGTAAAATATGTTCAAAAACACATACTTATGAAAATATATTATAGGCTGATATTTGACCGGTTTCCCATTAAGAGATAGAGATTTGATTAGATAAAGTGTTATAATAACGACACAATGCTTTAATTTTCGGTACTGGGGGGCAGATCTGTCTTTTAAATGAGGAGGTTTTGGCAATATAATTAAGGATCTTTGTAATCGAACATTGATTTAACTTCTCTATAGTTAATTGATGTTTACACCAAGAAATAGCCTAACGAGTAAAGTATGCAGAAAATTAATATTCTTAGGCTGTTGGCTCGGGTGGAATGAAGGTCTTTCCACCACCCTCCTACGAATTGTAACCCGACCACTGTAAAATATTTGCTTAATTTTTGTATAATTTTGATTGTATGTTAATTTTTAATTCTAATAATTGTTTAAAATTGTCGGATTTTGGGTTAGGAATTTTATCTCATGTTGTTATTGTAAATACGACTTTTGGAATTGTTGATGATTGGGTATGTATCATGTATCTTGTATCTTGTAACTTGTAGCGTCGTCACATCGACTAATTAGTCGTCATGTCGCGCGGGGCTTGGTCAGGCGGCCGAAAACTTTTCCATTGCTCTGGGGTTTATCCCTTGTCGTCACTGTCCAAGCCCAAGTTGGGAAATGTTTCGGGGTATAAAGGGGGGTGATTTTCCTTTTGAAGAGTAGTCTAAAATAGAAAGCGAGAAGAGCTCCTTCGTGCGAGAAGGACCCCCTGGCGGAGGGAGAGTAAGAAACGACCTAGTTTTTTTTAATTTTAACACCCGACCCCTTTCGATTTCGCCAAAATTTTGTATACAAGGTTTTTTGGGCCTAGGAAAACGATTTTGACAGTTTCATAACGATCGGTTCAGCCGTTTACGAGATACAGCATACGCGTTTTTTCAAAAGTTCGCCTTGACCCCCTAAATGTTTTCTAGTATATCTTATGACATAATTATCGCAAAATCACATGTAATACCTCATTTTAAAGACAATGCGCACTCTAATATGAATATTTAATCAGAGTTGTCATTTGACGTAAATGTCATTAAAATCTGGGCCTTTAAATAATTTGACCTTTGACCTTGCCCAGACACCTCAGTCGTAGGTCAACGATTTTAGCATTTTTAAAATTCCCACTATCGAATACATAATAATCACTCAAAATCTCAAAGTAATATTTGTAGTTTTCGAGATATTAATTTTTGAAATTTACCCCATCACACACAAAATGAAATACCAAAACCATTTATTTTTATAGTTTACACACCAATTAATTTTTTATTTACACAAAACAGCTTAAACTTCTTTATACATGGAAAAGGCTTTGGTAATTTTATTTTTATCGTGTTCTTTGATTTGATAGCCTTTCGAATTTGGTAAACCTACAAGAATTTCAATTGCACATAGAACATTTTCACTTGACACCCAACTGCTATCGATCCTTCTGGGCCATGTGTATTTGTCCGAAATACCAGGGGGACGCAAAAAGTTTACAAAGAAGTCTCCAAACTCTTCTGATACTTCCTCAATTAATCCAACGTAAAGTTGGCCTTTGTAGACGCTGGCTACCAAATTTCCCACTTTAAAGTTTTCAGCCTCTTGATTTCGAGTATCTGACAATTCTAAAGTCGAAACCTTAACTGTGGTTAGCGAATCGTCATTAGATAACGGAGAAACCATGATTTCATTTAACGATTTCGGAACGAATTTATGAAACCCTCGAGTTCCTTTTACTGTTATGGCTTTAGAAAACCTTTCTTTTAAAAGTTCCTTTTGTCGCTCAATTTCTTCGTTTTTAACATAGATGAACTTGATATTTTCGAAGTTTGATAGGCAGAAATTAAACATATCTGTTGGAGTCAAAATCTGTCCAGTCACTGGTCGCTGAAGACTGACTCTTGCTGTTTTACGCTTCACTGTTCCGCCAATTCCGTCACAAGGTCCCTTGCCATGAGATGTGGCAAAAAAATGCCATTCAGCGTCCAAACCAAAATCTTGTTTGTGGCAACAGAGATTAGAAAAGTTGTATTTGTTTTTATACTGTCCAGCACATCCATCCGTAAAATAAATTAGCTTTCTAACATTAGGAACATGTGTTTTTATATTTGGAATTAGATAAGTTAAAAAACTGTGAACAGTATTGGTTGTATGTGTTCTGGTATCACTGATAATACAAAAATTTAAGTGGTTAAGTTCTCCGTTTTCGACTACCCTGAAGTAGATTACGAAGGGATGCACAGTCGCTTGAGAATTGTCCCAATGGAACCCTTGTGCTTCGTCTTGAATTACGAAGGAATAGTTCTCCGCAAAATCACCGAGAACAATTACGTCACCAGGTTTTAGAGTTTTTTTGAGGTTTTTAAGATAATTAGATTGCGACTTAGATGTGTAATGATGACGCGTTAGTTCAAGTAGTTTAATGGCCAAAGAGTCGAAAAAGTTTTCAACACTCTCGCTCAAGGTCATGAGCTTTGTGCTGTCAGTTGTCACCCATTGCATGAACTTTATATTTTCAAAATCTTCTAAAAGGTTCGTTAAATATTCATTTTCAAGTAGACCATTTTTCCCAGGACAGTCCTTGCACACCCTCATCATACAATTCCTGTTTTGAGTGTCACACACGGTGAGCGCCATGAAATCGATATCACATTTTAAAGGACAAGGAGACGGTAGAGCTGATATCATTAGCTTGACATTTTGGTGATAGGTGCAGACACACACTGAATGTGTACCTGACGAACCTGCTAATACACACCAAGGTGGTCGTAGATAACAAAATGACGAAAATCCTAACGTCAAATCATGCTCTTCCTTGAATTTGTTATAGAGCTCTCTCAGGTTCAGCAGTACAAGCCTCTTTTGATGATGTTCTTTTTGACCTGTCTCGTGGTTTCTAACTGACACAAACTCCTTTTGTCCAGGTGTCATACGACTGTTATCGTCATTTTCGTAAAATTCAACGACCTTTGATTTAACGTCTTCGGTCAATATTAATCCCTTCGATTGTTTCTCTGGTAGCGAAAGAATTCCTTGACTAGATTTAAGATTCCTGCTTCGTTTGACCATGTATTCTGGTGCTCCAAATTCCTCCATTGTGCGTTGTATTCCAAATGGTGACAAGGTCAGGATCTGAAGCTTTTCGCCGTATGATGTCTTGGAGTTATTGAATTTCTCTCTCAGTTCGTTCAAAATATTCTCATATAATCGATGTTCTTCGAGCTTTCTAAAAACATCGTCCGTAACCATATTATCGTCTGTTTCATCAAGAGAAATTTCCATTGACTCTTCTAATTTGCGTTTCAATGAATTGTTCACAGCGTTTAACTTAGTCCTGCTTAGAATTGTTTTTTGGCGAGATGACAAACCTTCTGTACAAAAGTTAAAAAATATATGTATTTATATATGTATACATATATAAATTCTTTCAAATTGAATATATTTCTTACTTCTTTTAACAGGAGATTCTCCCAAGTTTATTAGAGTTTCGTTAACTGCCACTAAAGCTATAGCTTTGTCGTCTTGCGTCGCATCTCCCGATGAACAAGGTTGACTAAATGAAAAAGAATCGCTTTCTTGTGATTCTTGTGCAGTGTGAACTTCTGAAACGTCCAACTGTATTTGGAGTTCATCCTTTACTTTTTTCCAGCAGACATAAAACACTGGATGCACAACTTATTTCCAGCGATAACTTCAATTCCTCGTAACTTTAATTTTTTGAACAAATCCAATGAAATAGTTTTTAGTCCACTCTTTCTTTCAGCGTCGTGAGTCCCAAAAGGATTCATACACTTCTTTTGACTCGTTGAATACCTTTTCATAAAAAGTTCTTCATGGTGACGACATATGTTTCTTATTTTGGACATAGGTATAGCTGTTCGGCTGCTAAGAACTAATTTGTCATCCTCGGACAGATGGTTGTTGATACCACGACCAACTTTGATTTCTCGCGCATCTCTCGCGCTACAGCGGCCATCTCATTCGTTGACGTTTCTGTGTTAACCTATGAGCAAAAGATGTGTATGACGTCAGTGCCCCTAGCGGATTATTATTTTTAGAATAGCTTTTACATTGAAGACAATATAACAACCGAGCGTGGCGCTGAACTCCTACACATTTTAGTACAGTTTATAGGGGGAAAATCCTTGTTCGCGGAATTTCGACGAATGTGTTGGCCGTAGTAGCGCGAACAGCGCGTGATCAAAGTTGGCTGTGTTGATACCAACTGTTTTCGAAAGTGTTTGCAAATGACATTTACTACTGTCTCTCCAAAACGAACAATTTCGATCCATTTCAGGGCTTTGTTCGAGAATATACAGTTAAATAAATTCTATTTCGCTACTCAATTATCGCTGTTAATATATTTAACTACTCAATTATAACTATTATATATTAAAAAGATATTAAAACATTTTTACGTTATTAAAAACGTAATCGATATGACTAAGAGCAATATTGGGTTTTCTTGAGATATCTAGCACATTTCCATTTTAGGGTGCAGTAAGATACGCTACAATAATATTGAACGCCAGACTATACTAAGGACAAGCAATTTAGTGATGTCTTCTGTCTACAGATAACATGCAAAACTAAAAATAATATGTAAATAACTCAACTTAATTTAAGAATTAGTGTATTTGATATTCTAAACTCAAAATTACCAAAATAATAATATTTTTAATTTATTTAGTAGGTCAACTAGTTTCGTGTATAAAATAGCATTTTCATTAATTTGAGGGGTAAATTTCAAAAATTAATATCTCGAAAACTACAAATATTACTTTGAGATTTTGAGTGATTATTATGTATTCGATAGTGGGAATTTTAAAAATGCTAAAATCGTTGACCTACGACTGAGGTGTCTGGGCAAGGTCAAAGGTCAAATTATTTAAAGGCCCAGATTTTAATGACATTTACGTCAAATGACAACTCTGATTAAATATTCATATTAGGGTGCGCATTGTCTTTAAAATGAGGTATTACATGTGATTTTGCGATAATTATGTCTTAAGATATAGTAGAAAACATTTAGGGGGTCAAGGCGTACTTTTGAAAAAACGCGTATGCTGTATCTCGTAAACGGCTGAACCGATCGTTATGAAACTGTCAAAATCGTTTTCCTAGGCCCAAAAAACCCTGTATACAAAATTTGGGCAAAATCGAAAGGGGTCGGGTGTTCTGTGGCAGGCGTTTTGTCATGGAATGACCCTTTAGTTAAAATTGGTCAAGTTATTTTTAGTAGTATAAGAGCGCGTGCGAAGAGTCTTTTGTTTCAGTCCGTGTAACTCTTCGGATTGAAAATTAAATTTTCAATCCAAGTAATTAGTTAGCTCTCCCAGAAAAAGAGTCAACAACCATCTGAATTAATGGCATTAAAAGTCGCTAGATGACTTGGGCCTAAGATGGTGACTAACTGTGTTTAAACAGACGACTGAAATTAAATACATGTACGTTCCAAATAGCACGCTAAAATTAAATTAACATAGCTCCCATTCCATTCAATAAAGTTATACAACAAAAATAGAATACAATTTGTGACGAAATAAAGGCAAATTTAATAAGACGAGAAAAATGAAATTGAATTGTTATCTCACAACTACGTACGTGTAAGCTAGAGACTGACGTTTTTACAAGGTTACCCTGTAGTGTTAGCTTTATACAACAATAGTTACCCGCTTATCAAACGCCCCTTTGAACTCCCATTAATTGATTCAGCTTAAATAAATAGATCAACTAGAAAGTATATAAAATGTTTCGAAGCTTTTGATATCAACCTTGTCATTGGCGGGTATTAGGTAATAATATGAAGTCAATCGTGATTGTTTCGTTATTGGTACTTTTGTCGGTTTGGACCCAAGCAAAGCCGGGTTTCGATCTGGGTAAGATGGCGGGTGACATGATGGGTGCCGCCAAGACCGCCATGGACTCGTTCTCTTCGTTCAAACCCGAGGACATCCAGGAGCTGATGACCAATTTCCAGAAGCCGGAGGAGCAAAAGGCGTTTGGTGCCGTCATCCAGGGGATCATCATGAAGAAAAGCGAGAACGAGATGATCACAATCCTGATGAACACCGAGAGTGGACCTCTGATCGCCGAGAAAATGCTTCCTTGCATGTCGAAGTACAAAGAATTGCAAGCCAAGTACGGTAAAGGATTCCAGAGCGTAGCCGACAAAAAGACGTCTTAAACTACGTAGTGTGACTGCTTTAATTTAATAAAATATTGGAATAATATGTAGATGTTTCAATGTTTCCTTATTAGAGTACACCAAGGAGTTAATTACTTTTAATTAGAGAGAATGACTTTATGTTGAGATGATCCCATTCCATTCCCGTCAAATTTTCTCATTCCCGCTCATTCCCATTCCATCCCCGTCAAAATTTTCTCATTCCCGCTCATTCGCATTCTATTCCCGTCAAAATTTTCTCATTCCCACTCATTCACATTCCATTCCCGTCAAAATTTTCTCTTTCCCACTCATTCCCATTCCATTCCCGTCGAAATTTTATCTTTTCCCCGCTCATTCCCATTCCATTCCCGTCAAATTTTCTCATTTCCGCTCATTCCCATTCCATTCCCGTCAAAATTTTCTCATTAACGCTCATTCACATTCCATTCCCGTCAAATTTTTCTCTTTCCCGCTCATTCCCATTCCATTCCCGTCAAATTTTATCATTCCCGCTCATTCACATTCCATTCCCGTCAAAATTTTCTCTTTTTCTCTCTCATTCACATTCCATTCCCGTCAAATTTTCTCATTCCTGCTCATTCCCATTCCATTCCCGTCCAAAAATGTATCATTCGCGCTCATTCCCATTCCATTCCCGTCAAAAAAATTATCATTCGCGCTCATTCTCATTCCATTCCCGTCAAATTTCTTCTCATTCCCGCTCATTCACATTCCATTCCCGTCAAAATTTTCTCTTTTTCTCGCTCATTCACATTCCCTTCCCATCAAAATTTTCTCTTTCCCGCTCATTCCCATTCCATTCCCGTCAAAAAAAATATCATTCGCGCTCATTCTCATTCCATTCCCGTCAAATTTCTTCTCATTCCCACTCATTCGCATTCCATTCCCGTCCAAATTTTATATTTTCCCCGCTCATTCCCATTCCATTCCCGTCAAATTTTCTCATTCCCACTCATTCCCATTCCATTCCCGTCAAAATTTTCTCATTCCCGCTCATTCGCATTCCATTCCCGTCCAAATTTTCTCATTCCCGCTCATTCACATTCCATTCCCGTCAAAATTTTTTCTTTCCCGCTCATTCCCATTCCATTCCCGTCAAATTTTATCATTCCCGCTCATTCACATTCCATTTCCCATCAAAATTTTCTCTTTTTCTCGCTCATTCACATTCCATTCCCGTCAAATTTTCTCATTCCTGCTCATTCCCATTCCATTCCCGTCCAAAAATGTATCATTCCTGCTCATTCCCATTCCATTCCCGTCCAAAAATGTATCATTCCCGCTCATTCAAATTCCATTCCCGTCAAAATTTTCTCTTTCCCGCTCATTCCCATTCCGTTCCCGTCAAAATTTTCTCTTTCCCACTCATTCCCATTTCATTCCCGTCCAAAAATGTATCATTCGCGCTCATTCCCATTCCATTCCCGTCAAAAAAATTATCATTCGCGCTCATTCTCATTCCATTCCCGTCAAATTTCTTCTCATTCCCGCTCATTCACATTCCATTCCCGTCAAAATTTTCTCTTTTTCTCGCTCATTCACATTCCATTCCCGTCAAAATTTTCTCTTTCCCGCTCATTCCCATTTCATTCCCGTCAATTTTTTTCTCTCATTCCCGCTCGTTCCCATTCTATTCCCGTCAATTTTTTCTCTCATTCCCGCACGTTCCCATTCCATTCCCATCAATTTTTTCTCATTCCCGCTCATTCCCATTCCATTCCCGTCAATTTTTTCTCTCATTCCCGCTCGTTCCCATTCCATTCCCATCAATTTTTTTCTCATTTCCGATCATTCCCATTCCGTTCCCGCCAAAAAAAAATATAAAACAGCTAGAGCAAAAACACGAGAGAGTGAGGAGTAAAAACGCGAACAAGTAAAGAGACCAAGAAGTGGGGGAGAAAACTAAGCTGTATTGGCGAAAAACTTAATTAAGACTAACCGACAATTTGAAAATTGTCGGTTAGTCTTAATTAAGTTTTTCGCCTTGAAGGCCTATCGGCCAAAGTACCGCATATTTTCCCCCAATAAAGCTTAGTTTTCTCCCCCACTTCTTGGTCTCTTTATTTGTTCGCGTTTCTACTCCAAATGTTTTTATCGTTCCCCCTCATCCCCATTCCATTCCCGCCAACATTTTATCATTCCCGTCAGCGTTGCCAGACGTACGATAATTATCGTACACGTCGATAATTTCGAGATAATTTTTGGGACGTATGATATTTTCAATGGCGTACTATATAGTACGCATTTTTCGATAATTTAGCTCACTAGTACGATAATGTACGATAATTTTTTTAATTAGCTGAAAACCAGTTAAAACTGCGATTTTGAAACATACGTTTTCAATCGGTTGAACTTTAAAGGCCTAGGTTTACTTCTGCCTGTCACCCTTTAAATTTACTTTCCTTTCAAACAAATACCCTGGTGGTAGGCCTTCAGCAGAACACGTTGGCCTACCACCAGGGTATTTGTTTGGAAGGAAAGTAAAATTTAAAGGGTGACAGGCAGAAGAAAACCTAGGCCTTTAAGTGTTATTAAAAATTACGATTTAACAAGTTTAACGTCACTATTTCACACACAATTTAAATTTACCGCCAGTTTTCAGGCATACGATAATTGTTTTCTGAGATCGATAATTCTTTGGCTGTGGTACGATAATTTGTGTTTCAGGAACTGGCAACGCTGATTCCCGTTCATTCGCATTCCATTCGCGTCAAACTTTTCTCATTTTAGGCTTAGACAGTACTTGCATAAATCCTATGGTAGGTTAAGTGTTCCCTGGTAGGCTTATACGTTTTTAGTTATCCTCAATACTATTTCTTATCTGGTAGTTAAGTTTTTGAAAAATCAATTTGTTTTTTAATTTGAAGCTCCGCAATGCGTAATTGCGTGTTTCTTGGAACGCGTGCTCTATCGGCACACATGGTACGAGGGGCCGATTGGCTAATGAAGATGGCGACGTCATTTTGACGGACAAGCACGATGGACAAAACGTGTTTGGTCTCGAAAAAGGGGGAATTGTTGGTACGAAGTGGAAGACGAGAGTCACTGACCTAAAACCTCGCAACGTTTTTACTATAATTCGGACATCGGTTGGAAGAGCTGTCCGCGGAATCAATCGTTTTTCGAGAAAACCGTGTTTTTGTGCGCCACAACCTATGCGCCGCTTATGGTGTTTTGAAAATATGTATATATGAAGATGGTTTAACGTTTTTATTTTTTTTATTTTGTTGTGTTTATTGATTTGTAGTGACCGTTTATTTTGAATGATTTTATGGTTTTGCTAAACTAAATGTTGCCAATCCTTATTATAAGTATTAATTCCTTTAAAACAAATTTACTACCCCTACACCGCAGCTTTCGCTATCCCCAATAGTGCGATCGACCTGGGAGTTATATTTAATTGTAGCGGACGAAAGGTAAGTCGGATGTGGTTTATAGCCCAACGTGATATAGGGGGATAATGCATAACGCTACACCCACCCATTCCCTAAATTATCGATTTTCCCAGCCGCAAACCAAGAAGACTTCGTCACCGTTGGGAGCGAGGGGCAGTGCGGCTGTCCCATGGCAAAACCTTTTAACCAACACGATCGTAATTTTGAGATATTTGACTTTTTCAAAACCTAAGTTATAAGATTTTAACGTGGTTTTTAATGCGAAAATTATTAAATCTAAAACCATTTTCTAAGTCATAAATAGTTAAATATTTATGACTTTTACCTGAAACTTTTACAGTACTTTTGTACATGCCTTAGTAAAACTGATGCGTAAAAATCTAATTTTTCAAAAATTTGGTGGTTATAAGGTTTTGACATGGGGCAGCCGAGTTACTAATTGGCATACGAGAGGCTCTATCAGCAATGGAATATTTTTATTGTATTCACCCGTTCCGCTCATAACAAAATTATATTAAAGGGGCCGATCCGAGGGCCGATCCGAGGGCCGATCACTTACCAAGAAGAGAAAATCCATTCCCGTCCGTTCCCGAGGCCAAAATTTCCATTTCCATTCCATTCCCCTTTCAAAATTTTGTTAACCATCCGTTCCATTCCCGAAAAATAAACGAGAGGGGTCCACCCCCCCCCCCCCCTTGCCATTAAACTGTCTACCACGAACAGCTGCGAATTTGTTGATCAAGTTTACTATCTCTTTTCTAATTTCCGGGTATTCTGGTCATTGTGAGGGGGGGGGGGTAAACTTTGGGCCTTTCGAGGATGTACTTATACATAATTAACAAGTGAGGTCATGTGGTCAGAAATTTATATACCGGTACTCCAAGCGAATCAAAAAGCCTACTACACCGGTTGTCTCATCAGAATGCCCTACGCCAGCGTCCACAAGCCCGGACAGGTGACAAACCCAGCATGGGTAGTAGAACCCTACTACTGATGGTCTCAACCTCGACGCAAGCCACTCATCCCGACAAAAGGCGCAGCAATGGGTGGACCAATCCCCACTTCGCGCACAGCTGTGGGATAGAGAACGGATGCTGTAGCAACTCCAGCCGACACCTTACCTATGGAGGCAGGGAGTCAAGCCCTTTAAGGAGAGATCCTAAAGGGGAACGACGAGCAAGTAACCCGGCACAGCTGGCACCGGAGATCCCGGTGGGAGTCCAAAAGGCTGGGAAACAGGTTCGCTGTGCCCTCATACGGAGGCCCGCCGCCCCACAGCAGGCTACCCAATCCGCCGAGGCGACCAGTTTGCCTGGACCCTCTCCTACTTTAGCCATAGCGCTAAACGGATCATGGAATACAAAGAATTCCAAGACTTTGTGAAAGTTGAACCTCATAAGCTATTAAGACCCTGCCAAACGCGTTGGCTCTCTTTAGGAGCTGTGGTTTCTAGAATGCTTGAACAATGGCCGGCTCTAATACTTTTTTTTTCAATCGTCTGCCCTAGAGGACAAAGTAGCTTCGGCTGCAACAATTCTTAATGCATTGAGAAACCCAACGTACAAATTATACTATAGTTTTTACCTCTCCGAGGGGACAAAGTCCCCTAGGAGGGGTTATACAACCAGCGTGTCCGTCTGTAGGTGTGTGTGTGGGCAGGGCCGTGTTTCCCATTGGGCCCGTTGGGCCCTGGCCCAGGGCCCCGAGTTCAAGAGGGGCCCCCTCAGGGCTAATACAAAACCATTCAATATTAAAAATTTATCTTTGAAATAAAGACTAAACGAAGGTATATATTCGCCCTATTTTTGTATTTCACTCAGACGTTTTATTACGACGGGCGGACAACGTCGCCGCATATTTAATCTTAGCGGATTTCTACCCTCGTTAATTTGTTTTCCATCACCAACAGTTTTTCGGACACAGCCTTTTTATATATTAGAGTGCCATAGTGGTTTGAATGGGCGCTTCAATAAAACATCTTTAAGGAAATTGCCAAGAACTAATATATCCGAGAGCCAGGAGCTGAATGTTACTGTTTATTAAGCTACCTGGTTAAAATGAAACACTTGTTGCATACCATACAGGTGATAAGTTTTCATTATATCAACAAGCACTATATAAACAATATCTTTCGGTTCCTGGCTCTCGGAAACATTACTTCTTGGCGATTTCGTTGAAGATGTTTTATTGAAGGGCCTATTAGCTGTTCAACTGAAACGTTTCTCTAAGTAATTTTAATAGCACTATGGAACCGATTTGTGTGGTCGAGGGATTTCAAGAGTTGGTTTTTATAAACTTCCAAAATAATGTAAAAATTTAAGTATTCGCCCTATTTTTGTATTTCACTCAAACGTTTTATGACGACCAGTAGCCCCACCAGGATTTTTTCGCGAGTAGGCACTGCGTGATTAAGAGGCCCCCGTAAAAACTCCTTTGTCATTTTTGTTGTTCTTTAACTAGCCAAATTGTATATAATTATTTAAAAATTTTATTATTATTAAATCAATAATATTTTTATTATTATTAAATTAACAAAAATTTTATTATTATTAAATTAATAAAAATGTTATCATTATTAAATTGATAAAAATGTTATTATTATTAAATTAATAAAAATTTTATCATTATTAAATTAATAAAAATGTTATTATTATTAAATTAATAAAAGTTTTATTATTATTAAATTAATAAATTTTTTATTATTAAGTATATTATTTACAAATAAATATTACCAACTTTACTTTTAATCGGAGAATTCCACCCTACGATTACCTCTTTACCCAAATTCATCAACTACTTATTTAGGCTTGTCTCCCCCATTGTTAAGGGGGAAGACTACAGTGGCCATTGTCTAGTTTCGCGCTATTTCAAGCTGAACTGTTTTATTGTTGTGTTTTAACTTATTAAATTAATATTGATGTGTAAAACAGCCTCTTGTTTAGTGCTTAAAATAATTTTGACAATTTTAAATTTCAAAGTAATCTAATTATTACGTTTTAATTCGGCCCCCCGGAGCTAAACACGTTGGGCAAGTGCCCAAACTACCCTATAGTAGTTGACCTTATGAACAATAATTTTTCTCACTAAACTTGCCTTTAAATCATGACATTTTTTTTAAATATCTAATATTGCAATAAAGTTTCCCCTATTCCCAATATTGTCGGCGGATGTGTAAGTGTTCCCCTGAAGTGCTAAATCTTGTTGGGCACATAAAATAATAACTTCCACGGGTGTAGATAGGACCTCTCTGTTTCTAATAACGTCTAGTCTATGGTGGTCGTTAACCTGGCAAACTATTGATCCACGGGATTTGGGTTCCATGTAGTATAAGTACATTTTGTAGGCTAGTTGGTGAGAAGATTTGTTGGAAGTGAAGTGTTCTTCGAATTGTGTCCCCATGTTTTTCCAATCCGGATATCCCTTTAGAAATGCAGTGTTTCTACTGCCTAAAAAATGACGGCAACAAAAACAATACAACTGAATATTCAATCATTTGATATTTGTCATACCAAGAAGAATTGAAACCTCGATTTTTACCGCCAATTAATCTTTTAGGAAAAGGATTTAGTTTAGGCTGACCTGGAAGGCAATCTTTATCTAGACTAATATCCCAGTTATTCAACGCGTGTAAGCCCATTTATTTTGAATTGGACACGTTGTTTGATGTATTTTGTGCATGGTTAGAGTTGGGGTTTGCAATTACTTCTGCAATTTCTCCTTCATGAGTCAGTTCCATTTCCATATCAGTACTGACGTTTGGAAGAACTTCAGCAGTATTACTAAAACAGTGACTGTTATCAGTCTCCAAGGATTCTAAACCCTTTCCCAATTCTTTGACTAGGTTTTTCTCAGAACTATAGTTATGGCTTTGCGCCGACGATTTCAAAAAACGTGCCATTGCACCTTTCTGATTACTAACGAAACTATCTTCCCTTTTCCATTTTTCTCATTTTTGGGACCCAGATAAAAATTTTCTGGTACTCATATTTGAAAATGCTACTATTATATACTTAAAAAGGTTTAAGAAAATAAAGCTTAGTTAAAGCTATGTAGTCTTCAAACAGACTTTTTAATAATACCAGCTATATCAATGCCCTGAAAAAAGCGGTTTGAATATTTTTTCTTGAAAAGGGCTTTTTGAATAATTTAGCTAGAATAGCTAATTAGCCTTGAAAAGGCTATTTAAAAATTAGCTTAAAACAGCTAAATAGCCTTTAAAAAGGCTGTATTGGCAAAGTTAGTCTCGGAAGAGACTTAGAAAAAATTTTACTGGGAGAGAATCGAAATTGAGAACTACCTGTTTGTTCAGGAGCAGAAAACGAAATGAAGAAACGCGCGTTATCTGGGACAAGTCCGACCACCGAAGGTCTAGGTCCTTTCTCTACGATCAGTGGTCACTGATATCACGTGATTTCGCAAAAGGGACAAGGAGTAAAAAAGAAAAAACCCTAATCCCCAGGACGCTCTCTATTCAAAGTAGTGTCTGGTACGATGCTTTACGCTTCGACTTCAGCTCCGCTGGTATTTCCCTTCGTTTAAGCGTTGCAACGGTTTAAGTCGTATTAAAGAAATCCAGTTTCTCACTTTATGCCCCCTTTTGTAGAATTCCTAGAAACTAAGCTTATGTTTATTGTGTTGGTTGGAGCTAAGCTATCACTGAGGCGAACAGGTGGGTTTTTTTTGCTGCTTTCCTTGCACGACGGACTTCCCCGTCCCGGGCCAGTCTTTTGTCATATACTCAAGCAGAAACCACAGAGTTCGCTGCCTTTGTTTGTGTACTCAAGTAATATTGATTTCGAGTATAGGTGGTTCAAAAGGGAACGTTTTGTTAGGGCCATTTAGGACTCTTGGAAATTGGAATTGAATGGGAGTTCTTTTTTTAGGGGGCTAGATGACCAATTTTTAAAAATAAATAAAATTTAAAAATCACATTTGGAGGCCCCAGAGGCAATTTTTTTAAACTTGAGGCCCCTAAAATAGGCCTAAAAGTTTTGAACATAGGTACGTGCCTACTTGTGCCTACTGCTGGCGGGGGCACTGATGACGACGGACGGACAACGTCGCCACATTTTTATTCTACGCTGATTTCTACCCTCGATAATTTGTTTTCGGACACAGCCTATTTTTATATATTAGTAGGCCAAAATTATTTGAATTAGCTGTTCAACTGAAACGTTTCTCTAAGTAAGTTTAATAGCATTATGGACAGGGTGGGAAATAAGGATTTATTTTAAAGTGGAGCAGTGACCCACCTGGCCTAGAATATATTAACTGGACCACGACCAGTGCACGTCGTCTGCTACATTAGAATAGCGTGTTTTAACTGTTAACCGTTTTTAATAGCTTGAATTCTAGGGCTGTGCGAGTACTCGAACATCATCGATTACTCGTCATTTTTTTTGGACCTCAAATAGATAATTGGAAAATACTCGTCGACTATCGAGTACCAAAAATTGCATAGTCGGGTACCCGATAACTCGATTAAGCTGCTGTAAGTTCAAAGATGGTTTTTGCAACTTTTTGGGGTTAAAATAATAAATGGTACCTACAAGACGTAGAAACAACCAATACTTTGAATGACCTTGGGGATAGATCACGGTTTTTAATACGTACTGCGCCTGCGCGGTTTTTCTTCAAACAATATTATTAAGTTTTAGTTTAGGATGTCGGCTGGCGTTAGAACTTAGGAGTCTTAACTTCCTAAGCAATATACGGACAGGCGGTACATTAATAATTTAAAAAATGTATATTGTTATTTTACTTTTATTTACTGTAATTAGGCTAGTAGGCTAGTATACTAGTCTTTTATATCCCACTTCAATTTTACTCGACTCGAATACTCTGAAAAAAAAATTCGTACTAGATACCCGACTCGATTGCCTAAAACCACTACTCGCACAGCCCTAGTGAATTCGAATTGGAATGCACTAACATTCCGCAGCCGCCGTTATAGTGACCTTCAAATCCAAAGCCTAATAATATAACATTTGGACCTACCAATTTCAAAATATTTACCTCGGATTAATTAAGTGGTCCAGTGAACCACTAACCCCCCTCCGATTCAATTAATAAACTGGTCCGGGCAATTTTTAAACTGGTCATTTGCCCACTGCCACCGCCTTATTTCCCACGCTGATTATGGAACCGATTTGTGTGGTCGTGGGATTTCAAGAGTTTGCTTTTATAAACTTCTAAAAGAATGTAATAACCATTGAGTTGTCAGTATTATTCCCAATTCAATGGTAATAACTTAAATCGGTAACGTCTGCTATCATACACAAATATTTTTACATAGTTGAGCACTATGGGATAATTGTTTTTCTCCGATGCGTTTTATGAATAGTAATTAATTTTTAAACATAAAAGTTTATAAGAATTATTTTTGTTTTTAACTTTTCTACAGTTATTTATTTCAATTCCTAGGTGCTAGGCCGACTTTGTTGCTTGTTAGGCCTATGCCATCGTTTCAGTCTCACTGTCTGCCGCCTGCGTTTAATTAAACTGTATTTCATATTATGGGGTCTAGGGCTAGCTATAGGTAAGCTCGATGTTGGAAAATTTGCTGTAAATTATTAGCCGATAGCCGGTGGGAAAATTCGGAGTACAGAAAATTTTCTGTAACGAAAATTCGGCACCAAGTTAGAAGAGATATTGGGAATATCTTAAACACATTTGCCCCTTCTCTGGAGCTTAGGCTGATTAATTTGAAAACTTTTGTTACATCTTTAAAGAAGTAAAATCAGATTAGTGACCGAGATAAATATTACTAAACATATTTTTATTGTAAAAATTATAGATAAGTGGTTTTAGAAGATGTTGTTTTATTTTATAGAGATATAATATACGAATATATTTTATTCGTAGCTTTGGCTATGGCCGCCATTTTCTGCGGGATTTTTTCTCTATGGGAAAAAGCAAAGGTGATGTTGTGCCACGTGATACTGAAATCACTGTATACACCGAACGTTTGTAGAGGCGAATATTTTAGGAAAGTTCTAGATTTAGGGGGTGCAGTTTAGAAGGTTAATTTTGCGACCCCCAATATTTCTTACTATTCAACGAGGAGGGCTGGTGCTATTCCTAAAAATTAAGAGGGTACATTAACCCACCCCTTCCCCCATTTTTACGCCACTCGAGGGGGCCCCCAAAATTAAAAGTGCCAGGGGCCCAACAGTATGTAAAGACGGTCCTGTGATGTGTGTGTGTGTGTGTGTGGCCTGCGAACGCGTTCGCATTTTCGGGGCAGAGTGTAATCACTGCGTACGCAGTCGAACAACCGTTTCAGCAGTTTAAAGGTTGGCAAAACCACCGTGTGACGGTAAGCGTTAACGGATAAATTTGCGACTGCGTTGATTTTTTTATTCTTTTTCGTTAACGCCCACCGTCGCTACGTTTGTTATAGGTGCGTATTCTCCAACTCCTTCTTATTGACTTTTGGGACAAACCGAGTGCTGAGTTTTATGGCAACTTCTCAACTTCCAATGGTAGGGTTTCCACCAATTGCGTACGGTAATCGTCTTAGTTTCAATTTGCGATAGCATCGGGCGGGATTCGAACCCGAGCCCTCCTGCATGACAGGCGAGGAGGGGTTATACAACGACCGTGTCTGTCTGTGGGTCTGTGGGTGGGTCTGTGGGTGGGTCTGTGGGTGGGTCTGTGGGTGGGTCTGAGGGTGGGTCTGTGGGTGGGTCTGTGGGTGGGTCTGTCTGTCTGTCAGGACTGTGAACGCGTTCGCATTTTCGGTGCAAAGTGTAATCACTGCGTACGCAGTTTCTCCGTGTGACGGTGAGCGTTAACGGATGCATTTGCGGTTTGGTTTGGATGGTGTTTTTTCGCTCACCGTCGTGACGGTTTGGTGTATTACGTTTTTGTAATGTTTATGCGTAGGTTGTGAGTGTTGAATTTGTTGTGTTTGTGTTCTGATGGTTGTGCATGTTGAGTCTGTTGTGTTTATATGGGCGTTTTCTCTCCAACTTCTTCTTAATGACTTTGGGACGGACCGAGTGCTGAGTGTAATGCTACCTCTCAACGTCCAATGGCAGGGTTTCCACCAGTTGTACACGGTATTCGTCTTAGTATCAATTTGCGATCGCATCGGGCGGGATTTGAACCCGAGACCTCCTGATTGACAGGCGGACGTTCTACCACAGAACCACCGACACTTGTTACGCCTTATTGAAAATTAGACCTTCAGCTTTATCGGAAGCGTATTTAATAGAGTACGAAATTTTGGTTTAATTGAAATAGAATTGAAATTGAAATTATTGCATCGAAGAAATTCTAATTTAGCGTTTCTCTATTGATTAAAAACAAATGCGCCACCCAGGTTTCGAACCCAGACCATTCGGCTTGGCAGTCGAGCGCTCTACCACAGAACCACCGATAGCTGCTTAGATTCACTGAAATTAAGACAGGCATCGTAAGCATAATAGGTAATAAAGTCTTTTTTTATTAATGAATTTATGAAGGCCTAATCTGGTATTTTTTAAAGGTTAAATCTTGTTTTAGCGCAGTCAGCCGAGATTAGAGGGTTAAAGGGTAGACCCTGTGGGTGGTCCACTTTCTTAACGACCTATATATAGTTCTGTTAATTCAAAGGAGATAATTTAACGTTAATTGCTTTAAGAGCTGGCGGTTAGTCAAGTGGCTCTCTGTGCTTTGTTGATGGTAAGGTTTTTGCTTCTTGTAAATACATTTGGTGTGGATATTTGGATATCTACGATTTCTAACGCAGTCAATGATTTCTTGGGTGTGCGAGTCATTATATGATATTGGAAATTGGACGGCATTGGTCTTTTTCATGTGGTATGCGTCACAACGTCAACAGGAAGTGAACGAGTCGTCCACTACCAGATATCTACGGTATCTTCATCAAGGGCGAGTGTTGAAATAAAATGAGCGTTAAAGATGCGGCAAGTATTTCGTAAGCGAGTAATTCCAAAAAGCCTCTGTAGATATTTCTTTCATTAAAATTTGCTTCGTATTATATTTAACTGATAAACTTGTTCTGTAAATAGGGTTAAATTCAATTGTGCATTGTTTTAGTACGTCTAACTCGCTGTTGTAACTACTTAATTTATATTATGATGTAAAAACATGTACAGCTTTAAAAAAAATTGCGAAAGAATATGTAACAAACTTTTCATAACCCTAGCTTTATCTTTACCATTAACTGTTTTTATATGTAACAAATCTATTTATTTTTTATACCAATAAAGTGTGGGCTTAAAAGTCTAGTAAGACTTAGCCCAACCCCACTATTGTAACAGAATTCATCGACTAATAAACAATTATTATTATTATTATTATTATTATTATTATTATTCTGAATAAATTAAACTCGGTTGTTTCGTCTCAATTATTTAAATTAAAATTAAAATTTTATACCGGCCGGCGGGATTGAACCGGGATTACGTTTTTAGTAAATAACTCTGAGTTGCGGATATATCTTTAAGGGTCATCTCGAGAGATTAATACCACTAGGGACAATTCTTCCGAGGAGAGGTATATTTTGGCTTGCCAACTTGTTTAGATTACATTTTAGGTCACATTAACAAAATGAACCTTATTTTTCAAAGCGAATCTCCAAGGATCACAAAACTGCACACCGAGATTAAAGCTCACTATGTAACGATGCTGCTGAGAAATTTTTTGCAAAAAACAATATGTTGATGAAACTTCCGTCAGTAACATTTGTCCAAAAAATAAATCGAAACGGCTGTTTATCAGAAATAATTATTTCTGAAGTCAAAATTTGCCCAAATGATTTAACGATGTTTTATGAAAGAGTAACCGAGTTCTACGAGGAGCTGTGCTCCCAAATTAAATCCCGATTTTCATTCGATGATATTATTTTAACGAAAATATCGTGTTTGGAACCCTATATCGCCGTATCTGGGGAGGTAGCGAGTCTTGTCCCTTTAGCTACGCAATTTCCCAACTTAGTTTCCGCTAAAGAATTAGAAACTCTAAACGAAGAGTGGAGAATGCTGCCAAATTTTAATTGTTTACAAAATCTAGGAAATAGTGACAGGGGCGGATCCATAGGGGGGCAATGGGGGTGATCGCCCCCCCCCCCCCATAGAATACTTGAAAAAACATAAAAAAATTTGAAGTTATTGAAATATATTTATAGAGACTAGAGTATACTAGACTTTCTAGTTGTAGAAAGTACTTCGTTTAAGCAAACGAAAATGAGAGCTCCACGTTATATTTTCACGCTCCATATATAGGCTTCGAGCTTAGAAACGATAGGGCCATCTACTTTAATACCTGCCAACTAAATTTGTGAAGAAATAGCAGACGACTTTTGAATGCCCATGATCGCCCCTCCTTACTTGATGGCCGCTCCTGAATAGTGATGAATCACTAGAGGGATTTTGGAATAAAGTTGGCCAATTTAAAAATTCATTACTAAATCAAATGTTCCCTACACTCGCTCGTTTTTCAAAAGCGCTCATTTCTTTGCCGCACTCAAGTGCTAACGTTGAGAGAGTGTTTTCACACTACAAACTAATTAAAAGCGACCATAGAAATTTTTTATCAACAAAAACTTGTAATTCCCTCATTTTAACTAAAGAGCTTATTGGAAAAACCACAACAGATAGATTTGGTTTTAACTCGGAGCCGAGTCGTTGTTTGATTAAGAAATCAATTCCCCCTGATGTTTAATTCGAACTTTATGTCTAAACAATTACTTGATACCTGAAATTATGCCAAAAATTTGTATTCAATTATTCATTATTTCATTTTCGTATTAAACATTTCTAAATTGCTATTTTAGTTATTCTTTTTAATTAAATAAAAATTCGCGCCTATTTTATAGATATTTCTTGCCGATCAAGTAGTCCTGCCACCCGCCGATCAAGTAGTCCTGCCACCCGCCGATCAAGTAGTCCTGCCGCCCGCCTATCATGTACTTCTGCCGCCCGCCGATCAAGTAGTTCTGCCGCCCGCCGATCAAGTAGTCCTGCCGCCCGCCGATCAAGTAGTCCTGCCACCCACCGATCAAGTAGTCCTGCCCCCCTCCGACCAAGTAGTCCTGCCCCCCGCCGACCAAGTAGTCTTGCCGTCCGCCGACCAAGTAGTCTTGCCGTCCGCCGACCAAGCAGTCTTGCCGCCCGCCGACCAAGCAGTCTTGCCGCCCGCCGACCAAGCAGTCTTGCCGCCCGCCGACCAAGCAGTCTTGCCGCCCACCGATCAAGTAGTCTTGCCGCCCGCCGACCAAGCAGTCTTGCCGCCCGCCGATCAAGTAGTCCTGCCCCTCACCGATCAAGTAGTTCTGCCCCCCGCCGACCAAGCAGTCTTGCCGCCCGCCAATCAAGTAGTCCTGCCCCTCACCGATCAAGTAGTTCTGCCCCCGCCGACCAAGCAGTCTTGCCGCCCGCCAATCAAGTAGTCCTGCCCCTCACCGATCAAGTAGTTCTGCCCCCGCCGACCAAGCAGTCTTGCCGCCCGCCGATCAAGTAGTCCTGCCGCCCGCCGATCAAGCAGCCGAGAAGCCGCCGCCGATGGAGCCGTTACTTGAACCGCCGTAGAGTCGCGCCTAACTATTCCCGTGTACATATTGAATTGTAAATAAATAACATGTAAACTAAATCCGACGTCACAATATGCCGAATAATATAATTTAATTAATGGTTATGATGTAAATTACGTTATAAACTAAACAAGACGAACGACGTTCAGAATACACAAAATCCTTCTAATCTGTTAAGTTTGTTTGAGCTATTCACAGCGGAGTGGTTAGCACTTTCGCCTCGCAGCAAGAGGAGCCGGGTTCGATCCCAGCTTGTGGCACTGGGTGAAAACTCGGAACAACTCCTTCTGCGTAGAGTTTGCCAGTTCTCTCCCCACTGGTTTAAGGGGTTTTCCCCCGAGATCTTCGGTTTCCCCATCCATAAAAACTTGTTGAGGTTAACGGTAATAGTTAGTGTAGGGAGCTGTTGGCTCGAACGCGTGGCATGCAGGGCTTGTCACCACCCCAGTGGCGTCACCAGGATTTCAAAACTGGTGGCGCTTAAGCCATTAGCACTGGTCAGGGGCGTCCTATAGTGAGTGATATGGGGGAGGGGGGGAGCTCCCAAAAAGGTTTTTAAAGTTGAAATATTGAGGCTGACTATGAAAAATTAAATTTTTGATGCCCATTTTTAAGTTCGAAGAAACTTTTCGACAAGTGAATTGGAAAAATTGGGAATTTTAGGTGGCGCTTCTAGGAAATTTTAGGTGGCGCTTCAGAAATTTGACAGGTGGCTCAAGCGCCGCCTAAAACACCCTAGCGACGCCACTGCACCACCCTCCTACGCATTGTAACCCGGCCACCTGAACTAATGGCTTCAAAAGTCACATGATGACTTAGGCCTAAGGTGGTGCCTTGGGTATTAGCTTAGCTGATGATGATGATGATGATGAACCTGCAACGCCGGAATCACAACCAATATATATCCACGGTCACACTTAATTGTATTTACACTTATTTGTTACTTCTAGTCATACTTTGAAAGCATCGAAGATTCCTTCGATCAGTGTCACTCTTATTTTTTACTTCTGATCACACTTATAGTGGGGAAGCTATTGTAAAAAATTGGGTTCTTGCTTTTTTTGCCAAATTTTCAGGTCCGTTTTATGAGGGGGGCGGGGGGTTGAAATGTCAATTTTTGAGATTTAGTTTTTATTTTTTTTCTCGGTATCTAATTATGTTAATTAAATTCTTTGAAGTATAGTTTGTTAGTGGACATGTATTTTATTTTCTCTAAAAATTTCAAGGTTGAATCTTTACCGAAGGGGGGCGGCGGCAGTCAAAACTTACCCCCTCCATCGTAAAATTGTACTTTAATAGTCATTGCGCATAAAATGTTAAAGTGATACGTAGTTTTAAATTTTTCATACAGTTATACGGCTGCAACGAATTTAAAACTGTTTCACTTATTTCTCTTCGATAATTATTAATTAAGTTATAGTTATATAGAGGTACCCCCACCCCCTCTATGTGGAATATTTTTCCACACCTGGCATTTATAAACGTCATGACCTTAATATAATCCTTTCTCGGAATTTTGGTTAGTAACGGGTATTTCCTCAAATAGGTTCCTCCGTCCGATAGGATACCCCATGTGGAGAGTTTTTCTGGACTATCTATATAAGAATTCATTGGCAAAGTTTCCATCAGAGCGACAGTTTCAAAATGAACTCAGTGGCCAAATACGCGAGGTATGATAATACTGTAAAATTGACCTCAAACGTGTGTTTCGTTTGTAATGTTAGCGATAAAATAGTTTAATAAACAATGCTAGTGTGCACGCCGTTCAAAAAATTATCGACAGCTGTAAGGCGCGTTATGAATTTGGAGAAACGGTGCTAGAAGACCTCATTAAACGATGCAACGCAACACCAGAAAATATTGTTCGGTCGGGTATTATCTACCATCGAAAATGTTATCAACAATTAACGAATAAAAATAAAATTGAAAGAGCCAAAGAAAAACACCAAAAGAAAACGTGGTAAGTTTGTGAAAACTTCTAAATACACAAATTATTAGGATATTTAGAAAGTTACTTATTTTATTTAGGAAGGCCTACGGAGTCTATAGAATCTTAAACAATACCAAGCCGAAATACGGTTTTCAATAATTCATTCTGCGTATTTTGTCAAAATAAAACAAGTGAAACTGTTCATGAAGTCACGACAGCAACTGTTGGGGCGTAATTAAAACGCATAGCAATTACAACGAAAAATGACCAATTACGATCCAGACTCAGTTTCATCGCGTCCTCGGACGATCCCTTATTAAGTATCACCTACCAAGGAGGATAGGAAGGGAGGCGAAGTAGGAGGGATGAACGCGCCAGCATCCTTGTAAGAAGTTTAGCGCGCGCTCGGCGGGAAAATTTCGGAAAAATGGCGGCCGCAATCTTGCCGCCATTTTTCCGAAATTTTCCCGCCGAGCGCGCGCTAAACTTCTTACAAGGATGCTGGCGCGTTCATCCCTCCTACTTCGCCTCCCTTCCTATCCTCCTTGCACCTACCATGTTATGTCACAGCTAGGAGAGAAGTGGGAAAAACCGAGCAGGATTCCTTGAATGGTAACTCTAATGCTAATGCGTTGCTTCAAATCGCTAGCGATGGAGGCATTATTGACACCATATCGCAAGCCCTATCGTCAGGAGACAAAATCTTAAAGACGAATGATATCCAGACCACGTATAAAAATATTCTCGAAGAAAATGGAATCCCTAGTCTGAAAATCATAACTACAAACCGCACCTCAAGAACTTGATAAATATAAATATTCCAACAGTTCACTTTAGCAAGCCCAAACGTACATACGAACCAGAAACAATAACTACTCCAGAATCCATATCAGAAGCTCTTTCCAACTATCAGGAGAAGTTAAATCTTGAAAATAACTTAAATATTTTAAGACAAGCTGCCAAAGTTTTACGAAAAGAAGCTACTAATAATAAAAATTGGAGATTCACTGGGGAATTCAGAAGTTTAGAAGCGCCAGTTCTGCTAACTCAGTTTTGCAAAGAATTTGTTTGCGGTGCTCACAGTATAGAAAATAAAAGGAGAAGAACTTTAATTGACCATAGAGTAGTGTTCCTCGTTAATCATATGTTACAATTTTTTAACACTACCCGACAGATAACTTATACGCCCCAAACTTCATCTGAACGTGGTTTTTTGATTCGACGAGAAACTCCGTTATCCGTTATCTGTTGGTTTGGCCCTCGACATACATAAACACACGAGATCTAAACGTCTTATTAATTACCTCCACAAAATTGGTCTTTCTATCAGTTATGACAAACTAATTAATATTGAAAACGACATTTCCTACGCCATAAGAAAGGAAATGCAGTTTTTTGTAGGAGTATGTCTTCCACCTTGGCTAGTTAAAAAAAATTGTTTGGTTCGCAATTGATAACGTAGATTGTCTCTTATCGTCACCTTCCGGAAGGGACTCCTTTCATGGTACGGCAATAGCCGTGTTTCAACCAAAAGTAGAGAGGGAAAATTAATTGAAATGCTGAACCGATCTTACCACCGGAAATCAAATTATTTTGCAAGAAGCCAGATTTCAAACCAAAGAAGTATCCGCTGAAGCCTCTTGCGAGCGACTAAACACAATAAAATGCCAATTGAAGATATGGCTTGGATTCTTGGCTCCACAGTGAATGACGGAGATGGCACAGCTGGAACTTGGGCGGCCTTCAATTCTTTGGTATCGGAGGCCAAACAGGAATGCAACGTTGCTCTCTTAGCACCGCTTCTAACAACCGCCCCAACCGATTATGATACGCTATTTACGGCTTTAATGATGTCCAAACGTGTATGTCAAACTGTAATGGGTCCAAATGCTACATCAGTTGTAACACTCGACTTACAACTGTACGATATGGCTATGAAATTGTGGACCGATAATGATGACATAAAAAGGCAGTTCCTCTTCAGACCAGGAGAGTTACATATTGTATTTTGGTCACTTGCTGCAATCGGTAAATTCATCGAAGGTAGCGGTATCGACCAAGCTTAGGTAGAATCAGGATTGTATTCCTCTTCAACGGTTACCAGGATTTTGACAGGCAAGCATATGTATAGGGCGTTGGAAGCGCACACAATAACCGTTTTGGCACTATATGAACTACACATATATCAGATTATGGATAAAAGTAATACAACCGAATCAGTGGCCTTAAAATCTGAAGCAGCTGCTATTAGATCTGGTTTCGATGCGTACTCAAAACAATTATCAGAAGAATTTAAATCGGATTTCCTCAAGAAGGCAATTACTTTATTAAACTCAAAAGTTTCAAAATTTTCAGTTCTTGAAGAAGTTCAGAGTTTCGAGAAAAAATCTAACGCTGTAGCCGGTTTTCTTTTGAGCTATATGAAGCAATTTTTAGCAATTCTTCAGTTCATCAGAGCTACACGCAAAGCGGATTTAGAATTACATTTAGAAAGTACATATAGCCTTATCAAGTACTTCTTGGCGCACGATCACTTAAATTATGCACGTTTGTTGCCTCTATACCTACATACAATGGAAGAGACCAGAGAAAAGTTGTGTACCGTTTACGTCAATCGGACCAGACCACGGAATTGAGCATGAAAACCGTCGTGAAAAAGTCGCGGGTGGAATAGTTGGAATAACCCAAAACAAAGAAGCTTTGGATCGGTATTTCACAATTTCTCCTTCGCTATCGGACATGACCGATGACTTCAAAACACTATTTGGTATAAATAAATGCGAGAAGAGAACGAAACATCATGAACTAACGGTAAATAAGGGGAAAATAATATTCCAGAATGTCAAGAAGCTTCGAAATGTGTTTAGAGACCACGGGGATCCATTTAAAACCGGAAAAGATGATCTTCACAACCTTTTGACTCACAAAGTTGTCGAAGAAAACTTTGCTATGGATATTCTCCAAAGAGATTATTTGGGACAAAAGAAATTTGAGGAGTTCATAGCTGAACGTCTAAACGAAGGGTTACTAAGCGTTTGGGCTCCAATGAAAAAAATGAAATTAAAAACCTTCAAGACCAGCAATGCCACTCAAACTGTCCGCTTTGGCGAAAAAATTGTTCAGATAACCGAGGAACGGGATCTCTTACAGCGTTTCCTAATTGTTGCAAGAAAAAGGCCAGAATTGGACCTTAAAGAATGTATTGGAACCTACGAATTTGGGGCAATTCCAAGAGGTCTCTTTGCTGGAGACGGAACTCTTCTTTTACCAACTGACAAAGCGAAAGTTGTGCCGCAACTAGAAACCCTGGCTGTGTCGATGCTGAAAGAAGAGTTAAAACAAGTCGCCATTAATGAAAATAAGGATTTGGAAAATCTTGTTAATGAGCATTTATATGAAAGAACTTCTCGCTGTCATTACTCGCATATGGTACTATTAATAGATGGTATGGCTATTGTACAATCGCTGAGGAAAAATGAGCGAATTAAAACTTGCAGAGATTTGGCGAACTTGTTCCTTGGAAATCTTCAGAAAATGGCCACAGATTACGATGCAGTAAGACTCGTGTTCGACACTTACAAAGACTCATCTTTAAAGGAACAAACCAGAAATAAACGTAACAAACATAGCAACTCCACGTACTATCACATAAGTGACAACACTTGCATCGCGCATATCAGTCTGAAAGATTTGCTTTCTTCTATTCGGACGAAGGCGGAGCTTACAGAGTATTTGGGAAAATTTGTGTTAACGCACAGTTCAAGTTCAGAAAATAAACTGAAAAAATTCATAGTTTCATATGAATCTGTTACCGAAGGAAATACACCGATTGAACCAGCGTTTTCGACTCACTCGCATGAAGAAGAAGACACACTTCTTATAACTCACGCGCTGAACGTTAAAAGAACTGCCAAACTATCAGTGGGCTCGCAAGACACGGATGTACTTCTACTTTTATCCCAGTTTGCCAAGTCAGACATACTTCATTTCCAGAAAGAGCGAATTACCATCTTCGCAGAAAATGAAATCTTTGTGCGTAGGCTCATTACACTAAGCTTTGGGAAATCAACGAGCAGAAGCAATTTTGGAATTTCACGCATTCACAGGATCAGATATCACTGGCCGATTTTCCGGTCGTTCCAAAGAAAGATGCTTCAAACATTTTCTAAAATGCGAGCCAGCCATTTTACAATCGTTGGGTCGATTGGGTGAAGCCAATTTTGAACTTTCAGAGGAAACGGAAAATAATCTATTAAGATATGTATGTTTATTGTACAATTCTAAAAAAGAAGAGACATTGGAATTGTTTCGTTGGCGCCTCTATTCCTCTCGCGGTTCCCATGGAGATAATTTACCTCCTACCAGGGGGGCTATGAAACAACACATACTTCGAGCTCACTATCTTTGTTTTGTTTGGAAAAGCTATATACAATCATCCATCGAATCCAGTACCTGAAGACTTTGGTTGGAGAAAAAGAGATAATATCAGCTACGACGCAATTACAACCGAAGAGTTTCCAGCACCAGAAGCCATATTGGAACTTGTAAAATGCTCCTGTAAAACTGGGTGCAAAGGAAACTGCTCCTGTCGACGCCATGGTCTAAATTGCACAGATGCTTGCTATTGCTCAGGAGACTGCAGTAACGCTCCTGTGCTGGAAAATCTCTCAGATATTTCTGATGACGGTTTGTAATCAATTACTTTTATTTTGAGTTTTAAAAAAGTTGACTTTATTTGCTTTTTGTTTTCAGAGGTAGACGTATAACCCGTAAATGCTGAAATCATGAAGTTAGAATATGTAATTTTTACTAAAATACAATGAAATAAAATTAGAACAATATTTTTAAATAAATTGTAGTAGCTGTTATAACTATAAAACGTACGCAGATAAGAAATATTTTTTTCATTATGTAGCTTATAAGCAGGGGGGGGGGGTACATTTAACTAACTATAACTTAATTAATAATTATCGAAGAGAAATAAGTGAAACAGTTTTAAATTCGTTGCAACCGTATAACTGTATGAAAAATTTAAAACTACGTAACACTTTAAAATTTTATGCGCAATGACTATTAAAGTACAATTTTACGATGGAGGGGATAAGTTTTGACTGCCGCCGTCCCCCTTCGGTAAAGATTCAACCTTGAAATTTTTAGAGAAAATAAAATACATGTCCACTAAACAAACTATTCTTCAAAGAATTTAATTAACATAATTAGATACCAAAAAAAAATAAAAACGAAATCTCAAAAATTGACATTTCTACCCCCCGACCCCCTCTTAAAACGAACCTGAAAATTTGGCAACATTCTTTAAATTAGTCAGTGTAGTCTATTTTACTAAAAAAACAAAAGTTTTTGCTTTTAACAAACAAAAAAAGCAAGAACCACTAGTCAGTCGTCTTTGACCTCTATAAACAATGTTGGAAATTGCAGGGCTCCGTATACGCTGCCCAAAAAACCTTACTTAGAATTAAAATAAAGGAACGCGAAAATATAAAACCACGAAAATTGGGGTCCCGTAAATTACCCTGAAAACTATTCTTAAATTTAATATTTACTGATATAACCGAAGTTGTAGGTCCGCTGAATCCTAACCTATCCAATAAATTGTTTTAACGTTATCGGATTTAATTTTAAATAAAATATCTACCACATAAATCGAAACCACCGAAAATAGTAAATTGGGCAAATGCCCAACTTCTAAGACTCCGATTTCAAATCTTTATGAAAGGCTATCAATGGCGATGTATGTACATTCGAACGAGATATCATTGACTCTTCTAGCCCTAACGTTGAAGAGATATGCGCGACACGGCAACCGGCAGCATCGGCTACACTGTAGGTGAAACTAATACACACAAATCCTTAGGATTGTGTGTAAAAACGATCCAGAGCTAATATTTGAAAAGCTGTTTTTCCAAAGAATATGAGTAGAAGGAAAGTAAGGTCGACACTAAGATCCCAGGTTCAGGTTTAGGTTCGGGATCGAGATCCGGGATTTAAGGGGTGAAATGGGGGTAAAATCATCGAAATGTCTATGTATTTATGATATTTCTCGCGACGATTTGTTTTTTCGTTTAACAACATATTGTGTTCAGGCTCAACTTGTTCATTTATCTCCGCTTATCTTGAAAGACACTTGAACGTATATCTTATCAAGTTTTATCGTACGTAATAAGATAAAATGATGTAAAAAGTGATAACCTAGGCGGCGCGCGCGCGGATTCCCCGGGGGACGCGGTTAATTTGAATTTAAGAGTGTTTTGACGTCATGGAATATTCGTTGTTAAAGTAGAATGTAAAATTTTTTTAACTTCATTTTAATATCATTGTAGTATAGCTTGGCACTTGAACCTATCTCACGAGTATTTCACTGGGTGAGAGATAACGCGCGCGTGCGTGGATTACCCGGGAGGCGCGGAGCACGCGTGCGCGGTTAATTTGAATTTAAAACACGGATTTGAGTGTTTTGACGTCATGGAATATTCGTTGTTAAAATGACGTAGAATGGAAATATTTTTAAACTTCATTTTAATATTATTAGCACGTAAGTTTTAAATTTGATTATCATATTTTTATACCTATATTTACATATTGAAATTGTTACGCATACATGGTTCCCATTTAATATTGGGATATTTATAGTAATAAATACATAGAAAAATACTATAAAAGTTCAAAACGTATAAAGAGTCCTTCAAAGTACTTTAAAAGGATTTTATTTACGAACTAAATCCATATTTTATTTTTCAAACTTAGAAGTTAGTTTGTATGAAATACTTTCTAATACCTGAAAAATGGACTTTAGAGTGGATAATTAAGTATTTTTTCAATCCTTATACCTATATTTACATATTGGAATTGTTACAAAAGGTTCTTTTAAACGTAACTTAGTACATTAATTTATTTTGGAAGTTCAAAACGTATTAAGAGCCCTTCAGAGTAGTATAAAAGGATTTCATTTACAAACTAAATTAATATTTTCTTCAAACTTTCAATTCGTTATAATTTGAATTTAAATGAAAACATCATGGATTATAGGTGCGTAATCTACTATTAGACCGAACGGATTAAAAAATACTTAAAGTAAGTGGTTTTACTGATAAACTCTAAAGGAATTTAGGTATTAGTAAGTATTTCATACAAACTAACTTCTAAGTTTGAAAAAAAAATATGGATTTAGTTCGTAAATAAAATCCTTTTAAAGTACTTTGAAGGACTCTTTATACGTTTTGAACTTTTATAGTATTTTTCTATGTATTTATTACTATAAATATCTCAATATTAAATGGGAACCATGTATGCGTAACAATTTCAATATGTAAATATAGGTATAAAAATATGATAATCAAATTTAAAACTTACGTGCTTATAATATTAAAATGAAGTTTAAAAATATTTCCATTCTACGTCATTTTAACAACGAATATTCCATGACGTCAAAACACTCAAATCCGTCTTTTAAATTCAAATTAACCGCGCACGCGTGCTCCGCGCCTCCCGGGTAATCCACGCACGCGCGCGTTATCTCTCACCCAGTGAAATACTCGTGAGATAGGTTCAAGTGCCAAGCGTACTACAATGATATTAAAATGAAGTTAAAAAAATTTTACATTCTACTTTAACAACGAATATTCCATGACGTCAAAACACTCTTAAATTCAAATTAACCGCGTCCCCCGGGTAATCCGCGCGCGCGCCGCCTAGGTTATCAATTTTTACATCATTTTATCTTATTACGTACGATAAAACTTGATAAGATATACGTTCAAGTGTCTTTCAATATAAGCGGAGATAAATGAACAAGTTGGGCCTGAACACAATATGTTGTTAAACGAAAAAACAAATCGTCGCGAGAAATATCATAAATACATTGACTTTTCGATGATTTTACCCCCATTTCACCCCTTAAATCCCGGATCTCGATCCCGAACCTAAACCTGAACCTGGGATCGGACTGTCGACCTTACTTTCCTTCTACTAATATGATATTTTCAGATCGCATAGCAAGCGTAGATGATACAAAACTCAATGACCTTATTGTACCATGTTCGGAAGGTCATTCAAAATCTATATCGAGAACCGTTAGGCTTAGAGACTCCGTTCCAATTAGAAAGGTGTGCGCAATCACCATTTATATCCCAGTGAAACTGAAACGATGCAAATTGGCCCATTTGATTCTCTAAAGTCATGGCGCACACTTTTCGAATTGGAACCGAACTTCCAATCATATTTGTTTTCGATATAAATTTTAAATCACCTTGAAGACATGATTCAAGGTCAACCGAATTTTAATAGCGTAAGCTTTCTCATCAGAGTAAATTGGTCCCGAAAATGTCAATGCCTAAGCATATGATTTCTTGGACATTTCTATTTATGACATTCCTGTTTTTTGGTGTTTATTTTCTTGGCTTGCCATATAGGCCAGTGCAATTAGAGTTTTATACGGGGAATTTTAGGTAAAAGCTGGATTTTGGCATTTAAATAGTACTTACCGTAAAAAAAATATACTGAAAGTCCCAAGCTGAAGGACGCTTGCGTTCCAAGATGGCGGCCATTCAAGATGGCCGACGCGCGATTTACTATATTGCCTAGAACTTCAGTTCTAATTGTCACAATGATTCGTACTATTAAATTAAAAGCTGCAATTAAAAGCTGCTACCATGCACTATATTTCATTTGATATAGTGTTATTAGCTATCTGTAGCCATTTTTGAAATTCCATGCTTTTTAAATTGACCCACCCACTTTTCTTTTGACAATTTTGAATATTATTCAAAACCCACATACAAATTAAAATATTTGTGTCCATTGACAAATATAATTAAACCCTATCATTCATTCGAGATATTGTGGAAGAAAATCCAACTAACAGGAGGAAAGATATTTGAAATTTAATGTTTCGAAATTTCAAAAACAAGCTGGTCAAGAACAAAATAAATAAAGCCGGTTGATTAATTAATTAACGAATTAATCCTCCTAGATATAACAATGACGAAATAAATGCAAAAATTGTTACTTTTATGTTAAGTTTTTAGCATTCCAGTTCGGGTCGTCGCCATTTTCCAATATGGACGCCAATTTACTAAATTTTTGTAATAAATATATTTTGGCAACGAAAGTTGCTTAAAATACAATTTCAGCTGCAAAAGCATTTTTTTTTCTGATTTCTACCAGATAAAAAATACCGAAGGATTCTTGCGGCGCCATTTTCCAAAACGGCCGACTGATATTTTTGGAAAATTGATTAAAAATGTATTTGTCAATAATGCAAGTTTATTGACATAAAAAACTAATTCTATAACATTTGTATGAGTTTGAATGTTTCAAATTTCCATAACCAAAATTAGTGCACTATCTAAAATTTTGCATTATCCTCATCGCCATAAGAAATTGTTGCAACTGTTCCCACGACAGTATGCGAACATTGGGCATTATATACCAAACAATAGGAAATCATATGGGCTCAACAGCTTTTTTATTGGCTTGCCCACCCGCGTATCCTGAGGGTGGACGGCATCCACTCTTTAACTTAGGATGGCAATTTATTTATCAAACGATAGGAAATCACATGGCCTCAACAGCTTTTGTATTAGTTTGCCTACCTGTGTCTACTGGCCCTCAATAGGTTAAAGTGTGCAATAAATGGTGGCTTTACCGGGGAGATGTTGGAGGATCAAATGGTCCTATCTACCTCCGACTTTGGTCAGGTTCGGGCTGGATACTGAGCTTCGGCTCAGGCTAACGGAGAGGGTCCGTGCAAGCTGGCCAACTCGGCGGATTGGGTAGCCTGCTGTGGGGTGGCGGGCCTCCGTATGAGGGCACGGCGGTCCTGTTTCCCGGCCTTTTGGAATCACACTGGGATCTCCGGTGCCTTCTGTGCCGGGTTACTTGGACTGCTGTGTGCTCGTCGTTCCCCTTTAGGAGCTCTCTGCAAAGGGTTTGACTCCTTACCTACGTAGGTAGGGTGTCGGCTGGAGTTGCTACAGCATCCACTCTTACTCCCACTGCTGTGTGCGAAGTGGGGATTGGTCCACCCATTGCTGCTCCTTTTGCTGGGTTAAGTGGCTTGCGTCAAAGGTGCGACCATCAGTAGTAGGGTACTGCTACCCATGCTGGATTTGTCACCTGTCCGGGTTTGGGGACACTGGCGTAGGGCACTATGATGATAGGCCTCCGGTGGTATGGTCTCTGTTACTAGGTACACCGGGATATAAATTCTGACACACTACCTGTGTCTACTAAGGGTGTATGGGTTTGCCCACCCGAATACGCCGATGTGGAACTAATATTACGGCCTGGGCCGGCTTGTTATAACCCAGATGGATATTTCTTTCGCAAGATCTATGGCATACACTTCTGGTGTTAGTTATTAATTTGGGTCTTTGAAATTCAAAAAGATTATTGGAAACTTACTATTTACGAAACTGATCAAAGGGAAATTCGGAAATATACTTTCATGACTTTCAAACCCCATCTGACGAGTGAAAATGCGACTAATACAAACTCGAATTTAACTTGGTTAGAACCAACGAACTAAAATAAATGAAATGAAATGAAAGAAATCTTAAAGGGAATATAATCTCAGGTTTTTTGGTGTGGAACACCAGCACTTAGACCATTTCCCGCTCCCTCCTATGGCTTCAGATATTTTTGGCGCTGGTTAGTGATTTCCCGCCTAAATTGTTAACATAAAAAACATAAAAAACCTTAAAAAAGACTTGAGGTTATATTCCCTTTAAGTTGGTTATATTACTCAAACCATATTACTTGACCACTATGGCAATCGCTTAACAGTCTAACAAAACAAAATCTTAATTAATTTCAGCTTATCGATTTTTTTTTGCTTCAGAGGTATAACATTTCAAATTCAGACAAAGCTGTAGGAAACCTTTGTAAATATTATTTTGAGTCACCTATGATGGACATGGGAATGTTGACCTCTAGTGACTCGAGCCTATGGAATTTGTAAAACATTTACTTTAGTTCATGTTCATCTAGCTTGTAAGTAGGACAAACTATTCGTTAGGAAAGATCTGGGGGTTGGACTATGAAGCATAATATCCTTATTTAAGTGAAAAGTATAGATGTTGTTGTTCAAGGTTCATAAGGAATATTAAATCAAAGATCAATTTGAATGTATACCTCATTGTATAGACATACAAGTGGTCCGTGAATAACGACAATGAAGTTCGTTACCGTTGCGTGCGTAATTCTATTTTCATTCATTGGGCTTAGTAGGGGTCAGGAACCACTTCTCGGAGTCGGAAGTCTGATGGGCCTGTCGAAATCCCTCAAACTTGTGCCCTTAATATTACGACTAATAGAGACAGCTAAAAAAGACGGAAATGATAATCTTGCCGACAAGATCATCGCTTTAGTTAATAAGAACGTTCCGGCTGACGATATCATCAAATCTCTCCAAGGAACTAAAGGAGGATTGAAGAGCCCCGGAAGCGTTTAGCCAAAACCACCTTTCCCTTTTGAGGAATTCAATGCAAGCTAAGAAAGAGACATCCTTCTTCCTTCAAAGTCTTTAAAAATGCCAATTATTACCTTTAATTGTCATTTACTAAAACGGTAAATAAAAGAACTAACCGAAATCGGTATTTGAAATTTATTTATATCACTTAATTACGAGTGCAGTATATTATTATTATTCTCTTGAAACATGTACTTTCCCAGGCTCCTACAGATTTCTTAAAATGCTTTTTGGAAGAAAACGTAGTGCGGAATTTAAGTAATCAAATAACGTGTTTCTAAAAGTATTACAGAGGGAAATGTTTTTTAAGGTTAAACCCTGCGGATTAATACTAGCTATTCTGTCCCCTAGATGGGGTAAAAATCACTTGGTTGCGAACGGGGAAACACTGCGACCACGGACTAAGAATCTCAGGGGACTCACTGTTCAGGCTTTAAAAAGTATCCGTTAATAATACTGGGAATAGGAAAATCGCGTGTAATTTTAGTTCAATGTGGACAAATTGGGGTCGCTGAAGTCGATATCTGACGTAGTTTCGTAGAGAAGCTGGAGCGTTCACGTTCAATTTTGAAAAAATGGCGCCGTTAATAATAATTAACCATTCTGTTAAAGTGTTGGTTGCACGAAATTTTAGCTATGGCTAATTAATGATTCATTAGAAAGAGCAAACATTTTATAGCAAGTACAGAAAATTTTATCAAAATCGGTTAAGTGGTCTTTGAATTATTATAAAAAGACGTCGAAATGGTGGAAATAGAGTTTTTCGGCGAATTTCCAGACTTCTAAAATTCGTCTCGGCACCCATGACGTCAGAAAATGCGAAGCGTATCATTGGCTAATTGTCTGTAATACATTTCTTTACATCTGGGATTAAAAGCAGGTTGATTTAACACCCAAGAAAAAGTCCTACGCAGTAATAATTAATAGGCATACACAAGCCTACGTAGTAGAAAAACGATATGAAACCGTAATATATTTTTTATAATAATAAGCCTAATATTATGATTAAAAACCTCTGGTTTGAAAACTTCTACAAGTAAACAGAATCCCTCCACTTCAGTTTCTTCTATTTTAGGAATAAAACTACACCTTTGATTTGCCCCAAATTGCTCGTGCTACGTAGGAGATAAATTCGCCGAAAATTTCAGGATTTTGGGGAGCGAAAAGGTCAGTTTCGGACTCAGAGTTGATACACTTAGGCTTGGAAATTTGTTTCGACAATGACATTTTTGGAAAGAGAACGTCCTGAGCTTCAAAACAAGCCCGCATTCATTCGATTTTATTACTATCGATTTTTCGTGCAACCAACACTTTAAATAAAATTAACAATATGGCTGAGGTTTTTTAATCAAATTCTCTGGAATCCATTGCATTTCTAAACTTAAAAAATTTAACGACCTAAGCCTAACCTAACTTTCTCGCACGTACTGTTGCCTTAAGTGATAGTTAAACAGATAGCTAATTAAAGCGTTGAAAGTTAAAATATGTAATTAAAAATATAAATAAGGGCAGTCATTATATGCAGTTATTTGCAGTAGCGTCACCAGCATAAGGCACAGGTAAGCACGTGCCTACGTTGAAATATTTTGGTCCTACTTGGAGGGCCCAAATATGTGTTAATAATGTGCCTAATTAAATGAGGGTATTTTAATAATTTTGATAAATATATTATATCGTTGATAAGTAAAGAGTCAAAGCCTGGGTCTTAAATTGTTTTGGAAAATAACTTTTTTTTTAAGAAAATGAAGGTTATTGTGTCAATATTATATTCCAAATTTCCAAGAACAGAACTGGTTTGCTTCTAGATTGCCAGATTTAGCTGAACAAATACAAATACAATGAACCTGGTAGGTTGACACCTGCAATTTTAGGGGGGAGGGTGAGTAGGCGGGATTGTACTTTGACTCTTTGAGATAAGAATTTCAAACATTGGCCGCTATGTGTCAATAGTCAAGCTAATATATTAAATCGTTTCGTATTTTCATTTCGTATTGAGCGTTAGAATTTAGAACGAGCTATATATACAGATTTCCGTGTAAATTAATTTTAGGCTATAGACTATTTTGCTTGGATTTTTTTGCGAGAAGAGCGGATTTGTATCCCCTCGAGGTTAAAACAGGCCTTAATGTAATAAGGCCTGTTTTAACCTCGAGGGGGTACAAATCCGCTTGCTTAAAATATAAACAAATTACAAATAGCTAAATAATGTTTTTCGGATTGGAAAATTATGGCGAAAAAAATTTAAGAGCATTTTAGTTCACGTAAATCTTTTCTCCAACAATCCTATAAGAAATACTTAGATTATTTAGAATCTTCTAAATAACGTGGTTCAATAGCGTCTCAGGTCAATGACCATCATAGGCTTGACGTAATTAGAAATAGAGATGTGTTATCTGCACACGTGGAAATCATAATTCTCTGCGCTCAACAAGACCTAGCGCTTAGGGGTCATAGATATAATTAAGAAAATGGAAATGGGCTGAAATTCGCTGAAATTTTAGATCTACTAAAAAGAAAATATCCTGATTTGAAAGCGAAGTGTGATAGTATGCCCAACAATGCCAAATTTACTCATGACAAAATTCAAAATGAACTGATGTGGAAATTTAGTGAGGTCAATGAATATGGTGGATTTTATTCAGGGGTAGAGCAACTAAGTGTTTGTATAACGTATACTAGAAAAGAAAAAGGCGTCGTAGAAAGATATTTAGGATATACAGATCTGCACTAGTTTGATTCTGAAACCATTAGTTTGGCCGTAATTAGTTTTCTAAGGGAGAGCGGTTTGGGGTCCGGGTGAAAATAGAAGCGGCGATGAGCGGCGATTGTCCATACATGCACTGCTACGGTACTCACCGTTTAAATTTAGTTTTGGTTGACTGTTTCTCCAACCTATTGCCAGTTCGGGAATTGCTAGGTTTAGTTCAAGCCATCTACATCTTTCAAAGTAATTCAATTATTAGATGTGAATATTTTGAGAACTCCCAGAAAGATCTGGATTATGACGTCGTTCTTGAAATGCCACAAAGCTGCAACACAAGGTGGTGGAGCAAAAGAAAAAAGGGCCTCGATTATTTTAGAAATAGGTTGAATTCGGTAGTTTTGGCATTAGAGAATTTGGTTGAAAACGGGAAATCTGAGGAGGCAGCTGAATGTCGTGGGTATATTTCTCAATTACAAAACTTTAGCAACTTGATTTTGATTGTGGATCTAGATGAAGTATTAGGTGCTACCAATTCTCTTTCGGAAAATTTGCAAAGTCCAAAAGTCATTTTCGCGGAAGCGGTTGCTAAATGTGAAGCTACAGTAGCTAGGTTAGAAAATGTAAGAAACTCTGAACGATTTGAAAACATTTGGGAAGAAGCTTCAAAAATGGCAGAATACGCCCTTCTCGCCGTGCCTGATCGTAACAGCGAACCTTTAAGTTTACGAAAGCGGAAGATAATTTTTAACAAGAGGCTAAATCATAGTGTCATTACGTGCCCGACAGGGAGTCGAGAAATGGAAACCAAAACCTTAATCGATAAGATGAGATTTATCATATACTACGAGTTAATTGATAAAATTTATATCAGAAATGAAATCTAGATTTTTTGAAAACACTTACATTTTCAAAGGAATAATCGCGTCGCAAACCTTCCTTGACGAAAATGACGTTATATCTCATTGTAAAACATACAAGCGGTTCAATTTTGATATACATGCTTTAAAAGGGCAAATTGGAATAACCAGAAATTTGATTAAATCCAAAAACCTGACCACCGTTACCGACTGCTTTCTGTATTTAATAATGTTGGAAGATGGCTTTCCAGATTTAGTCAAGTACTATAAAACTGTCCTGTGCATTCCCGAGGCAAATACAACTCCAGAAAGAAGTTTTAGTACTCGCGTCTACGGACAACAATAGACGAGGACAGACTTTCAAATCTGGCCATACTTTCAATTAATCGCGACTTATCTAACTGCATAAAAGAAAACCCTATGTTAGTGGTCGACGAGTTTGTAAAATCATCTAACCGTAGAATATGATGTGAATATCGTTTTTTGATTAAGAAACTTGTAATCCAAAAAATGTTATTTTACTCTTGCCAATAAGAGTATAAAGAATGAAGACAGAATATTTTGTAAGAAGGTAAAAATGAGGGGGGAGCGTTCTATAGAGAAGTATTGGATTTTATAACATCGATTAAACATTAGTTTAATGTATTTCGGAAAGTTTGATAGAATGTCATGTCTGACAAAGGTATATCAGCCTTTTATTTGATATTTTTAAACTGTCAGTAAAAGTTTTAGTCGTGTTAGAGAGATATGAAACTTTGTTGACGACTTTGAGTGGGCCTTGGTGAATATCGAGGGGCTGATCACTCCGCGTAATCGGTGTACAGAGCCGTACCTTTGACTGTACTAATGGGATTACGCGTAATCTTTGAAGTCCCTGCCTTTGGCAGTGCTAATCTAAGTGTAATCCGGTGTACAGACTTTCTAAGAGTGGTTAGCCCCTCGGTGAATATTTACTAAACCATTACGCGATATTTAATTTATCCTTCAAATGTTTAAAATTACACTTTCGGCAACTTTTATCGAATAATTATGACTTCTCTAAATGGTATGTAAACTATTAATTATCCTATTTTAATTAGAACAAGTCTAGATTTCCATTACTATTGTTATTATAAAGATAAACCATCCATTTCAAAGCTTTAGAATATATTCTGAGTGAGGTGTATGTAGCTGTATTTAAATCAATTTTTTTTTATTAGTGAATCTCTCAATGCTTGAAATTTTCGAGTATGTTGGAGAAAAACCACGAGCCTTAGAAGAGGGAGAACGAATGTTTAAAGAAAGCCCAAAAAGGTCCTTGAAATTTTTCCTTTCAAACGAGGAAGATGGTCTAGTTGTAATTGAAGGCTATGTCATTCAAACAAGCCAACCAAATGGAGAGCCACATTCATTACAGTGGAAATTTAAGCGTGATTATGAAAAACATAGCATTAACAATGTTTACTGCTCGTGCAAAAGCGGGTAAGTATTTTTATTTTTAGTACTCAATACATAAGTGTAACATGTACTATTTTGGCAAACATGGAGTTGCGGGCCTATTCTATGTAAATAGATCTGGAGAAATATGCCAACTTCCTGATACAGTCTCTTGCAGCGGCGTAGGAACCAGGGGGGGGCAGGGGGGGGCAATGCCCCTCCCTAGAATTTTGCTGGGAGGGAAAACTAATCTTATTGCCCCCTCCAACCTTTTGGTCTGTTGAAATCTTCAAAAGGCTCAAATGCTCATTTTAAACGCATATAAAGCTTATAGAACCACAACTGTGTTTAATTTTCAGTCTTTTCCCACCAATTCACATAGAAGTAAAAATTACACATGCACTCGGAGATGCTACACTCCATTAAAAATTCAAAACCATTCTTTAGACCTCTTTTCGTTTCTCTTTGCCCCCTCCAACCTCTAGAACGTTCCTACGCCCCTGGTCTCTTGCACTTCAAAGCCGAAAATGAAGGCAACCGTACAAGCTCACTATCAACCCAAGAAAATTAAAGATCTGGACTGTGTTTGAAGAGTTAATAAACCGAGATTCACAAGTTTAGAGAAATATGAAGGAAGAGTGCTTGCTAGTCTGCCATATGAGCCAATGTGTGCTAGACACCTCCCTGAAAATCTGAGACAATTTGTAAATTGGAATGAAGCAAACCTACAAGTACTGTAGCACCATTGTAGAAGCTGTTTATGAAATTATTGAAAATCCAAGTAAACGCCACCAAATTGATTCATCTACAATGGACTCTCTAATTTTAAGTGATAAGCTTTTGAGAGACACACTTAATGTATCAAATGAGTATGAAAACCAGTTTACTAAAATATCTCCAGAAGAAACTAAATTCTTCTACAGTTTCCAACTTAGGTCGACATGCACATACATGTATGATATTTTAGCGTCAATGGGCTCGAGCTTTATCGTTCGTGCTCCCTGAAATAGAAAAAATGCACGAGGCTTTTACGTTTGAAATATTAAAGAGCGCGTGGATCATTTTAACAAATTGAACAAGACCAATGACTTTATAGAAAAGCTTATCTTCTTCTAATAGATAAAGATGAATATATATATATATACGTTTGTCTGCTATAGGAATCTACAGTTTTCGACCACATTTGATATACTTTCTCATAGTACCCTGACTTTGGTTTTCGACGGTTACGGTCGGCCAAATCACTTTAACTACTTGAATTATTTTAATAAATAGGTTATACAAATTGGCATATTTCCCCGGTAAATACCGGGTACCAGTGGTGTAGTCCTAAAATAAAAAGAAATCGAAGTTGGCTGTACTGGCAAAGGATTGTATTTTGTTTCTGTTTAAGGAAATTATGCATCAAGATGATATTCCGGATAGCTGGAAAGAGTCACGTGTTACTATGGTTTTCAAAGGAAAGGGAAAGGCCGAGGAAGAACTCAGTTCCTATCGTCCTATAGCAGTAACGTCGGTCTTCCACAAAGTGTATGCCATACTTTGGAAAGAACGCATTAGCGGGTATATGGAATTAAATGGCTTGCTCGATGAAGCCCAGTATGGTTTTCGAAGAGGTAGAAGGATTTCGGACAATATTTTTGTGCTTTCTCAGTTGGTTGAACTCTATATTCTGCATTTCTTGACCTTCACAAGGCGTACGACAGTGTCAATCATGATAAGTTGTGGAAAACGTTGCGTGGCTTCGGCTTTGTCCCGAGTGTCGTTCGCCAAATTCAAAAACTGTACGCAGATAGCTCGTATATATACACAGCCCAAGGTGTTACTACTGAGGCGTTGAGGTGTGGTGTAGGTTTGCGTCAGGGGTGTCCACTGTCCCCCGTACTGTTTATATGGCCTTGCGGTGAGTTTGTCCAAGTCGGGAGTTGGCGCTAAGATCGAAAAGGTGGAGAATGGATAAAGGTGCCTCTGTTGGCAAAGTGTCGATCCCTTGCTTACTGTTTGCATATGACATTCTTCTTTTGGCACATTCTGCGGCGGATTAACAGGAGCTGTTGGATAGATGTTCTACTTATGCTGATTCCAAGGCGTTAAGGTTTAGCCCAGAGAAATCAAAAGTTTTGATGTTTGGTACGTCAAAGGAAGCTAGCCCAGTCCCCTTTACGTTGCAAAACGCCTCTTTGGAAGTGGTGGAAGAGTAAAACTATATTGGTGTCCTGTTCTGTTCCAATCCTAACTATATGGAAAATCATGAGCGCAACCTTGTAGCTAAAGCTACTGGTCTACGGTGGGTGGTCAAGAATATGGCGGATGGATCATAGAACAAATACAGTGTATCTAGGACTTTGTGGAAAGCTGTGGTGGTAGCCACCATCACGTATGCAAACGATGTTCTACCGTATCCCCGGGTCTCAATCACAGCCTTTGAATATGCTCAGAGAGAAGTTGGCCGTGCTGCACTTTCGGCGGGCCCTTTCGCGGCTAAGGCTGCAATTAAAGGTGAAATGGGTTGGAGCAGCATGGAGGAACGTGAAGCTACGAATAAGCTGAAATAACAAGGGCGGCTGTTACTTATACCGGCGTCCATGCTTCCTGGCATAGTTTTTAGATCGCTGAGGCTTCAAGGAGTTGAGACCAGGCT